>NC_058378.1:34172500-34860833 GCF_018350175.1 Felis catus | reverse complement strand
AAACAAAAATGTAAAAAAACAGAAATGTGTGCCAAATAGTATAAAGGAAAATACTGTCAGCTATGACTAGATATAAACTTAAGATCACTGCTCAGGAAAAAGAAGGTTGTGTATGTGGCAGGGAGTATGGGGAGCAAAGGAAGAGGTCAGTATCCTTAATGTATGGAACACTCTGAGAAATCATTAAGAAAAAGATCCAGAAGTTTGTCACAAGGATGGCAGTGCTTGGGAAAGTAAAGACCATAGACACAGGAATAATATACATACTCCTTTAATTTAGGTAAAGAATAAAAGCATTTAAAATACCGAGAAAGAGCTATACAGAGAAAAACTGCAGCATTTTACAAATACAAAAGCCAAGTCACTGGCTTTCAAATGTGTATTAAGGATTTGTTGACGTTTTTTTCCTCCCGTTCAGAGTGAGGATGCCATAGGTCTCTCAAGAAGCTCCCTTTGCCTTTCTCATCTAACTGCTAAGGTGTCTATGCCATTCTGTCCTGTCCTGATTGAATCTAAGAGACTAGTTTTGAGCCTGCCTGGCCACCAAGAGTAAATAAGTGGTAATAAACATAATGCCAAGTGTTAATTTGTGAGGACAGATGAATCAAAGGACAATATCTCTGGTGGGCCCACACTTCAGCCTGCCTATATCTATTCTTACAATAAAACAAAAAGCAATGGACAATACTCATATGTTTTTTTTTGCACGGTAATATCAGATAATTACACGTAACATCAGACAATTAAAATGTATAGAGTTCTTTTAGGAAAAAGATTTACATGTGAAGAATTCAAGGAGAATCGTATCAGTAGCTCAATTATAACATCATCAGAATAAAAATGTTACTGGGCACACACCATGGAATTACATACTTATTATCCAATAAACTTCTATTAAGCTCTTATTATATCTAAAGTACTCTATGAGGGAATACAAGCTCAAATAAGACCTTGAGGAGTTCACAGTCTATTGGAAGAGGCAGCATGGAAACAATTAAAATACAATAAGCATTACAAGAGAGACATGCACAAAATATTCTGTGAGCACCAAGAAGTTTGAGAGTAATGAAAACGTCAAAGAGAAAATAACAAGCTGGTTGCTGAAGGTTGAAGATCTGACCAGACTGAGAACAAGTAAAAGAAAAGTAAATTACACGTAGAAAAAAATATGTGTAAAAAAAGAGGGATACTATGTTCAAAGCTTACTCAGGGAATTAGTAAAACACAGGGTGCATTAATAGCATATTTTATGATAGACTAGTTACCCATAACACTGAAAAGCAGGCTGGGATCAGAGTTACATAATAAAAATGTATTTCAGGTAGATAATTTTTGTAACAGTGTTCAGAGAACTAACCAAAAAAATGCTGGGAGACATTCTCCACGGGTCTATCATGTCTCTATAGGTCTTTATCAAATTTTGCTTTTTTTTTTTTTTTTTTTTAAATAGCAAACAGCCTTAAGAGATAAAGATAGTGACTTTGTCACAGGGTAAAGGTAGGGCAAGTTTCCAAAAAGCACCTTTAAAGATTGGGGTTTCCTAAATTCAAGATTACTCAACTGTGATATAAACGGTGAATACAGCTTCCACCTGGGTCAGTCTCCACACTGCCCCTGAGTGACTGGGGAGACAAGCAGAACCAATGGGAATCTGAAACTCATGCTGCCTGCTGTGCCTTGAGAAAAATTCATTTGTCTCTGACACAGTAGGCTCTTGTCTTCTGTCAACATCTATGAAACTGTGGAAGACTAATTTGTTAGCTTGCAAACAGGGTAAAAACTAAGACATTTCACTGTTGTAGACAAACAAGAGGAGACCAGAGCAGGACATAGGAAGACCAATTAACAAGTCATACGGTATCGGGAAAAGAAACAAAGATTTCAACTTTAAGAATTATAAGGAAAGAAGGAAAAGATGTAAGAAACATTTTTTAGAGGCAAAATGGAAAAGACTTGGGACTGACTAAATGTGGGAGGTGTGGAAGAATATAGATTGAGTATGACTATAATGTCTCTCACTGGATGACTGATGGATGGTTATGTCATTAACAGGAAAAGAAAATATAAGAACAAAGGAGCAAGTGCAATGTTAAAAGCCAGAGAGCTGTGAATAAAGTTTGAACATATAGAATTAAAAGTATATTAGTGTAGAGATACCTACTGGATTATTGCAAATTAGGTTTGTAGTTCCAGAAAGAGGTCAGGAATGGAGAAAAATCATTGAGAACCAGCTACCAAAAAAGGGTCAGCAGACCCCTGGTAGCCCTGAGAACTTGTCAGGGTATCCACAAAGTCAACTTTTTTAATTTAAATTTTTGTAAATTTTCACAATATTGAGATGTTATTTGCATTTTTACAATGTTGACATTTGCTTTTATACCACAAATTCAATGGTGTATGAAACTGCTGGTACCTAAGAACAAAAAATGGCAATAGAACCAACTTGTACTAGTAGTCACTGAGTTTATCACAACCCTGTGTTCATATTAAAAAGATACCAATTGATTTTAAGAATTTTTTTGAGGAACAGAAAAAAAATCACTAAATTTTATTAAACAATGACCCTTAAATACTCATCTTTTTAATTCTCTATGTATGGAAATGGTTAGTATGAACGAAGTACAATGATTTCTTGAGGAAAAGCACTTGTGCAGTTGACTTTCTACATGAACTGCTCTTTTTATAAAAAAAAAAACTCTTTATTTGAAACAATGATTGACAGGCAAATGATAGTTATTCAGACTTGGGTATTTGGCAGACATTTTCTTGAAAATGAAAAAAAGCAAGACTGTCACTTAAAAAAAATAACTGTCAGGAATACTGCTAATAATAAAATTTGAGCTTTCAACTAAAAATTATAATTGTGGAAAACTCACATACACCAATTCCCAATACATAAAAGACCATTTTCTTGAGATTGGTAGTGATATTGACAAATGAGACATTTTACAACATTTGTAAGATCTGCATAATAGACAAAAACTTTGCAAATGACCAAGGCATCACAGCAAAAGTTATGTATGGACAAAAGAGTTAAATATAGACTAAAAGATTTTTTTCAACATACAGATTTGTTGAGATACAGTCCACATACAACATATTTCATATGTAAAGCATACAAGTCAACGGCGTTTAGTATATTCAAAGTTGTTCAAGCATCACTAAATTAATTTCAGAATATTTTCAACACTCTCAAAAGAACCCCTTATCATTTAGTCATCACACCCAAACCCCTGTCCCCAGAAGCCCTGGGCAACCACTAATGTATTTTTTGTCAGTATATGCATAAAATATGCATATTCAGGACATTTCACAGAGATGTAATCATAAAATATGTGAACTTTTATGAATGGCTTCTTTCACTTAGTATAATGTTTTCAGGGTTCATCCATATTGTGGCATGAATCAGGGCTTCATTTCTTTTACAGCCACTATTCTATCAGATAGATACTTGACATTCTATTTATCCATTCATCAGTTAATGGGCATTTGGGTTGTTTCTACTTTTTTGCTATCATGACAAATAATGCTATTGACATTCATGTGTAAGATTTTATGTACACATGTTTCATTTCTCTTGGGTATATACCAGAATTACTGAGTCTTATAGTAACTGTATCTTTATTTAGCCTTTTGAAGAATTGCCAGACTATATCCCAAAGCAGTTGCACTATTTTAAATCCTACCAGCACAATTTTTTACATTCTCACCAAAATTTTTGTATATGGTGAGAGAGGTATAACTCACCTCTTTTGTATGCAAATACCTTGTTTTCTCAGTATCATTTGTTGAAAAGCCCATTTTTTCCCTTATTGAACTGTCTTGATATCCTTGTCAAAAATCAACTGACCATGAATGGATGAATTTCTGGACCCTTAAATCGATGACAACTAAATTTGACAAAGGAACAAAACTAATTCACTGGAGAAAGAATCACTTTTCCAACAGATGATGCTAGAATTACTGGATAGTCATATACAAAAAAAAAAAATATTCAACCCATTCTTCATAATATAAATGAAAATAGCTCAAGATGGATCAAAATCTAAATGTGAAATCTAAAACTATAAAAAATTCCAGGAAATGGGAGATAAGAGGATAACAGTTTGAGGTTCTAGAGAATGAAAAAGACAACAGAAGAGAGTTAAAAAGACAAAAGTATATAAACAAGTTTGAAGATAATGGGAAGGGAAGGTGAAGAAGTTGAAACCTAATGATTTCTACTATATTTATAGATTAGGATATGAAGTCTTTTTCTGAGAGTAGGGTAAGATGATATGGGAAATAAAGATTATTTTTATCCTTTAAGTTTGACTTATTTATTTACTTATTTATTATGATTTATTGTCAGATTGGTTTCCATACAACACCCAGTGCTCATCCCAACAACTGCCCTCCTCAATGCTCATCACCCACTCCCCCTCTCCCCTACCCCCTATCAACCCTCATTTTGTTCTCACTATTTAAGAGTCTCTTATGGTTTGCCTCTCCCCCCCCCCCATGTAAAATTTTTCCCCTTTCCCCTCCCCCTATGATCTTATGTTACGTTTCTCAAGAACCACATATGAGTGAAAACAAGATATCTGTCTTTCTCTGACTGACTTATTTCACTTAGCATAATACCTTCCAGTTCCATTCACGTTGCTGCAAATGGCATGATTTCATTCTTTCTCATTGCCAAGTAGTATTCCATTGAATACATAAACCATGTCTTCTTTATCCATTCGTCAGTTGATGAACATCTGGGCTCTTGCCATAATTTGGCTATTGTTGAAAGCTCTGTTATAAACTTGGCACAAGTGCCCCTATGCATCAGCACTCCTGTATCCCTTGGGTAAATTCCTAGTAGTGCTATTGCTGGGTCATAGGGTTGCTCTATTTTGAATTTTTTGAGGAACGTTCACACTGTTTTCCTGGGAGGCTGCACCAGTCTGCATTCCCACCAGCAATGCAAGAGGGTTCCCGTTTCTCCACATCCTTGCCAGCATCTGTAGTTTCCTGATTTGTTCATTTTAGCAACTCTGACTGGTGTGAGGTGGTATCTCAGTGTGGCTTTGATTTGTATTTCCCTGATGAAGAATGACATTGAGCATCTTTTCATGTGTCTGTTGGAGATCAGGATGTCTTCTTTGGAAAATGTGTATTTAGGAACTCTGCCCATTTCTTCACTGTGTTTTTTCGGGTGTTGAGTTCAATAAGTTCTTCATAGATTTTGGATACTAGCCCTGTATCCAATACGTCATTTGCAAATATCTTTCCCATTCCATCAGTTGCCTTTTAGTTTTGTTCATTGTCCACTGTTTGTAGGTTCACTTTTTTTTAAGTTGACTTATTATGAGAAAATCAAGATTTGAAGCTTAACCGACTGAGCCACCCAGAAGCCCCTCATTTGGTTCACTTTTAGAGCTGTAAACAATATATGGACCTCCAGGAGTCAACTGGTATCAAAAGCTAGAAGTTATTTTTATTTTTTTAATGTTTATTTATTTTTGAGAGAGACAGAGTGCAAGCGGGGAAGGGGCAGAGAGAGACACACACACAGAATCTGAAGCAGGCTCCAGGCTCTGAGCTGTCAGCACAGAGCCTGACGTGGGGCTTGAATCCATGAACCATAAGATCATGACCTGAGCTGAAGTCAGAAGCCTAACTGACTGAGCCACCCAAGCACCTCAAAAGTTACAAGTTATTAATAGACACACAAAAGGGAGCCTGTGTGGTTCACTCAGTTAAGCATCCAACTTCAGCTCAGGTCATGGTCTCCTGCTTCATGGTTTTGAACCCCGCATTGGGCTCTGTGCTGACAGCTCAGATCCTGAAGCCTGCTTCTGATTCTATGTCTCCCTCTCTCTCTCTCTGCTCCTCCCCTGCTCACACTCTGTCTCTCTCTCTCTCTCTCAAAAATAAGTAACATTGGAAAAAAAAAACCCAGAGACACAAAAAGTCTATTATTGAGAGAAACTACTACTTTGTAAGACAGACAAAAAACTAGAATATTTCAGGGATGCCTGGGTGGCTCAGTTGGTCAAGCTCTTGATTTTGGCTCAGGTCATGATCTCACAATTTGTGGGATAGAGCCCTGCATCAGGCTCTGTACTGACAGCGTGGAGCCTGCTTGGAATCCCCTTTCTCTCTGTCCCTTCCCCACTTGTGCTCTCTCTCTCTGACTCTCTCTTTCAAAATACATAAACTTAAAAAAAATGGAATATTTCAATTCCAGGATAACTACTCATTTCTAGGAAATAATTGCTACACAATAGAAATTCCCTGATAGCCAAGATGTGTACATAATTAAAACATATAATTGAATGTATAAATTCTCTCTTGCAAAAAAACAATCTCTTTCATACATTGATTACCAATGGATAGGCTAGTATTATGGCTAAACCTCCCAGTATTTCCTGAATATGAGTAAAAAATAAATATACATCCTTTCAAAATACATACGTTAGAAATCTAAGGAATTTCAGAAAGTTGAGGGGAACTGACTTTATCTTTTGGTGTGGGAGGGCATCAACCTTTAGATTATAATTTTTCCAATATGTAAACATGGTTGTTTTTACTTTTTTTTCCAACCCCCAAATTTGCAACTGCTAATACATACATTTCACTGTGAATTTATTATTTATCATCATATATTATTTGAAAAGGAAACATTATGATTAAAAATGTACTAGATGATCAGTAATGCTACCCTGAAACTAACAGTTTAACTCAGCTCGCCAATAAAAATTACAAGAATATTTAGTAATACCTCAAAATTACTCTACATGACTTTTATAAATATTAATAAAAGATTCTTAATAAATAATTCTTAAATATTTTCTACCCTAAACACACATAACCCATACTCACTTGTAACCATGATCTACTGGACTGATTATTTATCACAAGAAATTGTAGAATATAGTTCAAAAGATGTTGCTCAGATTTTGGAGTGCTAATCCAAACATTGTGGTAGGCAAATATAGTCAACAAGTAAGCAAATTGGTCAAGCCTATGAATACTTAAGCTAGTTCTGGTTTTCAACGAAATAATGTTAACTGATATCTAATAATCTATACCACACTCATAATTTTTGTTCCGTGATGTTCAGTCATTTTTAGAGATCATTTTGTGATTAAAAATTTGAGTTGATTTTAGACAACTCATTTAGTGTTATGTAGTCTCAAGTTCTTTTAGTTTTTCTATTTGTAGATTTGTTGTAATAGCTTTACAGACGTTTAGATGATGCAAAATTATTTGTACAAATTTAAGATACAAAATAATATAAGTTTTAAGCCAGGTATATACCCAATGTACAATTAATCAATTTTTTTCTTTTTGGATCCTTCTACTGGTGACATATCTCAGAAATCTGTCCACTTAATTTCATTAAGTAAAGTTTTATAGTTTTAAGAATACAAGTCTTATACATTTTTTTTTGCCAGATTTGTCCCTATTTTATATTATTGATGTTATGGTAAACACTGCTTTTTGTTAAATTTCAAATTTTTTATTGCCAGAGAAAAATATACTCAATTGAAAACACTGATCTTCAATCCTATAAATGTGCGTAACTCAATTATTACCTCTAGGACCTTTTTGTAGATTCTATAGGGTAATGCACATACATGATCATATCATTGATGAATAATGACAGATTTACTTCTGCTTTCCTAATCTAGATGCTTTTCTTTTTATTGCCTAATGACTCTGGCTACAACCTCCACTACAATGTTAAATAGAAGTGATGAAAGCACACATTCTTGTATTGTTCCTAATCTTAGTGGGAAAGCATTCAGTCTTTCAACAACAAATATAATGTTAAAACTGGTTCTTCATAGATGCTATCAGGCTGAGGATTTACCAGCCTGAGCTGAAGTCAGTGTGGAGCCTGCTTGGGATTCTGTCTCCTTCTCTCTCTGTCACATGCTCTCTCTCTCAAAAATAAATAAACTTAGAAAAAAAAAAGATTCTCTCTCTCTTCCTCTGCTCCTCTCTCTCGCTTGTGCGCTCTCTATTGAAAATAAAAAATAAAATAAAAATTATAATTTTAGTGGATGTATGGACCTTCTATAGGTCCATAAACAGATATTCGTTCCAACTCATTATCCATGAACCAGCTTTATGAGGTGCCTGAGTGGCTCAGTCGGGTAAGCATCCGATTTCGGCTCAGGTCATGATTTCACGGTTCGTGGGTTCGAGCCCCATGTCGGGCTCTGTGCTGACAGCTCAGAGCCCGGAGCCTGCTTTGGATTCTGTGTGTGTGTGTCTCTCTCTGCTACTCCCCGCTTTTGTTCTGTCTCTCAAAAACAAATAAATGTAAAGAAAAAATTCTGTAAACACCAGCTTTAAAGGCTATAGGCAAATTTTTAAAGCATCTGTTGATAACTATTTTAGATTTCAACTAATGTTTAAGTCTTCATATTTACAAAGAGCCATCGCTGTACCTATTGGCTTACATTTTCTGAATGCCTAGTACAACAATGATTACAGCTCACCAGCTAGATATAATAAACAGTGTCAGAGTACAAAATGCATTTGCAGTTTTCACTCTTTCAAAGCAAATTCTCCTTGCCTTTGTTGCAGAGTTATTATTTTTAAAAATCTATAAAGCATAATCAGAAAAGCAATACATAAACTAATTTGGAGAGGCTTCATGTTTCTTAAAACACTCGAACTTGGGGGCGTGAACATATAAAGTGTGAAGTTTCATAGCACATTGATATTTATATCAACTTTTTAAATTTCTTTGGTTCTCTACATATGAAATATCTAAAAATGTTGATTGTAATCTAGTATCCCTTTACTCTCAAAGAAAAAGTTTGACTGCCAAAAACTTTCATTTAACATTGTCTTCTTTTTCTTTTTTTCAGAAACTATTTTATGTCTGTTTTACAACTGACACATTAACTTGGTAAATGTTTGTAAAGTACTAACAAGAAAGTGAGTGGTATTTTTTAAAAAGAGAACAACTACAGAGAAACTTGTTTTCATCATTACTTCAGCATTAACCAATAACAGTTATTAGTTAATCGACAAAGGAAATTACACCCTTTCTATAATTACATATTAGGGTATGACAAACTGCAAAGCGAAATGTTCTATACGAAAAATTTCAAAAGGTACTGGATATTTAGTACAAAGATTAAAAACTAACTGCATTTAAAGAACAGAGGGTTCAGACATTGAGAACATTTCTTAATGGCTAAAATAATTGTTAGTAGAAGATGAGAAGTTGCCTCCTGATAAAAGGATAGGAAATTGGGCAGCAATTTGAGGACAGGAATAAGTCATTCAAGCAAGTTCTGAAGGAAATGAGAAAGATGACTGAAAGTAAAAAGAATTGAAAAAAAAGGTTGAGGGCCCAACTCAGTCTGGAAAACCACGTTACTTTGCCTCTGTATGAACAGCATGATTTTATGCAAGTCTGTACCAACCACTTATTCCGTTATCATCTGGATTTCTTCTGGCATGATATGCAATTTAGAATAACTATGATTCAAAATATCATAAGTAACTAGTCAATCTTTATGTATGTTGCTAAATTTTTTCATAATTAACCACGTTAGACAGTTCTAGCTATACTTCAGGAAACGTGGCTATATTTATGAATGAATCTGTAGAGATGTCATAAGTATCTGTTGATATATCTGTAATGTGTTTGCTGATGATTGCTTATGCAAAACAAAAATACCGTCATCTTCCTCATGTAGTCAAACATAGGATAAAGAATTCCTAAGTCTGAGAATAGAAGGTTTAGTCTGTTTTTTGTCTCCTACTATGAAAAATATATAACACAAATTATATATACATTTAAGTGAGTGTGAAGGGGTTTTTAATATAAAATTATGTTAATAAAGAAGTAATTCATATGCTTTTAAATAAACTATTTTATATTCTATGTATATATATAAATCTGAAGTAAATGCACAATAGGTTTTTATTAGACACAAATGTTAATGTTAAATCAATCGTTCTATACATCACTTTGAAACCTATGTTAATAATGAAGGGCTTTCTTTTATTTTTTTAAATATATGAAATTTATTGTCAAATTGGTTTCCATACAACACCCAGTGATCATCCCAAAAGATGCCCTCTTCAATACCCATCACCCACCCTCCCCTCCCTCCCACCCCCATCAGCTCTCGGTTTGTTCTCATTTTTTAAGAGTCTCTTATGCTTTGGCTCTCTCCCACTCTAACCTCTCTTTTTTTTTTTTCCTTCCCCTCCCCCATGGGTTCTGTTAAGTTTCTCAGGATCCACATAAGAGTGAAAACATATGGTTATCTGTCTTTCCCTGTATGGCTTATTTCACTTAGCATAACACTCTCCAGTTCGGTCCACGTTGCTAGAAAGGGCCATATTTCATTCTTTCTCATTGCCACATAGTACTCCATTGTGTATATAACCACAATTTCTTTATATTTCTTTATCCATTCATCCATTGTTGGACATTTAGGCTCTTTCCATAATTTGGCTATTGTTGAGAGTGCTGCTATAAACATTGGGGTACAAGTGCCCCTATGCATCAGTACTCCTGTATCCCTTGGGTAAATTCCTAGCAGTGCTATTGCTGGGTCATAGGGTAGGTCTATTTTTAATTTTTTGAGGAACCTCCACATGTTTTCCAGAGCGGCTGCACCAGTTTGCATTCCCACCAACAGTGCAAGAGGGTTCCTGTTTCTCCACATCCTCTCCAGCATCTATAGTCTCCTGGTTTGTTCATTTTGGCCACTCTGACTAGTGTGAGGTGATATCTGAGTGTAGTTTTGTTTTGTATTTCCCTGATGAAGAGTGACATTGAGCATCTGTTCGTGTGCCTGTTGGTCATCCAGATGTCTTCTTCAGAGAAGTGTCTGTTCATGTTTTCTGCCCATTTCTTCACTGGATTATTTGTTTTTCCGGTGTGGAGTTTGGTGAGCTTATGCTGAATTTTGTCAAATGCTTTTTCTGCATCGACTGACAGGATCATATGGTTCTTATCTTTTCTTTTATTAATGTGATGTATCACGTTGATTGATTTGCGAATGTTGAACCAGCCCTGCATCCCAGGGATGAATCACACTTGATCATGGTGAATAATTCTTTTTATATGCTATTGAATTTGATTTGCTAGTGTCTTACTGAGAATTTTTGCATCCATATTCATCAGGGATATTGGCCTGTAGTTCTCTTTTTTTACTGGGTCTCTGGTTTAGGAACCAAAGTAATACTGGCTTCATAGAATGACTCTGGAAGTTTTCCTTCCCTTCCTATTTTTTGGAATAGCTTGAGAAGGATAGGTATTATCTCTGCTTTAAACGTCTGGTAGAACCCCCCCTGGGAAGCCATCTGGTCCTGGACTCTTATTTGTTGGGAGATTTTTGATAACTGACTCAATTTCTTTGCTGGTTATGAGTCTGTTCAAGCTTTCTATTTCCTCCTGATTGAGTTTTAGAAGTGTGTCGGTGTTTAGGAATTTGTCCATTTCTTTCAGGTTGTCCAGTTTGTTGGCATATAATTTTTCATAGTATTTCCTGATAGTTGCTTGTATCTCTGAGGGATTGGTTGTAATAATTCCATTTTCATTCATGATTTTATCTATTTGGGTAATCTCCCTTTTCTTTTTGAGAACCCTGGCTAAAGGTTTATCAATTTTGTCTATTTTTTCAAAAAACCAACTCTTGGTTTCATTGATCTGCTCTATAGTTTTTTAAGACTCTATATTGTTTATTTCTGCTCTGATCTTTATTATTTCTCTTCTGCTGGGTTTAGGCTGCCTTTGCTGTTCTGTTTCTATCTCCTTTAGGTGTGCTGTTAGATTTTGTATTTGGGATTTTTCTTGTTTCTTGAGATAGGCCTGGATTGCAATGTATTTTCCTCTCAGGACCGCCTTCGCTGCATCCCAAAGCGTTTGGATTGTTGTATTTTCATTTTCGTTTGTTTCCATATATTTTTTAATTTCTTCTCTAATTGCCTGGTTGATCCATTCATTCTTTAGTAGGGTGTTCTTTAACCTCCATGCTTTTAGAGGTTTTCCAGACTTTTTTCCTGTGGTTGATTTCAAGCTTCATAGCATTGTGGTCTGAAAGTATACATGGTATGATTTCAATTCTTGTAAACTTATGAAGGGCTGTTTTGTGACCCGGTATGTGATCTATCTTGGAGAATGTTCCATGTGCACTCAAGAAGAAAGTATATTCTGTTGCTTTGGGATGCAGAGTTCTAAATATATCTGTCAGGTCCATCTGACCCAATGTATCATTCAGGGCCCTTGTTTCTTTATTGACCGTGTGTCTAGATGATCTACCCATTGCTGTGAGTGGGGTGTTAAAGTCCCCTGCAATTACCACATTCTTATCAATAAGGTTGCTTATGTTTGTGAGTAATTGTTTTATATATTTGGGGGCTCCCGTATTCGGCACATAGACATTTATAATTGTTAGCTCTTCCTGATGGATAGACCCTGTAATTATTATATAATGCCCTCCTTCATCTCTTTAATTTAAAGTCTAGTTTGTCTGATATAAGTATGGCTACTCCAGCTCTCTTTTGACTTCCAGTAGCATGATGAATAGTTCTCCATCCTCTCACTTTCAATCTGAAGGTGTCCTCAGGTCTAAAATGAGTCTCTTGTAGACAGCAAATAGATGGGTCTTGTTTTTTTTATCCATTCTGATACCCTATATCTTTTGGTTGGGCATTTAGTCCATTTACATTCAGTGTTATTATAAAAAGATATGAGTTTAGAGTCATTGTGATGTCTGTAGGTTTCATGGTTGTAGCGATGTCTCTGGTACTTTGTCTCACAGGATCCTCCTTAGGATCTCTAGTAGGGCTGGTTTAGTGGTGATGATTCTGAAGGACTTTCTTTTAAATGTTCCACAAGGTTAACTTACATTATGATTACTCCTTAAAACACAGGATTAACAATACCAAAATATTATATAAGTACTGTCACTTGAAGTCAATATTTATGGATATGAGGCAATTCCATAACAAGTATAAAGATATATTCTAATTTTGCATCTGTCACAATTGTGATAAATTAGTTATCAAGATTCTTTTATTATTAATAAATGGTAAATTAAGTCTAGGTTTTAGTTTGCATTTTAATTCTAACTACTGAGAAAAATGTTAATTTAAAAAATTCTAGAAGTATTTTTATTCTCTGGGCATTAAGTAGATTATTTTAATGAATAATTTATTTTAGTACTAAAGGTGATTATACTTTTATTTTTCAATATATTATGAAATATAGGTACATATTTATACAAAATTTATCCATGTAAATAGAATTTCATGACTAGATATTCTAATCTCACCAATACTTCTTTAGTTTAACATATAGGGGTAGAGAGAAAAATATTCAGAGTCATAGATCATAAACATGCAAATGTGATAGGAATATGTTATCTGCTTATGCCAAATTCTAGTCATTAGCACTATTATTTTCTAGTTATGTTATCCACCGAAGTAAAGCTTAAAGCCAAACTGCAGTTCTGCTACTTACTGTGTAGCCCTGCATATCCTATAAATAAGTATTAATTCAGAAACCATCAAGGGTCTGATACTTAATCCTACTTACATTAGCAAATTAGCCAATGTCTACCTGTCTCTTTTCGCTTTTTTCCCTACATGCACATGTGCACACACATGCACACAGGCAGTGACAGGAGGACATGAGACTCTGGCTCAAGACAAAGACAATTTATTGCTCATGGCAAATACAGCAGCCAGAGCAGTAACTTAGTGCTATTTCCCTGAGTTCCAATCCTCATGGGGCAATGCAGTGAAGGCTAGATATTACTGGCACATGCAGTGGAGAACAGCAAAGGAGAGTAATCCCAAAACTAAGAAATTCTGATCTTCTATGGGTTTCTGCTCTGCTCCAGAAAGAAAGATTACACATTACGCTAGTAGATAAGCATATCTCCTATAGGAAGGGAAAGATGAGGGCTTTTATTTTTAATTTTGGGATGTCTCCAAGGAGGGACATGTTACTAGTTTAACTATCCAGGAATTTCCCTTATAGAAAACACTGGCACTGTAAATGTCTTTGTTTAGAAGGCTGAGACTGTGCAGGCACGTGGAAAATCCATGAACTATCTCCCAACACTCAGTTTCCCATCTCTAAATGGGGATAATAACAGATACAATGAAGTTATATTGAAGTATTATAAGGTATTTTTTCAGTTTATTTATTTGTTTTTAATGTTTATTTTTGAGAGAGAGAGAGAGAGAGAATGTAAGCAGGGGAGGAGCAGAGAGAGAGGGAAACACAGAATCTGAAGCAGGCTCCAGGCTCTGCACTGTCAGAAAAGAGCCTGATGTTTGGCTCGAACCCACGAATCCGAGATGATGACCAGAGCTGAAGCTGGATGCTCAACCGAGTGAGCCACCCAGGTGCCCCTATATATTTATTTTTGACAGAGCGGAGGAGGAGCAGAGAGAGAGGGAGAGAGAGGATCTCAAGCAGGATCTGCACTGCCACAAACCCTGAGATCATGATGAAATCAAGAGTCGACACTTAACCAACTGAGCAACCCAGGCGCCCCTGACGTATTATAAGGTTTAGACGTAAGGTACCTAATAAGGTGACCAGCATATAGAGTAAGTATTTAAGACAGAAAGACTTGAAATAGCCTTGCTAAAGATATACTGAACAGTAGGGTTCTTGATTCACTTGATACAAAATGAAAAAATGGAAAAACCCTAGTATTTATAATAAGATAACAAACCATCCTATGAAATGAGTATTTTATAAAATAACCCACTAGTATCTACTATGCAAACAAGAAGGAGAAGATACCTCCCTTCATACTAATCAACCTCTTTCAGTGATTTTTCAAGCAGTGGTCTGTGATGCATTAATAGATGATGATAATTGTAATTGGTCCCAGTCATCATTTCTATATCTAACAGAACAGAACAAAATAAAAATCAAAGTGCCTGGAAGGTATTAAGGGTAAAATTATTTAATGAAAATTTTTAATTAAATATATACACACAGGCATCCTTACAAGTGATGAAAACTGGATATTTTAGTGTGGACTGGCAGACGTATGTATTTAGTTATATGGTAAGCTAAATAAGTAGCACTATAATCAAGAATTGGGAATTTATAAATAGTGCTTCACATTACCAACAAATAAATGCTTAAGAAAATAAAATTGAGGAAATCTCAGTTTTAAACATAATGAAAATTAGAAAGGCTAAAGGCCAATTGTCCAATTTGAACTGAGGACAAGATAAAAGGAACTAACTTGCAAAAGAAAAAAAAAATTAGATGGTCTTGAGTGAGAAGAGCTAAATATCTTACTGAAAATTTTGAATAACATTAATTCTAATAATTCTAAGGACAATATACTTTTCTGTTCAGCTTCTGAAGGTTCTATCTAAAAATCTTCCCCAACTCAATTGGCCCCACACCCTACATTTCTAGCAAGGAAGCAAGCAATAAATAGATAGATGGATAGATGAACAAACAAACAAACAAACAAACAAACAAACAAAAAGCCAGGGTGCTGGATGGCTCAGTCGGTTAAGCATCTGACTCTAGATTTCTGTTCAGGACATATCTAAAGGTTGTGAGACTGAGCCTTGCATTTGTCTTCATGCTAAGCATGGAGCCTTCTTGCTTGGGATTCTTTGTCCCTTTCTTTCTCTCTGCCTCTCCCCCACTCGTGCTCCCTCTGCCTCTCTCAAAATAAATAAATAAACACTAAAAAAATAAAATAAAATAAAAGCCGTATTAAATAACCACTACCATGAAGGGGTTTATAATAAAACAAATTAAGCCTAGTTCATAGACATTATATCATTAATTCTCGATTGCACAGGACTGAGTATATACTTCACATATTATTGAAATGTTTTTCTTCTTTCCTTTAGGTCATTTTGCTATTGCTTCAGGTGACACAGTTTTTAAAAAGCTGACATATACATACTTTGTTAACAATTCTAAGAAGCGAAATGATGAAAAAACAACTACCTTAACTAATAGGTGGTTTAACCTGTAAGAGTAAGTTTAGTCAGGAAAGCTGAGCTTGAACAAGTAGCCTTATTTATCACAGTAATTAGCCATGTGAGCTCAGCCAAGTAACAAACTCTTAAGATATGCATATAAAATTAGAAAAAAAATTGACCACAGTACAACCAAATCCACAGAATGAATAAAGATTTGTAATGAAGTTTTAGTGATTTACTACAGTCCTCTGCTTGGATTTAATGCACTATAAGTGCATATGGCTTAAATAATCATAATCACACATAGTGGAAGCAGTGAGTGAAAAGTGAGATGCAGTAAGATTATCTCACAACTCAAATTTAATTCAAGTACTAATAGAACTTTCCCGGGGAGCCTGGGTGGCTTGGTCGGTTGAACGTCCGACTTCGGCTCAGGTCATGATCTCACGGTCCTTGAGTTTGAGCCCCGCGTTGGGCTCTGTGCTGACAGCTCGGAGCCTGGAGGCTGTTTCGGATTCTGTGTCTCCCTCTCTCTCTGCCCCTCCCCTGTTCATGCTCTGTCTCTCTCTGTCTCAAAAATAAATAAACGTTAAAAAAAAATTAAAAAAAAAGAACTTTCCCTTTGAATCCAATATGCATTTTTACTTAGATAATAAAACAATATAATTAAAAATGGAGAGATGCTATGAAATTTTGGAACTATCATGAGCCTTAGTCGTTATAAAAGACTATAATAATCAGTGACCAGATTAAGAAGTTGAAACGCTTACACAAGATCACTCACCTACCTGATGACAGAGCATGGAGAACCTTCTACCTTGTGAGCTCCCACCATACCTGTCACTTGTTATGACTGCTTCTATCGTTTAGGTTTATAAAGGTTTTGTTAAGACTATGCAAAAAAGATGTCTTCGTCTAAATAGCCACAAAAGAGTTGAAGTAAATTTCATGTTTTTACATTATAAGAATTCTAGAGGTAATTTTAATTCAAAACAATAAATGTTTTAATAATAGTAACATAATAATATTGAAGGACTTCATGAATAATTATCAAAGAATGTTAAAATTGAAGAAACTGTGTCATGGGGAAATTTTTACTATTTATAAAGGAATTGTGTAGGAGTCAAAGACATGCAAAAGTAATCATACAAACACTGAAATATTTCAGAGTCAATGAGTCTGTGCATGTAATTCATTTTAGGGAAACACAGGGTTTGCTATACTGATAAGAAGATAAAAATTACTATCTTGCCTCTGGCAGAAACTTATTCCAGATGCTCAAGGGAATGATGAGTTCACTTTTTCCTATTCCCATATGAAACTTCTACTCAACAGCAGTAATCAGCAGAGAAACTAAACCCAGAGATTTAGTTGCCTATATTATAATCCATACACCAATTTGTTGAATACATATTTTTAAGTGCTGTTTTAAAGTGATGCTTTTTTAAAAAATGAAAACCTTTTTTAATGCAAGAGAATTTAGAGCATTTGTAAAGCTTTATTTCTGTTCTTCCCTTTTTTTTTCTAAATTCAGAAAAGTATTTTTTTAATCCCTAAGGAACTCTTATACACAAAATCAAATAAACTAAACATTTCAAAAATATGATTACTTTTTTTTTACATTATGGAATACTTTTAACTTTTCATTTGAATAATTTTAGTATTTTCTTTTCTACTTTTAAGAGATTTTTTAAAGGGAAAACAAAATACAAAAGATATTACTTCATGGGGTACCTGGGTGACTTAGTTGAGTGTCTGACTTTGGCTCAGGTCATGATCTCACAGTTTGTGAGTTTAAGCCTCGCATCAGGCTCTCTGCTGTCAGTGGGGATCCTGCTTCGTATCCCCTGCCCCCTCCTGCTCTCTTGGCCCCTTCCCTGCTCAAGCGCCCTCTTTCAAAAATAAAAAAAATAATTACTTCAAGTCAGATTGATTAGAAACTAGAAATCAGTATAAATTTAGACGAGTTTGCATTAACTATACGCTAATTAATCACTAAAGTGGATGAGGCCCACCCATATTATAATTACATTATAACTGTAAAGCACTTATCAATATCATTAGCAGCATACAGTTCTAATATGTAACAATTTACAGTTGATAAATTGGCAATAAACTATCAATACAAGAATTTAATCTAACAGAGATAAATCTAATGGCACATAAATTTAACTAAAATGTTATATTTAATACTTATATCTCCATGCCAGAAGATATTAATAGCTATGATAATTATACCTAAAAGACATACATGTTTGTCTATAGAAGACACTTTAGATTAAAAAGTTACAGATAGATTGAAAGTAAAAGGATAGAAAAAGATATATAAGTTTGTGTTACACCACTTCACTTTTATGAAAGACCTATTTTAGAAAGTGCTTTTGCTAACTGAAACAGCAGTTTAATCTCCTGTAGGGGAAGGACATTTATAGAAGGTACCAAGGAGTGGTGACATTTCTGCTAAGTATATGCTTTACATTTTTAAAATCTTTAAAAATTTGAAAATACACATATAGCAACAATTAACCACAACAGCACAAGCCTGGGCATGCTGCTCTTGCATTGCATATTTCTGCACTAAGAAAGTTTAAAAATGAACAAGTGTCAAAACAATTTTCAGTACAATGACAGCCAAATAAATATACAAACTCCAAAAATAGTTATTTGTATTATGTAAGCAACTACATGAGAGCCAGCACATGGTGGATTTTAGATTGAAGTCATCCAAACATAAAAAAACTTTGAAGTGATGTCTGGGTGGCTCAGTCGGTTAAGCGTCTGACTCTTGATCTTGGCTCAGATCACAATCTCACAGTTTGTGAGATCGAGCCCTGCATCAGGCTCTGTGATGGACTAAAACTGCAGAGCATGCTTGGAAATCTCTCTCTCACCTCGCTGCCCCTCCTGCTCTCACACACCAAACAAAACAAAAACAAAAACCTTTGAAGAAGCTGTTCAGTAGATAGCAAAGGAAAACGAAACAGAGACAGCAAGAAACAAGGGTAATGATTATAAAAGTCCATTCAATGTATACAATATACTATGGTAAGCATAAGAAATTTTAGTGAAATCATAGTAAAAATGAATTTAAAGGTGAAAGGAACAAATCCAGGACATCACTGGATATACTTGTGGTAGTGCATATCAAGGAGAAGAAATATAACTCCAAATAGGAAACTAAGTTTTGATATCACAAGGCTATATATAGCACAAGAAAATGACAAGTGTTCATAAATAAGGGCAAGCATAAAATTTGTCTTGCTCTAAATTTCTGACATAAAGGGAAATGGTGTATGTCTGAATTAACTTAGTTATATGATGCAAAGAGTGTGAAAGATAGGACTTGCTGAATGACCAAGAGTTAATCTTAATCAACTAAGAAATATTTGTTAAGGGTATAACTGGGTGGCTCAGTTGGTTAAGCGTCAGACTCTTGGTTTTTGGCTCAGATCATGACCTCATGGTCTGTGAGTTCAAGCCCCACATCAGGCTCTGTGCCTGCTTGGAATTCTCTCTCTCTCCCTTTCCTCCCCTCCCTCTCTCTCAAAATAAACAAACTTTAAAAAAAAAATTTTTAAATATTTGTTAGGGAAGAAGTCTATGGTTTTTTCTTTAAAAGTATTTAAAAGGCACTACCCAATGTTCTACTATTGTATGATTACCAGTACATTTTGCAAATTGACAATGATTAAAGATTGATTAAACAAACTGCTCCTGTATAAACATATCAGCCATTTCAATTTTTCAAAATCATGTATTTATTTAAATTGATAATACACAGCATGTTATAAAAATGATTCAAACAGTAAGAAAGCACATTGAGTAGAAAATAATTTTCCTACAAATAGCATTTCCTCAGTTTTTGTACACCGGTTGCCAATTTTCCTATATTCTTACTGAATTTCCATTTCTATTCATGTTTATTTCCTGACTCTACTATGATCCCCTAATCTGTCAATCTGTATGCCCAGATGATATATACACATTAAAACATATCCTAAATGTTCCAGAACAGTCCAAACTTCTATTCACTTTATCAAAGCATACAGTACTATCCCCCCATTTTCACAAAACATCTACTGGTTTCTGATTTTGAATAGTAACATTAAGAGTTCCCAAACTATAAAATTAAAAAAAAAAAAAAAAAGAAAAAAGGGGCGCCTGGGTGGCGCAGTCGGTTAAGCGTCCGACTTCAGCCAGGTCACGATCTCGCGGTCCGTGGGTTCGAGCCCCGCGTCGGGCTCTGGGCTGATGGCTCAGAGCCTGGAGCCTGTTTCCGATTTTGTGTCTCCCTCTCTCTCTGCCCCTCCCCCGTTCATGCTCTGTCTCTCTCTGTCCCAAAAATAAATAAACGTTGAAAAAAAAAAATTAAAAAAAAAAGAGTTCCCAAACTAGAGGGGCGCCTGGGTGGCTCAGCTGGTTAAGCATCTGACTCTTGGTTTCTACTCAGGTTATGATCTCATAGCTTGTGAGTTCAAGTCCCACATCAGGCTCCACAGTGTCAGTATGAAGCCTGGTGCGATTCTCTCTCTGCCTCTCTCTCCACACTTGTTTTCTCTCTCTCTCTCTCCCTCTCTATCTCAATAAATAAATAAATAAACTTAAAAAAAAAATTCCCAAACTAGAAATCAAAGTATATGATCTGAAATCTGGTTTAGAAAATATTTTAAGAATGAGAAGTCATTGGGGGACCTGGGTGGCTCAGTCGGTTAAGCATCCGACTTCGGCTCAGGTCATGATCTCACAGTTCATGGGTTTGAGCCCCCCATAGGGCTCTGTGCTGACAGCTCAGAGCCTGGAGCTTGGAGCCTGGAGCCTGCTTCGGATTCTTTGTCTCCCTCTCTCTCTGCCCCTCCCCTGTTTGAGCTTTGTCTCTCTCTCTCTCTCTCTCTCTCTCTGACAAATAAACATTAAAAAAAAAAAAAAAAGAATGAAAAGTCACTAGGTGCAAAAATGAAAACTGTCACATTACCCAAGCTGTCAAACAGTATATGGGAATACAGAGAAACAAGTGAGTTCTTCTCATATAAAAATATAAACAATGCAAAATGTAGATACATGATGAAACACTGAAAACATTTTCTTAGACTTTTAACCAGTATTCTATACCTTTTCCTTCCCCTCACACTCACCCAAAAAGCACTATTTCTCTGGTCAAAAGAGTTGAATCCTAAAATTATGCTAAATGAATATAAATCAGTAGGTATTTTCAAAATCAAACTAAACACAATTTATAGTAGTAGAATACATTAATATCAGCTCAAATATTTAAAATTCTTTCATTTGTAGGAGAAAAATAGCCCTTCAAAATGGAAAAGAGTTTCATCAATGAGTTTTAAAATAACAATGGAATAAAGAGCAGAACAGAGAAGACTACTATTGGCCTCTGGCTTCCGTCAATACAGAAGTATTATAAAGGGAAGGGTAAGCCAGCATTGATATAAGAAGGAAACCTCCACTTTAATAAATCATTTTTTTCAGGAAAAGGAGAAGTCTCCAAAATCTGTGAAAGTGATTTATATTCAGGTGAATAAAATGAACAGCAATTGATCTTGTACCTAGGGAGTGATTCTTCTTCTACCAGTTACAAATATATCTCTGTTAAATATCACTAGAATGGGTTGGGTGGCCTCATGTTTTGAATAATTTATTTGTATATTTAAGATTTAGGATGTACTCTCAAGTTTTACACTGAATGCCACTGTTTCAGTTGGGTGATTAACTTGCCCATTATTTAGTCATTTTTGTACATCTGTAAAATGAATCCAGCCTTGTATAAGAGCATGAGTGACACTAAACATAGATTTGAAGGAAAGAGGAGTGTCAATGGTAAGACCTCCACAAGAAAGTGACGTTTAAGCTTGAGACATGTTAAATGGGTACAAATTGGTCAAATGAAGGAAAATAATTTTATAAGCAGAGGAGATTTTATGTTTATGCCAATGAGATAGGTGACCACCAGAAGTTTCAATTTATCTAAGTGTAGAATTCCTTAGAAATCGGGAGGTCTTCTACATTAGTCCATAAAGTAGATCATTTTCTTTACATTTGTAACTCTGGAATTCTATGAAGGAAGTCAAGAAATATACAAAGGAAAAACAGTTTACAAAATTTATTTTCATGCAGTTAGTTTTGTAGCCTTTCAAGCCCTTGCTGTTGTTGTTTTGTTTTGTTTTGTTTTAAATACACACATCATGTAGTTATTCTGTCATGGAGAGAGAGAGAATTAGCTTAGGGGCACCTGGGTGGCTCCGTTGGTTAAGCGTCTCACTTTGGATCAGATCATGATCTCACAGTTTGTGAGTTTGAGCCCCGTGTCGGGCTCTGTGCTGACAGCTCAGAGCTTGGAGCCTGCTTCAGATTATGTCTTCTTCTCTCCCTCTGTCCCTCCCCCACTTGCACTCTCTTACTCTCTCTTGCTCAAAAATAAATAAACATTAAAAATTTTTTTAAAAAAAGAATTAGCTTAGATATAAGTTGCAAAGGTATGAATAAATAGGACTTACTCAATTATTTCAGATTCACAGGAAGTTGCAAAAATAATACAGAGAGCTCCCATCTCACCTTCTCCCAACTTGCCCTAATAACATACATATGACCATAGCCCATTTTCAAATGCAGAAGCCTGAATTGGTACAATACTCAATTACTGAATGCATTCAGATTTTACTAGATTTTATATGCATTCTTGCTTGTGTGTGTTCACAGTCCAGGAAATCTTATCAGCTATATAGATTTGTGAAATCACTATCACAATCAAGATACAGAACTGTTCTCATACAACTACTTTATATTCACACTAACCTCCTTTCCCTTTCATACTTAGTCTCTGGTAATCATTGTTCTGTTTTCCGAAACTATATACATATTAAAAAAATTTTACGAACACTTATAATTTAAATCATATAGAGTGCAACCCTTTCAGCTTTTTTTTTTTACTTAGTGATGCCCTTAATATCCATGCATATTATTGCCTGTATCAACACTTTCTTTCTTTTTAAAACGGAGTAGTATTTTATCGTATAGATGTATCAGTTTGTTTATCCATTCACCTGTTGAAGGTTATTTGCATTGTTTCTAATTTGGAGCAATTACATATAAAGCTGATATAAATATTTGTGTACCAAGTTTTTTGTGTGAACATAAGTTTTCATTTCCCTCTGATAAATACTCAAGAATTCTGAGTCATATGGAATGTATGTTTAATTTTATAAGAAGTGCCAAACTGTTTCCCAGAGTAGCTATGTCATTTTACATTCCCACCAGCAATGTATGAGAGATTCAGTCATTCTACATGCTCACCAGGATGTCTTATTGTCAGCATTTTAAATTTTTAGTTATTCAAATATATATGCAAGGATTTCTTATAGTTTTTAAAATATTTTTGTAAGTTTATTTATTTTGAGAGAAACAGAAAGAGAGCGAGAGGTAGAGGACGGGGTGGGGGGCGGGTGGGGAGGAGAGAGAATCCCAAGCAGGGTCCATGCTGTCAGTGTGGAGCCCAATGCAGGGCTTGAACTCATGAACCATGAAATCAAGATCTGAGCCGAAACCAAGAGTTGGACACTTAACCAACTGAGCCACCCGGGCACCCCTTGTAGTTTTAACTTGTACTTTTCTGATGGCTGAAGATATTGAAAACATTTTATATGCTTATCTGCGATGTTATATATCCTCTTATCATTTAACATTTTAAAATACATGATCTGAAGAGGGAATATGTCTTAGTATCTCTAAATGTGCAGTTAGGAAGCTCTTCTAGGTAATTAAATAGTATGACAACAGGGATAACTATACAAAAAGTTAATGAAGCTGTATGAATAAAGGGGGGAGACAAGCATAAGTATAGAAAAAATAATCTAATTTATTTACAAAATACCATTACAAGGATAATGTGAATAACATTATTTATTATAATAATCCGGGAAAGGCACTTAAAAGTCATAAGGGTATGCACCTAATGCTGTCAATACCCACCTCATATCCTTTGGACCTAAACACTTGCCCTTGCTCCAAATAACAGTTAGTATCTTCCTCTCTATGCCTAAGGGCTTTTCTCTTGAACTGGTGAAAGCTGAGCGCTAGGCAGGTGAACAATTCTCTGGACTGAACTCAACAGCTATTAATAGGAGATACACTCACACTTTCTGTCAGTTAATTCCGAAAGCAATTTTGACACTGGTTGTCCTCCAAATTTCCACACAGAATAAAGCTCCAGCAACCTATCATGGTATCTGGCTTAATTGCTTTTTATTAGTTACATTGTCTTCCTGCCACCCCTGCCAGTGTTACCTACATCTCTCATATAGACCCTTTGTTCTAAAATCTGTGTCCAAGGTTCTGTTGCTGGAAATACCTATAAAACTCAAACAACTCACCAGAACAAAATAAGTCTCCTTTTAAGATAAATACCTAAAACAAAAAGGTAGTGACAATTAAGATGTATAAGTTTTCCTTTTACCTTTTTATTAGTATTTTTATTCCTTATTTACCTTTTCTTATTAGTCCTATTATTTCAAAGCTCCCATCAACTAAGTTAACATTACTTTCCTATGCATATTGAAAACATATTTTCTAACATGCATATTACATCAAAATCCAAAGTGAAAAATTATAGATAACTATAAATATATTTTCAACTTTTAAAATGTAATAATTTCAACTTTCAGTCTCATTTTAACATGACTATAGAGACCAAACACAAAACCAAACACAACAAAGGTTACTATAAAGCTGCAGAAATCAGTACAGCATGATATTGGAGAAAGAATAAACATACAGATCAATGGAACAAAATACAGAGTACAGAAATACAACCATATAATTGATTTTTGAGAAAAAGCACAAAGGCAATTAAAACAATTTTTAAAAACTTCAGGAAAAGGAATGGATCAGAACAATTGGATATCTATATGCCAAAGTGTGAGAAAAAGAGGAGCCTTGTTCCATATCTCATCTTACACACACAAAAATTAACTCAAAATGGATCAGAGACATAAATATAAAAAGTATAACTATAAATTTTTTATTAGAAAATATAGAAGAAAATCTTTCTGACCCCGGATTAGGCAAAGAGTTCTTAACTATCACATAAAAGAATAATTAATAAAAACCAAACTGATAATTGTTAAGAAATTTTGCTCATTGAATGACACTGTTAGAAAATGAAAAAGTAAGAACAGATGGGAGAAAGTATTTGCAAATCACATATCTAATGAAAGACTTGTATTCAGAATACATAAAGAACTCTGAAAACTCAATAATAATGAAAATAACACAGTGTTAACACTTTCATAGGAGCTTTATTCACAATCACCGAAACTGGAAAACATTCCAAATATTCCTCTACTGGAGATGAATATACAACCTGCAGCACATCTATATGATAGAATACTAGTTAGCTATAAAAGAAACAAACTACTGACACATAACAAATGGATGAATCTCAGATGCACTTATGCCAAGTGAAAGAAGCCAGATTCAAAAGCTATACACTGTATGACTCCATTTATATGCGTTAGGAACTCAGGTGAGCTGGAGAGAGCTGAGCTGCCAGATTCTGTAGTAGTCAATTTGGACAAGACAAAATGTATCACTTATTGTGATACAACAAGAAGATAACCCAGAAGAAGTGCCAGCTCTCCACTGTTCCATTTTTCCCTCAAGGACCAGCACAGATGTAAGGGTTGCCTCTTTGTCCAGGGAGACCCCAATAAAAGGCTCCTGCAATTTTTTGACCCTAGATCCCAGGGAAGATAGAGAGGGAAAAGCTAGGAGAGGAAGTCCTGAGTACAGAGTCACCAGAGAAACGTGTCTTCAAAGTCCCCCACACTTCCCCAATGAGAAGGTGTTGACAGAGGCAAGCCTCACTGAAAGTCCCAGATAAAAAAGGCCCCCAAATGAAGATGCATGGGCTAGGAGTGCAGATATATGCAAGAACATAGCTGGCCAGGGAAGATTAGTCCTTGACTGAAACTACCTTCAGAAACTGCAAAGCACTGGCTTTATACCAAGCTTTCCGATTAAAACCGGCTAGGTAAGGGAAACAAAAATAATATAAAAACAGGGGAGGGGGACAAAACAGAAAGGACTCATAAACATGGAGAACAAACTGAGGGTTACTGGAGGGGTTGTGGGAGGGGGAATGGGCTAAATGGGTAAGGGGCACTAAGGAATCTACTCCTGAAATCATTGTTGCACTATATGCTAACTAATTTGGATGTAAATTAAAAAATAAAAAAGGCTAGGTGAAACCTTTGTAAATGCCTATAATTGGACCTGAAAAATCACACAAAGGTTTTTGGCCAGGAGCTAGATTCCTCAGTATGAAACACTGAAAAAGGCAGAACCATAGGGACAAAAACCTATGAGACACGGGATTTGATTTGACCCTGTTTAAAAGCTAACAAAAAAGTCTGTTACTAAATTCATAGATGAAGGCAAAAGACACAAGACTCCTGAGTCAAACACAAAAGACATTACTACTCATGGCAAAGCATAAGAACATAAGCATATTTGCACCAATTACGCTTTCCCTAAGTCCTTTGGGGGTGAGATGATAAGGTTCAGATAGATGTTATGTATGCAGTAGGTCTGCACTGGCAGGTGAGGAACATCAAGCTTGGGGAATCCACCAATTTAACAGCAAACAGTAATGAAGTCTGTTACCCCATATCTTAAGTCCACCAGCTGTATCAACAATGCTCAGAAATCCTCCAGGAAAAAGAACACTTAGAGCCTTAGTCTTGGCACACCAACCAAGGAGCACTATCTCTATCAACAAAAACAGAGTAGTGATTGCTAGGAGCTGAGGTGGGGGAAAGGTTGACTACAAAGGGGCATGATGAAATTCTGTGGTGATGGAACTAATCTATATCTTATTTCTGATAGTGGCTATATGACTGTGTGCATGTATCATAACATTATGGAACTGTGCATTAAAAAGGTCAATTTAACTGTACGTAAATTAGACCTAAGTTTTTACATGGAAAAAATACAAAAAAAGTAAATATAAAAAAATTAAAAAAGGAAAAGATACTTAATAACTTGTGTTAACATCCCCAAGCAGCCCTTTCTGTATGTCTTTTAATTGCCAACTGCTTAATGTTTCCAATGTTCATTTAAAGTTCATTACATACTTTTAGATACAGTTAAACCACCTATTCAAACTTATTGAATCAGGACACAGTTTCTAAATCTCTTGTTTTACAACAATTCGTGACAAAGAAATAGCTTAAATTTGTAAAACAAAATAAAGTAGTAATATAGTTTACTGTTGCCTTTCAACTTTTTAAATGAAGATATACAAAATACAGTAACATTTGGCAAGCTTCCCTTCATCCTTCCTACCACCAATATTAACTGACAAACAGAATAAATTTGAAAATCATTAAATTGCCATTGTTCATGTTTCTCCTATTGACCAATGATCTAAACATTCATTTTAGTTAAGAAGGTTTTTAATAGAATGTAACATCTGTTTTATGTTACATGAGAGACAGCAAAATTCTTCCTCTCTGACTGGATTATTAATGTTCATGCTTTCTATGGAGTTATTCTCTTCATTCAGCAGCCCCACACTAGCTCTCTAAAGTGCAACATACCCCCTGATGTAATACATTTTCCTGCTAACTGCACAATACCATGGATATCATAACTTTAATGTGACATGCTGGTATTTCTTTTTTAAACCACAAATGCGTTTCTTATTCTCAATCACAAATTTAAATTTCCTGTATATTCCCAGCCCACCAGGCATTTTGTTTTAAAACAGCTGAATAAAAATAGATGATTTCTATTTTTTGATTTGTCATCTCATTTTTTATAGACCTCTCTCCAACTCTCAGAATGCAAAAGTGAAAAGATATTTGTTTTTATGCTTTTACTATTAAATCAACTTAAGCTTCAGAAAAATTTTAAACTAGTCCATGACACATGTAAAATTATTTAAAATAATGTTTGCATTAAATTTATAACAAATACCTTTCACAGAGGCATTGTTCCAGTGTTCAACCCTAAAATTATTTTAACTTGAATGTTTTTGTTTTCATTTTTAAAAGTTCTCAAAATTTAGTATATATTCCTCATTTTGTTTCTAAGATTTACACAAAGATTTATTGGAGTCTATCTTACATTTCACTGATTAAAACGAAGGAAAAATAATAGACCAAATGGAGTTATTATTGTATTTACAGTACCATTAGCTTTTCTTGTTTTGCAATATTTTGTTGACTATGAATAGATTCTGACAAAATTGAGGCAAACCACATCACTACTGATGATTCTCAATTAGTTCTTCAGTTCATTTCCCTTGCCTAACTCTAAGAAAACTACATATGGTTTAAACCACTGGTATTTTTTACTTTCTGCCAATACACAAATCATGCTTTTTTTTGTGTTGAAAACATTCCCATGAATAATTATAATAGTCTCCAAAGAGACCAGATGGTAATAAACTCTAGAGCAGATCTGGAAGCTAACCATAAATTTACCTTTTCAGAGTCTCCCCACCATAATACAGTTCTTTGTGCAATGTCATTAAAAAAAAAAAAACTGGTGATAGAAACAATATGACTATACTTTGTACTTAAATAAAAAGATATACAATCATGTTAGGGTCTTTCATAACTATATACCCCTCATCTTACATTGTTATCATCAACAATTTTTAAGAAAGCATCAGCTTGAGAGAGTTATGATATTACTAACACATTATCATATGATATTTACATTAGCAAAATTACTATTAAAGTTAAACTCAAGAAATATGATCCAGCTAACAGCAACAAACGATTTGAAGTTAAAGAAATAGAAACACATATATAAGCTAATGTTAATATAGAATTATCATGACTTTTATTTTGTTATTCTTCTGGAAAACTTAATTAAATTACTCTGGCCATGCTATTTCAATTGAAGTAAAACATCTTGTATAATCAGTTATCACTCCAGTTATTTAAGAATACAATGTTTGTGAGAAATAAAAAGCAATAGTTGTTTGCAAAACTAGAAGTATGATTCAAAAATTTTAAAACACATTGTGGTATATAGAATTAAATTTTAGGCACTTCCATGCATCTGTAAAAAAAATAAAGTTAGCCATAGAGCCAAAAGTTAGTTAATTTGTACTTGTTGATTTAAGCTACACTACTAATGTACAATATAAGCTGTATTTTCTATATTCGCTGTACTATATAATCTGTGATGTTTCTGGTATTAAATTATTCTTATAGCTCAAAACAACAAATATATAAAATTACATAGACAAAACAAAGAAATAAAACAAAAGGCAAGAACAATTAAGTTTAAATAGGAAATTTAAGTGGGAGGGGGTGGGCAGAGATTGCAGACAACAGGGATAAAAATAATAATAGCTATCCAAAAGGTATTTTATCTTTTGTTTGCTATTGTGAACGAGGTTTACAGTTGGTATATACAATCTATTAACTTCGGTGTCTCAATACTTTAATTTTAAATCCAACTAACTTATTGATTCTCTGTTTATAACTTTTCATTTCATTCCACTGGGGTTTTCCACCAAAGAATCAACAAAGATAGTATTAATTTATCTCCCCATTTTATTTGTAAAATATAATGCTGGCATTGGAATTAAGAGAGATAAATTCTATCATGTTAAAGAATCCTAGCTCTATTATCATCAACAGATGCTATTTTAGCACCCTAAGATTCCATTTCTCCTATGTTTATTGATATATGGCCAAAATAATAGATTTTATATTACTGAACCATCCTTGCATTCCAGAATTAGCCCTACTTCCCAAATGGGTCACTATTATTAATGCAGTACTAGATTCCATTTCCAAATATTTTGAAATTTTTACAATACTCACAAATAGAATTAATCCATACTTTTAATTTTATGCTCACTTATTTTTCTTTCTATTCATTTATTTAATAATTCAAATTATTTAGAATTGTCTCAGAATTATCTGTCAGAATTTTTTCCAATGAAACTAACTAGGACTATAACTCTTGTAGAGAGAAAGTTCTTTTTTAACCTGCTCTGTTTCTTGTATGGGTATATTCCATTCAGATTTTTCATCTCTTTTTAGAGTTGGTTTTGGCAATTTATTTCTCTTGGACAATAGTTCACTCCATCCAAGTACTTCATTTCATCCATAGAAATGTAAATGTAAAGTTTCAATGGGATATTATTTTTCACATATCACTGATAAAGAACATTCTGAAAAATATTCTGAATTTGTAAGGATGTATTAAATGTTTTTTTTTTTTTTCATTTAGTTCTAGTGGAAATAGTAATTGGTAAAATTTTTACATGGATAAAGTTAGCAACTTCAGGCAGCAATTCTATTTCCATTCTATTTCTAAGAATTGATGATAAAGCTATACTTACACAAATGGAAAATGACATGTATATGAAAGTACTCACTGAAGCATCTTTGTAAGCCATCTAAATGTCCAAACATAGGGGATTCATTAAATGATAATGCTGTCACAGAATGGACCATTATAGCCATTAAAAAGAATTAGCCAGATCCATTTTGTACTGATATGGAGCAATCTCTAATACATAATAAGAAAAAAAACCCACAAGATATAAAACTATTTATGTAGCTTAATATATGCATAAAACACACATTAATAGAGACACACATAGATGTAAAGGAACAGAATATTTTTGGAAGCATATACAAAAAGCTTGTTACAGGAATCATGTATTATGAAATGAACTGGGCAAGCAGAGTATGGACAAAGGAAAAAAACCTCTACTTTTCACTATATACTCACTTAAAATTTTGCATTTTGTGCCTATTAGCTATCTGTTGCTGCCAAACATAGTAGATATATAATCTTACATAGCTTTTATGGCTCAGGATTTTGAGAGTGGTTTAGCAGAGCAGTGCTGGCTCAGTGTATCTCATTAGGCTGCAGTGAATAAATTGGACAGAATTCCAATCATCTGAAAATTTGACTAGGGTTGGCTCTTTCATAGGACTAGCATTTGGTGCTGGTTGGAGGTGGGAAACTTTAGCTCCTCCCTCCATGGGCCTTTCCATAGGCTTCATAACATGGTGGTTGACTCTGTGGGCGTTCCAAAAGAAAATACTGTGAAAGTAACAATGCCCTTCATGATCTAACCTCAGAAATAGCACACCATCATAGCTACACTTTCTATCTGTTAGAAGCAAGTCACTAAATCTGGCCCATATTCAAAAGAAGGGAAATTAGGCTCCACCTTCTAAATGAAAGAATGTAGAAGAATGTGGGAACATAGTTTAAATAACCAAAACGTATATATCACATTTTGGAAAACACAAATACAATAGTTTTATGAAATTAAGTAAAAACATTTACTTAATATTCTTGAAGACAAGCTTTTACCACTAATTAAAAGGATGATGGAGAGGACTGAGAATTTTGACTTTTAAGAAATGATAACACACATTTCAATCCAAGATGAACATATGTTGACATCTAAAATTCAACCCATAATATGTGCTTCTGAGAAGTCACAGTAGGCAGATCAGCAATTTAATAAATATACAACTAAAAATAACTTTAGAAGTCTCTGGAAATATGAATACAGGACTATTTTGAAACTGGCTTTGTCCAGTACAATTATCAATATATACTACCTACTTCATATAAATATTTTGTGAAAATATTCAGGAATTAAATCATATAATCTTTGATGATGATAACACTGAAATCTAATAACATCAACATCTATCATGACAAAAGTTTTTATGTGCTAGTACTTTACCTACAAGTACCTACTACTCATACCCTTATTTTATACTTTACCCACACTGCCCCAAATGTACAGTATACATTTTACAGTGTACAAATGAGCAAAGTGAAGCACAGGAAGGCTATGTAAACTTGTCCAAGGTCAAATGTAGCAAGTAAGAAATCTGTCATATATTTTAATTATATGCTTCCCAGAACTAAGCACCAGAGTCAAGAAATATACTGTACTTAGTCTTTACATTATTTTCCCTAAGATTGTGTTTTGATGGCTCTGTAAAACTATATGCCGTGAATTAAATTTACTTAAAAAAAAAAAGCAACATGTTTTCTCCGCCAAATATAAAATTGTGGAACTACACAAATACACACACTGTCTCAGATACAACTGAAGAAAACAAAAAAGTGATTATTGCCATATTTTCCTTTCTTTACTTTCAGTGTTCTAACGTTATAAGTTTAACAATTAAAACCAGTTAAAAATTTAAGAACTCCTACATATATGATGGTGTAAGGATAAAATGTAAATCTGCCACAACTTTTTTTTTTTTTTGCCACAACTTCTGAGATGCCAGGTTTAATTTCCTATAAAGGAGCCCAACAGCTTCCTACTACACAGCTTATCTAAAATATAAAAGTCCCATGAAATCAGAAGCTTTGTACATGTCCCAAGTTCTATACATTACTCACAGCCAATATGACTACAAAATTAAGATTCATCTCTCACGGACCTAAAGGAGATGGTTAAGAATTGACAGTTCCTGCTTTAAAAAAAATTGCAACACTAACTACATTATTACTGACTATGATCTTTCACATTTAGTAAAATTTTCCTCAGGCTAGGATTAAATCTGTAAGTTTTGGGATGGGAAAATGACCCATTTTAAATAATTTAAAGAAGTGCTCTACATATTTAAAGTTAAAATTTTTCATCATTTAAGGCACATGACACATTTATATAAATGCTTCACAGAGATATTACTTTTCATTTCCCCAGTATTTTTAAATAACTCACATATTTCAAATATTAGTTTCCTATGTTACTTATGCTAATCTACCTAAAGAATATTTCATTTGATTTTTAATATAGAATAGGTAACAACTATTACACAAAGCACAAACCCCTAGTGGTCAATAAATATGAATAATTACTATTTTTAACAGAACTGAAAAGTAATCTGATCTATTTAATAAAACATATTGTAATTCTTCATATCTGCATAAATGGTATGCCATATTCATAAATGACTGAATTGTCATTGCTTTCATAAAATCAAATCTAAGTTTCTCTTATTTTGTCAGACCTCTTAATTTCTAAAATTCTCAGTATTTTCAGTTTCTATTACATGTTGTTAAATCACTTCTAAATACAGAAATAGTAAATGGCAAAGTTTTTTTTAACTTAACTACACACCATCTACAACCCACCTGCTACTCCTACCAAGAATAGAGTTTCTCAATGGTTAGCTAACATCCACCCATTCAACCAATCTCCTTTCCCTTATTTCAAGTCTGCTGCATAGCTGCTAATTTTCATGTAGAGACTTCTGAAGAAAGAAGAAAATTCTGGTCCATGATGGAATGAAAAACAATTACTACCAGGTAAAACCTATGAAAATGGGCCAAAAATTATATCACTATATACATATTGTAAATATGCATATTGCTTTTTATGTGAGCGATTCAAAAAGAAGCAAAGAATGTAATAGGGTTCCTTAGGCCAATTCTTCACTTCGCCTTACAACGTACTATATGTACATGTGCACATATTTATCTTTAGGTCCAAACATGCCCAGAGTTTAATTTCAAAACCAGAGATAAGTATCTTAGCCTACTTTACATTTGCAATTATTTCAAATTCTGTTAACAACCAGGCCTTTCATTTCATAATAATATAAATATTAAACAGGTACATATTTAAGTAAGTTTAAAAATCAATGTGAATACATTCTCTTAAACATGCCAATGATGGAATGGGACTCTTGACTGCTAAAGGAGTAAAACTAGAAAACAGGAAGTCACTGACTCTAATTAGAAGGCAACAATGCCTCTGAGGGGGAAAAGGAGAGACAAGAAAAGGGAGATGGGGGTTTTGAGTATTTGGTCACCTCTGGGCAGCAATGCACAGGGTAGTGGATAGGAAGCTAATATTTTACCTCACCTTCTCACAGTTAAAGACGAGTGCAAGGCAAATACTAGAACTTGGAAAAGTAATATCACACACTCTGAATTAGATAATTCATTATTATAGATTACAAAATTTAATATTATACTATAAAACCCAGGCTATATCGATGAAGAATGAAGAGCAATTTCCCAACATTTAAGACAAACCCTAAATACTTTAAAAGATGCACAATTCATTCACTAGTCAAGATTTTTATCAATAAGCTATTACATTCAAAAGCCTAATCAAAAGTACAGTTACAAAAAAAAAAAAAAAGCTCTGCTGTAAGGACTTGTTAAAATATATACTTAGAATTTCTCCTTCAGTGGAATCACAGGAAAATTTTGCAATTTTCCTATACCGTTTGTCATGGATACTATCAAGTGAGTTCTATGGCTTAATGATGACCTTAAGTGAGTATATCCTAGCAATGTTTTTAAATTTCTACTTCATTATCACAGAATGTGTTAAGCAAAATTCAAACCTTTGGCTGAAACCTCAGAAATGAGCTAATTTGTCCACTGTTCTAGGTAACAAAATAATTCAGGACATTATTTTCCTAGGTATGGTGAATATCTTATGATAGCACATGATCAATAGAACATAAAAATCTTTTTTGGTTTGTGTGACCATTTGGAGTTTTTGTATTTAAAATCTGAAATAGTAAGACATAGTGCAAGTTGTAAAAGGCAGAATTTTTTTTCTACTGAGGTATAATTGATATACAACACTATTATTAGCTTTAACTGCATAACATAATGATTCAAAATTTGTATATATTGGGAAATGATCATCACGGTAAGTCTAGTATCTATCAGTATATGTCTATCAGTATACGTAGTTACAAAATTTTTTCTTGTGATTAGAACTTTTAAAATTGACTCAGTAATTTCAAATATGCAATATATTATTATTACCTATACTTACCAAGCTGTATTTTACATCCCTATGACTTATTTTATGACTAGAAGTCTGTCATAAGACTTCCATACCTTTGATCCCCTTTATGCATTTCCCCTAACCAGCCTCTGGCAACCACCAATTTGTTTACTGTATCTATTGAGCTTGGTTTTGTATATGTGTATGTTTTAGAGACTCCACACATGAGATCATATTATTTGTCTTTCTCCATCTGACTTACTTCACTTAGCATAATGCCCTGGAAATCCATCAGTGTTGTTCACAAAGCAACATTTCATTCTTTTTTATGGCTGAATAATACAACAGGTCTAATTTATCCATTCATCCATCAGTGGACACTTAGGTTGTATACACATCTTGGCTATTTTATAAATAATGCTGCAAAGAACATGAAGGTTCTATGTAACTTTTCAAAGGAGTGTTTTCATCTTCTTTGGATAAATATCCAGAAGTGGAATTGGTGGATCATGTAGCTAGTTCTATTTTTTATTTTTGGGATAATCTCCACACTGCTTTTCATAGGGGGCACTATTTTACATTTCTGCCAACAGTGCACAAAAGTTCCCTTTTCTCTACATCCTCACCAACACTTGTTATTTCTAGTCTTTTTGATAATAGCCACTCTTAACAGGTGGGAGGTGATATGTGAAGCATGGTTTTGATTTGCATTTCCCTCAGATTAGTGGCGTTAAGTACCTTTTCATGCATTTATTGGACATTTGTATGTCTACTTTGGAAAAATGTCTCCTGCAATCTTCTACCCTTTTTAAATCAAACTGGGTTTTTTTGTTGTTGTTTTGTTTTTATTTTTGCTACTGAGTTGTATGGGTTCTTTATGTGCTCTGGATATTAACGTCTTATCAGATATATGATTTCCAAGTATTTTTTCCCATTCAGTAGGTTGCTTTTCATTTTAATAACTATCTTCGCTTTGCAAAAGATTTTTGGCTTGATATAGTCCCACTCATTCATTTTTGCTTTTGTTGCTTTTGTTGTCAGATTCAAAAAATCATCAAGACTAAAGTCAAGGAGCTTACTGCCTATATTTTCCTCTAGGAGTTTTGTGGTTACAAATCTTATTTTCAAGTCTTTAACACATTTTGAGTTGATTTTTGTGTATGGTATGAAATACTCATCAAGTTTTATTCTTTTGCATGTGCCTGTCAAGTTTTCCCAGCACTATTTACTGAAGAGACTGTCCTTTCCTCATTGTATATTGGCTTCTTTGTTGTAAACTAACTGACCATATATGCATAAACTTCTTCTGGGCTCTTATCCTGTTTCATTTATCTATGTGTCTGTTTTTGTCAGCATATTGTTATGATTTCATAGCTTTGTAATTTTAGTTTGAAATCAGGGAGTATGGTGACTCCAACTTCATTTTTCGTTTTCAAGACTGCTTTGGGTACCTAGGGTCTCTGTGATTCCATATAAAATCAGGATGATTTGTTCTATTTCTGTAAAAAATGTCATTGAGATTTTGATAGGGATTGCATTGAATCTGTGGATCCCTTTAGGTAGTCTGGACATGTTAATAATACTCATTTTTCCAATCCATGATCACAGAATATCTTTCATTTGTGTCTTCTTCAATTTTTTTCATTACTGTCTTATATTTTTCAGTATATAGGTCTTTCACCTCATTGGTTAAGTTTATTCCTAGCTATTTAGGGATGAGTCTAACAACTCAGAAATGATGATTTCACACACATTTTTTAGATATCATTGAAACAACTGCTTTTACATAAAGAAAATAAGATTTTACAACTCTATGATACAACACAACCAAAAACAAACACAACTAAAGCAATGATAGCACAACAACACAGCTAAGCTTTTTTGATCATTGACTATGTGCCAAGTACTATTCTAAGTAATCTATGGTATTATCATATTTAACTCCCTTAAACTACAAAGCTGGCTTTGTTATGAGTTCTCTCATTTTACTTGTGAAGAAACTATTAGTCAAAGAGTTTCAGATCACTCAGTATGTAAGTGAAGAACCAGGACTAGAATCCAGGTCTTTGCTTCTAAAGTCTATACTCTTTACTGCTTTGTTTATACTGCCTGTCAAAATGTATAATGCATGGCATTCAAAGAAAAAATATCAATAAGTAGATTAAAGGAAATATTCATGTTTAAACAAAAAGCTATGTTTTGACTCGTCAAAAAATTAAATAAAATTAATACAAATCACATAATCAAACAGTAAAGAAAAATACAGCTTGTTTATACAGGGTTATGTCTATTAATTCACTAAATCACTCAAAAAATGTTCAATGAATGTCTTCTAAGTGACAGAGATTGTTGGAAATGCTGAGGGTAAACAACAGAGAACAAAACTGACAAAGCGCCTGACATCATAATGCTTATATTTTAACAATAAGCTAAAACTAAAAATAAATTATGTAATCAACTTAACAGTCACTTTTTTTTTTAAATGTTTATTTATTTTTGAGAGAGAGAAACAGAGTGTGAGTGGGGGAGGGACACAGAGAGAGAAAGGAGTCACAGAATCTTAAACAGGTTCCAGGCTCTGAGCTGTCAGCACAGAGCCCAACGCAGGACTGGAACTTGACAACAGCAAGATCATGACCTGAGCTAAAGTCAGACACTTAACCAACTGAGCCACCCAGGTGCTCCTCAACAGCCATTTAATCTAAGTTGTAAAAATACCAGGATTAGAATAATTCTTCCCTGACACAGAGCACATACCTTCAGAAATCAAAATTACAATTCTCCAAAGAGTTTTCAAATTCTTGTTACTGCAATAGCATATGAAAAAGGGATAAACAAAAGAAAGGAAGAAAAAACAAATGCAATTTTCAGGGAACATGAATAATTATCTAGAAACTCAAAGGAAGATATTAGCTAAAAAAGTAACAGAATCAGTAAAGGAATGTTGTATCTGAGTATAAAATAACTATATCTCTTCCTATACCAGCAATATTCACCTGGAAAGCATGGGGAAAAAAAAATGTCATTTTAAAGTTGTAGGAATAACAACAAGAATAAGAATGTATCACACTACATGATATTTACAACATATACGAACGTACGTATAAATAGTTTTATAACGTAGTTATAAAACTATTGGGTGATTAAAAAACATTTGACTCAGTAGAGATACGTCATTCTAATGTCATTTGACTAGATCAAAACACAACATAAAAACGTCTATTACCCCCAAATTAATTTAGAACATGTACAAAATTCCCATCAAACCACAGGAGGATTTTTTCAAAATACAGATAAAATTATTCTAAAGATCATTCTGAGGAAAGACTAAAAATAGAAAATAAAATTTTGTGGAAAAGATAATGTACAACTATGTGGACTAAATATTTTAGCAATAATTTAAAGGTTTCTGAATCTGAGAGATACGGATTTCTAATTCTTCCCTGGGGGGCAAGGCGCGGGGTGGGGGGGCGCAAGGCTGAAGATAAAGAGGAGGAGGAAGTGACCAAGATAACTGTATTAAAAACATGTTTCCAATTTCCTCTCTCAATGTTAACTTTACCTCAAGCCCTACAATCCTAGTAACCAGAGACAGTTAAAGAAATCCCCCACCCCTTTGTGTTCCTGAAATAGTTTACTACAAGGAATCATTCTTCCTCATGTGACTAGAAAAGATTCACAGATAACTCCTTTGTTTCCCTTATGACAAGGCTAGACACAGACGTTCCAAATTCCCATTCTTTGCTCAAAAATGATTACTTGAACTATTTGTACCCAATGATCTCAACAAAATATCTGTTACTGGGACTTAACCAAAGGTTAGTTACAAAGCTTCTCTACTTCCCTGAGACCCATGAACTTTGACCCACCCCCACTCTTAACCAGCATACAACCTAACAGCCCCTCCTAAGAACAGGCTGATCTCAAAGTAAAACATTCTCTGTACTATCCAATCACTCCACCTCTACCCACCTATATCTATTCATTCCACTTCCACACAACTGGTTCTTCCTAGAATATTCCCTCTTCCTTCTACGAGAAAAACTTTTCTGCCTGACTTTCTTTTTTAATTTTTTCAATGCTCATTTATTTTTGAGAGAGAGAGAGAGAGAGAGAGAGAGAGAGAATGGGAGCTGGAGGGGCAGAGAGAGAGAGAGGAAGACACAGCATCCAAAGCAGGGTCTAGGCTCCTAGCTCTCAGCACAGAGCCTGAAGTGGGGCCAAACCCATGGACCTAGAGATCACGACCTGAGCTGAAGTCAGACACTTAACCAACTGAGCCACCCAGGTGCCCCTTTTCTACCTGACTTTTAAGATACTTACAGATTCTCACAATGGTAGCATTTTCCTTATTCCAATAGTCCCCATTCCGCTATTGCAAAGGTCCCTTTCCCCATTTTTACAATAACCTTTGTGAATAAACTCTTCCTTAACAGGATTCTGGATCCGGTTTTTATTTAGCAAAAGGCTCTAATTCTGATTTAGCAATAGCAGGGCAGGGGCAGAGAAAGAGGGAGACACAGAATCTGAAGCAGGCTCCAGGCTCTGAGCTGTCAGTACAGAGACTGATGCAAAGCTTGTACTCATGAACCATGAGATCATAATCTGAGCCGACATCAGGCGCTTAACCAACTGAGCACCCAGGTGCCACTTCTAATTCTGATTTAGATAATAAAGTGTAAAAGTAAGGATAATTTAGGATCTACTTGACTAGAGGTGTAAGTGTTCATTATCAGAAGGTCAAATAAATAATACAAAAGGGAACAGAGATTCATTCATTTGCCCATTATATGGTAAGTATTGATTGGGTTATATTAATCCATTAATGAATAAACGGGGGGAAAACCACGACCAATGATTTGCGTGGTGTTAAAGGGAAAGATGAAATTAATGACAGGATATCACAAGCAAGTGTACAGACTTAGCAGGGTTAAGCTATATAAAGAGATATATATGTTCCCATAAGAACTTCTAACATAGGGAAATGAAAAGTCAGAAAAAGCATTTATTTCTGGAAATGACAGGTAAATTTAGAAGGGATGAGAGAAAAAATGGCATGGTAAAAAGCATTTTAGGCAGAGGAAAGTACACATGGGAAGGTGAAGACTAACAAATATCTAACTCTAAGATTAAACAGAACAAACAGGTTCACAGGACTTGATAAAAAGTGGTGTTTGCAGTGATTCTTGATTCATTGGCATCCAGAAGCATCAAGGCACTCTTTATAAACTTGTAGTGGCCTAGGCCACGGGACAAAAAGAGGCTGATTGTAATAAAAAACTGGTTTTGACAACATGCTCTGAGCTTTCTGTGATGTTTACTTAGCTTAAATACGGACATGGAAACCTAAGAAAATGTGAGGAAAATTACTGAATAAAGACTGTGGAATTAGGAATGTGGTATGGAAGATAAACATTTATGAAACTGACTTAGGTGCAATAATTAGAGACTATTATCTCATTCTTTAAAAAATTCTTTTACAAAGGGATTTATTATTAATTTCCTTAAATAAAAACTTAGAGTGTTTATATTTAACATAAAATGCATTTAAACTACGTCTTTATTTAAGTACCATGCTCAAATACCAAGAGACTAACATTTCTTTTCTTTTGCATTCAATTAACTATCGATTAACAATCATTATATCAATTTAAATCAACCAACAAATCTTCCAAGCTGTAAACAAAGAATTTCCAAGTCAGTAACCAAAACAATCTAGCTAACCAAGTAAACATTCAGGAGCTTAGAACAAGTTCAAATTTTATTCAACTTCTTAATCCTTGTAAGAACCAATCCACTAACCAGTTTTAGGCCCCATTGCATTATTTTCTATTTTTGAAAGAAGTTGTTGTGAGATAAATAGGTGTGAAGGAAGGAATATCTGGTATATTTTATTGCTTTAAATACAGTCTTAACAAATTGCTGGAATTACAGCTTGTTTAATTCAATTAATGGAAAATGTCCACCATATACATTTTTCAGAATGTAATAATAACTACAATTTATTGAGCCCTCATTATGTATAAGTACTGAGTTATATTGTTCATATTTTATAATTTAATTCTAACAACACACTATATTGAGTTAAGCACCACCAAAGAAAAAAATTGTGAAAGATCTTGAAATGGATCAAAAAGATTGCAGGTATTAATGGAAGCCTATGCATTTTTTTTTTTTTTTTTTTTTTTTTTTAGAGCATAGCCTTCTAGATTATCTGATTCTATGGGGTTGATACATTTTATCACCTTTGAGCTATTTTATAAGTACATAAAGTATATATTACTTAGTAATAATTCTTGTCTCTAAATCAGTAAATAAAATGTGATCCTACAGAGAGAAGTGAAACCTGCCACCCGAACAAAAAGTCAGTTTTGTAATACTTGTAGTTTGATTTCACAGACCACACGTCTCTGGACTTTGAATTTTCTTTTAAGTCAACTATACTTACCTGTTCACTCATTAATTATGAGTTAAAATTGTTGACATGTGTTCATTTTCTATGAGAGTCATAATTTTATTCTTTTAAAATTTTTAGGCTGTAAATTACTAGGATTATTCCCATTTTTCAAAACAAACAAACAAACAAAAAAACTGAAACTTGAAGAAGTTAGCTGACTTGTCCAAGTTTTTGTTTGCCCAGCTTTGCTTAACTCCACAGCACATCCCCAACACCCCTAATAACTATGCCTTGCTAAAATTTAGACTATTTTGCTTTTTACTTCATTATCTCAAGTATCTCACCATCAAAAGTACCAAAGATCAAAGAAATACTCTAGAAAAGCTGTTCTTTAATTTTTTTTTTTTTAATGTTCATTTATTTTTTGAGAGAGAGAGACAGAGTGTGAGCAGGGGAGGGCAAAGAGAGAGGAAGACACAGAATCCAAAGCAGGCTCCAGGCTCTGAGCTGTCAGCACAGAGCCTGATGCCGGGCTCAAACCCACAAGCTGTGAGATTGTGACCTGAGCCGAAGTCAGATGCTTAACTGACTGAACTACCCAGGCGCCCCTAGAAAAGCTGTTCTTTAAAAAAGATGGCAGTTGACATTTCCACTAGATAATTTAATTGGCAAAGACCATCCTGATTGTCCAACCAACTAAACAAATGAGACTTTTTTCTCCCCAGAGAGCTCTGACTTTATTTTTCAGTTCAAATAAATGAATACATTATCCATAAGACATTTATTTTAATAGTTTCTGAATTCTAATTCCAAAAAAGAATGAAAAGGAATGAAACCAAGGCAAGAGTTTTATCCCCTGGATGAAATTAGATACTGTCATTTGTAGTATTTCTTACTGAAGTTCTCTCTGTTTTGCTCTTAGGCAGCAGCAGAAACACAATCTCAAATTGTACCCATGTTTAATGTCATACCATAGAATAATGCACCACATTAAAGGTTATAAGGTATATAGTGGTAACAGAATCTCTTAATAGAAGGTATAATTAAGGGACAAAAAAATCTGAAACAAAAAAAGGAAGAAAGGAAGAATAAAGAAGAAAGGGAAGGATTGAGTGGGTACAGAAGAGAGGAAGGAAGGAGAAGATGTACACGTTTTGCTTCACATTAAAAATACCTGACATCTTTTCTTGTGGTAACCACCTCCCCAAGAGAACATGCCCCTCAAAAAGGATCTCCTGTACCCATTCCTGGAAGAAAAGAGGAAGCATAAGAAGCAGCGACTGCTGCAGATCCCCACCTCCTACTTCATGGACGTGAGGTGCCCAGGACTCTACAAAATCACCACCATCTTTAGCTATGCACAAACGGTAGTTTTGTGTGTTGGCTGCTCCACTGTCCTCTGCCAGCCTACAGGAAGAAACGCAAGGCTTACAGAAGGATGCTCCTTCAGACGGAAGCAGCACTAAAACCACCCTGAATCAAGATGAGTGGGAAACTATGCCAATAAACATATTTTCGCTAAATAAATTTTTAAAAAATTAAAAATAAATAAATAACCTCACGTAACTTAAAAAATGTCACAAACCCATTAAAAATATCATTTCAGAAAACAAAACACTGCTTTCTTCACTTTATTTTAGCTACTAAAGTCTCTCACAATCTAATTCAACAACAAAAGGTATTAATTCACATTTAAAATTTTTTCAACTGGAAGGAGAAATCACGCTTTGCATAGTCAACTTTACTTTGTAAGAACCAAATTACTTAAAATTATTCATTTATCTTAAAATTGGCACCAACAAAAACCTCCTTTTTAATGACATAAGGCTTGACAAGCCTCTGTGTTGCATCACCATCTGCCACATCCTGCTCTGATATTTATAAATACAGTTGTGCTATTGATGGTTCTACAACTGTTCCAGGTGTAAGACATTAGAATAGAGAATTCTCTTTGATCACTCCAAAGTCATTTCTTCTTTTTAAATACAAGCAGTCTGGACTGTTCTCAGGTTCCCAGAGGTATGTCTAGTAAAAAGCCTTTTAATCTCTAACTGGTTTGTTCAGGTGAAATAGGTCACAAGAAAGAGAGATAATCAGAAATATATATTAAAACAAAAAAACACACAGATTTACTGCTTTTTTTAAGAAGAAGAGAAGTATGAAGCTCTTGATTTTCATCACTTTTAATTTCTAAATACTATGGGACTTAGTTGGAGATGCGACACGGTTCTTGAAATACCAGCTCTACAATTTTTGGCCCAACATGTTTGTTTATTCAAATATAATTTTTGAAACTTAAAAAAAATGTTTTTAGGAACTCAATGTATGTAGTCTGGGCTTTAAAACATAATTCTGAAAGCTGGTTCATTACATGACATTGCATCAAAGAAAAAAAAAACAAAGCACTCCTCCTCTCTCCTCCAGGTAAAATCCTGTATAAAAATATAAACATCCGGGGCGCCTGGGTGGCGCAGTCGGTTAAGCGTCCGACTTCAGCCAGGTCACGATCTCGCGGTCCGTGAGTTCGAGCCCCGCGTCAGGCTCTGGGCTGATGGCTCAGAGCCTGGAGCCTGTTTCCGATTCTGTGTCTCCCTCTCTCTCTGCCCCTCCCCCATTCATGCTCTGTCTCTCTCTGTCCCAAAAATAAAATAAAACGTTGAAAAAAAAAATTTAAAAAAAATATATATATATATATAAACATCCTGGTACTTAGTTCTCTCAAAATTTAATTAAAAACAAAACAAAAACTTGGTTAAACAAAACTTGGTTAAATTTGCATTAGTAGCAGGGCGCCTGGGTGGCGCAGTCGGTTAAGCGTCCGACTTCAGCCAGGTCACGATCTCGCGGTCCAGATCCGGGAGTTCGAACCCCGCATCAGGCTCTGGGCTGATGGCTCGGAGCCTGGAGCCTGTTTCCGATTCTGTGTCTCCCTCTCTCTCTGCCCCTCCTCCATTCATGCTCTGTCTCTCTCTGTCCCAAAAATAAATAAAAACGTTGAAAAAAAATTAAAAAAAAAATTTTTCATTAGTAGCTAAATAAAAATACGGAAGCTTATCTAACTGGGAACGAGAGGAGAAACTGGAAAACCAGAAAGTTGATGATCAGAGAACCAGGTTAGGACTTAAAAGACAGAGGTAAGGATATAAGAATTCAAGAAGAGACCAAGTTAAATGTTTAATGCTTATGTGAAGAAAAAATTCAGATCTATTACTGATAGTTTTATACATGTGATCAAGGAACAACATCTGTAATGAGAGGTGTCATTGCTACTAACGAAAGACAAATAGAAAGAGGGGTAAGGAACATATACAATTTTAGTAGTTTCCATGAAATGATTTAGACTACAGCAAATAAAGAAGTATTATCTCATGTGGGACCCAAGGAATTTTACAAAAATCCCCTACCCCTGGACAAGCAGAGCAAGACTAACTACATTTTGTGCTACACCCACCATCTCATATATAACCCCCACATGACCTACTTATTGCTTAAGACACTCCCCCACCCTAGTCAAGCCGCTGAGCACACCCTTACTGGAAACTGGCTCATTTAGGAATGCAGAACCCCTAACCGCCAAAGAATGTAAACCCCGCCTTTTGCGCGCCAATTCCGACCAGAGTGATAGGCTAGTTCAAACAGTTACTATAGGGTAAATTGTAATTCAATTGGCCACCTGCGTGTGGACTGACATGAATGTACAACTTTCTGTGTGTGTTACAATCTCATTGGCTACCGGCCCCCATAAAACTGCTACACCTCATAACCTAGGGGACCAAGTCCCTGCTCCGCTGTGTCAGGTATACTTGGGCCCAAGCTCGAGCTTGCAAATAAACACTCGTGCGTTTGCATCGGTATCGGCTCCTTGGTGGTCTCTCGGATTCGAAATCAGGGGCATTACACTCATCCCAAAGATCTCTGCTTCAAATGAGAGAAAAATATGCTTTATTTACAAAGATGGCAGGTACTAAAATAATAGAAAAATGGTTACTCTTAATTATTGAATAGAGTCATAAAAATTCAGATAGCCTCAACATTTTGGGGGATAACAGAGAGAAGCAATAATTTACTCTGTTAAAAAGAAAAACCACAAGCCCAAAATGAAGTCACTTATGTTAAGAGCCCCACGTGAGCAAATCAAGACTTAATACCTAACCTAACTACAGTTTCTGTACCCCCAAAAATGTAACATTTAACCAGTCAATATGAAATTTCCTGGTCAGCACTGGGAAATGTACTGATAGACCCTTTTCATTCCCCTTAGGAGGGCAACATTCTTTCCTAATAGTTTCCTTTTTTTCTATTCCTTTTCTGCCTTTAAAAACTGATCCTGGGGAACCTGGGTGGCTCAGTTGGTTAAGCCTCCAACTTCAGCTCAGGCCATGATCTCACAACTCAGGAATTCAAGCCTTGCATCTGGCTCTTTGCTGTCAACACAGAGCCTGCTTCAGATCTTCTGTCCCCCTCTCTCTCTGCCCACCCCCCACTTGCATTGTTTCTCAAAAATAAACATTAAAAAAATTAAAAACTGAAATGAAATAAAATAAAAATAAAATAAAAACTGTTCCTTTCCTGCAGCTCAACAGAGCTCTCCTCTACTTGTGAGATGGGATGCTGCCTAACTCACAAATCATTTAAAGAAGCCAATTAGAGCTTCAAATTTACTTGGTTGAGTTTTGTTGTTCAACAATTCTAATGATGATCTGCCTATAGTTCAGTTAACAAAGGATAAGAAGACACTTAAAATATTTGATTAGATGCCCAGAACAATAACAAACTTTTAATGACTACAGAACATTAGAAAAATCAGTAAATTAACTTGCAAGAAACATAAAAACAAGTGAACCTACATAACTTAAAACAACATAGAAATACTTTGGAATACCTCATATACCTGGTCATCAGGCTTCTAAAAAATTTAATTATTCAGAAAAAAGCATAAATGTCCAAGGATCAAAAAGGTATCTAAACATCAAGAAAAATTGCTGTCTCTAAGAAGCATGAAAGAACAAGTTGGTTTACTCAGAACTACATTTAAAATGATGGATACTTGATTTTCCCTGACAACCTCCAATTCTTTCAAAATTAAAGCTGACTGGAGGAAGTGGACAGGGTTTATGAAAACACTCAAAACCTCACACATATAGACGAGTCAAAACTGAAGTCTTCTAAGGAAGAGAGAAAAATCTCCAGTAAGGAGAGAAATCAGAAGTTCCAGTTAAAACACCTGGTTTTAAATTCTGCTTTACCTAGTTACTTATCGTGGCATATTTTTGTCTCTTATTTAATCAGAATCCTTCCTTATCACTAAAACGAAGACATCATCTGGTCTATCTCCTAAGCTGTTGTGAGGATCTAGGTTTTGAGAGAGTACACAGTAGCATAAAATAAGGATTGCAAAGAGGTAAGTAAGTTAAGTAGTCCAGGTTTAAGAAAACCAATAGCCCAGTGTGGGAATATGAAACAATAAGCCACTGGTCTTAAGGTAGAGTAAGCAAGTTTTTAGAATGCTAATCCAAGAATGAACATACCAGACAAAAAAAAAATTTTAATATGATAAATAACTGTGGAACAAACTGGTAGCTCAAAACCTGTTCTACAGAAACATCAAGAAGAAGAAGAAGAAGAAGAAGAAGAAGAAGAAGAAGAAGAAGAAGAAGACGACGACAACCACCACCATCAAGCAGACTAGCATACATATTATGGAAATCCAAGGAGAAAGAGAGAGGCAAATACAAAATATTTAAAAATAAGATGGCCTAAAACTTCCCAATTTTGAGGAAATACATGAATTTACACATCCAGAAGCCCAATGAACTCCAAGGAATATGAATTCAAAGAGATCCATACTAAGACTTGACCAAACTATCAAGAATCTTAAAAACAGAGAGAGAAGTGGATAAATAAGATTAAAAGCTGACTATCAGTAACCACGGAGGCCAGAAAGCAGTGAGATGATATTTAAAATGCTAAAAGAAATGTAAACCAACAATTCTATATCCAGCAAAACTATTCTTTAAGAATAAAGGAGAAATTGAGACATTCCCAGATAAACAAAGCTAAAGGAGTTTGTTAATAGTAGACTTGTCTTGCAAGACATGCTTAAAAGGAGTTCTTGAGACTGAAATGACACTAGATAGTAAACTGAAGACATAACAAAAGATAAAGAACACTGGTAAAGGTAACTGTATAGGTAAATATAAAAGCCAGTATTACCACACTTTTGGTTTGCAACTCCTGTTTTATTCCTGTAGGAATTAAAAGGCAAATGAATAAAATAATTATAAATCTATATTAATGGGCAATGTATAAAGATGTAATTACTGACAATAACAATATAAAGGGGGAGGATGGAAAGAGAGTTTTCAAAGGAAGGGACTGTTGTATGCCACTGAAACTAAGTTGGTAGTAATTAAACTAGGTTGTTATAAGTTTAGTATGTTAATTGTAATCCCCAAAGTAGTCACTAAGAAAATAACTAAAACACATACACAAAAGAAAATAAGAAAATCAAAATGGTACACTACCAAAAATAAAAAACATACAAATGAGTACTTGACATGGACTGAATTGTGTCCTCCCCAAATTCATACGTTGAAGCCCTAAGCCCCAGAATTTAAGAATGCACTGTATTTAGAGAAAGGGCCTTTAAAGTGATAAAAAAGTTAACATGTGGCCCTTATGATGGATCCTAATCCAATTTGACCATTGTCCTTATAAAGTTAGATACAAACAAATAGACACCAGGGGTATGCACAGAATTACAATTATGTGAAGAGGTAGCAACAGGAGAGAGGAGGCAGAAGAAATTAAAGCTGCTGACATCTCAGTCTTGGACTTCTCACCTCCAGAACTATTAGAAAATAAATATCTCTTGGATAACCACTCAGTCTGTGGTACTGTTATGGCAGCCTGAGTAAACCAATACAGTACCTATTTGAAAGAACATATTATTCTGCATTATTTACTTTTCTGTAACATGAGTGCTATTTAAATGAAACAACAGGAACAATTAACAGTGGCAATCAGTAAAAATTAAAAGTAGGACTAATCAAAAAATGTGTCAGAAAATATAATAATCATTATTATGTTTCTTTTGATAAAATAAATTCAGCAACTTATTTTATCTTTTTTTTAACTCTATTGGAATTTAAATTTTATAGGCCACATTTTTATATTCTTAATATATATAAATGTAACTAAGATTAAAAAAAATTTTTTTTAACATTTATTTACTTTTGAGACAGAGAGAGACAGAGCATGAACAGAGGAGGGTCAGAGAGAGAGAGGGAGACACCGAATCTGAAACAGGCTCCCGGCTCTGAGCTGTCAGCACAGAGCCCAACACGGGGCTCAAACTCACGGACTGTGAGATCATGACCTGAGCCGAAGTCGGACGCTTAACCGACTGAGGCCACCCAGGTGCCCTCTAAGATTTTTTAAAAGAAGAGAAAAAAAAGTGGGATTAAACAAATATTACCAGTATTTAGAAAAAATAACAATGACATGTTTCTTTTTGTCCCATGAAATAAAATAGTTTCATGCTTTGTGTCTCCTTTCCAATAATAACACTTCCCTGTACCGAGTAGAACCCTTCTTTTTAGTGTGGTAAAATTGAGTATCATTAAATGTAAATTTCATTTTGACCACTCTGCTTGTATCAAGTCCATATTCTTGGTGTCAGTCCTGTGATGATATCAAGCTAAATACCCTCTCAATAAGCACAGAATACTTAGGATTGTAATTACTAGTAATGGCAGGTACTTAGATATGTAAGAAATTGTTTCAAACTCCACAAAACATCCATCTATTTTGAATCTAAATGCTTGTTTTGGTATTCCAACTGTTAATCAATCATGTCTTTTGCCTTGATAAATTAATTATCTTTGCTTTCCATGTGTAAAATAAATATCATTTCAGAAGCACACTAGTAATTTCAATTTATGCTATCAAAGTTGCATTCCAAATGAGTTACAGTTTTAGTAAAGACATTGAGAGGATCTTATTTAACTTGGCTGTCCTTTTGTGGTGACTTTTTTTCTCCACCTTGAGTTAGGAAGCAGTCATGTTACACAAAAAATGAGACATTTGTTTGTTGTATAAGTTTTTTCTAGTCTCCTTATGGCTTCTTCAAATATCATCAAACATTTTTGGAGAAATGGCATAAAAATTTCTGTTTTAGTATAATCTTTTTCTCCGTTCTCATCCTCAATGTATTGCCAAATTAGACAAGGACATTCTTCCTGTCTCACACTTTAAAAATATTTTACTGCAGGATATCTTTTCTAAGTCCAACAACAATTATAGCCATTCTTTAGGCACATGTCCAAGGAGGCTATCTCCTTCCATTTCTTTAAAGTCAAAAATCACATTAAGTGTACCTGTACATATTGAGAACATTGAAAAGTGCCCTAAAATGTTCACTATGAAAGCTTCAATATCAGAAGTAAGCAAATCACATCACATTTTAGCAGTGCTATATACAAAGGGCGCAAAACACTTTGCAGATAAGATCTTTTATTTTATTTTTTAAAAAAATTACACTGAATGAAATTGTCCAAAATTTAAATTTGCACTGTCTGTCAAATACACAGATGAGTAAAGTCTAGAATTATATTTGGACATCTCAACAATCTTGTTTTATGTTGCCTGTGGTTTCACTAAAATCTTTAAGAATATGATTTAACAGACTTAACAAATCAAAGTATCTAAGAACTAAACGGAACATTTTCTGGTTGATATGATTTGCCATATCGATGGATATGTCAAAGTGTGGTTGTTGGTTAGATCCATCAAAATGAGCTCTACATTGATTGTGAAATGTTAAACTTTATTCCCTGTATGACTTTTAGTTCTTCTTTCATAGAAGTTTTGATCTTTGCAAATTAATGCTCCCTTTCATTATATTTCCCTTTGACATATTTTTCCACAGCTACCATGTAAAGTATTATTAAACCACAGAACAAGGAGAAATTCACCTAACCATGGTATTGTGTGGGGAAGTTACCTTGAAGCACTATGTACCTCCACGTACATAAATACGCCAGCTATTCCAGAGGGCAAAGAACAAAAAGGGCCTACCAACTAAATCATGATGTTTACATTACACATTTATTCATTTAAAACAAACAGCAGGAAGCAAGGGGAAAAGCTGGGGTTAAGTTAACACTCACGGTATAACACCTTAGGATGCAATCAAGTTATAAAGGACCTCAACTAGCTGAATGTTCACCTATTTCCCAAACTACTTGATTATTTACTATCTATACTTAAAAAAAATCCCATGACTTTTGTCTCAATCTTATAAGCTACCAGTTTATTATCTATGAATCCTATCCACCCTGTTTTTCTTATTTCAATGGAAGAACTGAATATTTCAAAATATGTATTATATAAAACACATAGATACAGAAAATATATATTTGACATGGTATATACCATCAAAAAATATGTAGAATTAAGTATCTGTGAATAGATGATCCCTGAATTCTTACCATATCATATATTTTATCCTATTTTAGATCTCCAGTTCACAGAATCTGGCAGACATTGTGAGCATAGGTCTATGGGGCTTATAGTTGCTGCCCAGTACGTGCTTCTTTAATAACGTAGAGTGATAGAAAAAATGGAAATCAATAATCAAGTTGTTTTGTGGGTGAAGGAGAACTCGAATGGAAAGAAAAATCCCGAACCAACCAATCAAACACATTAATACAAAACAAAACCCAGTACTTTCCCTGGTGGGTATCCCTGTCAACTCCTTTCTAGTGTATTTGCCTATACTTTTTAGACCACTCTAAACTAAACCTCAATGTCCTCATTCAACAAGACCATATCAGAATTAGATATAACTAAGACCATATCAGGATCAGCCACTCTAAGGTTCTAACTATATTTTCAGATTTTTCTTAAAATTTAGACAAGAGAACTTAAGTTATCTAGCACAATGACTAGCACATATACCAGGAGCTCAATAAATATGTGCTTTATGTACAAATGAATCAGTTCCTCCTATTACTGACTTTCAAGGAAAATCTGAGAAATTGTCCTTCTAAAGGCAAGTACTTCTAAAGTACTGCTTTTGAAAACTGTGGTTATCCTAGACACAAATTATAATTTGGTAATTATGTATTTGGATTATCAGTCAGATGGAAAGGAAAAGTACTCTCAAAATATTAGGGGAACTGAAAAGCAAACAAAATCTTCAACTGAGGGCTAGATTGAAATTAGTATTTTTAAGTAGAGGAGAGCCACAATTCCTGTCCATAAATGGGTAAATTTAAGTTTTGTTAAGATAAAGAAAATTCAGAAAAGCCATACAGTTTAATTATATTTAAAAAACTAAGAACTTTGGCACAGTAAAATACACCACAAGCAGATTTTAACTATGAATAATAATTACTTTCAACAGATAATTTCCATAAAATATAAAGTATTTCCATAAGTCATTAACACATTAAAAATTATAAAATAAACAGTGAATGAATTCAATAAGTAATTAAGAAGAAATATGTGAACAATAAACATATTAAAGCATGTTTAAGCTTACCAATAATCAAAGGAATACCAATTAAAGTAAGATAATTTTTGCTGATTAGATGGACAATGATTGCTAAAATCCCAATTCAAAACCAACAAAACTATTCTGTAGCAATAAAATATAGATTGGAACAATTATGTACAATGACCATAAATCTAGAATCATTTCGAATCTATTTCTTTGTAACTTTTAAAATAATTAACCAACCTGTGCCACTTTAATAGAATTCTGGGTAGAACCACCAGCATGATATTCGACTTTGAATTTTTTTACAAGTTCATCAAACCTACAAGAAAATCACAGTAGAAAAAAGTAAGTTAGCATCTGTCAGTTGTCACAATGCAAATTCTTCTGATTAGAAGCACACTGAATCACCATTAGTAAAATATTTTCAATTATATAATTATGTTGAATAAATGAATTAAAATATATATAAAAAACAAGCATGCTGAATTTGTACTTATGAAAATTTTTCTACAAATGTACAATTACAAGAATTTAAAATATATAAACCGTCCATAATTAACCACTATACTAAAAAAGGTAAAAATACAAATTCATAAATTATTACTTATAAGCAATGCATATTTTCCCATATTAAATGTTGATCTCTAGAATCCTTACAAATGTAAATTCTAGTAAGTTTAAAAAGTTTTAGATATCATAAAGACAATTAGTTTAAAATGTAAAGAACTGGGAAACCACACATTAAGGTATGATTCTAGGCAAGCTGCTTGGTGACATAATTTCTGTATCTGCCATATAAAGACACAGACAGTAGTGATCTAAAGCTTTATCTAAATATCTAAATATCTAAAGCCATTATTTTGGCATCTGATAAAAGCTATAGAACTTCTCTCCAGGAAAATACATACATCCACTACACATGAAACTTTCATGTACCCAGGCAAAAAACTACGGACACTGATTTGAATAAATCTCAAATTAGATGGCCTTTATTAACCTGGATTTCAAATCAATATTCCTTACTGCATGTCTTTAGCATGTTAGAGATATCCAAGGGGCGTAAGTATGTACTTTAATTTCAAAGGACTAAGAAGCTTTGGAGGGAGACAAGGATGAATACACATGAGAAAATACAGAAAATCAGAAACCATCAAATTACCAAAAAACAGAATATATGCAATGTAGACAGCAAGTGCTAGAGGAGGTTGGTCAAAAAAGGGAGATTGGGATATGAATAGAATATTCAAGGGAGGTTTCAGTATTGACAAGTATTTTCAAAACTTTAAAAACAAAGTACAGAAGTAGATCCTTTCACTAAAATGAAACATTTCACAGAACCTCAAAATACCAAAAAGACAAATACAGATATGGTTATATTAGGAATAGGAAAAATGGAGTTATACCCACTCCCAAACATCCAACTACCTTGGGATTCCATCTGTAAAACACCAAGATGACAATAAACACAACTAGCAAACCTGCCCAGAATTTTGACAGCAGAATTCGTATGCCACTAATAATACCAATGTAATAATAACAGTAGAAAAGGCAAAATATATAGGCACAGATGCAGAGGTAGGTAGCTGCAGTAGCTCAAGGGAAGTTCCCTTCTACTTAGGTACTTTTTTTTTTTAATGTTTATTTATTTTTTAGAGAGAGAGAAAGAGACAGAGCACGAGCAGAGGACAGCAGAGAGAGAGGGAGACAGAGAATCTGAAGCAGGCTGCAGGCTCCACACTGTCTGCACAGAGGCTGATACAGGGCCCGAATCCACAAACCATGAGATCATGACCTGAGCTGAAGTCGATGCTGAACCAACTGACCACCCAGGTGCCCCTCTTCCACTTACTTTCTGAACTAGACAGATACCAGTTAAGCGTGATGTTAGAGATTGGAGAAGAAAGGGAGAGTGAATGGATAAAGTAAATATACAGTGATCAATTGCTAGGCTCATTTGAGGTTCCTCCACTGTCAAAAGCCAATTCCTCCAAAGGTTTTGGATCGTATTTGTAGTGGGTTGAATTGTGGCCTCCATAAAGATATGTTCCCCCATAACCAGTGAATGTAACCTTATTTAGAAAAGAAGGCTTTGGAGATACAAGTAAGTTAAGGAGCTTGAGATAAGATCTTCCCTCCTACATTACCCAGGAGAGGCCTCAGTAAGAAGTCTTCTCATAATGGACAGAAGAAAAGACACAAAGGAGGAGACCATGTGAAGATGGAGGCAAAGACTAGAGTGATAAGGAGCCAAGGAATGCCAACACCCACCAAAAGCTGGAAGAGGCAAGGGAGGCTACAGACATTCAAATTTAAACTAATAAAGTTAAATAAAATTTAAAATTCAGTTCTTCAGGGGCACCTGGGTGGCTCAGTTGGTTGAGTACCTGACTCTTGATTTTTGGCTCAGGTCATGATCCCAGGGTTGTGGACAGAGCCCAGCATTGGGCTCGCACTGAGTGTGGAACCTGCTTAAGATATTCTCTCTCTCTCTCTCCCTCTGCCCTACTTGCATGCTCTCTAAAATAAAAAACTAACTTGGGGCACCTGGGTGGTTCAGTCAGTTAGGAGTCTGACTTCAGCTCAGATCACGATCTATCTCACGGTTTGTACTTCTATATAAATGTACAACTAGATGTCAATTTCCAAATAACAATTTGTAGTGATTTTGACTAGGACTGTATTAAAGATATATATGGAAGTTATAACCTTTCTAATATTAAACTGACTAATACCTGATCACAGTGTACATCACAATATATTTATTTAGGTCTTTAGTACTTCTCAATTAGTTTCATAATTTTTGCCATAAATCTTGTGCATCTTCTATTCAAGTCACTATTATTTCCTGCTTTAATACTACTAGAAGTAATATTTGTTTAAACCTAGTTTTTATTTGTTGCTGGTGTTCAGAAATATAATTCTTTTTTTTTAATTTTTTTTTAACGTTTATTTATTTTTGAGACAGAGAGAGAGAGAGCATGAACAGGGGAGGGTCAGAGAGAGAGGGAGACAGAATCTGAAACAGGCTCCAGGCTCTGAGTGGTCAGCACAGAGCTCGACGCGGGGCTCGAACTCACGGACCGCGAGATCATGACCTGAGCCGAAGTCGGACGCTTAACCAACTGAGCCACCCAGGCGCCCCAATATAATTCTTTATATAACAATTTTTACCTACCCAAGTTGCTAACATCTCTAGTTCCAATAATTATCTGTTTTTGCCGGATATAACTTTTGTGAACAGTGACATTTTTTCTCTATTTTTCTTGCCTTAGTGCAAAGACTGAGGACCTCCAGCATAACATGCACAGATAACAGTGGATAGTAATGGGCAAACTTAGGCTTATTCCAAACTTTGACCTAATAAATCCTAATGAATCCTGGTGAATGGCTAAGTCTTAGAGGAAGTATTTAATCTTTCACTTCATTTTTACTGTATGTATGCACTGCTTCTACTAAAGAGTTAAAAATTTTAAAATGTTAGACCTCTATCTACTGATATTTTCCATATATTTCAAATGTATAATACAACCCAATAGAATTAAAATATACCTGTGTATATTACAAACAAAATTACCCAATATATACATATATGTGTGTGTATATATACATATATAAATAATATATAAAATATATGATTATAATAATAATATGTAATATATATAAAGGATCTAGAAAAGTACAACCAAGGAGTTAACAGTGGTTAGCTCCAAAGTAGGAGGAATTATGGATCTTGTATACATTTATTTCGACTGTGTAATAAGCATAATAAACTGCTTTGTAATGAAGACACTTTTTACTTCATTTTATAGTGGAAGAACATAACAATTTTCTACACAAGTATCTAAAAAGAACTACATATAGGACAAAGCAGAATAAAACATAGAGCAGAGAAGTGAGTGATTCTGAATGAAAGAGGCAGGAAAAATTTAACACTTGAACTGAATTTGACAGATAAGGGAGAAAAAATATTCAGGACTGAGGGTAAAACAAAAATATGACATATTCAGGAAACAATTTAAACACAGACTAAAATATAGGTCAAAATCAAAGTAGTAAAAACTGACAAACATAACTCTCTCTGCCACGCTAATAAATGTAGACATTATTCAGTACGCAAGGAGAAATTACTAAACTCTGTTTGCCAACAGTGTGAAAAACAGACTTGTTTTGTTGTTTAATGAAGTCAGCGCTGTTTGGAGGACAGTGTAGAATAAAGACAGGCAGATTGCCACTTTTCAAATAGTTCATACCAAAGATCAGACGTTGTGCTAAGATGCTAGAGAGATATTATTAAACTAAGGAAGCATTTCTGAAGTTGAAGACATAACACGTGATAAATAGCTGCAAGCAGAAGATGTGGTAGAGGAATGACAATTCTGAGATTTCTAGTTTGGATGACCAAGTGGATGATGTTGAGAAGGTAAATACAAGAGAGAAAAGAAATTGTATGGAACAAAGGGAATTCCTATATAGTAACAAACAAACCAAGAAACATTTCTATTTAGGGAAGTGATTCTAAGGAGGCAAGATTTGTTTCTTTTTATCTCTTGCAGGGATTAGGAACATAAATTACAACCAGATTTTCTCTCTATACTTTTCTAGCTGACACAAAATTTTGTTTGTCAGTAAATGGTCTACTTTGTGTCAAAACTACCAATGTAGTCAATGGAAAATACCTTGAAAAGATGAAGGACTATGTATCTTTAATGAATAAAACCATAAATTCAGGCTGAAACATTAATGAACTTCAAACTATGATTATAATTTGATAGGTAAATAATCTAATCAATTATGTGAAAATATTAAGTATTTCCTATGTTGTTTAGAGATGAAATTGTTTAAAAACTTTATATTTTATGGGAAACTTCAACATATTTCTATTATGTGATTTTTTTCTACAGGGAGTAAAGTGGCAATTTAGTACATAATAGATTCATTCTTTCTCCTTTTGGTTAAGCTTCTTTGTCTAAATGGAGTGGGCATATCTAACACTTCAATCAAATGACTGACAGAAGTGAAAGAACAATAGCTGATCCATTTTCCTACTAGCAGTCTATTTGTGAAACCCAAATTAATAAAATATATACAGCTTTCATGTTTAAAAACTTCCAGAGAGAATGTTACTTAAATAAAATGCTACAGAAAAACTGGATTCGGTGCTTATCCAACTTCCAGATGAGAGTTTCCAAACAATGGAAGTAAAAAATGAATAAAAACAAATTTGATAATGTAAAAATATTTAAAATTTTTCTCTATAAAAGCAAAATTAAACAAATCCAAGCAAATTAAATATAAAGAAATTTTACAATATGAAAAATGGTTATTACATTTACTTTATATAATTTAAAAAAATATCTTAAGATATTATTATGTATTTTCTTATTTTAATAAATTAATTCAATTTTTAAAATGTTAATTTAATATTCTCATAGGGAAGAGAAATGAAAATATTAAGGCTCAGATAAATGGACAAATTAACAAAAAACAAAAGAATGGATGTTCAGAACAATCAGAGATGCATTTCACATATTCATTATTTTTTAATGAAATTATTAACAAAAATGACCAGAAGAAAATACATTAACATGCCAAAGGTATTTTTTATATAAGCTTTCTCCTTTTTTATATTTCCTACCATTTACTCATGTGCTTATATTCATTTTATAATGAAAGTGGTTTTATTAAAGAAAACTTTTAAATATAAATTAATGTCACTGGAATGTAATTCAGAATTTCTTGTGGACTAGCCTCAAGAAAAAAAAAAAAAAAAAAAAAAGCAATATGCCATATACTCCTAAAGAAGTTTTTGTACTTGTTCTGATAATGAATAGAACTGAAATTCTAAGTAATGCTTTCCACTCTCATATCACATATTATTACTTTATAAACAACTGATAATTCCTGACAATTAATACGATAGTTATTTATATGTTTTGCTATTTGAGAAGAAAAGTAACATACAAGGAAGTGGAGAAACTTTCAAACACTAATGTTTGGTAGGCAAAGCTGTGACCACTAGTCTTCTGATGCTGGGTTTAATATTAAATCTTCTGAGATACAGGACCACCTCAGCATGGTACTGTACACAAGAAAAGATATCAAATGATACAATCATATATGGTGGGGCACTTGGATGGCTGAGTTGGTTGAGCATCCAACTTTTGATGTTGGCTCAGGCCATGATCCCAGGGTTGGGGGATAGAGCCCTGCTTCACACTCAGTGAGGAGCCTGCTTAACATTCTCTCTCTGTCTCTCTGTCTCTCTCTCTCTCTCTCTCCCTTCCTCCCTGTGCCCCTCTCCCCCGATCATGATCACTCTCTCTGCCCAAAAGAAAAAAAAAAAAAAAAAGAAATGATCACATATGGAATTTAAAGTCTACTAAAAGATAGCACTGACTTCCTGTAAAAATAAAAGTAATATTGAAGATCATAAGCGTGCTACTAGCAGCAGAAAACAGCTTGTAAATGTAGAAAGCTGGGCAGTGACTCAATGACTAACTTAAACAAAGTAACATAATCTACCATTAGAATAAATCCCTTTAGCACTGGTATGAAGGTACAACTATTAATAGAAATAAATGTGGGAAGGTATATTACAAAGAGATTCACCTTTTCAGAAACAGTAATTATACTAAGTACAACATGAGCAGATAAGTTATGGGAAGGTCAGTAACTGAAAATTTTAGTGGAACAGAATTAACTGATGCTATAACTGAAAAGAGAGCAGCTAGTTTTGCTGATTATTAAAGTGTACTCATTGTTTCCTAAGACTTCCAACTAGTTTGCACTTTTTTAAAAAGTTGTTTAATGTGTATTCATTTTTGAGACAGAGAAAGACAGAGTGCAAACGGGGGAGGGGCAGAGACAGAGAGAAAGACATAGAATCTGAAAGCAGGCTCCAGGTTCTGAGCTGGACAACACAGAGCCTGATGCAGGGCTCGAATTCATGAACCGTGATATCATGACCTAAGCCGAAGTCTGACACTTAACTGACTGAACCACCCAGGCGCCCCAACTAGTTTCCACTTTGTAAAATGAGGAACAAACAGTAACTGATGTTTCAATGCATTTTAAGAGGTAGATTAATAACAGCATAAATACATACAAAGTCTCACACAATATATACAATGCAATAACCCTGCTCTGCTTAGAAAATTTAGTGCTCACAACTAAAGAATACCCACTACACAAGAGTAAAGAAAATCAGGGGTGTGAAAGGTAAGGAGGACAATCTTTTTTAGAAGGTGATAATGAAACAGTGTATATTCACTATACCTTAGAAAAACAATCCCAGGACTCTTAATACCACTATGATCCATACATTTAAAATCTAATGAGGGGCGCATGGGTGGCTCAGTTGCTTAAGTATCTGACTTTGGTTCAGGTCATGAATTCTCTTTCGTGAGTTCAAGCCCCGAGTCAGGCTCTGTGCCGACAGCTCAGAAACTGGAGCCTGCTTTGGATTCTGTGTCTCCCTCTCTCTCTCTGCCCCTCCCTCACTTGCACTCTGTCTCTCTCTCTCAAAATTAAATGTTAAAAAAAAAAAAAATGAAATGAAAAAGCCTTACTCCTGTAACCTAAGGATCAAAATGCTCCAGTTCAATTTGGAAGATTCAAAAAAAGCTTCAAAATCTAGGGTATTTTGAATTCCTATCTTCTTCATTCAGTTTTTAGGTTAAGAAACTTCTTTCAAATAACTTTTTTTTTAAGCCTAATCAAATAACCCAGACAATACTGTAAGTTGGCAAGACCAATGGCAAAATTATATAAATGTGAGAAACTTAATAGGAAATTTTTGAAATATAAATTTTTTATTTTCTGACATTCCTGAAAAGGTGACTTATTTTGTTACTAAGCTATTATATTCTTCATATTATATAACATTAATTCCTGACAAGTCTGACAACCTATGTTTAGTCTGAATAGTGAGTCTTGCATAGTGAGTCTAGCAAATAAGGGTACCAAAGCATTGTTCATAATTTCTGACTTAAATATGATTGACCTAATATTTCAAAATATACTTATTGTTATAGGAGACTTTTTAATATTTATTATAATATTAACTTTCCAAAGGATATAATATCCAATATATATTAAAAACTTTCAAAACTCATTAATGAGGAAAAAATCCAATAAAATGGCAAAATATTAATAGCAACATTTCCAAAGAAAAGATACAGATGACAAACAAGCATAGATTTTAATATCATTGGTCATTAAAGAAAATCCAACTTAAAACCATAAGGAAATACATCTATTAGAATGACTTAAAAAAAAGTGGCAATATTAAATGCTGATGAGGATGTACAGCAACTGAAACTTTCATAAATTGCTGATGGAAATAAAAAACGACACACCCTCCTTAGAAAACAATTTGGAAATTTCTTAGGAAATTACACATACAGTCACCAGACAACTCAGATACATGACTATTTAGAATAGCTTTATTTATTTATAATCACCAAACACTTAAAACAACCCAAATGCCTATCAAGTAGTGAATGGACAAATTGTGGTATATCCATGTAAGGCAAGCTCATCAAGTAATAAAAACAAATAATACATTCAAGAACAGAGATGAATCTCAAAATATGCTATGTGAAAGAAGCCAGGCATAAAAAAGGGCTACAATACAGTATGATTCCATTTATTTGACATTCTGGATATGGCAAATATATAGGGAATTTAAATAAGAATAATATACTATCTAGAAAAAAAGAAAGAGGAAATTCCAAAAGTCTCTCTCTTTCTGCATGTATGTATACGCATATATACATATCACCTACCTACACAGAAAGACATACACAGGGACACTCATAGATACATGTGAAACACATTTGAAACTCAAAACAAGCCTATGAGACAAGTAAGATAAATTCAAATATCCCAATTTTCTAAGACTCAGATTTAGACTCTTAGTGACTTACTTTTTAAACTTTTGATTTGGAAATAACTTCAAACTATGGAAACACTAAAGAATAATACAGAGAATACCTATATACCTTTTACCAAGATTCATCAGTTTTTAACATTTTTAACATTTTTCTCTTTCTCTATAGATACATATTTAGTTTTCACAAATCATTTAAAAAGATTGTATAAAATGCACTTTTATTATTTATAATATCTCAGTGAAAACCTCCTAAGAAGTTGAAGTTTGTATCTGTGAAATCATTTGATTTTATCAGTTCATATGGATATCTCCAATTCCAATCTAACACAGTTCAAAGCCATGGTCTTCTCCCATTCTTTGTTATCTTTTTCCCATTATGTATCTCTCTTCTTCTCCAGTTAGATCCTTGGCTCTGAGGTCCAGGATAGAATTCAGTACTTATACTGGACAAGCCCCTTAAAGGGCAAAAAATAGAAATCTAGCGGCATCTGGGTGGCTCAGTTGGTTCAGCGTCCATCTTAGGCTCAGGTCACGATCTCGTGGTCTGTGGGTTCAAACACTGCATCAGGCTCTGTGCTGACAGCTCAGAGCCTGGAGCATGCTTCAGATTCTGTGTCTCCTTCTCTCTCTGCCCCTCCCCAACCCACACTCTGTGTCTCTCTCTCAAAAATAAGCATTAAATATTAAAAAGAGAAATCTAACTGGAAAGGACTGGGGATGGTGCACTGGTAAGAGGGCCTGCTTGATGCGCTCTAAGTCCAAAGCAACAACAGTCTGGGACCTGTGTCTGGGCTTTTTCTTTTCAGGAGTGATTGTGTCTGTTTTGAACTACATTCTCCACATCCCTCTCTTCTGTTTCATAGTTTCTTAAGCACCCCCTCCCCAAATCCCTGCTCTCCAAAGGTGCACACCTATAGAAGCAATAAGAGCTCTACTGAAATATGATGTTTCTTCCTCTACTTATAAGAAATTAGATTTCTAGTATATTCTGTCTCTCAGCAATTCTGAAGGTACAGGTTATATGTGATTCTATTTGTATCCTTTGTTTTAAGGATGAAGAAATTCAGAGTCATTATCCTCCAAGCCTATTTTAAGTGACTTTTGATGGATTTCTCACAATTGTTAAGTGGCGCATGCAGGATTAGGAGATCCATCCAATATAATTAAGAAAATAATACAATCACATATGATAAAAATAAGAATATTTAGAATAAAACTCCTTATGGCCCAAAACTGAATGAATTTCTTTTTAATTAAAGGTAGCTGTGGCTTATTTTTTTTCCTTTTAAAAAAATGTTTGTTTATTTATTTATTTTGAGAGTAGGAATCCCTAGCAGGCTCTGTGCTGTCAGCACAGAGCACAAGGCAGGGCTCGAACTTACCAACAGTGAGATGATGACCTTAGCCCAAATCAAGAGTTAGACACCTAAACAAATGAGTCACCCAAGTGCCCATGGTTTAATTATTTTTAAGATGCATCCAAAAGAAGCATTCTATGAAGCCAGAAAAACAAAAGAAAATGAAAATGATGACAAAGGAAAAAGGGAGAGAGAAATTAACAGAAATAGCTCTTTAAATTTTGATGTGCAATTGTTTTCTAGCTATCTGATATGAAGCAAATACTACATGAAATGTGAAAGAATTCATTACTATACCCTGTAACTTGTACCAGTCATTCTTATATGGAAAAAACTGTCCTTATAAATAAGATATGGTAAGAATTGGTAAGATATGATAAGATATGGTAAGAAAATGTCCACAAAAGCACCCTTTACAACTTCTAGTTCTAACTTAGTGTAACTGCTTCCCACTTTCACAGTAACTAAAGCTTCTTTTTACCTTCCCCTGGGAGAAAAAAAAAGAGAAATCGGCATACATCAGGAAGTAAAGATCTCACAATGCGTTAGTATCACCATTGCACAGAAACAAACATCAACAGTTTTGAACATTTCATAGAGAAAGTAAAGTAAGACAAGTAAAATCTTTACGGCAAAACTCAAAAAAGTTTAACTTCCATAAGAAAGCATTCATAACTTCCAACTAGGGTTTTTGATGTTCTTTCCTAAACTTCTCATCTAAACAAATAATAAATGAAAAAAAAATCAGTAATTCTAAACAGATTATACTTATTAAGACCAAATGTTAATAGAATAATGCAAGGAGGGAAATCCATAGGCAAATTGTAAGATTCAAAGCTTTGAAACCTTTTACCACAAATGTTTAGTAAGGTTGAAAAAAATTTGCTTAAATGTCAGTTTGATAAAAGCCAAAGGGACATTTCTCACATGTGTTTATATTTAACCATATTTTTAAAGATGGAAAAGTAACAGTCATTCACAACTAGGGTTAAGCTATTAGTTCATATGCATTGTAATTTAAAGGTATTTCTCCAAGCTCTAATTTTATTTTCTTTGATAAGAAAACACTTTTAACCATGTGTTGCTTAGGTAAACCTCTATTCAATACTAAAAAGTTTAAAGGTTTAATTCTGTTCATTTATAGGTCTGAAAGGTTTTTTTTGCATGTAAGATAATCAAATATACCTTTGAAAGCACTTTGTATATAATTACAATAAAATGAATTATTCCTAAATTCAGATGCACGATATGTGTATTTGGTTTCTACCCATTATAAAAACACAACAAAATTTCACTAAACCAATTTACAATTTCCATTAAATAGTAAAACTGTTTGACAGTTTTAAACCATACCAAAAAAAGCCATATGAGAAAAGGAGAAATAGTGCGGGACAGTGGTTCTCAAAACGAAACATGCAGCTTCCTGGTAAACCTATAGTGCCAGCCATATGCCCACAGGCAGTTCCAAAATACAAATTATACTTTTTACCTCCTGTATTGGTTTGGTTCATCTGTTATTTCTATCACAGAATCCATGGTTTATAAGGGGGCCTTAGTTTCGCTGATCATAGAAAAATTCTAGAAACATATGTAACAGATACAAAGGGAAAGTATTCAAGCAATAATTAATCATTTTTCTCTACCAAACTTTAGAAAAATATCACTCATCAGGAACACTCAAACACTTAAATCTCTTATCAAAACAGAACATATGGAACTTCTGATTCTGAATAGCATATAGCAGGTCACAGCCAACATTCAGACTGACAACAATCTGAAAAGTCATATAAATTATAAATCATTAAAGGTACCAAAGAGCTATAGAAGGATCAAATGAATAAATTTCCAAGGAAGTGGGGACTGTTCAGAGGGTAGGCTAGAACTGGCAGATGATTATCTGACCTGGCTAAATTTGTAGTCAGTAGCATGGGGCTAGAGAGAGAAAATTTGACATTTTGGGGACCTCAAACACACAGCTGGTTTGTCCCATAACACATTTGCTGAATTCTGAAACTGAATGGTAAGCTAAGAAGGTTAACCAAAATCACTTGAAAAGCAGAAAGATCTCTCAGCCTGGCAGGGCTTAAAAAACAAAGACAGGAACAGAAAAGGAACTAAAAACATAACAGGCAAAAATGAAATCCTAGAAGGCATGGAGAATAAAATCTAAAGATAACACAGACACTTTTTCCCTGGGGACTGGGAGAGGACATCTATCTATACTGGTTATATCTAAAGGCTGAAAATTCAGACTGTGGGCTTAACAGAACACTAGGATGGGGGTGGAGAGCAAGGGAGTAAAAAAAGATAGGGATTTCAGACACCATTAGTACTAAAGTGATAAAACTGGAAATTGAGGACCTAAAATAAAAGGTCAGCTTCCCACTTGAGATATTTGCCAAACACTGAAGTGGATCAGGCTGGAGGATAAAGAAGCTGGAAATCTCTGAGAGCACTTCTGATGCTATGTTTCAGAGCTGATGAGACAAAGATCCAGTGGCCTCAATTAAAAGTCCAAGAGGATCAAGCTCTAGAAACAGAGGTAAACAAGGTAGACTGAACCTATCAAAACTGAAAATCAACTTTGATCTAGCTTAATCCTTGATTTTGTTAAGGCAATCAGCTCTCCCATCACTCCATATCAGTCCCAAAGAGGAAAGGGCAAACACTGGTAGATAATACCATCTAAAGGATCTACATTTCTTACATAAATAATAAACAAATAATAGTTATGCAAAGAGGCAAAATAATTTGCCTAAAAACAAAAGGAAACAGCAAGAGAAAAGTTTCAGAAATAATACAGACACTGGAAATAAAAGGACTTCAAAATAACTATGATTAGTATTTTCAAGGAAACAAGGAAAGAACTTGATAAAACTTGATAAATAGATAAAAGAATAGAGACTTACAACAGAGAATTAAATATATAAAGAAAACAATACAATAAACATCTAGAACTTAATTTGATATAGTTTAAAAATTCATTGAATAAGTTTAACATTTAATGCAATCCCTATCAAAATACCAACAGCATTTTTCACAGAACTAGAATAAACAATCTTAAAATTTGTATGGAACCACAAAAGACCCTGAATAGCCAAAGCAATCTTGAAAAAGAAAACCAAATCTGGAGGCATCACAATTCTGGACTTCAAGCTGTATTACAAAGCTGTAGTAATCAAAACTATATGGTATTGGCACTAAAATAGACACACGGCAAAGAAACAATAGAAAACCCAGAAATGAACCCACAACTATATGGTCAATTAATATTTGACAAAGCAGGAAAGAATAACCAATGAAAAAAAGACATTCTCTTCAACAACTGGTGTTGGGAAACTGGACAGCAACATGCAAAAGAATGAAGCTGGACCACTTTCTTACACCAAATACAAAAATAAATTCAAAATGGGTGAAAGACCGAAATGTGAGATCTGAACCCATAAAAATCCTAGAGGAGAACACAGGCAATAATCTCTTTTGACATCAGCTGTAGCAACTTCTTTCTAGATATGTCTCCTGAAGCAAGGGAAATAAAAGCAAAAATAAACTATTGAGACTATATCAAAATAAAAATATTCTTCACAGCAAAGGAAACAATGAACAAAACTAAAAGGCAACCTACAGAATGGGAGAAGATATTTGCAAATGACTTATCCAATAATACCCAACATACATAAAGAACTTATAAAACTCAACACCCAAGGCATTGGGTGGCTCAGTTGGTTGACCATCCGATTCTTGTTTTTGGCTCAGATCATATCTCACAGTTTGTGGGGTCAGGTCTCCATGTTGGGCACTGTGCTGACAGCATGGAGCCTGCTTGGGAAATACCTCTCTCTCTCTCTCTCTCTCTCTCTCTCTCTCTCTCCTTCTCTCCCACTTGCACTGGTGCACACACGCTCTCTCTCAGAAATAAACATTAAAAAAGAAAAACTCAACACCCCAAAAACGATTAATCCAATGAAAAAAATGGGCAGAAGACATGAACAGAGATTTCTCCAAAGAAGATATACAAATGGCCAACAGACACCTGAAAAGATGCTCACCATCACCATCAGGAAATTGCAAATCAAAACTACAATGAGGTATCACCTCACACCTGTGAGAATGGCTAAAATCAAAAACACAAGAAACAACAGGTGTTGGCAAGGATGTGGAGAAAAAGGAACCCTCTTGTACTGCTGGTGGGAATGCAAACTGGTGCAGCCACTCTGGAAAACAGTATGGAAATTCCTCAAAAAATTAAAAATAGAACTACCATATGATCCAGAAAATGCACTACCCAAAGAATACAAAGACATTAATTCCAAATGAGACATGCACCCCTATATTTATAGCAGCATTATCTACAACAGCCAAATCATGGCGGCAGTCCACAGGTCCAACAATTGATGAATGGATAAAGATGTGGTACATATGTATGTATGTGTGTGTGTACACACACACATATGTATTCAATGGAATATTATTGAGTTATAAAAAAGAATGAAATCTTGACATCTGCAATGACATGAATGGAGCTAAAGAGTATGATGCTAAACAAATAAATCAGAGAAAGACAAATTCTTATGATTTCACTCATATGTGGAATTTAAGAAACAAAACAAATGAGCAAAGGGGAAAGGAAGAGAAACAAACCAAGAAACAGACTCTTAATTATAGAGAACAAACTGATGGTTACCACAAGGGTGTGGGTAAGGGGGGATGGGTGAAACAGATGATAGGGATTAAGGAATGCACTTGTCATAATGAGCACTGGGTGATGTATGGGATTGTTGAATCAGTATATTGTAGACCTGAAACTAATATAACACTGCATGTTAACTGTAATTAAAATTAAAACTTTAAAAAGACAGAATTCATGAATAAGTTTAAATTTAAACTATTCTCTCTGAATCTTCCTCCTACTTAGCCACAGACATGTTATCAGTCACAGAAGGATGTGGAACAACTGGGAAAATAAAGCCCCGGTTCTCTGGCTAGAGAACCAAAGAGGAGAATTCCAGGGAACCACAAAGAACTAGGGCTCTTAACACATCTGGAAAATACAAAAGACTAATCAAAGAAATAGAAGATATAAAAAAAAACTAGGGAAAATTTCAGTAATTGAAATTTTAAAGCTCACTAGATGGGCTCAATAGCAAAATGAAGAAGACAGAATTAAGACTCAGTACACTTGAAGACAGATTAATAAACATATTCCAGTCTGAACAACAGAGAGAAAAATTATTTTTAAAAAATGATTAAAGACTCAGACATCTATGAGATATTATTAAAACATCTAAAGTTTATGTCAGCAGAGTACCAGATGAAGAGAAAAAAATACAGTGTAGAAGAAAATTTTCAAAAATATAAGTCTACAACTTTCCAAATTTGATTAAAGACACACTCCTACAGGCTCAAAAAGTTCAGAAAGCCCAAACAGTATAAACTCATGGAAATCCATGCCCAGACAAATGAGAAGAATCCAGAGAGTGGAACTGGGTGGAATATCAATATTTAAGAGGAAAAGGACCAACAGAGAGGAAGGGAAGCACTGACCTACCAAAGGGGGGCAGAGGGAGTGCCCAAAGAAAGATATCTAGAAGGAAGGAAGAAGTATCCAGCAGAGTCAAATTCCTTACTAAAGAACATTAAAGGCAAATCTGATATCAATATGATCCAAAAAAGGATTTCGTATTTCAAGTCATCAGGGTAGGCAGCATTCCTTACTGGTTTAGAGCAAAGGTTCTGGTGTCAGACAGACCTGGCTTTAATTTCATGTTCATCTAATTATGACATAGCACAAGTAACCTAAATTCCCTGAGATTAGGTTTCCTCATTTGTAAAACATGGTATTGAAGACCATATCTGTCTTTGCATTCTACCATATTTAAGTATAGTACCTAACAGATATTAGGTACATACATGCCAAAAAAGTTGATAAACAAAAGAATATTTGGCTGGATAGAAGAACTACGGAAGTATTAAATGACCATCTTCTTACTATTGCTGTTGCTATTGGATTTTTATGAAAGTACAGACGATCGATCTGTACACATTTTAAGAAAATTAAGTTTTTCTTGAGCATTTTTAAAAAACTTTGACATTGTTTGAATTTTCCCTCTATCTCAGATACCTACTGGACACTAAATAAAAACTTATGGCAAAAGAACTTAAAAAAAAATAAGAATGTAGAAAATTGTTATTAGGGAAACATTTAACTATAAGACAGATTTTAGATTAATAAGTAGACATTATGCTATCTAGTGAGAAAAAACAAAATCAAATTATTTGTGAACTGAGATTAGATTAGGGCGTTCTGAGTTGCTCCTCCTACACCAGGCTCAGAATGAAAAAAAAGTGTGTGTGTCCATGTGTGTGTCTGTGTATGCACGTGCAGTGTACTATTTCACTCTTTCATGTCATTTAATAACTCCTTATCTTTCTTTCAATTAATATAAAACATTACCACTCTGTTGTGAAGACTATATCAGTGCCTTAAACATAGTAAACAGTTAGTAAATGATACCAACTATCTATGTAACTGGGGAGGAATAACTTGCTGATTTTGCAGAGAATATTCAATCTGGATACCATCTAAAAAACACACAAATAATTGACATCTTTACAATTTTAAATTCAAACTTCTCAACATCCTGGAAAATATCTGATGCATAACAGTCTCAATCCCTACTTCATTAAATAATGAAAAATAAAATCTATTGCATATCCAAAGGTTACATACTAACCACATAACATCAATGTTGATTCAAAAGCACATATAGCACACAATATTACTTTTTACATTACTGTAAATGAAATTCTCAATTTGGTATTACTTTTTAAAAGTAAAGTTTTGAAAATTTATCAGTATAGAAGTTTTATCTTATGCATGCCTTTGCAGCAAAAGACATTAAAACCAATATGAAAAGTGTTTAGATACTAAAGAGATGTTTTCTTTCATCTTCGAACACTACAAACAGAGATTCCAATAAAGAAAACCACAACTTTGCTGAAGTTTAAAACATCTGGGGAGTATCTTAAGATATTCATTCTTAAGAGCTCCATGTTAAAGAACAGCCTGAAGGGTAGATGATAAATCTGCTCTAAAAGTGGAAGTGTGTTTTTAATCCCACTGAATATAAACAGACTCTTAAAAAAAAAAAAAGAAAAAAGAACTCTAATTCGAAAGCAACGTGCCAAGAGACAAAAATGCTCCATAAAAGGAAACTTTAAAAATAAATACTAGAGCTCAATTATAAAACAAAAAGAACTTAATTATTAAATAATCATGAGAATATAATGATTTTAGGATATTAGCAACCAGAAAGTAACTGTCAATAAACCTTTGTAATTGCTAACTGAAGAATACTGGGTGATGGGTTCAGATTACAAACATTCTTTTGTAAAAGATGTTTCTCCAGCTATGAATTCTCATATGATAACAATAAACTCTCAGAAAGCTAATGTAAGAAATAAATGGGATAATTTATATTTTTAAAAACTGAAGATGTATCTTTCTTTTACATCAAGTTAATATTAATGCAAAAGTTATTTCATAAACTTTGCATTTACAAATACACAATATAGAATGTATCAAGACATGATACATGAGATCCTAAAACTCATATATATTTTTTTAAAGTAAGCTCTACACCCACCATGGAACTTGAACTTGTGACCCCAAGATCAAGAGTTGTATGTTCTACCAACTAAGCCAGTCAGGTGCCCCTAAAACTCATAATTTTTTTTACAGAATTTACAGTAAAACTGTCCATAAAGCTTATTAACTGAAGAGAGTATTCAGACTATTTTTAAAACAACCACCAACACTGGACTCAATACAATGTGGAATATATTCTCTTCACTACATACTGAATTTCAAAAGTAAAAACTTCGAACATCCACCAATTTGGAAGCAAAAGCAAACAAAAGCAAGGTGAAATGACAAAGCCCTGGGTTCCACAGTTATTTAGCTACTACAGAAAGAGTGTTACAGTATACCCTACAGGCTATACTGATATATAATTTATAGGTAAATCTGTTTCCCAATTTCAAAGTATGCAATTTAAATATATATTATATTGATAATAAACCAGATTTGAACATTTTTAGTATTTTATAAATGCAAGAACTCTAAAATGAAAATAAAGGACAATTAATCTAATGTAGAACTGATATCTAATTAGACATAATATTCTTTCTGGGCAAGAGGGGAGGTCAGAAAGCTTTCTCTATAAAAGGCCAGGTAGTAAATATTTTAGACTTTGTGGGTAAAAAGAAAAACTCAAAGATATTTTTTAGGTGGTTGTAAAACAAGAGATTAGCAAATTTCCAAAAGTACTTTTGCTGATAAAAATAAAAATATAATTGAGTAGTGTTTTGTTTTTTGCTTGTCAGTTTGTTTTGTAATTCAGTTTACTAATAAAAAGAATATAATTCTTTTGGGGAGAATAACATTTCATTTAATTGGTGTTCAAAGTTACTGTTCCCTAACATCAAAAATGACTGCAAATGTTCATCTGTTAACATTGATCTATTATGAGATTTTACATATTTCAACTTTGAAGAAGTCTTTTCACATAGATTCTGCCAAATATTGATACCAATCCACAAGCATATGATTTTTATTGAATATATTCATCACATAAAAGGCATTTATAAAATTCTATTACAAGAGTCTCTTGATATTTGCCTTTTAGCATGTCACTCCTTATAGATTAATCACTTCCAACTCAAAATTAGACGAAGAGTCATCAACTGCGTTGTTAAAGGATTTAAAATAAGGAAGCATCCGTTGCACTGCCATCAAGGTCTGAAAAATACTCCTGGAACTATTGTTTCAGCCTGAAAAATATATCTGCTATAAAGAGTGTAAGGATAGAGATATTACTTCTTGTTTTAACTTCTGACAGAATGAGACATACATAAAGTAGCTTGACATTTGTCACAATTCAAACTACAGTAGTTGCTGTCAAATGACTACCATGGTTAAGTTTCAAATGTAAGTGCTATATAGGCCTCACAATTAAACAATATCAGTATCATTAAGAAACAATATAAAGACTGAAATAAAAGTTAATTTTCAAAGCCATTCCATGTGCTACAATAATTAGTTAATGGAGCGTCTTATCTAGAAAACTCTGAATCTATATTCTTAACTCAAAATAACTGTAGTAATCAAATGGCAGGGCAAGTCAAATAGCTCAAATTTCAGGCAGAAATTTATGAAACTATCTCTTCATGAGATCAAAAGAAGTTCACTGTTAATACTACTAGTTCAATAATAAATGAGAGATTCAAATATTTTACAAAATTTTGTGATTACAATAATACAATGAATAACCACAGGCTTTAAAAACCTTACATTTTCACAAACTTTATAAATATCTTAATTCTTTTTTTTTGTTCCATACGTATTTTGTTTCATATGTAACACATCTTAACAGATTATACTTTCAGACATACTGAAATAGTGTTTTCTTAATTTTTTTGAAAATATTCTTGCCTACAGTTGTTTGATACAGACTTTTCATGAAGGCTAATTAATTGTCCAGTCACTTGAAACTCAGTATCACTTCTGTGAATTAAAAAAAAACAACTGATTACCGTCAGTAAATATCTGATGACTCACCAAAAACTAAGGAAAACCACTCAAAATCATTCTTTTTCTTTAACTGACTACTGATGTTGCTACCAATGTCCTCAACTGTTAAAGCAACTATTGCCACCAAAAAACTGACAGTCTTAAATTTATTTTTTCTAAACACATTTCTTTGGCTAATACAACAAAACACAGTTTAATTCACTCAACACTGGTAAATGGCTCTCACTGTTTAGCTAAGAAATTATATACTCCCAAACCTTACTTTGGGTGCAACCTCATTTTGATTTTTTGTTTGTATGTGCGAAAAACCTCTGCTGTGATAAGCTATTATACTTTAAATTTTCTAACTTGTATAAGAATTGCTTTCCTTGAGTTTGGAATACTGTAAGTGCTTAGCCTGGTAATGGCAATGTATGCAATAGTCTTTTAATAGAGCTTAATAAACACAATGTCTCATCATCTAATTTAATAAAATAACCCATAGTTCACTATCCTGTAAAAATGGGATTCAAAGTCCCCTTTTCTCTTTTTCTTGTTTTGACATGATAGGTATGTACTAGAAATAAAAAATAAAGTGTTATGCCACAGTAACAAATGTGACACTTAAAACACTGTTGAATTACTTTATCACTGGGATGTTAGTATGCCAAGCAGCAGTGTGAAACAATGAGAATGCCACGTCAAATCTTTGCTGTAACTATTCATCCCTGCCATAGGGGTGGGAAAGCAGCCATAGACAATACATAAATGAATGAGCATGAGTATCTTCTAGTAAGATAGAACTTTAATTATGGACAGTGAAATTTAAATTTCATATAACTTTCACATCATAAAATATTATTCTTCTTTTTACCAGTCATTAAAAAAATATAAAAACCATTCTTAGCTTACAGACCACAAAAACAAGTGGTGGGACAAATCTGGCCCATCCCTGCTTTAAACAAGTCACTTATTCTCTTGGGCTCAGCTCACTCTTCTGTTACATGTAAATAATATAATGATTGTTGTACCTATCTACCACAGAGGAAAATGAAAAGGATCATCAAACATACGTGAACAGGTTCTAAAACTATAAAACAACGAGTATCAACTAATTCTATGTTGCATTCACAAAATATTGATTGCACAACATTCAATGTACTTATGCAGGCAGTCAATCCAATTCCATAAAGATAAAAAACAAACATTAAGCATTTACCTGCAAAACAAACAAGCACTTCAGAAAGTCACTATGGATACAAAAAAAAACACTTTACCCACAAACTCTTTTAATAAATGTTTTATTTCAGCAACCAGTCTTATTTGAGACTTCCTCCATACAGCTAGCAAGTACACTCTATCTCTTTTTGGTAGCTTCACAGTTTTCCATTGTATAGCTACAACTTAATCTCTACAATAAACATTTAGGTTTTGTCTAATTTTGTTTGCTTTTACAGGTAATATAAAAACAGGGGTGCCTGAGTGGCTCAGTCAGTTAAGCGTCTGACTTCAGTTTAGGTCATGATCTCATAGTTTGTGGGTTCGAGCCCCGTGTCAGGCTCTGTGCTGACAGTTCAGAACCTAGAGCCTGCTTTGGATTCTGTGTCTCCCTCTCTCTCTGCTCTTCCCTCATTCAAGCCTGGTCTCTCTCTCTCAACAATAATAAATAAAAGAAAAAAAATTAAAAACAAACATCCTTACACATATACAGTTCATAGATCCAAGAGCATTTAAGACATAAGATTTTGATAAATAATATTGATTTGATAAATATTGATATGATTTGATAAATTTGATAAATAAAATGATTCCTTCAAAAAGGCTGTGGTGACTTATAGTCCCACGATATTATGAAACTGCTTATTCCCTATAATCCTTGCCATATAAGAATTATCGTAACAGGTTTATTTTCATTCCTCCTATGATTGAGGGTGAACATACTTTCATATGTTTACACACCATTTTATTAACTTTTCTACCCAGCAACAGTTCACAGACATTGTTCATTATTAATATATAATTGTTGTTCTCATGGATTTCTAGAAGCTCTTTACATAGAAATATCTTGGACTATGATGTAGTTGGCAATTATTTTTATCAGTTGGTAAACTGGCTTCTGACTTTATGCAAACTTTTTGCCATGTATTAAAAAATATTTTTAATATAGGCATTCATCCACTGCAAGAATGTAAAACCAAAAAGGAATTGCAAATTAAACCCAAAGACTGTAGAAAGAAGAAAATAAGAAAGAGCTGAATATGTAGAAAGAGAAAACAAACATGCTCTATAGGGAAACAACAAAGCCAAAGTTGGTTCTTTGAAAAGGCTAACAAAATTAATGAGCCACTCCCCTTGCAAAGAAGGAACAAATAACCATTACAGAAATGCAAAAGGATACTTTTCTCCATAGACTATATAAATATTAAAAGGTCATAGAAAGATATTATGAACAAGAGTATGCCAATGCATTTTAACATTTAGACAAAAATGTACAAATACTTAATCAAGGCTGACATAAGAATAAGTGAAAAAATCTAAAAAGTCCTTCACTTTATTTATTTAGAGAAGAGAGAGAAGGTGCATGCGAGCAGGGGAGGGGCAAGGAGAGAAGGAGAGAATCTTTTTTTTTTTTTTTTTTTAAAGAGGGAGAGACAGTAAGAGAGAGAACACGAGCGTGGGAGGGGGGCAGGGGGGTAGAGAGAGAGAATCTTAAGCAGGCTCCATGCTCAGCGCAGAGTCCAATGTAGGACTCAGTATCAGCATCATGAGATCATGACCTGAGCCAAAATCAAGAGTCAGACTCTTAACTGAATGAACCACCCAATCGCCCCAGTCTTTCACTTTTTTAATGCAATATTCCCAACAAAGAAAACTCAAGGTCTCAATCACATTATCAGTGAATTGTGCCAAATATTTAAGGCATAGGCAAACCATAGGCACAATTGTACAGAGAGTTAAAAAGGACAGGAACACCAAAAAGAGTACCCCCATTAAAATGAAGACATCTATTCATGAAATGATATCATGAGGATAGTGAAAAGGCCAAGTCAGAGCTGGCATTTACCAACTAAAATAAGTCATAACCTGAATATACAGAGAATTTCTATTAACTGCTAAAAAATTATTAATAGAAAACTGGAAAAAAGAACTTAAACTTGCAATTCACAAAGCAAGTGTATCTAAATGGTCAATATACAAATGAGAATATGTTTAACCTTATTAGTGGTCTGGTCAAGGAAATACAATTAAAACTATAATAAGATACCTCTAGTCACTCACCAACCAGTGTGGCTAAAACAAAAATTTTAAAGACTGAAAATACCAGTGGAACAAATGGAAACTTCAGTCCTGTTGATGGGAATATAAAACTTTGGAAATCTCTTTTGGTAGTATCTAGTAAAGTTTAAGACAAGCACACCCAGTGACCCAATATTTCCATTCCTATTTATAATTCCAACAGAAATGTGTGTACATGAACACCAAAAGACACATACAAAAATGTTCATTACTAGCACTGTTTGTAACAAAGCCAAACCCAAAACAACCCAAATACCCATCAACAGTAGAGTATAAAATTAAATTGAGACAGATTTGTACAGTGGAATTGGATAGAGAAAAGAAAATGAAGAAAGCACTACTATATGCAACAATGTGGATAAATCACACAAACCAAGATGAGCCAGAGAAGCCATAAACAAAAAAATATACACTATATGATTTCATTTATTTAAAGTTCAAAACAGCAAAGCTAATCTCTGGTGTTGTAAGTCAAGATAGTGGATACCTTTGGGGAAGGAGAGGGGCCAAGGGTGCTTCTGGGCTTCTGGCCAAGTTCTATTTCTAGAACTGGTTGGTAGTTAAACAAGTATGTTTACTTTGAGGTAATTCTTTCAGCTGTACACTTATGATTTGTATACTTCTTTTACGTGTGTTATACTTCAATTCATAAAAAGTTAATAAAAGAAGAATGAATGTTGAGTTTTGCAAATGCATTTTTAGCATCTATGAAAATAATCATTTAAAATCTCTCTAAAAATTAAATGGTAAAGTCAAATCTGGGTCCAATCAAAAGATTAAAACCACATAGTAAGTTAAACGGAATTTTAACATAAAGAATTATTAACTATGATAAAAAAAGAAAGGTCCATATGGTATTCTAAGGCTGAATGAAAAGTACCCAAGGAAGGAAAAATTTATGAAGGATCAGACCTCTTTTGAGAAAGTGTGGGTCAGCCACCAGATAGTAGAGTTCATTGGTTTAGTTGGTCTGGGGTTACTAAGCAAACAACAGAAACCCTCTGGGAAGCAGCTGGAGAGCAGGGTAAAATCATATTAATAGATTCCCTAATTCTGAATTATCCTTTCATTTTGGAATAAACCCTACTTGTACTACTAGTCTCTTGATATATCACTGTATTTAGTTTATATTGCTCTTAATTTATCATTTGTGGCTCTTTGTATCTAGTAAAGTATTAAAAATGTATGTTTGTGTATTAATTTTGTAATTACCCACCAAGTAAATGTTGGTTTCTAATTATTTTTCACTTCTTCGTTTTACAAAAATACAGTACTTTCATCTGCAAATAGCATTTCCTTTCTTTACCATTTTTATACCTAACATATTTTTATCAGAGTATTATGGTCTAACTTTTGTTTTTAAAAAGTCAACCTTGTCTGCTGGGCTGAGAATATGAGGAAAGCAGCCAAGGGTGGAAGGAGAGAAACTAGGTTAAGAGGCCATTGTAATAATTCAGGCAAAGGATAATGGTGGCATAAAGCATAGGACAGATGACTACAGCAGTGTAGATGGTAAGAAGTGTTTAGATTCACGATATAGTTCAAAGGTGGTTCAGTAAAATGTGTGAAGGACAGGATATGTGCTATAAGAAAAAGAGAAGTACCAAGAATACCTTTAAGGTTTTTAGTCTAAACAACCAGGACAGAGCTGCCATTAAGTGAAACAGAGAAGGCTGTAGGTGGAACAGGTTTGGGACAGTGGGGAAAATTAGGAGTTCAGCTTGGATTTGTTGAGTTTAGACTATAAAAAATCCAAGTGCATTCATTAAATAAATGCTGGAACAACAAATCAGTCAATCTTTCAAACACTACTGATTCCCCAATACTCCAAAACTGCGATGAGTAAGGACACAAAGAATTATGCCATAACATACACTCTACTTCACTATAAAGAAATGATTCTGTGAGACCCACAAAAAGGATAGACTTCACAAAAGGAACTATCCTTCCATGGCAGGAACTGGCCTATATAGCCCGACTGCCATGTATAAAAAGAATGAAAATTCAGGCTTTCCTAAGGCAGAACCAAAGGCCCAAATTCCCCTCCAGTATATTGCACATGATCTTTGTTAAAAAAAAAAAAAAAAGAGTAAAGAACTGGTATTCTTGGTATAGCAGGCAACACTAAGCTCATAAGAGTTCTAGATAGAGACAAAGAAACTGCAGAGAGAGAGGCAGACAGATAGATGTTAAATGTTAAATAAATGTTAAATAAATAAATAAATAAATATTTAATAAATAAATAAATCTGAGAAAAAGGAAAAAAAAAATCCCATAGTTCATGGTGCTATTATAGTTCATGACTAGTGATATAGTCATTCAGGGCCCAAGAAAGACTTGGCAAGTTCACCTCAAAAAAGACAACTTGCATCAAAAATACAAATTCTAAGATCTTCATATTTTTCAGTATGATATATATATATATATATATATATATATATATATATATATCTTATTATTATTATTAGTAAGCCCTGCAAGCGCAAGGCCTCAAAAAATTGGGTAAACACTAAGAATCATTCCTCTCCAAGGAAATCTTTAGTAAAAGGCAAAACATTTATATGATCTGAAGAAAAAACAGAGTATCAGTATGATATATTTTTAATTATTCCATACTATCTCCTTTCATTCCTACAAGAAAAGTCATGAGGAAAAAACTATTGTATAGATAAGAAAAATGAAGTATGCAATCAGTGTGACATGTATAAAGGTAGCTAATATTAGAACTCGTATCTCTCATACCCCTTGCCAACTATCCACTCTCAAAGAATTTCTAATTTTGTAAAGGTGTAATACTAAATTACATATGAGGTGGTAACAACAACAAAACCTATGAAAAATTTAGCACATTATCAAAATCCCAGTGATCTGTTCTGCAGAAAAGAAAAATCTACCTTAAAATTCATATGGAATCTCAAGAAATAGCCACCTTAAAATGCATACGGAATTTCAAGGGACCCCCAAATAGCCAAAATAAGCTTCAAAAAGAAGAACAAAGTGAGAGGACTCACACGTCCTGATTTCAAAACTTACTATAAAGCTACAATAATCAAAACAGTGTGTACTGGCAAAAAGACATATAGACCAATGGGATGGTACAGAGAATCCAGAAATAAACCCTCACATACATGGTTAAATGATTTTTGACAATGATGCAAAGACCATTCAGTGGGAAAACAGGGTTTTTCAACAATTGGTGCTGGGAAAACTGGATATTTACATGCAAAAAATGAAAGTGGATCCGTATCTAACACCATATAGAAAAAATTAATTCAAATGGATTAAAAATCTAAATTTTAAGAGCTAAAACGATGAAACTCTTAGAAAAAAAAACATAAGGCAAAAAGTTTTTTGAATTTGGCAATGATTTCTTGGATATGACACCAAAAGCATAGGCAATAACAAAAATAGACAAATTGGACTTGATGAAAATTAAAAACCTTTGTATATCAAAGACAGCATCAACAGAATAAAAAGGCAACCCACAGGATGGGAAAAAATCTTTATGAATCATTTATCTAATAAGGAAATAATATCCAGAATCTATAGAGAACTCCTAAAATTCAACAACAATAAACAAACAGCCTGATTCAAAATTGGGCAAAGGACTTGAATAAACATGTCCCCAAAGAACATATACAAATAGCCAATAAGCACAAGGATAGATGTTCAACATCACTAATCATCAGGAAAATGCAAATCAAAATTATTAGTACCTCACACCCTTAGGAAGCCTACTATTGAAAAACTAGAAATAACAAGTGTTGGCAAGGAAATGGAGACATTAGAACCCTTATGCACAGTTGGTGGGAATGTAAACTGGTATAGCCACTGTGAAAAAAGGTACAGTGGTTCCCTCAAAAATTAAAAATAGAATTATCATATGATCCAGCAATTTCACTTTTGGGTATATATACCAAAAAACTGAAAGCAAGGTCTCAAAGAGATATTTGTACATTCACATTCATAGCAGTATTATTCACAAAAGCTAAAACATGGAAGCCACTCAGGTGTTCACTGATGGATAAACAGATAAGCAAAATATGGTGTTTATGTACAATGCAATATTATTCAGCCTTAAAAAGGAAGGAAATGCTGACATAGGCTACAACAGGGATGAACTTTAAGAATATTATACTAAGTAAACTAAGCCAGGCACCAAAAGACAAATACTATATAATTCCATTTATAGTCGAAATCATAGAAAAAGCAAGTAGAATGGTGGTTGCCAGGGGATGGAGGAAAGAGGGGAAGAAGAGTGATAATTTAATGGGTATGGAGATTCAGCTATTTAAAAGAGTTATGAGATGGTGGTGGTAATGGCTGCACAAGAGTATGAATGTATTTAATACCACTAAACCTACACTTAAAAATAGTTAAGATGGTAAATTTTATGTTATGTGTATTTTACCAAAATTTAAAAATGGGAAAAGTTAAACAAATATAAAAATACGTTTTTAAAAAATCAATACTTTAATAATCGCAATACTTTCCCCAGTTACTAAAAATTATCATTAAGATTTGACCATTGCTAGGTTCTTCAAAAAATAAAAAATAGAATTATCATATAATCCAGTAATTCCACTACTGGGTATTTATCCAAAGAACACAAAAACACTAATTTGAAAAGATATATGCACCCTTATGTTTATTGTAGCATTGTCTACAATAGCCAAATTATGGAAGAAACCCAATGTCCACTGACAGATGAACGACCACAGAAGATGTGATTATATATAATGGAATATTGTTCAGTGATAAAAAGAATGAAATCTTGCCATTGGTAACAACGTGGATGGATCTAGAGGGTATAATGCTAAGTGAATAATAAGTCAGTCAGAGAAAGAGAAATACCATATGATTTCACTTATATGTGGAATTTAAGAAACAAAACAAATGAACAAAGAAAAAAAGAGACAAACCAAAAAAAAAACAATGGACTCTTAAATGTAGAGAACAAACTGATGGTTACCAGAGGGTAATGAGTGGATGGATAGGTAAAATAGATGAAGGGGATTAGGAGTACAGTTATTAAACTGATGAGCAGTGAATAATGTATACAATTGTTGAATCACTATATTGTACACCTGCAACTAATAAAACACTGTGTGTTAACTATACTGGAATTAAAATTTTTAAATAAATTAATTTAAAAAAATATGCTAGCTTCCCACTTGCCTATAACTCATAACAACCTACACGATGCTTTGGTAGAAAATGCTTTCTTTTTGTTATATGTGACGTCAGGATTATTATTTGTTTTTATCAGCTGAAGATAATAATGAGCAAAATATTTCTATATCCTTGAGCATATATTTTACATACGGGCAATAAAATGTATTACAAAACAGTTTCCATTTTAAGTTTGTTATTTGGCAGAAAATCTCCCACAGTGTTCAACTTATTATTATTTGCTGCAGACTCTTCCGAAAAGCAAGAGGCAGCCCATTTTCTCCAGATGACTCATTAACAAAAGTCACAGTAGAATGAAGTGTTCCAACTTGAAATACCAATAGCTAAATATAACCTCTTTCACAACATTAGAAAATGCAGTGCCTCTCTTTAGTCTATAAGAGCAATCTTCAAGGGTCACCTTAACAAAACACATTTAGCACTTTAGGTGATTAGCAAGAAGAAAAGCCTGGAATGATGTATAATTTTTTAAAAAGAAAGCATTCAGCAAAAATGGGGAAAACTTTGTAAATCACAAAAAAATGAATTTTTTCTCCTTCTATAAGTAAAAACACATTTCTATCATAAAAGCATTTAATACCTTAGAATATGAACACTGGTCACAAATATTAAAATTTATCTACTCGTCCCTAGTGTAAACTGAAAGGCTTTTTCAGCCATTAAACAAATGAGAATCCTATCATAGATATTTCATTTGAGATTACTCTTTTGACAAAGAACAGTGATATACATTGTAAATCTTACAAAAATATTAAACCAAACTATTTTTTCTAGATATTTATCTTGCATATAAGTTTAAAATGTGAAAATGGTATCTGAAATTACTAATAAATACTACTGTTTGATTTTTCAAAAAAGCAATAAAAAAAAACCTAGCACAAAACCAAGAACACAAAGTAAAAAAAAAAAAAAAAAAGATGAAGTAAAAAAAGGCAGTCTGACAAATTGAAGATAACTCTGAGACAGACAAAGGGAAGAAGAACTGAAGAAAGAAAAATCTGACAGCTTTTGAGTCCTTAGAAGTTTAGTCATCCCTAAGGCCCAACTGTAACCATATTTTTGTGTGAGTGCACCTCAGTGACTTGAGTTACTAAATTCCTTTGTTAGCCAAAGCTAGTGCTAGTTAGGTTTCTTGTCACATGTAGCCAAGAGCCCTAATAGAATTTAGAAATATTATTTTAAGAACAAGTAAACTACTAATTGTCCATGTATCTACAGAAATATATCAATTTTCAGGTGTATTATGACACCATACATTTCATCTTCTCTCCTTTTTCCATAAAGGAGAATTTTTTCCCCTTTATTTTAGGAGGTGAAGGTCTTTTAAAAATCATCAAGGGAAGATTCACTACAGGAGATCGCTTTAGAGCCAATTTTTTTGAAAAGCACCAATTTAAGAAAGTAAACTGATAGCAACCTTCCTGAAGTACTCCCCTCTCTAAAAAATGCAGTACTGTTTTTGATAGAAAAATTAGTTACAAAAGAATAGGCAATAGGAGTATTTTATTCTCATTAGAATTACTGATGATCTTCATATTTTTCATTCTATTTTACGTTTTCCAAATTCTTACCAATCAGAAAGAAACATGCTATTTTGTAATAAGACTACATTTTAAGTAATTTTAACTCTCATTATGGCTCAAAGCACATATTTACTTAGGCTTCATCTTCACATAGTTTTGAGAGTGAAATGTTTATTCAGTCCACTTCAACAAATATTTATCAAATATCTACTATGTGTAAAGCAGAGTATCATAACAAAATGATACGCAGTTCATGAAAGAAGCCACAAACTTCAGACTTTATATAGTATAAATATGTGTGTACTTGAGTGTGTGTGTGAGGGGTGTCGGAGTTGCAATAAAGTTTATTCTATTTTTATTATTTTTTATATCTTTTAAGTTGCAATAAAGTTTAATCCAGGCTTTATTACACAACATCATGGTTCAATTCAACAAAGAAATATAAACTATTTCATTATGATATTTTTATTTCCTAGATGACATAATTTTCAAACTAACCATCCTCCCCCCATTCAACTGCAATACAGGGTTAAAAAACATTACTTACTTTTCATATAAATAAGTTGTTAAATAATTTAAGAAAAAATAACTTCCATGGATATTAAGAAAGAAAAGTGAGATGACAATGTTACCCTGTTTTGATCCTATTTTCCACTGTATTAGTTATCAAGGTTCCATACCAAAGGTATGTAAAGAGATACCTCCAGTAACTCACACTCACTATAATATTTTAATAGTCGATAAATAGGCAAAAAACAAAAAACAAAAAACAATGATATTTAGGTGAAGAATTCTATAGTCAAGTTTTTAAAGTTTACTTCCATATACTATGGTCACTTGTTTTTTAAACCACAATACTGATTTACATGACCCCTAGCAAAGTTTGTTTTCTGTACTGGAAAATACGAAAACTGGAAGTTTGAAAACTATTTAAACTCAAGAGATTCTACTAGATGGGCAAGTCCTAGAACTTCTACTGTGCCCCCTCCCAGGACGCAGGATATAACTGAGCTGTTGGGCATTCAAGGGAGGCTTGATAAATGAAAAGGTCTCAAAGCTCAGAGTTGGCCAAGGTGTTTAAAGAACATATTTCTAAATACATACATACATACATACAAGCATAAAATATCTTGGATTGGCATAACTACTCTCCCAAGCTGAGGATACCCTGAGAAATCATTCCTCTCACTCACTTTTTACACCACTAAGTCTGTTGATTCTACCTCCCAAAGAGCCTGTGTTGCATCTGTGTTGTTGTTGTTGTTGTTGTTGTTATTGTTGTTGTTGTTGTTTTCAATTTTACTGACACATTTCAGGACCTCCTATTTCTTATTGGGCTATTCCAACAGACTAATAGATAGGCCTTTATGATTCCAGAAAGGCTTTGCTCTAATCCATTTTTCACAATGTCTAATCAGTTAACTCTCCTATTTAACATCATCCCTATCACCCACTAAAAACAAATCTAAACTTATCAGTGCATACAAGTAATACAACCTGGTTTAATGTGTTTACATCTGCTAAAACCACTCTCAGTTCCCCAACTCAGGCACTATGATTCAGTCATATTGAGGTGTTCCCACAAAATGCTTTCTCATGTCTGCATGTCTTTTGCAAAGCCTGTTCACAAGCACAACCATGCCACATAGATACCTTCCTATCTGTGTATCATTTTCTTCTCACAAGCATCATACTTGTCTTGAAAGACTCAGCTTAAGGCATCATCTTCTTTGTGAAGCCTACCTTGTTAATATTCCAATCCTAAACTAGGTATCTCTCCTATATGCTCTCAGAGGTCCCTTTTCAAGTAATTGTCATAACACTTATCACTTGTTTATAGAATTACTTGCTGTGTGATTGCTCAGAATTCTATGTGATTCAGTTCACTCATCTGTACAGTTACTAATATTATCTACACTGAAGGACTTTTATAAGAATAAATCCAAGGGCGGGGGGTGGGGGAACATATCTAGGAAGTGCCTAACACTAAAGTTCTAGTAAATGACAGATGTACTATGTCATTAATACTTTTCTCAAAGGCAAACACCTTAGCATTCATCTTCCGTACTCTAGCAGCTATTCCAGTACTTGGCAAAAAGTAAGTTGCTATACATTTGTAAAGTGAACAAATCCACATTTCAGAAGGATGACTCCTGTAGCACTATAGAAGGTGGAATTGAGAAAGTCCTGCAACAGATCCTTCAGGACCTCAGGAAGAAGGAAGAAAATCGCTTTTAAGGTATTCTGAAAACTAAATAAATACACACTACACAGAGACTCACAATATTTGGTGCTTCAACTGAGAATTACTACTTAAAGAAGCTTCTCTTAATTAAGATGGGGATGAAGTGGTTGGATGGGAATCCAATCTCTCATGTGTTGATGGGATAGAAAAGGCAAAAAGAAAGAACCACTGGAGAAATGCAGCCAGAGAAGAAAAGGCTACAAGATTCAATGCAAGAGATGGTGACAGGGGCAATAAACAGGAGAGTAGCAAAAAGGGGTGAGATTTGAAAGACATTCCAAATGGTAAATAAGAGCTAGCAAACAATCTGCTTGTTTAGGGAATAGGATCAAAGATGACTGAAAGCCTCTAGTATGGCAAAATAAATTGTGACAAAAAGTCAAGAAGCAAGGCACGCAATTAAACTGACCCAGGTTTAGAAACTGACAAGGTCAAAAGGGAGAGAGAATTGAAGGCAATGGCAAAATGTAGTTGAAGCAACTGACCATGCCACTCAGTAAAAATACAAAGGAACTAAACAGGAAGCTGATACAAAAATTTTTTAAAGCAGTTGAGGCAGGGAATAGGTTCAGAATGTGGAAAGAGGGTTGCTCAAGTGGAATGGAGATAAGGGTAGTTATAATAGAGGAGTTTAAGGAAGTGTGATAACTGGTGCTGGAAATATCATCCACAGGAAAGTTAAGAAGATACAAGAAAAAAGAGTATTTGTAAAACAGGTACCAAAGTTTTCAAAGAATGTGAAGAGATCTAAAAGGATGACACTCAAACCTTTGCTAAGTATGATCTAGTGTTTGCCTTATTGACCTAAGAAGTTAATTAAAGCACAATCCTATTTCCTCTAACTTATCACTGTCTTCCAGAACAAGGCTTCCCTAATTTTCTGCTATTTTTTTCAATGGAAACTTCAATTTGTCATGGCCAGAGAGTACATTCCACAATACAGTGACTTTCATATATTGCAAAACAACAATAACAGCAAAAGAAGTCTGATTTGACACTAAACAACACATTAATAATCTTATAATAGAAGCTATCAATGAACAATTATTCATTCCACAGTTTCTGGTAAGAGAATGATTTAAATGAAAACAAGAAAAAAACCATGTATATATTTGATATAGTTGTGAACATTTACATAAAAATACATGTTTTCTGGGAAACTTCACTGTGTTACCATTATACACTAATGATTATTCTTATTGCTATGTACAGCTTTAAAACAACAAAACAATTTCTTACTAAGGTGGTTAAATCCAACAAAGGAATAAAACTAAATCTTACAACCCTTAAAAGCTTAAGGGAATTATTACAATTTATAGCCACTGATAATATTTTAGTACATTTTATATGATCCAACTACAGTGTCTTTTCATAAATACACTGGAATCACCATGCAATTTTAATCCATATGCTTAAACCTCTTTCACAGTTTACAGGAACAAAGCAGTTTTGATTCACAAACAATGCCCTGCAGTCAAATACGCTCATGAGGTATTAATTTACAACTTCATCTGTGATCAGTTAAACTCCATGTGAAATCTTAAACATCCTTAAAAAGCTCACCACAAATAGTTCAATAAGAGATTTTTTGGTTAACATTACTTTAACAAAAAACATATAAGATTAAATTCTATTGTAAAATAAAACCAAATGCCACTTGCTTTTAAGGATAAACCACTAACAAAACAATCTTTTAAACTGTCACCTTTTGCATCTAAAATATTAATTAAAAATGTAATGCCAGTATCAAAAACATATGCTTCAAAGTTTTAGCAAAAGAGTCACAGATAAAAAGAAAAACCAATTTCATGAAGAAAATGTACATACTTCAACACATAAGATGTTTCTTTAATCAGTCCTAAGGGCCAGACTTATTAAAATGTCAGGTCAACCTGAATCATACCAAAACAAAAGATTAAAATCATCAGCTTTACCAAACAGCTAAAATGTCAGATCCACATAAGTTATGGACAAAGATAACAATAATGAAAGAACATGATATAAATATCCAATTCAGCTTATTTTAGCAAAAACAATAATCACTAACTTCTCAGAAAACTGCAGTTTTAAGCTTTAATATTTATATAATTTGAACTTTAGAATGTTTACTAAGAATATTTTTTAGCTAGATATAAGTAATACTTATTTTCATTGTTTTTTTTTAAAGACAATCAGAGGAATTATTACCTCATATAACAAAACATCCAGGGCTACAACAGCTCTGGGATTAATTTACAACTCAGTATCACTTGAGGCCTCAGTTCTATCCATGTTTTCCCTGTGTCATCCTTAGTGTGATGGCTTTTCTTCCTTAATGGTTCAAAAACAGCTACCATAGTTCCAAGTATCACTTTACCTAATGTCCAAAGTTCTGAAGAAAGATTGCCCCTTCTGTATGTCTAGCAAAAAAATAAATAAATAAAAGGAAAACTTTCCCATTAAACTTCTCAACTGTTGCTGCCCACTTGTTACTAAATCAATCACTGGCACAAAGGGAATGAAATAACCATGATTGGCTTAGATTAATTCAGATTCAGCCCCTGAGGGTAAAGAAGAACCCAGCTTCCCATAAAGCATATTGGTATCTGGTGAGTGGTAAAAGCTGAAATTTCAAATTAACTGTATTAAAAGTGAAGAATCAAATCAATGTTATTTTCATACACTGTTTATAATAATACATAATAATCATTATTTCTTTTACATGCTTCAAATGAACATTATATATACCAATGTGGCAAATTCTTTTTGTAACCATTAATATCTCAATACTGATCAATTGAATATCTCACTAGAAAACTACTCTATGGGGCACTTGAATGGCTCAGTTGGTTAAGTGTCCTACTTCAGCTCAGGTCATGATCTCATGGCTTGTGGTTTGAGCCCCGCATCGGGCTCTGTGTTGACAGCTCAGAGCCTGGAGCCGGCTTTAGATTCTATGTCTCTTTCTCTCCCTGCCCCTTCCCAGATTTCTCTCTCTCTCTCTCTCTCTCTCTCTCTCTCTCTCTCTCAAAAATAAATAAAACATTTAAAAAAAAGAAAGAAAGAAAAAGAAAATCTCTACTGTGAAAGATTGAAGCCAAAATAAACAAAAATTGTAAATGACAGCTTGTAGGAAAGGGATACATATGATAGGGGAAAAGCTTGAGAAAAATGTTATCTTATTATTAATATCCTCAGAGAGATGCCAGGAGATACTGCATCCATGAGACAAGAACAGATGCTACTAAAAAAAAAAAACTATTAAAATAAATAACACTTTGAAATAAAAATGACAGTAAAAATCAAAATTTCTCAAAAATCAATATAAAATTAGAAAAGATTAATTTAGAGGACCAGTCCAAGATGTCCAAAAACCAAATAATTAGAGTTCAAAAAACAAGAGAGAGAGAGAGAACAAAGAAAAGAAGAAGAAATCAAATAAATAATTCAAGAAAATTTCTCTGAATTAATGGACATGATCCATGTCAAAAGAATTCATCACCAAAGTGTCCAGTAAAATGGATGAAAAGAAACCCCTACAAAGACATTATCAGTACAAAGAGCCTAAAGGCTTTTTGTAGAATAAAACAAATGTTTCAAACAAAGGATCAAGAAACAGAAGGGCATCAGATTTCACCACAGCAACACTGAAAGCTAGCAGATAATGGAGCATTGCCTTGAAATACAAACACAATTTTGACAATAAAGCAAAAATGAAACTAACTACTGAGACTTAAAATAGCCTTGCACAAAAAATGTCTGCTTTAAGTAATAAATAAGTTGGTTTTACAGTAGCCAGAACCCTAAGAGAGGAATATGATCACTCAAATCTGAGCAACTCTAAATATTTCATTTGTACACAGAGAAAAGGAAAAATGGAGTTGTAGTTCAATTCCGGATGCTCCAACTTTAAGTTTGAAATTTCTGAGAACATCTAATATGTTCATGGAATACTTCCTTGTACTGGAAATCATGTAAAATCAAGGAAAATTAAAATAGCACTTTATTTTCAGTAAAATTAGGAGACATAGTTAGGAGGTATTGCAAATTAATGAGGAAAAGATGGAATAATCAATGGTGGCTTGTCAAAAGTGCTGCCATGCAGTAGCAAGTAAAGTACAAAGTGGCACAAGGGTCCAGTGGTAGAAATACACTAAAAAGAGCCTATGAAATAATACTTTTTGAAAGTGAGGGGACTACCATGAAATGAATAACTATACCACTAATTTGCCAAGTTAGAAATAAGACAAGAACCTCCACTATCACCACCATTTATTATCCTACTGGAATACTAGTGAACACTATTAAACAAAATGAAAGAAATTAAAGGTATAAATATTGGGAATCAAGAAATAAATCTATTACTACTTAAAACTGTTATTGTTACACACCTTAAAAAATTCTCAATAAAAATGAACAGAAAACTTACACACAGTAAGAGAAGTTGGGTAAGGTATATGGGTAAGAAAAATAATGCAAAAAAGTAACTTTCATTTATATAAACCAAAACCACTTTAAAAAGATCTTGATTCACAAAAACAATGAGATAAACTTTAAAGATATATAATGCATGTAAGAAAATAAATTTAAAACACTCCTGAAGTCATTAACAGAAGACCTGAAGCAATAAAAGTACAAACCATGCTCTGGCTTAGGAAGACTCAATATTAAGATGCCAACATAATTTCTAATTTTAACATAATAACCATATCAAGAACAACAGGTTTCAGGTTTTTGGGGGTTTTTATTTGGTTTTGTGTGAAGAATGGTACATATGAGACATGATAAAATGTTGATAAAGTAAGTATAAATAAGGATGCTCTAAAAAAATAATGAAATGAGAGACAATAGCCCAATTGAGAACAAAACTTTCATGTTTCAACAATTAAACTGGCACACAATAATGAGCCATATCCACGGAACATGAGAAAAAGTAAACAAACTCTATAAACACGTAAATTGAGATATGACAGTAACATATACTTAAGGTGACATCTCAAAATGATGAGAAAGAGATAGAGTAGTCAATAAACAGTATGGGACAACCAAATTACCTACAATAAAAGATAAAATAGGGGCACCTGACTGGCTCAGTTGGTAGAGCATGTGGCTCTTGATCTCAGGGTTGTTAAGTCTGAGCCCCATGGTAGATAGTTACTTAAAAATTAAATCTTTTGGGGTGCCTCGGTGGCTCAGTAGGTTAAGCATCTGACTTCAGCTCAGGTCACAATCTCAGTTTGTGAGTTCAAGCCCTGTGTGAGGCTCTGTGCTAACAACTCAAGAGCCTAGAGCCTGCTTCGTATTCTGTGTCTCCCTCTCTCTTTCTGCCCCTCCCGCTTGTGTGCCTGCTCTTGCTCTCTCGCTCTCGCTCTCACTCTCTCAGAAATAAATGAATAAACTTAAAAAATTAAATCTTCAAAATAAAATAAAACAAGGGGCGCCTGGGTGGCTCAGTTGGTTGAGTGTCTGACTTCAGCTCAGGGCACAATCTCACGGGGTCCGTGAGTTTGAGCCCTACATTGGGCTCAGTGCTGACAGCTCAGAACCTAGAACCTGCTTTGGATTCTGTGTCTCCCTCTCTCTCTGTCCCTCCCCCACTCACGCTCTCTCTCTCTCTCTCAAAAATAAATAAAGTTAAAAAAAATTTTTTTAATAAATTAAAACAGGATCCATATCCCATACTGTGTGTGAAGACAAATTATAGATGGATCAAATAATTAAGAGTAAAGAAGTCTTAAAATAATTAATAAATTCCATTATATAATAAAAATGAAATTAGCAAAAGAAAATCCAAATTATAATCATGTAAAAATGTTTGCAACTCATATCACAAAAGGACTTACATTCCTAACAAACAAAAAGCTCCCAGAAACACTAAAAAGACCAACAATTCCCCTAACAAAGTCAATGCAGTGCAGAAGATATGAACAAACATTTCATAAAAAGAGAAAAGCAAATAGTTTTTAAATAAGATCTTCAACTTCACTTGTTAAAAAATACAAATTAGACATAGGCTGAAACACCACTATTTAGAGACTCTAGTTCTGTAAAGGCATCTTCTACCATCAGCCTCCGTCTACAGTAAACAGCCACTCTTGAGGCTTCTCTATGATGCTGGTGCTCCCTTCGCTCTGCATTTCCTTATTGCATTATTGACAAACAAAGTGTCTTTCTCATCTTAATATAGTAGATCCATTCCGGGCATGCTCACTTCTTTGAGCCTTTTGATCCCTTGCTCTACTATCTGCCAAGCAGCCTTGATACCTGTACTTCATTTAATATATATGGGCCATCACTTTTTCCAAACTTCCAAGAGCCATCACAGCAGCATATTAGAACCAGCTCCAGTGGCCTTTGCCAGGAAGTTAATTGCTGTGTCATTGAAGAATGCTCCCATATCAACAGAGCTTTGGCTTGAATGCTAACCAAAATCAAAATTTTACAATATTTAGTTTGACCCTGCATCAAAAAAAAAAAAAAAATCAAAAGCCTTTCCTTCTTTAAGTCCTTGATGAGAAAGACCTGTCATTTTCAATCTATCCTTAAGAATATTGCGAAAGCTATAGACCTTCTCAGAATAATGCACATCCACAGGAAAGAAAAAAAAATTGCACAGAATTTTACAAAAGTTTCAAGAAAAACATGTAGCCCATATACTCCCCTATTGCAATCTGGATTGTCTAACAACAGACACTGAGATAGTTTGGGGTGCAAAATATTTATTAAGGATCAACCCCTGTGAAAAGAAGGGGGGGGTAGGTTTGGAAAGCAGGAAGTCAAATTACAGTACCTCACAAAGCCTCAGGCAACCTGGCAGGGATCTCTGGAAATATATTACTTGTCAGAGTTGTCTCAGGTATGAACAAAATGGCTGGGCCCTTATAACTCCATCTTGATCAGCTGCAGGACAAGAGCTGCCCTGGGAAGGCTGGGGTTTAGGCAAGGAGGCTTCCTGTAGCAGAGGCAGACCTTGAAGAAGCTGACAGATGAAAGCTTTGTGATTACTTTCCTCCCCACAGCCGGGCTGCAATTCCTCTTTGAAGGAGGATCGGGGCTGTACAATTCCATGTCTACCACACTTTTACAGAGGAACCTGTTTTCTCCATTTTAAAAATCCTCTCCTCTCTTGTACTTTCTACTTCTACTCTTTTCTACTTCTTATTATAGCAGTGTGCTTTGTTAAGGTAGAAACCTAAGCATTTGTAGCTAAGTATGTGCACTGCAAAGACCTCGCCGAGCGGTATACTACAAACCATGGTCATACTGAGCTGGATATAGATTTAGGCCCTACTCTGAGGAACTCTGAGTTTATTTGTAAATTGCTGACTAAGGCTGCTAATGAAATAATTAGATAGGAGTAACTCACAAAATGGTCCAACAGCAAACAAAGTAGATGACTTTTCCACCAAACCAAACTGGAATTAAACATGGGATGGCCTGTAATTTACCCATCACAATAAGGAGCAGTAAAAGATCACTATTTGGGGGCTATAAAATTAAGCATTTATAATACTATCTTTTTAATTATAATCAGAATTAGTAAATAAGGCACATTTTTAATGTTTTCATCATACATTGCATTTAATCACAACCTTCCTTCATACAACATTTAAGTTCATACTGTGAGACAACTGCTTCTTAGGAGTGAGATACAGAAGTCAACAGGACAAAGCTCCTGCCTTCAAGGAGCATCTACATTCTAGTTAGAGGAGTCTGATAATAACAAGGAAACAGGGGCACCTGGGTGGCTCAGTCGATTGAGCATCAGACTCTTGATTTCATCTCCGGTCATGATATCACAGTTCGTGAGATTGAGCCCCACATGTGACTCTGTGCTGACAGCATGGATATTTAAAACAAGGAAATAAAGTCATTTCATATATGAGTAAGTGCTATGAGATGTGTCATTTAAACTGAGAACTAAAAGAAGTCCAAAAGAACCATAATGAAGAACATTCCAAAAAGAGGAAACAACATATGCAAAGGTCTCAAGGTAGGAATGAGTATCTGTTGAAGGAAGTAACAAAACAAAGATTGGTGTCACTGAAACATTTTGAACAAGGGTACTCTTACAGGAGGTAAGAGTTCTACTCAAAATTTCAATGTCAGCATCAATAACCCTTCTTCCTACCTAATCTGTTTATTGCTGTTTATCGTTAGGGAATTATGAAAATGCTTGTGACTGAGAGCTTATAAGCAAACACTTTCAGATCTTGCTTCTGATCATTTGTTCTACTCCCCTTATATTATAAAAAGATAAGTCTACATTTTCACAGAAATTGAAGAAACGGAATGAAAGAATGAAAAATATCGTATATCCCTTACAAGGAAAAGTACCTTTACATGTAACATTCAATAATGCAAAAGATATTAGCAACACTTCCCCCTGATGCAAATTATCTACATAGATTTTGATCGAGTCACATTAAAAACAGTAAACATTTACACAGCATAAGTATATTCTGAATAATTAAGCTTTACCTACAAGTTAAATCTCTGCAAATAATGTAATATCAATGGATTTGCAGTCTCATTGGTTTCTACACAAAAAAAATAAAACAACAAGCATTTGTTTATTTGTTTGCTGGACTTATCAAAGAGAAGGTTAAGCTAAATATGACAATACCAAGTGGCTCTGTCATACCAAATAATTACAATTTTGATAAACACTATCAGAACAAATAAATGATATATTTAAAACAAAACTGTCTTCAAATATACCTGAATGAAAGTATAAAACAAACACTTTTTTTTTAATTTTTTTTAACCATTATTTATTTAAAAAAAATTTTTTTTTCAACGTTTTTATTTATTTTTGGGACAGAGAGAGACAGAGCATGAACGGGGGAGGGGCAGAGAGAGAGGGAGACACAGAATCGAAAACAGGCTCCAGGCTCCGAGCCATCAGCCCAGAGCCTGACGCGGGGCTCGAACTCACGGACCGCGAGATCGTGACCTGGCTGAAGTCAGACGCTTAACCGACTGCGCCACCCAGGCGCCCCAACCTTTATTTATTTTTGAGACAGAAAGAGACAGAGCATGAACGAGGGAGGGTCAGAGAGAGGGAGACACAGAATCTGAAACAGGCTCCAGGCTCTGAGCTGTCAGCACAGAGCCTGACGCGGGGCTTGAACTCACGGACTGCGAGATCACGACCTGAGCCGAAATCGGACACCTAACCGACTGAGCCACCCAGGCGCCCCTAAAACAAACACTTTTTAATCTCTAAACATGAAAACGTAAATGGCTCAAGTATGATATCAATAGTTTAAGACCTAAAATTTCCAGCATGAGAAAGGACAATTACTACAAGATACTGTATACTGTCTCCATGCTTCTTATTAACAACTGCCAGGGTGGAGGTACCAAGAAAACCCACAACTTGATGTCAGGGTGAATAGATGTTCTACTATGAAAAATTCCCAATACAGAAGCCCTATTTATAAGTATGCTAATAAGTCTCATTTGTTCCTTAACCTAACATAACCAGTCCCTACCTATAGTCCTATCAAATGGAAGATTACAACGTTATCCTCTCTTCTAACTTGAAATACATGTGTCTTCCAGGCTTCTTTTTCCAAAATATTAAAGTTTTGTCTACACTAAAAATTGACAGTGAGAGATAATCTCTCTTCTTGATGATCTCTGCAGAAGTGTCATAAGAAAATTTTAGCAGCTATCATATCCGCAGTTGCTGCCCTGACACTTACTTGGTTATTGATGGATTTGAAGGGCCTTAGCCCCATAGAACTATCTTTGGCTATATGATAAGTTTGATCACCAGCATCTACACACTGCTTTAAACTTTAAACTCTCAAATGCTTTGTCTTTTAACTTAAAGTCAATAGACATCCGACAATGATTCTCAGACTCTCCTGTAAATTCAAAAGAATTTCTACCAATGTTTCTTATTGATTATTTTCAACTGCACAGACTAGCAGCTCTCAGAGCATGGTCCATAAATCACATGGGTCTCTAAATTTCTTGCAGGGAATCCACAGGTTAAAACTGCCTTTTTTCAATGTCATTCTTGTACTACTCTCCAGTGAAGTTTTCCAGAAGCTACGTAACATAATAACAACATTCTGGTGGCTAATGGAATGGATTCTTGTGTATTTTTTTGTTCTGTTTTGAAAATTTTTTCAGGCAATATATCTAGGGTATTAATATGTGTGTTTTCAGAGATTAATTAATTTTGTTCTCTGAACTTCTACTGTCCTCTTACTAGCTATATGTGCTATAATATAAGTATCTGGGGCACCTGGGTGGCTCAGTTAGGTCAGGTCATGATCTCATGGTCCATGAGTTTGAACCCCGGGTCGGGCTCTGTGCTGACAGCTCAGAGCCTGGAGCTTGTTTCGGATTCTGTGTCTCCCTCTCTCTCTGCCCTTCCCTGGCTCATGCTCTCTCTCTGTCTCAAAAATAAAATAAACATTAAGAAAAAAATTTTTAATAAAAAAAATACATAAGTATCTGTGTGAGGAAATATTTCATTCATATATTTCAACATATACATTTATATCATATCTTTCAATCAATATATTGCAACAGACTAAATGCAGAAGCAAATGAGACTCCATCTGCTTTCAATTAAGTCAGGCATTAAAAAAATTTACAAAAATGTAAAACAATACTACTCTTCTTACAATATTTTTAGTTTTGGAAAATATAGATATTTTTCACAAAAAAGTTACTTATGTTAACATATAATGGGTTTATTACAATTATATTTAAATGTATTAATAAATATTTTCAAATGTCTCCATTTAAATGTTTAAATTTTTTTAGATTTTTAAGTAAAGTCTACATCCTAAACTCTACATCCAACATGGATTTTGAACTCATGACCGTGAGATCAAGAGTCGTCACCAACTGAGACGGCCAGGCACCCCTTTTTAAATTTCTGATATGGTAAATATCAAAATATATAAGCCATTAAGCAATACCTCTGGAGCATAGGCACACTACTTTACACATGTTTTAATCATTGGTTTTGTCTTCAAAATAATTCCTGTTATTGCATAAGCCAATTTTTCACCATTTGCAATTTTTAAAAAAATTTCTGCTTTTAATTACCATCAGATTGATACTTCTCTCCTTATTAATATTTCATATTCCTACTGCTTTCCCACAAATACAATATTAGTAAAAATAAACTGCACTCAGGGTGCCTGGGTGGCTCAGTCGGTCAGCTCAGTCAGCATCCGACTTCAGCTCAGGTCATGATCTCATGGTTTGTGAGTTCGGGCCCTGCGTCGGGCTCTGTGCTGTCAGTTCAGAGCCGGGAGCTTGCTTTGGATTCTGTGTCTCCCTCTCTCTTTGCCCCTTCCCCACCCTCGCTCTGTCTCTCAAAAAATGAATAAACGTTAAAAAAAATTAAAAATAAATTGCAATTAAAACACAAAGCAAACATAGTACAAAATAAAAAACACAATAACCAATAATAAAATCACAGGGCCACAGCTGTTTATGACATCCTTTGGTCTGATGTGGCTTTATTTTGTTTACAAATGTTTATATGTTGAAATCTGGTAAAAAGAACTTTTTACACTTTACATTTATATTTATCAATTACAAATGAAAGATACCAGTATAACACAGCTTGTAGCTAAACACATTTAAATATGCTGTAAGTCAAATAATGATGTACTATGTTATTTTATAAGTAAAATTAATAGTTCTATTCCATCACTATCAACAGTTTCATGTGTATTGCTAGTTATTGGAGATGTGGGTTACCAAATATCTAACGTTCAAATAGTTTAAAAACCATTATAGGGGTTCTTTCCTTGAGACATCATACCAGTTAACTTAAATGGATTATAAAAGCTTTATAATTGGTGAAAAAATTATGATAAATATAAGCAATATTTTCTAATAAAGATAAATGGTAAGTGAAAAATTAATGTTACATTTAAAATATATTTCTGAATATGTACACAGCAATGAAGCACCTTAATTAAAAAACAAATTTAAACAATATTTAATCATTCATCTTTCTCTCTTGCTGCCAACTTCCTTCTATTCCTCAAACACATGAAGCTGTTTATATTATTTCCCCAAACAATAAAACCATTTATCATAATTTCACTGTATTTATTGCTGTTTTTAAAGACAATTTATATTTCTCCACATAGATTTATTACAAAAATCTTGTATGAATGAAATCTACACATTCAATATAAGTAAAAAATACAAGTAAGTCATGAATAGAACAGTATCTTTCAACTATCATTTAAGCACTGAAAGGGAATCAAAAATTATTTTAATTATTAAAAAAACTACATTTGAAATATTGACAGATTATAGATAAATATACAACATAGCAGTGTCGATAAAAACCCAAAAACAGCTGGCTCATAATCATGCTCAGAAGTAAATTAACATTTCTAGAAGATCTAATAGGTGCCAGGCACTAGGCTAGGTATTTCACCTACATTATCTTATTTCATCGTCACAATAACTATAGCCCCAATTAGTCAATAATGAAGTAGACTCTGAGAAGTCAAATAACTAGTAAGTAGTAGGAATGGGATCAAAGTAAACATAAATTCTAGTGACATAAAATCAAAAGAATGAAAATAGTTTTAAGATAACTTTCTTAAATAACTGGTTGTCATTTTACAACCATTCTTTATTCCCAAAGCAAGACTCCAAATTTGTTTTTAGGGAACCATCTCTCCAACATTCTTTTTTTTCCTTCTGTTAAGAGATTTTCTGTCCAACATTCTTGATCCATATATTTCCAGCAGTGCTAATTCTATCTCCAACTGCAGAAGTGAGTATGTAGCTCAAGCCAAGCTAAACAGACCTAATACATGATCTAATACCACAACTTCTCTTGAAGCCACTAGAACAAATACAAAAAAAGTAAGAAGGATGTAAACCTATAGCTGCTGGCAGCTACCCTATGTCCAGAAAAGCAGAGCCTATTTGCAAAAGGAGCCAAACCAAGATAAACTGAGCGAACAGTTGAAGAGGGTCCAAAAACATTATTTGAGCCACTGGATCAAGCTTCACCTGAAATTGGCCATATCATGATCTTTTAAATTACGTGCCCCAATAAATTTCCATTTGCTTATTTGGAGGATTTCTGTCACTTGATCAATGTACCTATTAATAAAAATTTAATGGTATAAATCATCTGCAGAAATCAAATGCTGTACTTAATTACTCTCAATCTAGAACCTGAAAAACATTTTTAACAGGAATCAAGGAACTATTTTCAGTATTTCACAAGTTTAATGGAGTTGTACACAGACCTGGAATAAAGCCTCTAAAGCTTAATAAAACACTAAGTTCTTTCTGACTACATCATTTCAATCATTTTTCAATATGAAAACTTCAGTTATCTTGGTTTAATAAGTTCTAAATAGAAATAGTTTTTTATACATAATCTTTATTTTTAAATTAGAAACATTGTTACTTTTAAAATACGGTTTTATTTGATGGATAAACTGCTTTAAGACAGGAAATTTTTCAAAATGATCACTGGAGAGGAAAATATGAAAAACTATCATATTATTTTGAAATAATAATACAATTCACATCTTTAATATATCAGCAATTCTTGACTAACCCTTAATTTCTGACTGCCTTTCTATCTACCCTGAGGCTATTCAGCCATATCAAATAAGCAGTCTAAGCTAATGGCACCACCTAGTGTCCTGTACTGGTCACTATCAGACTCACTGTCTTCCACTTCCTTTTACTGACTGGTGAAGGAACACAAGCTAGTCTCTCACTGTTGTTCTCATTAATAATTCTTCCCCCAAATCCATGTCTTTCTTATTCATTTGTACATACACACTGTCCTGTCTCCTCTAATGCCTCTCTCAACTGTCCAGTTACTTTAGAAACAACTCATTAGTGTGGTCTTGATCTTTGCCAGATAATTGGTGCTTAACGTAAGTTATTACAAGCACTTTCTGAAGTTACTACTATAAGTAGTATCCCATTCACATACAAAAGCTCACAGATCACTGGATAGGCAATGTGATTTTAAAACTCATTTTCTTAATTACTACTCATAAGGCTCATGCTGCTTTTTCTTAGTTCTTCATTTTTTACTGTGGCCAAAACACTTTTTTTTTTTTCCCCAAAAAGTAATCATTCAATTCTGGTCCAATATGGTGACATAGGAAGACCATGAACTCATCTCCTTCAAGGAACATAGAAAATTACACCTATTTGTAAAATAATTTCTCAGGAAGAAAAAATGAGACCAGATTGAACAGCTTCTCAACAACCAAAGATAGAATGGCAAGAGAACAGCAAGAGAGATGGAGACACAGTCTCCAGGAACCCCCATACCCAATGCTGCAAACAGCAGTGGGGAAGGATGGTACTGAGGGACCAGGAACAAATTCCTCTGTCCTTGGGCACAGACAAAAATAAAGTAAAATAAAATAAAAAGCCCTGGTTTTAAAAAGTAAATATCCATTTTTTTTTCACTCTTTCAAAGTTAAGCCAAGCTTTCCTCAAATACCATCAATGTTCTTGTTCACATCTGCTAGTTACACTAATATCATTTTGTAACATGTTGTATTATGAATTTTCATCTTCCAGCTTATCGTCAGTTAAATCAATTTGGGGGGGAGGACTTAGACCTAACCACTACTGTTCCTCCTAAGAAAATTCAAATGAAATAATGGAAAGTGGTGAATAGACCAATGGAACAGAATTACAGCCCAGAAGCAGACTCATACACATATAGAAAACTCAACATATCACAGTGGACTGTTCAAAAAAAATGCCAGGATATTTGGTTATCCATATGCAAAGAATTTCAGTCTCAAAACTCTATCTCTACACAAAAATTATACTCAGCTGAATGAAAGATCAAACTCTGCAGAGCACATATAGAAAAATTCCTTGACTCTAGGGGTAGGAAGGAATTTCTAAGGCATAAAAGCATAAAAAGCATAAAAGAAAAAGATTGATAAATTTTATTACATCAAATTGTAAAACTTGAAACAAAAGATACCACAAAGTTAAAGGCAAGTCACACAGAGGGCATAGATACATGTAACAAACACAATCAAATAATTAGTATCCATAAAATATAAAGAACTTCTGTAAATTAGTTATTTTAAATATTCCAACAGAAAAAAATTTTAGCAAAGACATGAGGCAGGAACCTTTAGGCAAACATAGGAAATATGCTCAACCTCACATTTAAAAAGAATTTTTTTAACGCTTATTTATTTTTGAGAGACAGAGTGTGCAAGTGGGGGAGGAGCAGAGAGAGAGAGAGAGACAAAGAATCTGAAGCAGGCTCCAGGCTCTGAAGTTGTCAGTACAGAGCCTGAGGTGGGGGGTGGGGCTCGAACTCACCAACAGTGAGTTCATGACCCAAGCTGAAGTTGGTCACCCAACCGACTGAGCCACCCAGGTGCCCTTCAACATCACATTTTTAAAGTGCAAATTAAACTGAGATACATTTCACATGTACCAAATTAGAAATAAATTAAAATTTCTACTGATACCAATTCTTAGCAAAACAATTGAGAAAGGGAATGCCCAGATACTGCTGGCAAGAACAATTCAGCAATCTAGTGATGTAAGAGATGTGCGGCAAACAATTCCATAGGCACATAAAAATCCCAGGCAGCAATTCCTATAGAGCTTTCTGGAATAACAGAAATGTCCTTTATCTATACAATACCCAATACATTAGCTGTTAGTTACATGTGGTTATTAAGCACTGCAAATGTGACTAGTGCAACCAAGAAACAAAATTAATTGTATTACATTTTAATTAACTTAAGTTAAAAAAACCCACATGTGGCTAGTGGCTACTATATTGGACAATACAGCCCTAGAAAATCATTCACATATGCATACAGAAATAAATACAAGTATCTTACTTGCAACAGTGTTCCTAATACTGAAATACTTGTAAGTCCTCAACAGAATAAATTGGTATACTCATAAGTAATATATGGGAAAAATAAATTATATATACAAATAATTTGTTAACATATATAAATCTCAAAAATACAATACTGCATAAAAAACGTGAAGGATAGACACAGTAAAAAGCATTTACATAACATAACCTACAAATCAATCCCTCATATTGTTTATAGATACACATAAATACAGTTTAAGCACTAAGAAAAGTATTACAGTTAAAAACATCAAAAACAGCTAAAAATAACAGTCACCTTTGGGACAGGAAGGAGAATGGGATTGCAGACTGCAAAGAAGAATCTGGAGGGCCCTAACTGTATCTGTAATGTTTTATTCCCTCCCAGAACCACACTCAAACCTTCAACTATAGCACAGTGTTAAAACTTTGGGTAAGTGAATGTCTTGGTGTTGTTAAATTTTACTGTATACTTAAAATATTTCATAAGGAAAGACTAAAAACAAGAAAATCCATGCTCCAAACTGTAGAGCACAACCACCTGAAGTTTTAGAGTTCCAGTTTATTCTTTAATTTCTCCCCATCTCAGTTAACTAAGATCCACTACTAAACACAATGAAATCAAATTTGTGAAGGCCTAAAATACCCAACTGTATTTTCATGATGAAGCATAGCTTGTCACCAGAAATGTTTTCTACTTCCTAGTAGTAAAAGCAGAAAAAATGCAAGGTTTCTCTTTTCCTTGACTTTTTGACTTCTTATTCAATTCCCTTGTGTAGTATTTGTGGAAATCAAGTATTTAAGCATGAAAAAACAAAAAGCAAAAAGCAAAACAAAAAACTTTGCTATATAAGAATTACCCTTGGGATAATTCATGGATTCCTGAACCAGGCCATTTAGCCATGAGGTCAACTAGAACATATGTTTTAAATAACATTTAATCTACTTTGCTCAACCCCTTATTGAAAGTTTATGTTTTGCAACAATTGAAGAACTCATAAGGATCACATATTAGGTCCTTCTGCCAAAACATTCTGCTCTCTTCTAGTTTTAAAAATCAAAAGCTAATAAACGTGTTCATGAAAACAAAAATAAACATTGCATTCTCTTTAAAGAAAGCTTGTCTCTGGATTCAAAGTTTTCTTGAATTACTCAATCCTATTGTTGAGAAGTACAAAAAATATGTTTTATCAATTAGACTTCTACCAATCCCTGGGACTGTAAGTTCCATGACAGCAAGTATAGTACACACCATATCCTCAAAGATTAACATCATATGGATGAATAAGTGAAGAATCAATGAATAAAACTACCTATTTATATTTATCATCAGTATCGAATATGTTCCATGTTGGTTTGTTGTACATCATGACTTAGTAAGACAAAGTAAAATGAAAAACTGAAAATAAACTTGCATAAAAAAGCAATTCTAAATGTTGGAGCTTCACACCAGAATTTGAAGTTCAGGCAGGAGAACCTCAAAGCTTCTCTCTCCCTCTGCCTTAAATGCAATCCACTTTCCATCTCTCAGAGGAAATACTGATAAACGGGATGAAGGCTAAATCCCATTTTTAAGTTTAAAATCTGGTGTCTTATGGCAAGGCCTTCTCTCAGTGTTCCATTTGGCTGGCTCTGTCTACAAAATGACAAAGCCAGGAAAAAGGTGTGGAGTGCATAGTTTAAGCCAATCACTGTCAGCCTAAAGGAAAAGAGATCTTTTTCTTGACACATTATTCCTTGAATTGATTCTCTCATGCTATGTCTTCCCCATTAGAATGTTAAGATTAGAAAAACGAGTATCAGGATATGAACGTAGGAGAAAATGGCCAAATAGTTCTGTTTGCAGAATGAATACAAAAGGATCTTTGCAAAATATATTACAAACGGCCAATAAAATGCTTTCAACCTCACCAATAATCAGAGAAAACAAAGCTTACTAGAACTATTAAATGTCACATTTGCACCTATCACATTGGTAGCAGGAGTAAATAAATACTATTGTACTCTATCATGAGTAATTGATACAACTTTTATGAAATTTGGTATCTCTCAAAAGTTAAATGTATATTCCTTTTAGTTATATCTTATTAAAAACACTGGCAGAACCCCCCGACACACACAAAACTGGCAGAAAATTTTGTAAAAGTATATGCAAAAAGATTATAAATGTGAGTAGTTTTTGGTAGTGAAAAACTAGAAAAACCCAAAGTATGCATTAGTCGGGATTAATTAATAAAAATAATTCACAGTTCTAGAGAGAAAGAACAGAGAAAATGGTGAAGTGGAAATTATCTAAAATGAGTAACAAAAATGGCAGGAAGGACAATCAAGTTTCCAGATTGTAAGGGCCAATCACATGCTCAGCACAGTGAAAAAAAGAAAATCCATACTAAGAAAAATCACATAAAGGTATCTTAAAATACCAAGGGAAAAAAAGATTCTAAGAGATTCCAAAGACAAAAAACAGATCACATATAAAAGTTCAGAAATTAGTCTTCTCATGGGCACTGCTGGCTACTAATGGAGAAAGACCTTTAAATTTCTAAGAGAAAATCATTTGCAACCTACAATTCTATACCTCGTTGAAATACCAATCTAATGTGAAGGTAGAATAAAGACATTTTGTAGGCTTGCAAGTACTCAAAAGTTTTATTTTCCACCCTTTCTTTTTTCAGCAATATCTGGAGGATGCTATGCTTCAGCAAAACGAGGGAATAAACTACTAAGAGGGGGGAAAAAAAGCAATTTCTCCAACACAAGAGCAACAAAGGGAAGTGTGATCAGAGAACTGTGGAGAGTAAAAAACAAACATAAAACAAAAAAAAATAAAACCCGACTGAAGCAGAACTGAAGGTGAGGAAAGAAGTTGACATGAAAATATTAATGGAGCTTTGGGACCTATATTTAAGCATTTGAAAAAAAAATTAATGAGCGATGCCTGAGAGAGTTGCTGAAACAAAGAGGGAAAGCAGTAATTTAGCCCATAGGAAACTAAGCAACTGAATAAGCAAGACAAATAATATGGGATGGGGAAAAGGACAAAAAAATGTATTTAAGTAAGTGTAATATAATGCATTATGTTATTCAATACTTACATGGTCATTATAATATAAATATTGAGTATAGGTTGTTTATAGATTTAAGCAAAATTATTATATAACTTCCCAAAATTTTAGGAGTAGGTATAAAATATGATCTAAATCCCAAATCGCCATAAAAAGGTCAATAGATAACATCTAAAATTGGTTCATCAAGGAAAGCTGAATAAGCATATTATTAGACATAAGGTAGTATCAGAAAGAATAACCTAATAGGATTAAAAGTGGTTGTTTCTAGAGAACTGAGAGTGTTACTGAACGATCTATCACAGCCCCTAACTCAGGTAAAGCCAGATAAAGCCCTAGAATGCTGGCATGGCCAACTGCTCCATCCTGGGGAATCTCAAGGGGGATGGACACATTGAAAGCACAGCTCCTGGCTGGGTCTGTCAACACTGTTGCCAAACAAAGGATAAACTCATTTCAAGAAAAACCAACAACTCAAGAGACAAAAGTTTGTAAGAAAGGGAGAAATTTAGTTCAGGTGCCAGCAGGCTCAAGCCTTACCAACCAACCTCTCTGCTGGCAAGATGGACACCTAGAGTTTTATGAGGAGACGTTGAGGGGTAAATGCAAGAAAGCAGGCAGAGGGCACATGATCTTGGGTGGGGGTTGGTATTTGTTCAGCCCAAGACTATGGGCAGGGCAGGGGATATGCAGGTGTGGTCTTCTAGACATTGTTACTACTGGGGCTTTTCTGGTGTTTGGAATGTTCCAGTCATTGCAAAACATCTTCATCAGTGCCTCAAAAAAATGAGGTAAGAAATAAGAACAAAAGGTTTTAGTTGGAGCATGAGTTAAGCAGTCTTGTCTATTTCTGGTTTTAGCTGTTGAGGTCTATTGTTGAATAGGAGGGCTCACTAACAAAAGGGCAGGAGACTGCTATATTTTATTGTAAACCTTTTGGCAATAATCAAATTTTTACCCATATGCAAGAATTACTTTAACTAAAAAAATTCTTGTGCCCCTTTGGGGCTGCATGGAAAAAAAAATGTTCCTAGTATAATCAACTTTGATGATGTTAAAATTAAAAGACTCTGAGAGACAGAAAACAGGCAAAACAGTTAATAAAACATGAAATATATTATTTGGACATGTAAAATAACCAATTTAGGAACTGAAACAATGATGGAAGCAAGGTAAAGAAAAGGTAAAAATGGTGTGAGATGAAGATTCACCTAATCAAAAAGGAACACAACAAAGAAGAAATATCAAGAAGTATTATATAATCCTACTATACATAGAAATAACCACAATAAAAACTCAAAACGGAGTTAGTTAAAAGTGGCTGCCTTGGGGGAGTGGCAGGGAAACATGGAACAGGACTTCTTTTGTTTTTTATTATACATCTATTCTATTTGATTTCTAATGATGTACATATATCACCTTTGAGTTTTTAAAAAGTGGCCCTGAGATATAATGGATCAAAAGTCCATGGGGTTCCCCAAAACTTATTATCAAGAATAACTTTCTCCAAAGGGTGAAATGCATTTAACATAGTCTTCACACAATCTAGAAAAACTCTATATAGAATATTCTTATAAAGAAATACAAGGGGCACCTGTGTTGTTCAGTCGGTTAAGTGTCTGACTCTTGATTTTGGCTCAGGTCATGATATTGCATTTGTGGGATCAAGCCCCATGTCAGGCTCCATGTTGTCAGTCTTTCTCTGCCCCTCCCCTGCGCACTCCGTGTGTGTGTGTGTGTGTGTGTGTGTGTGTGTGTGTGTGTGTGTGTCAAAAATAGATAAACAAACTTAAAAAGAAATTCCTTCTGAAAAAAAATATAAGACAGGTAAACAAAGGAATACTATTTTATTGGGAAGAAAGCTCAGCAAGGCAAGGAGTATTCCCAATAATATGAATGTGCAGAGAAAGAATGAGTAATGAAATTTAATGTGAACCATTTAATTCAATGAGCAGTTACTGCAGAAATATTGTCACATTGAGTTAATAACTCATTCCTAAGAATTCTGAAACACACTTAAGTCACCACATCTCAACAAGAATAAAACTTTAACAACAGATCACTTTGCTAAAGATTTTTAAGTTAATTGTATCTAATCACCTTTTATAATTCTGAAAAAAATACACCTGAGCACGTGTTTACATGTTCAAAACAAACTACTAATATTCTGCATGAGCCATGACAAGGAAAAGGCTGAAAAGCAATGAATGAAGGCATATATCCATATGATATTATATATACAACCATGCTTTAGAAAATAAATTTGGTAACTTTTTTTTTAAAGTAAAAATTTAGGGAAAACGTAGAATAAAAATTATATTATAAATATCTAAAGATATTGTACAATCAACACCTCATCCCACAGCACTCAACAATGAACATAAATGGCAGACACACACCTTCATTTTTTAAAAAATGAATTTCTTAGTTTATCAGAGCTGATTTAAGAATTACTTGACACTTTGATCCTATACTCTTCCCAGCTAAATAAAATGCTTCAAATTTTGATCACTTCTAAATCTGTTGTATTAAGGCTGAAACCAATTAATGACGCACTGCATCCGGATAAGTAGAATTAAATTAGTGTATAATTGATTAGTGTATAATTGAAGCAGTTGTAGATTTACCAACTTTAATTAGGATGGCTTATTACAGATAATTTACACTCTAAGAGAGAAAATAGAATGAAGAAAGTTCATCAAAACCTTAAATTAAGATCAGAGATACAATATTATAGATTAGAAAGGGCAATATGCTAATACCAAGTACTTTGAAAGTAAATCATTTTAGTCCAAAATCCTTTAACAGAGGAAAATTGATTATTAACCTTTTAGCTTAGATTTTTCAAGGTATTACACTATTTATGGCAATCTATTATAATAGGTGATGCTAATTTATGTGAGTGAATAAAAGCATACGAATAATATTTTGTCTACCTACAACACTAAAATAGACTAAAAAGAACACATACTAAAATACTTGAATATTTCCCATAACTCCTTTAAAAGGTATTCAAGCAAGAGAAAAATCCTATAAGTCTTAACCTAAAAATAAATAAAAACTAATTTACCAACAAAGAAGCAAGTAAGGAGAAAGAGCATCTCAGCAACAAAACACAGAAATAATGTCTGCAGTTCTCTCAATACCCTTGTGGGTGGTAACTGCAACCCAGAAAGTTCCACACATAAATTGCTAACTCCCCCGAGTTTAAAGCCATGGTAATTAGGTTCATTATCTTACATGCTAATGACACAGAGATAATAAGTTTGCAGTGAATAATTCATATACTACCAGCTCTCACTGCGATGCTCATCGCTAATAGTTTATTTACAGTACAAGTTACACTGCATTTTTTCTATAGTTTAAATTTATTGCCTAGATAAACAGGAATCATTTAGTATGGAAATCTAATTTACTATCAGTAAACGGTAACAATCTTAAGTATACATTGGTTTGTATATTTGTAGTGTGATTTCTTACTCATTATTCGTAATTAGTTAAGATAATAATCAAAACATCAAAAGAATATCTTATAGAAAGATTAAGGTACTTGTATCTATATAGATGATTATTCTAATGATATTGGATAATGATGATTGCCCAAAACACTTAGCTGATGTCAATAAATTTTAAATTACTTTAGTAATTCATATTTTCAAATAAACAGTATTATCACCACATTCCTTATAAAAAATGTACATATAGATTATTTTAGACTGTGAATATCAAAGTGCAAATGAACCACTTAGGTTTCTTACCATGTAAATACTTACTGTAAAATAATATCAAGTGTAAGATTAAATTCAGGGACCTATACAATTGCAATTGTCTTCAATTTTTACCCAGTTTTGGAATGGATTCATATCACACTTGCTGTATTTATGTCAACAAATTAAAGGTAATTTTAATCTCTTTCAAAATGACCTTCTTATAGATACTTGCAATAACTTACTCATTTTGTTACTATATACATGAACTATTGTGGTTTCAATAACTCAAAATCAAATTAGGTAAAAATTTTTCTACAATTTTTATACTTATACATTGATTCCTTCTAAAATAACTTGATTTCTAAGCTAAGACTTTTAATATGCAGGTCGTATCAATGAAGACAGGTCAGGTATAGTTCAGGCAATATTTATCACGTAACAACTACAAAATCTCAGTGGCTTAAACAATAAGGTCTTTTTCTCATTTACACTAGATGCCCATGGGTCATCTAAGGGTTCTACTCCATGTCTTTTCATTTCAATACCCAAGATAATGGAGCAGTCATCACCTCAAATTCTACCAGTCATCATAGCAGATGGAAAGAGAGCTCTGGACAGTCTTGCACTGGTCATTAAATGCTCCAACCCAGAAAAACAATTTCACTTCTGCTCATAACTCATTACCTAATTAACTATCTGGGAAAGTAAAACCCTGAAAAAGTTTAAATATTGAAAAATTTTTTAATATTTTATTTTTAGGTAATCTCTATACCCACTGCAGGGCTCCAATTTACAACGCTGAGATCAAGAGTCACATGTTCTACCAACTAAGCCAGGCACATGCCTCTAAAATTAAAAAAAAAACAAAAAAACAACTTCTCTTGGGATGAGCACTGGGTGTTGTATATAAGTGACAAATCACTCAATTCTACACCTGAAACTAATATTACATTGTGTGTTGACTGGAATTTAAATAAAAACTTGAAAAAAAAATTTTTCAAAGACATCAACTTCACAAAGTCAGTTATGAAGATAGGTTAGATAATGTTCATAAAGGACTCTGAATACAAATAGCATTTCAAATTCCTTTTTGTATTACTTTGCTACCATATCACAACAATCTGTTCTTGCCAAATCTGCCAAAAGTATAACCAGGCTAATATCAAGCACACTTTCAAAGCTGCATTTGAACAGACCATCTACCTAAAATCCTCTGACCTTCTTACCATCACCCTCCATGAAATGATCCCAGCCTGTTTTTCTGTCTTCTCAGAATATTCAGTACAATGTACAGAATGCTCCAGGAAGACAAATCTAATAAATATACTGTACTAAATCTTTTTACATGCTGCCCATGTGAGAATGCTTTCTCTGCCACCTCCACTTGATGAAATCTTACTCTTCCTCTAACTAAGCTTAGGCCATCTCCACAGTGAAGCTTCACCTGAGTCTGATCCCAACACCCAGTACTGTACTCTAACACTGATTCCACATCTCCACTATGATTGTTCATTGGCTACACACTAGATTATGAACTCCTTGAAAAGAGACACTATTGTATTTACCTCTGAATCCCCAGCACCTGACATTTACTGGCTAATCAACAAATAAATGTCTAGAAAAATAACTAAAAGCCCGTAGTCTCAAATGAATGATCTTAAAGGAAAGCAACATGCTTTGATGAAGAATAACTGTCCTATCAGTTCATGAAGATATAATTACGAAAATAAGTTTGCTCAATGAGTTCCTTTTAGTACACAGAGTCAGTTTGTTGGGGGCAATTCTGATAAAATTAACCTAAAGCTGCATGACACTCAGTTCATTTTTCCTTCATCGTTCCCCAGTCTTTACTTTATTCAACTAGTATTTACTGAATGCCAACTGTAGAGGTTCTAGAGATGGCATTAATTAAGGGTCAGCTGAGACACTGTCATCAATATCAGACAAAAACAGGTCAGTTCAGGGGCGCCTGGGTGGCTCAGTTGGTTAAATATCTGACTTCGGCTCATGTCATGAATTTGCTTTCATAAGTACAAGCCCTGCATCAGGCTCTGTGACGACAGCTCAGAACCTGGAGCCTGCTTCGGATTCTGTGTCTCCCTCTCTTTCTGTCCCTCCCCTGCTCGCACTCAGTCTCTCTCTTTCTCTCAAAATAAAGATTAAAAAAAAATTTTTTTAAATAGGTCAGTTCAATATTTTGCTCACTGATGTCTCATCTAATTTTTTGACAGTTCACTTCACCATCACTGTAAGAGGAGGGTTAAGACTTCACAATGTAATTTTATATTAACATAATTCACTATAGTTATGAAAATGTTTGGAACAGGGGCGCCTGGGTGGCTTGGTCGGTTAAGCGTCTGACTTCGGCTCAGGACATGATCTCACGGTCCGTGAGTTCGAGCCCCGCATCGGGCTCTGTGCTGACAGCTCAGAGCCTGGAGCCTGTTTCGGATTCTGTGTCTCCCTCTCTCTCTGCCCCTCCCCTGTTCATGCTCTGTCTCTCTCTGTCTCAAAAATAAATAAACATTAAAAAAAAAAAATGTTTGGAACAAATATCATCCACTGACCACAAGAGTATCAACTATGTTTAGCTTAAAAATCTTTTTTTGAAGTATTATATAGAAGAATGTCATTCACGTTCATATTAAAGACTTTACTTAAACAAGAGCAAATTGACATTAAAATAGATGACTTTACTTTTAGAAGCAAAATGAGTAAGTAAAAAATATGAAGGCATGCTCAAATTTAGTTGCTGGATCTGAAAGGGTAAATAATGAAAATGCTGCACAAAAACATTAATAAAAATTATAAACCAAGTATTATTTGTAATGATACCTTATAAATGAAAGATGAGAATCTTTAAAAGTAATAAGACACTTGGAAAAACAGCATGCTCTACATTCCTGAAATATTTTCAGAGAAACAAAAAAGGCAAAGTTATCAGCCTAATACTTAGTCATTCTTGTTATCACCATTTAGTTGCCTAACACACTGGCAAAACAAAGTGACTCACATAGCCACTGAACATTTTTTTGTGTTTAGCATTGTGCAGAGAATGTATTTTTTAAAAGCACATTTGTTTTAATAATAAAAGAACTAATAAATTAAAAGCTGTATCTTTTGGTGATATACTATTACATAAAATCTGTACTACTGGAGAAATAACAAGAAAATATTTATTTCTCATTGTAGCCTGGTATAAATTTCATAACCTAACTTGATAGGAACTTTACAATTTATGTCAGATACATGTGGGAAGACCATTTAATATAAGATTTTCTGATTGTAGAAATTTTAACCTCTCATATAACTGGCTTACATTTACTTATAGAATTATGAAGTACACTGCTGACCAATAGAAATTCAACTAAAAATTTACAAGAATTATAAGTTATAGAGCAGCAAATATGATTGGGAAAGAGCAGAATCATTCTTAAAAATTAGGAGATTACTAAAGTTGGTTAGAATCATTGTTTTATATAATAAAGCTTTAGCATAGAAATTCTACCAGATCTCATGGGTAAAATGTAATAAAAACTGTTAATGTAATGAAAGGAAGCTCACTGAATAGCTGACTTTCTAAAGTATTTTGTTCAGAGACTGGAACTAACCATACTCATTTATAATACAATATTGAAGTACATTTATTGGTTGTTGAGAAAAAAGAATGCTAAGCAGAGATGGTATGAAATGCAGGAATAGGATACTTTTGTATTCAAGTGAATAAAAATCTCAACTGGCAAATATTGAAAAATTGGGGGATAAAATAGGCATATTTAATTGATTATTTTAAACACTCTAAAAGAAATAAATGTGAAACTACAGGCAATAATGATTTATTTTAATACATCAGAGATACCCAAGGATACCAAAAAACATCATTATAGTCAGTAAGACTTAAAATTAAAAACTCTAGTTACTCTGTTCCCAAGCTTAATGAAGAGAACATTATTAATAAATAGTTTTGAACTAAATGATAAATACAATATGTAACTTCTAACTTCCCTTTGCAAAACATTTCACGATTAATTTCTGAAAGAGAAATGTGAAACATTAAAGAAAAATATTTGGATAAAAGATCCAGTTTTTAGACCATGAATTAATAATAATATTAAATTTGGTGCCCAAACATAATGAATTATTTAAGGTTTAAAACTTTCTATTGCTAAATAGAAAGAGTATATTACTATAGGCAACAACCTACTAGTATAAACTGGATTTTAACTGTGATTAATGAAAAACATAGAAAAGCAACAGGCTCAACAGTGTACCAAATAAACATACGGCATTATTCTTATATGCTGTGAACTAAAATGAATTTATGAGGAGACAAGAATACACTTCATAAAAATTTCCAAAACTGTATAAATATTTCCAAAACATTTCTAAATATTCATGTCTGTATTGCTCATTTTAGAGATTGTTGAACTGTATTTGTTATTAACTTTCTTACATTTATATAATGTTTAGTAAAAGGACTATTTCCTGAAATGTTTCAATCAGAGGAGCATGTGTATGTATATATGTGTGTGTCTATATGCCCACTTCAATGTAAATGAAGTCTTGCTGTTAGTTTCAGTTGACAGTATTTTGATAACTACTACCTTAAATAAATTCTTGCGTATGTACAAGAGGCAAATATAAGAATGTTCATAGTCACAAAACAACTGGAAATGACATAAATTTCCATCAACAGGTGAATGGAAAAATAAAATGAGGGGGGCTGGGTGGCTCAGTCGGTTAAACATCCAACTCTTGATTTCAGCTCAGGTCATGATCTCTCAGTTCAATGAGAATGAGCTGCACATCGGGCTCTGTGCTGACAGGGTGGGACCTGCTTGGAGTTCTCTTTCTCCCTCTCTGTCTGCTTTTCCCTCTCTCTCTCTCAAAATAAATAAATTATAAACAAACAAATAAGGGCACTTAGGTGGCTCAGTTGGTTAAGCGTCCAACTTTGGCTCAGGTCATGATCTCGCGGTCCGTGAGTTCGAGCCCTGTGTCGGGCTCTGCTGACAGCTCAGAGCCTGGAGCCTGCTTCAGATTCTGTGTCCCCCCTCTGCTCCTGCCCCTCCCCCACTCATGCTCTGTCTCTCAAAAATAAATGTTAAAAAAATAAATGAATAAAATAAATAAAATGATACATATTCATGCAGTGGAATACTAGTTATTGAATAATGAAAATCAATGAACTATAGCTATATGTATCAACGAGGATAAATCACAGATATATACAAAAATGTATTAATTTTATACAGTTTAAAAACAAAACTAAAAAACATACTGTTCAGGAATACATAATCACAATTAAATTATAAAGAAAATGAATTATGTTAAAAAAAATAGCAAACCTATATTCAAGAGTATGGTTACTTCTGTGGAGGATTTGGGAGAATGACTCTAGGCAGAGTATGAAAGGAGTCTCGAAGCTATTAATAATATCATATTTCTTCAATTGGGTGATAGGTTCATGAGGTTTAGTTTCATTGGTATGCTTCAAAACATGATACATATTCTTTTGTCTATATCAAATACTCTTTAAGGAAAATGTTGGAAAACATGTGGGGAACTTTTGCTTTCTATATATTTATAAATCACTTTGATCTTTCATAAGGATCATGAACCAAAAAGGAACATGGAACCAAAAAAAGGTGAATTTTATAATTTTGAAATTATAATTTATAGTAACTAAAAAATAGGAAATAGACTAAGAGTTTACTGAAGTTACAGCCTCCAGGAAAAAAAGCTGTTAAGAGTTTATATCAGTTATTTTATTATTTATTTATTCATTCATTCATTCACTTATTCATTCATTCACTCATTCATTTTCTAAGTAGGCTTCAGGTCCAGGGTGGAGCCCAATGTGGAGCTTGAATTCACAGCCCTGAGATCAAGGTCTGAGCAGAGATCAAGAGTCGTTTGCTTAACCAACTGAGCCACCCAGACACCCTTGTATTAGTAACTTTATTAGTTATATTAGTATTTTTCAAAGATATAACAAAACTTTCACGTACATGCTCAGTACAAATGCACTTAAAATAAATTTTAGAGAAAAAAAGGCGTGTGGGAGTACTGTGCCAGGCTGGCTCAGTCAGTAGAGCATGCAACTCTGAATCTTGGGGTTGTGAGTTCAAGCCCCATGTTGGGTATAGAAATTACTTAAAAATAAGATCCTTAAAAAATAAAATAAAATAGGGGCGCCTGGGTGGCTCAGTCGGTTGAGCGTCCGACTTCGGCTCAGGTCATGATCTCACAGTCCGTGGGTTCGAGCCCCGCGTCGGGCTCTGTGCTGACCGCTCAGAGCCTGGAGCCTGTTTCAGATTCTGTGTCTCCCTCTCTCTCTGCTCCTCCCCCACTTGCACTCTGTCTCTCTCTGTCTCAAAAATAAATAAACATTTAAAAAAAAAATAAAAAAATAAAATAAAATTTATAAAATTATATAACAGAGTTAAGTGGAACAAATGACCCAACCCCCAGATTTTTAAAGGAAAATAATGCTTCCAAATATTTAAAAATTATAGTTTTTTATATATTTAGGCCCAAAGAATGATAGTGATAGAAACAGAAAAACATTCACTTTTAACCCAGAAGGCCTGCATGGTTTAGATAAGGATCAAGTAAGCACTGGTTGCTACATTCTTTTTTTTTTTTTTCCCAATTGAAACAATAGTTTTATTTGAGACATAAAAGTACACGTGTTTCTGTCACATACCAGGGGGTTGACTTTAGGGTCCTGGCTTCTAAGATAAGACTGTGCATCTTAGACACAGCTTCTTGGGAAATGAATCAGAAAAGGAGCAAGACACAGCCTGGCAAGAAGACCATTACTGTTGTTGGGAAGTCCTACAGAAGGGGAAGATCGTACTCGATTAGCATACGTGTGCCAGAGCGCTGGGGATAAAGAGTGGTCGGCAGTGAGGCTGGCACCTCCTCTTACCACAGCAAGGACTCTCCCCTAAACGGAGGCAGCAGAGTCCACTTGGCAATTCTGGCTGTAGAACATCTCAGGGCTCCCCAGTTCCCTCCCTGGATTCCCAAATCAGTCCCTCCACTTCCCCCAAAGATTTCAAAGAGGAAGGGCAGGGCCTATGTCATGGACACTGCTAATTGTTCAATGAAGCTGGCCAGGTTTATGTCCTGTTCTGAAAGGCCTGCACATTCACGGGTGCTCAGGGTGATGTGGGCCTTACTGTACATGTTAAACCATTCGGGATGGTGGTCTGGTTTCTGAGCCTGCAGGGCCACCCTCATCATGAAGCCAAAGGCCCAAATGAAGTCTTTGAAATGGAACTGCTTGAAGATAGCATCTCTGCCTTCCAGCTCCTTCCACCCTAGAGCTCTCAGGTTTGCCAACAGCTGGTTCCTCTCCTCATCACTTAGCCTCTGTGTTTTGCCAGCCATCCTGAGCACTGCGCAGGTGCGGATGTGGCCAAGCAGCAGGTGGCTGTGGGGCAGGAGAGCGGCACCACCCACTGGTTGCTACATTCTGAAAAGGGTCTCATGACTGCCTGTATATCTCACCAATAGTTAATATCAAACTGAATAATAAACACCAGAAAAATCTTGTGAAAGTAGTTTTACAAGTAGAAACTCAAAGAAAACATTTATGATCTAATACTCCTTGCATGTCCCAACCCCCCTGAGCACTAAGCATATAACACCAGCTTCATACAGCAAGTGCAGCCCTTTCTGCCCACAGGTCCTGACCCCATGCTACTTAAATAAACTTACTAAGTTGCACCATAAAATGTCTCAAGAATTCTTTCTTGACCATTACACTCAACAATCCCACAACACATATGCGGTTAAGAACACTACACTAAAAAAATTTTTTCATGTAAATATTTTATTTTCAGTAGCGCTGAAAGAATTAAAACACAGTCTCTATCTTCAAATAATATACAATTTAAAGGAAATGGCAAACCAAAAACAATTTCAGTAAAGCGCAAAAAGTACTAATGTGAGCAACGGAAAGATTAGCATGATGGAGATCAAGAAGGCTCTCAGATAACCTTTTAAGGAATCTTGAATTTTCAAAGCAAACCAAAGTTAGCTTCTTGTGGAGAGCAAAAACTTCCAGAGAGAAAATTATGTAAGCACTGAAGGCAGGACACAACCAAGAAATTCTGGGGCTAACCAGAAAACTAAAGTGTGAATAAAAAGGAGGCTCAGAGGGAAACCAGATAGAGGTTTTCAACGCATTTGAAAGACTATCCTGTTGATTTTCAATACTGATACTACTGGAAGTTAATCATACCTCTAGCTCTGTATCTTTTTTTTATTAAGGTTTTTAAAAAGTTTATTTTATTATCTATTTTGAGAGAGGGAGAGAGTGCAATCAGGGAAGGGGCAGAGAGAGAGGGAGAGAAAATCCCAAGCAGGCTCTGAGCTGTTGTGGAGCAGGGGTGGTGCGGTTGGGTGGTTGGGGGGCGTGGTTTGTGGGAACCCAATGCAGGGCTCAAACCCACAAACCGTGTGAGATCATAACCTGAGCCGAAATCAAGAGCCAGACACTTAACCAACTAAGCCACCCAGGCGCACCTACCTCTGTATCTTATACAGATTCTTTTATTATTTCCTTTAGCATACTATATGATTATCTTACCACTTATTTTGTAAAAATTCACAAAGAGAAACCTCATTAAAATAGAGCCAGGAGTACAGATGGGGAGCACCCTACCACTGGTGGTCAAATGCGGACCCAACAGAAGAGATGAATCTTGCAAATCCATACTATTTTAGCTACTGCTTTACTAACTCAGCAGGAGGAAGAAAGGTTCTCCTGGTCCCCAGGCAACAGCCTAGCCAATGAGAGACTGTCACAACTCACCCAATGAAAGTCACTGTACTCAAACTCCCAGTTTACTCCAATGGATTTTTTGTTTATAAAAGTTCCTAATTTCCACTTTCCCCTATAAAAGAGCATAACTTTCTTTATTTGCTGGACTTGTCTATGGTTTTGCCACAGCTTGCTTGTCCCTAATTGCAATTCTCTACTATTCCCAAACAAACCCACTTTTGCTGATAAAATAACTGGCAGTTTTATTTTTAAGGTTAATAGATTCACTCACAGTTTTCTGATTATATCATCATAATTATTATTTTTGCTACTAATCTATCCTATTCAGAAATCACCTCTATCCTTCCCAAGGAGAAGCCACTATTTGAAGCCTACTACACATTGTTTCACAGGATGCTTCTTCACACATTAAAAACTCCATGAGGTTGGGGACTGGGTCTGTTTTATAGACTAAGGACAAGATCTAGTATAAGACCTAACATGCCTTAAAGTAATAGTCACTATAAGAGGACCCTAAAAATGGAAGCCAGCATAGTAAAGATAGGGCTTCAGTTCCTGTTGACTGTAAAGCTGTCAAGCCAACCTGGGCTACCAACTTATAGACTTCTATTACATGAAAGAAAAATTAAATTCTATCTTGCTTCTGTTGCTGTAATTTTGGACTTTCTCATATGCAAATTCAATCCTAATTGATACAACATGTGAATTAGTGATTAACATCTCATGACAATGAAACACTGGAACACAGTAGAGGCCAAAAATTAAAATGTTCTACCTTCTATGAATCAAGTTGAACATCTTCATATGAAATTTGTTCATGTATTTTGTTTAGTGCTACACACTACCAAGTCCTAAATTGGATTCAGTATTTTGGCAATTAATTTTAGAATCTGTCTCTTTCAACCTCAACTAGTGTACTGCAATTCAATTCTGGTACTAATCACCCAGAGTTAGCACAGATCCCACAAGTTAATGGACACAGTTCATAGCATGTTTCCCTCACATCAGACCACCCACACTTCTGACTACATACAAATTTGGAGTTTTCTATTACCCTCCCACAGGTTCAATAATTTACTAGAATGACTCACATAACTGAGGAAAGTGCTATACAGTTTGACCTTTGAAAACACAGGTTTGAATTGTGCAGGTCCACTTACAAGTAGATTTTTTACAGTACTGTATTTTCTCCTCCATATAGTTTTAACAGCATTTTCTTTTCTCTGGCTTACTTTATTGTAAGAATATAGTATATAATACGTATAGCATACAAAATATGTGTAAATCAACAATAGTTGGCTATTAGTAGTTAGGTTTTGGGGTAATCAAAAGTTATATATGGATTTTAAATTGCATGGGCAATCGGCACCCCTAAATCCTCATATTGTTCACGGGTCAATTGTATTTACAATTACAGTTTTATTGTAAATAATGCAACTCAAGAACAACCAAATGAAGAGACAAATAAGGTGAGGTCTAGAAGAGTCCCAAACACAGACCTTCCATGCCCTCCCCTCGTGGAATCAGAGTGCAACACATTTCTGCAAAGTATTTTGTTCATTAAGAAGGAAGTTTCACTGAGCTTCACTGTCCAGAGTTTTTACTGGGATGTCATTACAATGATTGGATCATTGGCCACATGAATGACTTCAATCTCCAAACCCCCTTCCCAGAGGTGGGCTAGCTCTAAGTCCAAACCCTCTAAATAATCACATGATTTGATCTTCCTGGTTGATCAGCCCCCCTTCAGAAGTGAGCTAGGGGCCCACCATGAGTCACTTCATTAGAATAATGACAGTGATAGCACAGCAATCCTAGTAGCTCATAAATAACAAAGACACTCTGTCACTTGGGATATTCCATGGGTTTTAGTTGCTCTGTACCAGGAACCCAGGGTAAAAACCAAATTCTTTATTATACAACAGGGAGTGATTGTGTTTTCATTAGCTGGCACACAGTAAAGGCCTTCTTTCCCCTCATCAGATCTCCCCCATTCTAATTTCTGAAAAACATTAATGAAGAAAATATCGTCAAAGCTGCCATAGCCATGTACTAGAAAAATCTGACAAAATTTAAGGGAAGATATTATCACTCTAACCCACTGTAGATGTTTAAACAGCTACATTCCATTCTACCCCAAATCTTTCAAAATTTTTACCTCTATCATCTATCATAATACTAAAACATGGGACTCCCTTAACTGTCACTTGAAGTACCTATTTCAACACTTACACAAAACAAATCTTATTTTGAGACAAAGAGAGAGACAGACAGAGAGAGAGGTTGCATGAACAGGGGAGGGGCAGAGAAAGAGAGGGGAGAGAGAATCCCAAGCAGGCTCTGCACTACCAGTGCAAAACTCTATGCAGGGCTCAATCTCACAAACTGTGAGATCATGACCTGAGCCAATATCAAGAATAAGATGCTTAACCGACTTTGAGCCACCAAGGTGCCCCCACAAAATAAATCTTAGCTTGTGTTTCCTTTGAGGAGTGGATCCAGGTTTTATGGACCAGTAACTTCTACAACTTGGGGAACTCTTTTTAAGGAAAAGGACACAAATTAGATGTGAAATATGTATTTAAAATATGAAAATAAGCCTCGTTAAATTACAAATTTCTATTTAATTTTTTTTTATTCTATTTAGATCCAAGTTAGTTAACATATAGTGTAATAAAGGTTTCAGGAGTAGAATTTAGTGATTCACTACTTACATATAACATTCAGTGCTCATCCCAACAAGTGCCCTCTTTAATGCCCATCACCCATTCAGCCCATCCTCTCACCCAACAACCCACCAGCAACCCTCGATTTGTTCTCTGTATTTAAAAGTCTCCTATGGTTTGCCTCTGTTTTTATTTTATTTTTCCTTCCCTTCCCCTAGGTTCATCTGTTTTGTTTTTTAAATTCCACATGAGTAAAGCATACAATATTTAACTTTTGTGGATTTATTTCTCTTAGCATAATACACTCTAGTTCCATCCATTTTGTTGCAAACAGTAGGATTTAAGTCATTTTGATCATCAGGTAATATTCCATTGTATATATATACCACATCTTCTTTATCCATTCATCAATTGATGGACATTTGGGCTGTTCCCATACTTTGGCTATTGCTGATAGCACTGCTATAAACACTGGGGTACATGTGCCTCTCTGAATCAGCATTTTTGTATTCTTTGGATAAATACCTAGTAGGGCAATTGCTGGGTCGTAGGATAGTTCTATTTTTAATTTCTCGAGGAACCTCCATACTGTTTTCCAGAGTGGCTGCACCAGTTTGCATTCCCAACAACAGTGCAAAAGGGTTCCCCTTTCTCTGCATCCTCGCCAACATCTATTGTTGCCTGAGTTGTTAATTTTAGCCATTCTGATGGGTGTGAGGTGGTATCTCATTGTGGTTTTGATTTGTATTTCCCAGATGATGAATGATGTTGAGCATCTTTCCTTGTGTCTGTTAGCCACCTGGGTGTCTTCTTTGGAAAAATGTCTGTTCATGTCTTCTACCATCTCTTTGCTGGATTATTTGTTTTAGGATGCTGAGTTTGATAAGTTTATAGATTTTGGATACTAACCCTTTATCTGATATGTCATTTGCAAACATCTTCTCCCATTCCGTTGCTTGTCTTTTAGTTTTGTTGACTGTTTCCTTTGCTGTGCAGTAGCTTTTTATATTGATGAGGTCCTAATAGTTCATTCTTGCTTTTGTTTCCTCTGCCTCTGTAGACATGTCAAGAAGTTGCTGCAGCCGAGGTCAAAGAGGTTATTGCCTGTTTTTTCCTCCAGGATTTGATGGTTTCCGGTCTTACATTTAGGCCTCTCATCCATTTTGAGTTTATTTTTGTGTATGGTGTAATAAAGTGGTCCAGGTTCATTCTTCTGCATGTCGCTGTCCAGTTTTCCCAACACCATGTGCTGAAGAGACTGTCTTTTTTCCATTGGATAAAATTCCTGCTTTGTTGAAGATTAGTTGGCCATATATTTGTGGGTCCATTTCTGGGTTCTCTAATCTGTTCTATTGATCTATGTACCTGTTTTTCTGCCAGTACCATACTGTCTTGATCATTACAGCTTTGTACTACAGCCTGAAGTCCCGAATTGTGATGCCTCCAGTTTTGGTTTTCTTTTTCAACATTACTTGGCTACTCAGGGTTTTTTTCTGGTTCCATACAAATTTTAGAAATGTTTGTTCTAGTTCTGTGAGGAATGCTGGTGTTATTTTGATAGGGATTGCATTGAATGTGTAGATTGCTTTGGGTAGTATTGACATTTTAACAATATTTGTTCTTCCAATCCATGAGTATGGAATGTTTTTCCATTTCTTTGTGTCTTCTTCCATTTCTTTCATAAGCTTTCTATAGTTTTCAGCATACAGATCTTTTACCTCTTTGGTTAGGTTTATTCCTGGGTATCTTATGGTTTTCACTATGATTGTAAGTGGGATCAATTCCTTGATTTCTCTGCTGCTTCATTATTGGTGTATAGAAATGAAACTGATTTCTGTATGTTGATTATGTATGTTGTGACTTTGCTGAATTCATGTATCAGTTTTAGTAGTTTTTTGTTGGAGTCTTTTGCGTTTTCCACGTAGAGTATCATGTTGCCTGCAAAGAGTGAAAGTTTGACTTCTTCCTTGATCATTCAGATGCCTTCTATTCCTTTCTGTTGTCTGACTGCTGAGGCTAGGACTTCCAATACTACGTTAAGCAACAGTAGTGAGAGTGGACATCCTTGCCATGTTCCTGATCTTAGGGGGAAAGGTCTCAGTTTTTCCCCATTGAGGATATTAGCTCTGGGTCTTTCATATATGGCCTCTATGATCTTGAGGTATGTTCCTTCTATCTCTACTTTCTCAAGAATTTTTATCAAGAAAACATGCTGTATTTTGTCAAATGCTTTTTCTACATCTAATTGAGAGGATCATGTGGCTCTTATCCTTTCTTTTATTAATGTGATAAGTCACATTGATTTTTGTATATTGAACCACCCCTGCGGCCCAGGAATAAATCCCACTTGATTGTGGCGATAATTCTTTCAATGTATTGTTAGATTCAGTTTGCAAATATAAATTACAAATTTTTAAAAGGTAACAAAATACCACAAACATCATAAATTCAAGAAAGACTGGCATTTTTTAATGTTTATTTGATTTATTTTGAGAGAGAGAGAGAGAGAGAGGCAAAGAGAGGGAGAGAGAAAATCCCAAGCAGACTCTGCACTGTCAGCGCAGAGTCTGATGCAAGGCTCGATCTCATGAACTGTGACATCACAACCTGAGCCAAAATCAAGAGTCAGATGCTTAACTGACTGAGCCAACCAGGCATCCCAAGATTGGCATATTTTTATCAATTATTTAACCAACCTCTATATGCTCTTATTTTCATACATTTCTGACTGCATACTTTTGATTTCCTTTTCATATAAAAGTTTTATAATATTAAGAAAACAAAAAGGTAACTCAGTCTTTCTGCTAGTGTGTTTGATTCAGGTTTTATTCTTGATAGTTTAGAAAAGTTTTTATCAGTTTCACAAGTTATTACTGATAAAGTCATAAACACTGTTAAGATTGTTGTCAGATTCAGGAAAACTCCTAATAAGTTTCTTTCATATATGAATTCTAAGATTTAGAAAAAAATTCCAGACTAGCTTCTGAGTCCATATATTTAAACGATATTTCCCTTCCTCTTTCTCCTACCAGACTCAAGGAACATGTTTAGATTGCTTTAAGACCTCTGCCCTTGCATCTATATATCACAAAGCCATCAGCACGGTGGACAGTAAGAATATTACTGGGAGTCATACCTATGCCAGAACAGCTAGTAAGAACTTAACAATATGCAGAAATAACTACAAAACATGTACTCCATCTAAACATATCCCATACTATACTTCCCCATAACCAGATCCCAGAAATGCCTCTGACCACTCTAATGCCACCCAGTAAGTCAAAGTGAAAATAAATAGCAATTTAACTGGTTAAAATATCTAACTTTTGACAATTTTATCCCTCCAAAATATAGCTATGTAAACACATTGCTTGGGATCCTCTCAGGGCCTTGGAAGGGTCTATGAGAGAAACCCTGAAACTTGTTAACTGACTACAAATTAAACCCATATCGATTTCCTACCCTAACTTGAAGAGCAGTTTCCTATTCCTTTTATCTATTATCAAAATAATCAATCTTATTTCCTCAATGACATTTTGCTACTTTAACATATAACATCTAATTTCTAGAACACGAGCATTTCTAGCTTCTACCCCAATAAAATTAGGTGTAGACACTAAAACCAAACATTGACACAAAAACTGTTCCAGTTTCAAGCTTACCTTAATAGTAATGCAAGCCTTACAATGGCTTTTTTTTTAATCTTTATTTATTTTTGAGAGAGAGCGCATGCACATGAGCAAGGGAGGGGCAGAGAGAGAATGGCAGACACAGAATCCAAAGCAGGCTCCAGGCTCTGAGCTGTCAGCACAGAGCCCAACGCAGGGCTCAAACACACAAAATGCAAGATCATGACCTGAGCCACAACTGAATGCTTAACCAGCTGAGCCACCCAGGCGCCCCCACCTGGCTTTTTTGTACTTCAGGTGAAGGGTAGATACTTTAGACCATAGTTCAGTTCCTTTCATTGGTAAATATGAAAAAAAAAAAAATCCAATTTAAAGTGGCCTAATAAACTTCCTCCAATTTCACATAAGACTTAGGGTGGCTTTAGAATTGGGTAATTTAACAGCTCAAAAATATCTCTAAGGATCCAGGTTCTCTCCATCTTTTCACTCTGCTATGTAGTGTTTTGATTTTACACTCAACTAGCCCTCATATGGTTACAAAGTAGCTCTCAGAATTCTAAGCACCCACTTATATGGATAACATCCAGAAATGCAAGGCTAAGGACCTTTCCCAGAAGCTCCTCATCAAGCCTCCCCTCATGTTTCACTGGCCAGACAGAAGTCACATGCTCATCTCTTAACTAACTAGCACAAAAAATGGGACAAACAAGATTGACCCAGACTGATAAGGCAACTCACATGGCAGAGGGGTCAGCCTACCCACACCACACACACACACACACACACACACACACACACACACACACACACACAGAAGGATCTGCCACAAGGACAACAGGAGTAATGAATGGTTGGTGGGTAAGCTTTTTATTAAGTAAACTGAATAGCTAATCTTAACCAAAATTACAGATTTCAGCTATGACATATATTTAATTATAGGGTAGGGCTAGATGTCTTTAGATCCATTTCAGCTCTCATGTTCTATAAGACATACAAATAGCATAGTGGTTAAGAGCCTGGGCTGTAAAGTCACACTCACATTTGTTTGAAAACCCATTCGGCCACTTATAAAATCTTGGTCAAGATACCCTTCTGAAAATCCAGATAATAGTAATATTTAAGTCACACTGCTATGAGATTAAAGGATGATGAATGTAAAATGCTTAGCATTTTAGCTAAGCTTCATAGCAAGCATTCAATAAATTTTAATTAATATTATTGGCCCATAATATACATAATTGTTGTGATTTTTGCACTATGAAATTAGAATTTAAGATAACTAAAACATTGCTCATTTCCAAATCAGAAAATAATTCTATGTCTCATATTCTATAAATAACAGGCTGAGATATACCTAACAATTACTACCTCTCTCCTAATTCTTCTCTTCTCTTGGAGAGGCATTTCCTCCACCTGCAACTTAAGCACCTCCAACATTCCTTTAGATTTATTCCTCCAAACTCAACGTTACAAAACCAAATTCGTAACTTCTTCCAAATCATATTGCTTTTACTTTCAAAAATAATAGCATCACTATTTATCTATACAGATGCCAAAGACAAAATTTTAAAATCTTCCTGGATGCCCTCTCTCTTCATTGATCAGTCACTAAATCCCATCAACTCAAACCTCGGAACTATATTTTGAATCCATCCACTGTGTTGTTCTAAAGTCACTACTACCTCCCTATAACAGATCCTCATTATCTTACTCATTTCTATTACGAACAGTTTTCAAATTAGTATATGCACCTCCAGCCTCTATTTCTACCTCATCCTATTTTCTATCAACTGTCTTTGTAAAATGCAAACTAAGCATGTTTGCTTGCTTAAAAACCTTCCACAGGTCCCAAATACCTCTCATATATAAACCTAAAACCTTTTGCCCAGTATATAAGACCTCTCACAATCTGCCCCAACCTACATGTGTAGCTTTTTCTCTGTCCACTCCTTCCACAACATACCTAGTGTTTTAACCAAACTAAACAATACTTCATCATTCTCCAAATACACTACTCACTCATGTTTCTGTGTGTTCATGCAGATCACTCTATACTGTGGGTTCATGCAGAACCTATTAACATAGATTAACTAATCCTCTGTTCATGTTGATTCCTCTGTTCCCAACTAATTTCTACTCATTCTTCAAGTCCCAGCTCAAATATCAGCTCTTTGAGATAGCTTCTTGCATCCTGCACAGCTAGAGGAATCTACTTCTCTTATAGGATTTGACACATATTTAATCATAGCAGTTATCTATCACACTGTATGATAGCTAGTTATTGCCTGTTTAATACTCCTGAAGAGAATGAATTTTTTTAATGTTTATTATTTTGAAAGAGAGAGAGAGAGAGAACAAGCGAGGGAGGGGCAGATAGAGAGGGAGACACTGAAGCAGGCTCCAGGCTCTGAGTTCTCCAGCACAGAGCCCGATGTGGGGCTCAAACCCACAAACTGCGAGATCATGACCTAAGCCAAAGTCGGACACTCAACCAACTGAGCTTCTTAGGCACCCCTGAAGAGAATGAATTTTTTTTTTAAATTTTTTTTTTCAACGTTTATTTATTTTTGGGACAGAGAGAGACAGAGCATGAACGGGGGAGGGGCAGAGAGAGAGGGAGACACAGAATCGGGAACAGGCTCCAGGCTCTGAGCCATCAGCCCAGAGCCTGACGCGGGGCTTGAACTCCCGGACCGCGAGATCGTGACCTGGCTGAAGTCGGACGCTTAACCGACTGCGCCACCCAGGCGCCCCGAGAATGAATTTTTAAGGCAAGGTTATATCTTACTAATCTCTACATTTCTGGGATATATAATAAGCATTTACAACTAATGTTAACTGAATGAATAAATAAAAAGTAGCAGAATAAGAACTTAAGTCATTAGACTCCATATTATAAGCTTTTTACTAGGAATACTTACTGAATAAGAAATTTAATATTCAAATCTGTCTTAGACTGTGAACTCTCTAAGTGAAGGAAAACTGATGCTCTGTATCCAATGTCTAAAGTCAAGCTTTACACATAGTTAAGATGAATAAATATTAAATTAATTAATTAATTAATTAATTAATAAAACACAACCTTACCATACCTGTAGAATGGAACAATCACTTAATTTGTCTAATGACAGCAGATTATACAGGAAACCCTTTCTTTCAGTTCTGGTCTAATTTCTTAACTATTTAAATATCACATATGGCAATCTTATTTACACTGTATAACTGAAGGCAAGATTCTACAGTGCCATGGATCTTCCTTTGAAAAGAGGTTATAATGTATCAATCAATCAATATCTATTGCTTCAAACTGGCTCATTTTACTCACTCACTTGATACCTGAACCCTATAGCTAATTTAACTTAAATCCTATGCCAGGCCTTCTCTGATGAACAAATAAAACTCAGTGTGCACATGTGTGTGTGTGTACAAAATAACACATTATAATATCTCAAATTCTTTTTGGAAGTATTAAAAATATATGTGATATATAAAGATACATGCTTATATACAGAAATACAAATACCTACTCCCAAATGAAAATAAAGCCAAATATTTTGTGATTATCCATTTATTTCTAGTAATAGTAAGAGTATGTATTTCCCTCTAGTACCCCAAGAAAAAAAGAATTAGAAACATTAGGGTAGACCTATTTCTCCTCTTCTCCCAAAATACTCTGCTAAATTAGGAAGTTATACAACATGTTTTAATGCAGTCATCATCTTAGTGATTATATTACGACAGACTCTACTACTTATAAAACCACCTACAATTAAGGACACTTTCACACAAATATTGGTTATGGATAGTTTGGAATATATGGAAAAGAAAGAGAAAAGAGTGGTAATAAGAGGCAGAAAATATTTATGATCATAAGCAAATTAGAAAATAAACCCCAAAATATCAAATCAATGTACATCTTCAAAATGGCTTTTATTTTCCTTTCTAATGCTTATCATCCTTTCCTCTTCCAAATTTTTGCTACCAATCAATCATCTCTTCAAATGCTTGCAATGAAAGGAATAAATAAAACACACACTCAAGAAAATCAATTTTAATGCTCATGGCAAGACCACAGATCCATAAAGTCTTCAGGTCTATTGACTAGTTGATATAAGGGTGGAATATATCTACTAAACCAATTGTCCTTTTAAAATTAACTCTTATTTAAAAAGTAAATAAAATTCTTATAATTAAAAGTTATTTTCAACAAATATACCAAGCATATAAAAATAGAAAGAATCTTAAAAGGTCATTTAATCCAATTAACTATACCTTCTTGATTCGTGTGCCAACCAAGTAATTCCTACCAAGTAATCCAGTCTATAACACCTCCTGAGAAAGGGAATTCATTACCTCCAAAACAAGTTTATTCAATTTTTGCATTTCTTTACTACTAGAAAGTTTTCCTTTATTGAGCTAAAATGATTCAGTCTATACCATCCACTCATTAGTTGTTCTATCCTTGAGGTTTCGCAAATAAATCAATAGATCTAATCTCATGTGCACATAAAGAAGGTGCTTCAAATGCAGGAGGCTTATCATATATATCCTGGTTTTCTTTCTTCTAAGTTAAAACTACCCAGGTTTTCAATCCATTTTCATGACATGATTTTAAATTCCTTCAACAATTAAAAAAAGGGGGGAGGGAGGATGGTTTTAGAATCTATCCTCTCAATCATGAGTTTCAACACGGGAAATAATATACGGCTAACAAAAGAGCAATATAGAATTATTATCCTCTTACTGTTTGAAACCTAAGGATAGAATACTTTGTTCTTCTATGAGTGGACTGCCATAAATGTCCAGGGAAGCTTGTATCCAATGTTTTATTGTTGATGGGGGCCAGGGTAGGAGGGAAGTAAAGAAGATAATAAAAGAGTCTCTAAAATATGAGAGGCTATCTCTTTGCCCTCAACTTTATTTTTTTTTTTTTTTTGACACTAAGGCTACACTATTTCATGTATCAATTCCCTTTTCCTGCTAGAAAGTTCACACTTTATAGCAAAGTTATACTAGGTATTTTATGCGTTAAAAAAAAAAGGACACCATTTTATTGTAGCTGAAGAATCAGGTGAATGTTCCCAACTTGCTCATGCACTTAATAAAGTTAGTTAAAATACCACACGAAAAAAATAGTTGAAGGAGCTCAGAATTGGTGCGAGGTTGGAAATATCTAAATCATGAATCAGTCAAATCAAAGGAGTCAGAAGTCAGTAATGGAAGTATCAGCTAAGCCAAAAATGGTTGAATATACATGACTAAACCATTTAACCCCCTCTGAGTCTCAGAGTACCCTCACTGGTAAAATGAAGATAAAGAATTAGGATCAGAAGATCTCATACGCTTTGATCTCAGGACCTCTTTATACTTAAAAAAAGTATTGAGTACTTCAAAGAGCTTTTATATCTATCCCCGGTGACCATATTAAAAATAAAACAAAATTTCTAAATGTTTATTAATTTTTTTCAACAGAACCATTAAATGTTAACATACATAACGTTATGAAAAATAACTATTTCCAAATTTTAAAAATTGAGTGAGAAGAGTAATATTGTTTTATAATCAATGTTTGGCTTAATAGAAGAGAGCTAGATTCTCTTATGCATTTGATCAATATCACATATCATGGAACCTCTGGAAAAATACTTACATTAGTGAGAAAATGAGAATGGAAAGGGCAAACAATGTCTAAGTATCACTTTGAAAACAGTTCTGTCTTCATGGACCCGCTGAAAAGGTCTTAGGAAACCTTCTCCAAGAAGCCCTGTACCACACTAGATCATCTGTAATTCTCTACATCTACATGAAACCAGAATGATGTCAAGATTTTTAATCTTTTTAATGAAAATACACCTAACTTTACTATGATAGAATGCATCACTATTATGATTCTAAGATATTTCAGTGAGATGATCCTTTTTAAACCAACTATAAAAAGCCATCTCAGGGCATGTTGATGGTTCAGATGGTTAAGCATTCGACTCTTGATTTCTGCTCAGGTTATGATCTTGCGGTTCATGAGATCAAGCCCCAAATCAGGCTCCACACCAACAGTATGGAGGCTCCACACCAACAGGGGTGGCTCCACACTGTTGGAGCCTGCTCGGGATTCTCTCTCTCCCTTTCTCTCTGCCTCTTCCCTGCTCATACACACGTGCACAATCTCTCTCTCTCTCAAAAATAAACATTAAAAAAATGAAAATAAAATTATAAAAAAAGCCATCTGAGAAAAAGAGTATAAGGTAAAAACAACAGAATATAGAATATTCTTTGTTACTATGGAAATTCCTACAAGGAAGAAAAGCTACTGAAATAATTTCCTTTGTATTATAATATTCGGCATAACAAAATCACTCAGCTTTAAATTATTTATTTAAGTAATCTCTATACCAAACATGGGACTTTACACTCATTACCCCAAGAATCGCAATCTCTACCAACTGAGCCAGACAGGTGCCCCAAAATTACTCTTTATGTAACAAATATATATAGATCATCTACTATATGTAAAGAATTGCCTTAATGGAAGAGGAACTTTTTATCCTCTTACAGAAGAGATCTGAAGGATTGATTCCAAAGCTATAATACAAAGAAAAAAAACAAACAAATGCTATAGGATAAAGCAATATGGTGGTTCATAATCTTAAGGGTATTATGAAGATGATGTTAATATAGTTATGATTAAACTACTCATGCACAAAGTCTAGGAACATAAGAAAATCTATCTATATTTACTAGCCTATGGTGATATGTTTCATTCACTAAATTCAAAGTAACACATGTACCTTTCCAGAGAAAAAAATCAAATTTAAGAAATAAAAGCAACTTGCAGCACCTGGATGGATCAGTCGGTTGAGCTTCTGACTTCCGACTTCAGCGAAGTCACGATCTCACCATTCATGAGTTAGAGTCCAACGTCAGGCTCTGTGCTGACAGCTTGGAGCCTGGAGCCTGCTTTGGATTCTGTGTTTCCCCTTCTCTCTCTCTGAACCTGCCCCACTCACACTCTGTCTCTCTCTCAAAAATAAATACACATGAAAAAAATTAAAAAGAAATAAAAGCAACTTCAATCTCTAATTTCACACATTGCAAAAAAGTAATTGTTGGTATAATCAACAGTGACTTTGGGAAATAGTTACAATGACACCTACATACTTTCATGCTTCAATCTCATGGCCAGACACAAATAAAAACAAGTGATAATAAGATCAGAAAAAGTAAATAAAGTAAGGGGTACCTGGGTGGCTCAGTCAGTTAAGCATTGGACTCTTGATTTCAGCTTAGGTCATGATCTCAGAGTCATGAGATCGAGCCCTGTATCAGCATGGAGCCTGCTTGGGATTTTCTCTCTTCCTCTCTCTCTGCCCCTATCCCACTCACATGTGTGCATGCACTCTCTCTCTCTCCCTCTCTCTCTCTCAAAATAAATAAATAAATTTTTAAGTAAATTAAAATCCTAGAAATACTGGCTGAATCTTTCATACTTCACTGAAAAATGTATTTCATTAGCTAGCCATTTTTAACTATAATGAACATTCAATTTCAGCATCTAAACAAACAGTGCACCACATACTACTTTCTAATACATAATTAATTTAATTATGTAATTAATTTAATACATAAATTAATTTAGAATGATCATCCTCTTCATTTGTAAAAATAATGAATTTAAGCCTAATTTTCTCTCCTTTATTTGGGAAATATTCAAGAACACATAAAATAATTAAAATGTTTCACTTAATTTGTAAGTATGTAACTCAGTAATATTATTTACTTGAAAATGTAAAGAAAACTAAAACATAAAATTTTAGTAATACACAATCCCTTTTAGAAATAACTACATTTTTCATGCATGTGGAATTATGACAGTCAATAGGATTTACATTATGTCAAACTTAAAAATATCTACTGAATTTTAGACTATATAGAAGTTTCTCTGGCATGTAACCAGCAGTAGTTTCCACCTTTAAGATAAAATTCAGCACTGAATATAAGTTTACATTTGAATATTTTCCACTGAGCTCCTCCACCCCCAAAATATTATGCCCTAAAAATATTAGAAGATCTCCCATAGTCTTTTTAAAAGTTCTGTATTCATTCATCCTCTGTATCTGCACAAACAAAACAGGCAAAATAGCACCATCTGGTGGGTATCACTTTAGTTGTAAAATAATTTTCTACATCTACCTTACTAATGCTTCTTTGAAAAAACTGCATAACAATAGGGAATCATTTTAAAGTACTATGAATTAATGATGAAAAGTAGCTTAATTAGCAAGCAAAAGTACACTTTAAAATCGAGCCAACTTTGCAGCACTGTTTCTTAATTATTAAGAAGTTAACTTTCTATGATGCCATTTAGGATAAAATCTCCTCAGAACTTACCCTTGTGGTCTTAGTTAAAAAAGACTAATATAAAAAAGACATTTTTAATATAAAAATAATTTATATTTTTCATATAATACATCTATACTATTCAAAGAAAAGGATGAGATGCGAACATAATAATCCTCACAAAAAGTAGAATTGTCTGTTATTTGTTTATTTTCAGGGTTAATTTTGTTTTTATTTATATTCAAGTTAGTTAACATGCAGTGTCTTGGCTTCAGGAGTAAAACCCAGGGATTCATCTTTTACATATGACACCCAGTGCTCATCCCCAAAAGTGTGGGTGTGTTTAAATAATCAGCTGAAATTAATAAGGCTGATCTAAAGGTTTATTAACAATAACAGCTTTCTGAGTACTAACAATATGCTGGATAAGTGTCAAAACATAAATTAACTCCCAATTTTAGTGAGCCAAATAAACATGTAACAACTATGGAAAGGAATACAAACAAAGACAAAATCAGAAAAAAGGTTGTGTTTTTAATTTTGGTAATTTTTTTTGCTTGTTTATTTTTGAGAGAGAGAGACAGAAACAGAGTGTAAGCCAGGGAGGAGCAGTGAGAGAGGGAGACACAGAATCTGAAACAGGCTCCAGGCTCTGAGCCATCAGCACAGAGCCCGATGCAGGGCTTGAACTCACGGACAGAGAGATCATGACCTGAGCCAAAGTCGGATGCTCAACCGACTGAGCCACCCAGGCACCCCATGAAGCACCACCTTCTTAATTCAAGTGATACTTATTCTATAATCCACAGGCATTTAATTCACTTCAACAGCATTCAACAAGCAGTGTTCTATGTACTACACACAAGAAGAACTGAATATGAAATAGCCACAGGCCTCAAGAAGTTTAGTCTAATACAGAAGATAACACAGACAAATTATAGTATAACAGATACAAATTTATCAGAGGTGAAGAGGAAGCAGCTAAGTTTTGAAATTATCAGGCAGCTAATACTCGAGAAGGGTAGACCAGCACGTGCAAAAGCACAGATACAAAAATAAGCAATTAATTCTTACTAGGGCTAAAGGTAGAAGGCTGTTGGTAGGAATAGTGCCAAAAGGGAAAGCAAGATTCAGATCTGCTTCCAAAGTCATGCTTAATAACTTAAAATTCATCCTGTAGGCAATGGGAGAACTATTAAAGTGTTTTAATAACATGGTCAAGTGATGGGACAAATTAGTGTTTTAGAAAGATGGACAATCAGTAGGACAGAAACAAACAAAAGTACAAAAAGCATTAAAAGAAGAATGTAAAGTAAGGACAGGAGAAGGGGTGAGACTGGAGGCACAGTCATATGAGGTGCTACTGTAACATCCCGGGCGAGAACTATGAAAAAAAAAGAATGGATAGAGTTGGAGATATTTAAAAAAATATTTTTTTAATATTCATTTAAGAGAGAGAGATACATTTTTTAATGTTTATTTATTTTTGAGAGTGAGAGCAGGGGAGGGGCAGAGAGAAGGGGAGACACAGAATCTGAAGCAGGCTCCAGGCTCTGAGCTGTCAGCACAGAGCCTGATGCAGAGCCTGAACTCACAAACTGTGAGATCATGACCTGAGCCAAAATTGGATGCTCAACTGAATAAGCCACCCAGGTGCCCCTAGAATTGGAGACATTTAAACATAATATATACTCATTAAAATGTACTGAGTTTCTAGAATACGTTTGGTATAGTGCCAAGCCCTGATAGAGAGATAAAAGTACCCTTGCCTTTAGCTCATAATCTAGAAAAGACAAAAGAAAACAGGGAATTACAAAATGATCTAATAATTCCTCTGACATAAAATCTGCATAAAACCTAGATTTAGGTGTTAAAAACAGACAACAAGCCTAACCTGGAGTCACTTATGTTAAGTGACATCACCAAAGCAAGATTTAATTACAGTTTTAGCTTTCCCAGAAATGAAATATTTAACCCAATCAGGAACAGCCTGATCAGCAGTAGTTTAGCAAATCTGCCTGATTAGACCCCTGCCATTGGTTGCAAAACCCAACCTGTCTTTTTGCCTAGTAAAACTGTCTTGTTCCTGCTCCCTCCTGCCTATAAAAATCTTTCATTTTGTACAGCTCCTTGGATAGCCTTTTGTTTCTTTTAAGACAGAGAGAGGGAGAGTGTGCATGCACAAGGAGGGTAAAAGGGCAGAAGGAGAGAGAATCCCAAGCAGGCTCCATGCTCAAAATGGAGCCCAATGTGAGGTTTGATCCCACAACCCTGCGATCATGACCTGAGCTAAAATCAAGAGTCGGACACTCCACTGACAGAGCCACCCAGGTGCCCTTCGAATCTTCTTTCCATCTGTTAGACTGGATGCTATCCAGTTCATGAATCACTGAAATGCTAAAAACAAAACCATGAGCCCAAAATGGAGTCACTTATGTTAAGCCACCACATTAGCAAACCAAGACTTAATACAGAACCTAACTAGAGTTTTAACAACATCCTTCCTTGCCCCCTCCACCAGGCCAAGAATGTGACCTTTAGCCAGCTAACCTGTAGTTTGCATTGTTTTAGGCAAAGTTGTCCTCCTGATGAAGGATAGAAGCAGAAAAATGTTCACCTTTAACCCAGAAGGCTGACCTATAGCCTGCATAATTTTGATAAGGATCAAATAAGTGCTGGTTGCTACATTCTTAAAGGGTCTCAAGACTGCCTGTACATTTCACCAATAGTTAATACGGAACTGAATGATAAGCACCAGAGAAATCTTACAAAAATAGTTTTACAAGTAGAAATTTGAAGAAAACATTTATAATCTAATACTCCCTGCGTGTCCCTCCCCCCTGAAACTCTAAGCATATAGCCACAAGCTTCATAAAGCAAAAGTGCAGCCTTTGCCCACAGGTCCTGTCCCTGTGCTACTTAAATAAACTAAACTAAGTTGCACCATACAACTTCTCAAGAATTCTTTCTTGGCTGTTGCACTCCACAATCCAGCAACACTTGTAAGGGGAACAGAAGGTCTATCTATCACTGGATTACCTTGTAGTGCTGATCAGGATTCTTTGCTAATAATTTCCTTCTTTCCATTCCCTTTCTATCCTTAAAAACCTTTCCTTTCCTGCAGCTCAACGGGACACCCTTCTATTGCCACATATGAGATAGGGGAACTAAAGGAACGCCATGAACAGCTGTTTGTTTGTTCCTTTGTTTCTTTTTCCCACTTCTTTCCCACCTCTACTTTTGCTAGGACATACACACATGTTATAGAACAGACAATATATGTCCTCCTTGGAGAGGACAATGATTTCTTTGGAGTCTCCCAACAAACACAACAGATAATCTAAGGAGTGACCAGGCAGGGTTGTCATGAACTTTCCAAGACCATGGACTCATCAAGACACCTAAACACTCTTTATTCCTGGATTATGGAGACCACCCAACAACCTTCCTCAGTAAAAACCCCATGACCCCAGCAAAGACAAGAATCACTCTTCTTTCTTTTCTGAATCTCCCTGATGCTCTGTTCGTATCTACATTCTATATCTTCAATAAACTCTGCTCTCACTTCCTCTTGGCTCACCTTTGATCTCTACCTTGCACAAAGCCAAGGACTCTCTTGGGTGGTCCTACAGGCCCTCCTCTGAGTCCTTGGACCCAGCCAGCCTTCATCAGATGGAATGCTACCAGATTCACAAATGAGCAAACAAAGCTAATTTGATCTTCAAATTTACTTAGATCAATTTTGCTTTTTAACAGAGATCAAAGTTTCCCAGATAAAATTCTGAATCTTGAAAAGGATTTGAGGGGGGCGCCTGGGTGGCTCAGTCGGTTAAGCATCCGACTTCGGCTCAGGTCATGATCTCACAGTCCGTGAGTTCGAGCCCCGTGTCGGGCTCTATGCTGACAGCTCAGAGCCTGGAGCCTGTTTCAGATTCTATGTCTCCCTCTCTCTCTGCCCCTCCCCTGTTCATGCTCTGTCTCTCTCTGTCTCAAAAATAAATAAAAAATGTTAAAAAAAAAAAATTAAAAAAAAAAAAAGAAAAGGATTTGAGGTAGTGAGGGGAGACCTACAAGGAGGAGGTTTTTAGAGGGAGCAGCATGTGCAATTATATGGACAAGAGGGACATGTTCAATGAATTGCAAACAGATGCTAGAATTAGGGATTAAAAAGCAAAGAAAGTTCTTCAGGTTTCATCATGCAAAGAGAAGTCATTGAAAGGTTTTAAACCTGGAAGAAACAAGATCAGATTTCCATTTATAAAAATTATAATAGGCCAAATATAAATAATGTGCGTATTTGAGTGTCCCCACATGAGAGAAAGATGATTCACACAAATTATCTTAAATTAACAATACAAAGTAAGGGTGACAAAAAAGCCAAAGAGCTACAATTGATTTCAGAGTACTCTTGATTCAACACTTACACTGTGACCTTGAAGAAGTATGTTAAATTTCTAGTCGCCTAGGGGTGCCTGGGTGGCTCAGTGGGTTCAGCAGCCGACTTCGGCTCAGGTCATGATCTCCCTGTCTGTGAGTTCGAGCCCTGCGTCAGACTCTGTGCTGACAGTTCAGAGCCTGGAGCCTGTTTCAGATTCTGTGCCTCCCTCTCTCTGACCCTCCCCCATTCATGCTCTGTCTCTGTCTCAAAAATAAATAAACGTTAAAAAAAAAATTAAAAAAAAAATTTCTAGTCGCCTATTCTTCGTAGGATGAAATACTACTATAACTTCAAAAGAGGTCATAACAATAAGGGATACATCACTTAATAACTCTGGAACTATGTAACCTGTATTCAAACTAAAAATCAACAGTCCAAAAATAAAGAACAAATCTGCTGCTTTCTGAAAGGGAATCAATTCAAAACCCAATGTTTCCATATGTATATATTGGAAAATTGACTACAATTTGGTAAAATGCTAAGAACAATGGACTAAAAAAGAAGACCTGAGTATCAGTCTTCCCTACCAATTATGATTTCTATGCCTCAGTTTATTCTTTACCAAAAATAAAGGAATTGTACACTAAATGTTTTCTATAGCTGAAAATATTCAAGAACCTGAGGACATTTTCATTACTGCTGTAAGAGAATGGCATAACTTAAACATTAAATAATACCTTATGAAAAACTTTGTGGATGGGAAATGGAATCATTCATTTTAAATCAATCATTCATGATAAAACACAATTTTACCACCCTAAAGTTTTTTGTACATAAAAATGGCCATAAGCAGAGAGGCTTAGAGCTATAACACCCTAAGTCTTTAAAAAAAATTTTCTAAATAAAATTCCTAAAGATTGACAGTAAACTGTATGCTAAGTCATTCCTGTAATCAACCTATATAATAGCTTTATTTACTCTGCCATACAAATGTGGACATCAAGGGCTAATGGCTAATAACAATGATAATGCTGTCAACAATACCAGTAACAAAGTCAATGACATGATCCCCAGAATCCAACAGAATCTTACAGTCTTACTGATAAATTTTGTTTTACAAATATCAATGACTCATTCCAAAGAGAATGGGATAGTTAATAGAACTTTCACATAGGGGTTTCCCAGTGTAATCTGAAATGAACAAAAAAAGAAGTGCTTCCTCCACTAATCTTTGAAAAAAAAAAAAGTGTTTCATCTCATACAATATTGGTTTTTCCAAATCCTTAACAATGGATTTACAAGGTTAAATGATTACAATTAAAAAAATATTTCATTTATGCAGGACCAGGTAAAACAATTATGAAAATAAATACGTAACTTTATTAGAGTATACTTTATGGACCACAAATCTAAGGTAAGAACAAAAAAAATTCTCTCATTACACAAACTGTTGGAACACAATGAAATATTGATAAACATTAAGTTCTCAGTCAGGTCAGTCAACAAATATAATGGCCTACTGAGTCTTGGAAACACAAATGAAAGTTTCTACCCCTAAAAAATATTTAATCACTTTTAAATATCTGATGACACAATAAATATATAGAAAACATAATAAATTTATAATATGCTTGCAGGCTTCCAGTTTTGGAATAAATAAGTCATGGGAATAAAAGGTAAAGTAGAGGGAATATACTCAATGGTACCATAATAATGTTATATGGTGACAGATGGCAGTGGCACTAGTGGTGAGCACAGTATAACATATAGAGTTGTCCAATTACTGTGTTATACACCTGAAACTAATGTAACATTGTGTGCCAGCTATACCCTAAATATATAAATAAATAAATAAATAAATAAATAAATAAATAAATAAATAAATTTATACTATGATAACTCCTGAGGGCATAATTAGAATCAACAAAGGAAATAAGAAACATGCAAATGATAACAATACACTTAAAAATAACATGAAAGTCTTGGGCACCTGGGTGGCTCAGTCACTTAAGCGTACAACTCTTGATTTTGGCTCAGGTTGTGATCTCACCATCGTGAGACTGAGCCCTGCATCAAGCTCTGCGCTGAGCTTGGAGCCTGCGTGGGATTCTCGCGCTCCCTCTCTCTCTGTGTCCCTCCCCTGCTCGCACTCTGTCTCTCTCTCTCAAAAATAAAAAAAATAAATAAAAACATTATAAAAAATAATATGAAAGTCTTGAAGAGAGGATGAAAATTACCCACATCTCAGGAATTGAAACATTATTACTGTTACTTTCCAAGTCTCACTTTAACAAAAAAAAAAGTATTGCAGAGAAATGAAAAGCATAAATATATACAGACATGAAAATTAAGGCAGAGCTTTCTACTTAAAAAGTTCTTCACATGCAAGGGAAATTGAATTTTTGTGGTTTGGCTATTACAAACTGATTTAAAGATACATAAATTAGAATATTTTAATTATACAATCACCTACTAATATTAGACATTCTTACATATAGTAAGTACTAGAATATGACAGACCATCTTGCTTTTTCCAGAGATTATTTGATTCTACTTTTATTCTTTCTTCAAGGTGGACTGAACCCAAAGTCATTGCTTTCATCAATGACTAATCTATACTTCTTTGCATGTGAGTTAATATTCTTATGGAGAAGATCTAATCCTACCTTTGTTAAATGACTCAGTAAAACAATTCTAAACAAGTTACTAAGTAATGATTTATACTAGTCTAGAATAAAATCCTCAAAGTACTAAGACTTTAAACTCTGCCCCCTCACCAAAAAACTATACCATAAATCAGGTTTTCAGGAGGCAGCAGAAATGTGATCAGCTTCCCCATTGTGATCCTCTAAAAATAAGCACCATCTCTTTTCAAATATAAAGCACTAACCAAAGCAACAGCTTATACTGTATACCATTCTTCTGAATACATTTTTCTACCTTCTCTGGTTTAGAGACAGTAAATTGTTTTGTTTATTTTTAAAGTTGTCCTGCTGGGTTGCTGAGGATCAAATTGAGAAAAAGGCTGCAAATTACATCCAGAAAGGGCTTTTTGATGATGTTCCTGAAGCACTGAATTAACCAGTCTTTACCTCCAAATTTATTGTATTGATAGATTAAGTCATTTTGTTTTGGGTGTCTGTTACTTTGTTTGGGTGTCTGTATACGTACAAATAGTATGCAAATATCCTGACTTTGGAGACAATTAGTTCTGGAAAAGTTTATTCTCTCATCTATCACATATTTAAAGAAAAAAAATTCTAATTAAAAAAAACTAAATTTGGCATTAAAAAAATTCTCTCAGAATCCAAACCTAAGGGGGCAGTCACACAAATCATTCCAAACTTAATCACCAACACCAGCTGCCTACTAGAATTAGAGGCACTTATATACAAAGTCAATCCAAATGTTGAAGAAAAAAGAAAGCTTGTTTGCTCTCTACTAAGGAAACTTAGGTTGATAATATTTGAGGAATAATGAGAGAGGCACTTAATTTTAACTCAGGATTCTGATTTTCATAAGGAGCCTGCTGTTAAAATTGATTACATTCATGAAAACAAAACTTGGATAACAAAGCTGTTTAATTAATCATCAACCTTGTAGTGAAACCAAGAATAACCAAAATTATTGTGAATAAACCCACTTAATGATAAAATACACGAATAAACATATGAACTGAAACCATCATAGATACTCTGTGGACTAAAGCAGTCTTTAAGTATTCACAAATATTTACTAAGTTTCTACCATGTGCCAGCCACTGGGGATACAAAGATGAATGAAATATGAACCTTGTGCTCAAAGTACTGAGTCTAGAAAGAATATTAACAAAAATAAATAAATAAATAAAAGCAGAAGTAGTTATTTGCATGCCAGGCATCATGGAATTCTCTACATGTACATTAAATATACGTAATGCTCATAATAATCCTGTAAGGTTAAGGATTATCACTCTCATAATTTAGATGAGGAAATATTTAAAAGAATAAGTAACCCAAAGTCTCACAAGTAGGAATTATCAAAACCAGGATTTTAATTCTGGTCTGCCTGTTGGTTTGTACCAAACTAACCCCAGAGTACAGGAAGAGTGTACAATAGAGAAGACTACCAGAAAGAATATCTGAGTTAAGCCTCAAAAGGTGAAGAGGAGTTAGTCAAGGAGAATAAAAGAGGTTCCACAGTTTTTGAGAAAACTTTAAATAATACATGAAGTACTAACATTGGAAAGCACTACTATACATGTGACACATAGGTTAAATCAAATTCAAAATGACATGGACTTAAGTAGCCAATAATATAAAGTTCACTCTAGATTTCTTCAAAGACTAATGGGAGATGGGTTAATTATCCTTAAAGATTGTGAGAAAATAACTGACTAAAAGATAAAAACTATAAGAACCCCAGCAAAATATTTATATATTGATTCAAAGTTTTTACTCATATAAGAAAACATTATTACTATATCAAGGATATAATATGTTTTAAAGATAACAAAGGATAGGATTGTTATATAAATAAAACTAGTTCAATTCTATTCTTTTAAAGAATTACCTAATCTAAATTTAGTCAAGGTTAAAAAATACTAAAACAAATTTCTTTGTGCCACCATTATGCATGCCTGTATTTGTGTAAATTATTATATTTTAAGGGAATAATATATGTTTAGTATTAACAAAGGGCTCAAAATAATTATCTTACAAAATTGTTTAAAAGCTTATTCATGTATGATCTTAACAATGACTTACTATAATCAAATTTTTATAAATTCAAAGAGCATATACACTTTAGCTCTTTCCTATCTTCATCCTTTATGTTTTAGTCCCTAGCTTTATGGTTGACATCGGTTTGCCCATTTTGCTAAATTCTATCGTGGAAGCCAGTCACGTTCCCTCTGCCCTCATTCTAGAATGGAAAATATTTTTAAAAACTAATTACACAATTTAATATTTAAATATAAACTAGTTTGGGAGACAAAGGAGAAAAAAGTGGGGGTGAAAAAAAATATACACATTCTGTAAAAGGGAAATCAGTAGTAGGATTTGATAACAAAGAATTTTCTTTACAAGAGCATAAATTTATGGAAATTATACATGTAAAAGACATTTTCTACATTTCTTTGTTGAATTTTGGGATCCTGCTAAGATATTTCTCTCTCCTCTTTCTATCAAGCAGAAATTTTGTCTGTTTCAATAAAACAAACAAAAAAAAAATCCTTCAATGAACATTTTTCCACCCAATTCAACATTAAAAAACTCAAAAAAAAAAAAAAAAACACCATAATTCCAAAACCTTTTCTTCCCCCCCAAATCTTCCATTAGGCTTTATCTATCTCCTTCTGTCTAACCTAACACAGTGCTGCAGACCTAGGAATTGGTATCTCTGGCCTTCCCAAACAAAAAAGCATAAAAGTTGTTGCAATGTTTGAGGAAGTGGGTTTCATTTCACACAAGCTATTAAAATTCAGTATCTACAAAGTGAGACATTTTTATAAAATAACATTCTCACAAGAAAAACAATTGAAATTATTAGCATACAAAGTAAAATTTAGAGAAAATTTCAAAATCTAGTCTAACTGTTCAATCGTTTAGCTAAATAATTGAAAAAGTCAAGTTGTAATCTCAATGAAGTTCCACAGAGGGAGCTAACATCACAAAGAACAAATTTATACTACACTGGACTTCAAGAAACGACCTAGTCTATTAGAAATAATTGGATTTCCACTCACCAACATGAGTTCAGTTTATCTTCTAAGATTTTACCCTAGATATTAACAACCCCCCAAAAATACAGTATTACCTACATATTTTGGCATATTTCTATTAAACCATATTAAAACTTATGAAAGGTAATATCTACCATGAGTACCTTTAAACAGTTTGTGAAGTAGGTACATTCATTTTAAATATTATTATTTCTCCTGGGGTACCTGGGTGGCTCAGTCAGTTAAGCATCCAACTCTTGATTTTGGCTGAGGTCATGATCTCACAGTTGATGGGTTCAAGCACAGAGCCTGCATAGGATTCTCTCTCTCCCTCTCTCCCTCTCTGCCACTCCCCTGCTCGCTCTCTATCCCTGTTTCTCTAAAAATAAATAAATAAAGATTTTAAAAAACTATAGGAAAAAAAATAAAATAAAATAAATATTATTATCCCTCCCAAAAAAAGTAAAACATAGTCTTTCTCTAAGTCACTGAATTTAGGAAAAGTACAAAGCAATAAATAGAAATCTGAAATCAAATCACAATCTATTTCTTTTCTAATAGAAGATAAGTTATGTAATCGCTCCAAGCCTATTTCCCATAAAATGGGAATGATTATAATTTTTACATTCTAGTGTTGCTATGAGGATTAAATTAGAGCACAAAAGTAACTGACATAAAGATCTCCTTCCTTGTTTTTTAATACATAAGTATTATTTAATTCTTTAATAAATTTGTTTTCTAAAAAAATTTCAATAAATTTTCAAAAAAATCAATAATTACAGTTAGTAAAGAAAATGTTTTCAAGGATTAGATTAGTTGCTAATAGATGCTAAAAGTTCCCCAAAACTCCCAAATCCATGACTCCCAAAATTTCCAACTCAGTCCTCAAGGGGATATAGATAGTGTTGGCATAACCCTTACAGTGTTTTTCAGGCAGAAATCTGTCATAGCTTCATCCTCAAAATATTCCTGTTTGTTGTAGGCCAAGGGAAAAAAGAATTCAACAATCAGAAGTTTCTGCTCTCTTCATTCCATGTTGACCCTGATGAATATTTCCATTGATAGCACATACTGCAGTACTGTCAAGTAAATTTGTAACAAAGGATTGATGAACTACACTAGGACTGAAAAGCACTGAATAAAATTTCAGAAAACACCTCACCCTTCCACCCAGGGTGAAAAATCAAAGAGAGAGAAAGCAAAATAATAATAACAATATACTACTACTACTACTACTAATAATAATAGTCAATTTAAAACAACAAAGAGAGAACAAAGAAGTCCATTAGCATTTTTTGCCTGAAGAATTTCAGGCTAGAAACTTAGAAACTAGGGGCGCCTGGGTGGCACAGTCGGTTAAGCGTCCGACTTCAGCCAGGTCACGATCTCGCGGTCCGTGAGTTCGAGCCCCGCGTCGGGCTCTGGGCTGATGGCTCAGAGCCTGGATCCTGTTTCCGATTCTGTGTCTCCCTCTCTCTCTGCCCCTCCCCCGTTCATGCTCTGTCTCTCTGTGTCCCAAAAATAAATAAACATTGAAAAAAAATTGTTTAAAAATAAATAAACAGTAAAAAAAGAAACTTAGAAACTATACCCAATAGGATTACTGAATAGACTAAAAGAGAAGTAGGTAACTAAACAAATCATTTGCTTAATGGATAATTATAAAATAGCAGAGTACTGATCTAATCCCACAAGGATATTTGAGAGACAACTGCTCCAAGAGCAGAAGCCAGTTGAGAGAGTTTTCATAAACATCAGACTCACAAAAACCTACATCACAAGTAACTTTTATATAACCTTTCCATAGCTCGAAACTTTTTCACATAATTTCATTTAACCATCCTTAAACTTATTCAAACATGAAATTTTCACCATTTTATAAATAAAGACATTAAATTCAGAAGATTAAATGATTAATCCAAGTGTGATAGGTTTTATACTTGTGCTAACTAGAACTGTATCCCCCAGAATTTCCTTTCCTATATGGTTTCAGATTAGGACTAACCACAAAAAAATTCTGTGTACAATATGGAGGGTGCAAGTGAAGCAGCAGCCATTTTATTCCAAAGGTAGTTATTGGTCACAGGTAGTAAAAGACAGAGAAGTATGGGTAGAATTCCAATTTGCCCTTATTTATCCCCATACCACCCCAGCTCACCTTCCCAAACAATACCAGCACTATCACCAGATGCTCCACTGAAACTTGAGAGGTGGTAGCTGCAAAGAGCCAACAACCTACCAGCCTCCTTTACAGTTTACTCCAGCAGGTGGATTTTTGAAAGCTTCAACTCATGAAACTGAACCAGGACTGGACTTTTCTCTGATTCTTTGTGAGCCTTTACTTCCCTAGTTTTTTCCACAACTGAACAAGGTTTAATTCCTACAGTACATTCCTTTATTTCTTAACACTCATAGTGGAACTGATACACCAAGGTTGTAATCTATGACAAAATTCATACATAAATTTCTTCTAATGCTAAGTCCAAGGCAGTACACATTTCTTCAAAAGCAGAAAATTGCAAGTTAGTTTAATTTTCTTTTTAATGTTTATTTATTTTTGAGAGAGAGGGAGAGAGCACGAGCAGGGGGAGGGGCAGAGAGACAGAAGGAAACACAGAATCTGAAGCAGCTCCAGGCTCTGAACTGTCAGAACAGAGCCTGGTGCAGGACTTGAACCCACGGACCGTGAGGACCAGGAGATCATGACCTGAGCTGAAGTCAGACACTTAACCGACTGAACCACCCAGGAGCCCAGGATTAATCCTTTAAAGGTTTTAAGATTTTATCAATAATGACATATATTTTTCATTCATCCGTCATACATACATGAATATAAATCCAAGTTTAATCCCAAAATTATCTCTTATAATGACTTCTTCTTTATGTCAGGGTTAATAATTTTCTTTGAAATAGTAAAATATTTAAGCAAATATTCCAGAAGTTTCATGATCCAGGTATAACAACAGATGTGAAGAAACTATGAAATCCTAGAATTTTAAAGTGAAAGCACAGTCAAAAGTTCACCAAACAGGATAAACTCTGGTCACAGAGAAGGTGAGAACTATTTGTGGTTGCCTGAAATAAATTCGATCAATGTTCATTTGAGATTCTCACAGAAGTCACCTGATGGTATTGGTTTAAAAAATGAGCAAAATAAATCTGACATACATTTACAAGGTACTCCTGGAGGCACAGCTTTGCAGGCACAAATGGTATATGTTACAGCTTTTTTAAAGATCAATTTTAAAAAGCAATAGAGTAGGGGGAAGAGTTAAGATGGCAGAGCAACATGGAGTCCTGAGCTTGTCTCATCCCTGAAGCGCAGCTAGATCTGCACGAAACCATTTTGAACACATAAAGAAATTGATCTGAGGAACAACACAATGATCTGCATTAACTTGAGCCACAGAACTCAGCAGGTACGTGGTGTGGAGAGGTGAACAGGGGAGAGAAAAGCCGTGGAGGGTAGGGAGCCATTTTCATAGAGGGAGGACAGAGAGAAAAAGGAAGGGGAAGAGAACTGCACATCTGGATCGTGCAAGAAAAGCACTCCCCCTCAAAGCAACTGGAGAAAGAGAAAGAGTGAAAACAGTTGCACGGAACTGAACAAGAAATCTGTTCCCCAAAACCACTGACAGTGAGAAAGAAGAGGGTTTCAGTACCACCAGGATTCTATAAACAGTGGAGCACAGAGTCCGAAGTTTCAGAGCTTAGTGCCCGATAGTGTTCTGGTGAGGAAGTAGGTCAAATCCCCAGGAGCAGGCAGCACGGTATGAGGGGTCTGTGTGCTACATTGGGAGAAGTGGTTTCCCTGCTTGGAATGCATTTGGTAGAGACCATATGGCCTCCCCACAGGCAAAGGTCCCAGCAGACCCCAGAAAGCAGCCACATTTACTGGTTCAGGAACAAAGACACCACAGTTCAGCAAAACCTGGTGCCAGATGTGTGTTGTGATTTGCCGTAATCTCTGAACCTCTGCCACTGCGCAATCACACAAACATTTTCTGGGGCAAACTAGCACCCAGCCATTGCTCAGAAAGACCCTCCCCAAGAGAGCTGGCATGGGTCTCTGAAGTATGGGGTTTGCTTGTTTTTTTTAATTTTTTTTAAGTTTATTCATTTTTTTTAAATTTTTTAAAAATATTTATTTATTTTTGAGAGACAGAGTGAGACAAAGTGAGACTGGGGGAGGGGCAGAGAGAGAGGGAGAAACAGAATTGGAAACAGGCTCCAGGATCTGAGCTGTCAGCACAGAGCCTGACGCAGGGATCGAACCCACCGACTGCGAGATCATGACCTGAGCCGAAGTCGGATGCTCAACCGACTGAGCCACCCAGGCGCCCCAAGTTTATTCATTTTTGAGAGAGAGAGACAGAGTGTGAGCAGGGGAGGGGCAGAGAGAGAGGGAGACACAGAATCTGAAGCAGGCTCCAGGCTCTGAGCTGTCAGCACAGAGCCCAATGCAGGGCTCAAACTCATGAACCGGGAGATCATGACCTGAGCTTCTGAAGTCAGACGCTTAACCGACTGAGTCACCTAGGTGCCCCTGAAGTGTGGGGTTTTCAAACACACCATCTGAGATAAAATTCTGGAAGGAAGTGCTGCCTGCCAGACAGACAGCTTGGACACAGGCAGGATACAGGCAGGGAGTGGATGGAGGGCTGAGACAAAGGAGCTTGATCGTAGGTCGGTGACAGTATGAAGTTTCTGCGCCAGACTACGGAGCTGGGTGAAGCCATTCATTTCCACATCTCCCATGAATGCATGCATGCACACTGATCCACCCCAGTAAGCTAAACAGCGCCACCTAATGGAGAACAGAGCCATTACACCAAGCCCTGCCCAACTGCACCCTCCAAGCACATCCCACAGGAATACCAGCACAAGTCACTCCATCTGCTTAGTGTTCAAACTATAGAGTGCTTCATAGTTTGAGTTCTAGGGGAAACTGGACGTAACTTCATTCGAGTTTCATTCTGTTTTCTGGTTCATTTATTTGTTCATTTTCTTTGCTTCTGTTTTTGCTTAAATTGTTTTATCTTTCTTTTTTTTCCTTTCTTGGATACAGAATGGGAAAAATTTATTTTTTACTTTATTTTTTATTTCTTTACTTCTTTATTCTATTTTATTTTTTCTATTTTATTATATAATTTTTTTAAGTTTTAAATTTTTTCCTACCTTTCCCTTATTTCTCTATCAAGCTTCTTTCAACAAGCAGACCAAAACATACCTAGAATCTAGCTTCCTTTATTTGATTTTGTTTTGTTTTTAATTTTTATTTTTAATGTTATTAATTTTTTTCTTCCTCCAAAATGACAAAGGAATTCACCCCAAAAGAAGAATAGGAAAAAATGAAAGCCAGGGACTTAACATAGATATAAGTAAGATGTCTGAACCAGAATTTAGAAACACGATAATAAGAATACCAGGTGGACTTGAAAAAGGCATAGAAGACACCAGAGAACCCTTTTTTGCAGAGATAAAAGAAATAAAATTTAGGCTGAAATTAAAAATGCTATAACCAAGATGCAATCTCAAACGCATGCCATGACAGCAAGGATGGACAAAGCAGACCAGCGAGTCAGCAATACAGAAGATAAAATTATGGAGAATAAAAAAGCAGAAAAAAAGAGGGAAATAAAGGCAAAAGATCATGATACAAGACTTAGAGAACTCACAGACTTATTAAAAAGGAATAACATCTGAATCATAGAAGTCCCAGAATATGAAGAGAGAGAAAAAGGTGCAGAAGGTTTATGTGAGCAAATTTTAGTGGAAAACTGTACTAATCTGGGGAATGGCACAGATATCAAAATCCAAGAATTACAGAGAACCCCATTAGATTCAACAAAAACTGACCATCACCAAGGCATACCATAGTAAAATTCACAAAATACACAGAAAAGGAAAAAATTATGAAAGCAGCAAAGGAAAAAAGTCCTTAACCTATAATGGAAGACAGATCAGGTTCTCAGTAGACCTATCCACAGAACTTGGCAGGCCAGAAAGTAGTGGCAGGATATATTCAATGTGCTGAATCAGAAAAATACATAGCCAAGAATTCTTTATCCAACAAGGCTGTCATTCAAAATAGAAGGAAAGACAGTTTCCCAAACAAAAACTAAACCAGCTCTGCAAGAAATTTTAAGGAGGATACTTAAATTCTTAAATTCTTTGAGCAGAGAAAAGACAAAACAAAAATAAAAAGACCAAAAGCAACAAAGAATAGAAAGGACCAGAGAACATCACCAGAAACACCAATTCAACAGGCAACATGGTGCTAAATTCATATCCTTCAGTACCCAGTCTAAATGTCAATGGACTAAACGCTCCAATCAAAAGACACAGGGTGTATCAGCATGGATAAGAAAATAAGACCCATCTACATGCTGCTTACAAGAGACTCATTTTAGACCTCATATAAAGGCCATATACAAAAGACCCACAGCTAATATCCTCCTCAATGGGGAAAAACTGAGAACTTTCTCCCTCAGGTCAGGAACATGACAGGGATGTCCACTCTCTCCACTGTTATTCAACATAGGATTTAAAGTCCTAGCCTCAGCAATCAGACAACAGAAAGAAATAAAAGGCATCCAAATCAGCAAGGAGGAAGTCAAACCTTCACTCTTCGTAGACGACATGATACTCCTATGTGGAAAACCCAAAAGACTCTACAAAAAAACTGCTAGAACTGATACATGAATTCAGCAAAGCCGCAGGATATAAAATCAATGTACAGAAATTGGTCGCATTTCTATACACCAATAATGAAACAGCAGAAAGAGAAATCAAGGAATTGATCTCATTTACAATTGCACCAAACCATAAAATACCTAATAATAAACCTAACCAAAGAACTGAAAAATCTATACACTGAAAACTATAGAAGGCTTATGAAAAAAAAAGCTTTTTGAAGATGACACAAAAAAATGGAAAAACGTTCCATGCTTTTGGATTGGAAAAACAAATATTGTTAAAATGTCGATACTACCCAAAGAAATCTACATATCCAATGCAATCCTAACAAAATAACACAGCATTCTTCACAGAAGGCTAGAACAAACAATTCCAAAATTTGTATGGAACCAGAAAAGGCCCCGAATAGTCAAAGTAATGTTGAAAGAAAATCCAAAGCTGGAGGCATCACATTTCTGGCCTTCAAGATGTATTACAAAGCTGTAATCATCAAGATAATACGGTACTGGCAAAAAAAAACAAGTACACAGAAAAATGGAACAGAATAGAGAACCCAGAAATGGACCCACAAACATATGGCCAACTAATCTTTGACAAAGCAGGAAAGAATATCCAATGGAATAAAGACAGTCTCTTCAGCAAGTGGTGCTGGGAAAACTGGACAGCAACATGCAGAAGAATGAACCTGGACCACTTTCTTACACCATACATAAAAAATAAACTCAAAATGGATCAAAGACCTAAACGTAAGACAGAAAGCCATCAAAATTCTGGAGAAGAAAACAGGCCACAATCTCTCTGACCTCAGCTGCAACAACTTCTTATTTGACATATCTCCAGAACCAAGGGAAACAAAAGCAAAAGTGAACTATTGGAACCTCATCAAGATAAAAAGCTACTGCACAGCAAAGGAAATAACCAGCAAAACTAAAAGGCAACCAATGGAATGGGAGAAGATGTTTGCAAATGATATATCAGATAAAAGGTTAGTATCTAAAATCTATAAAGAACTTATCAAACTCAACAGCCAAAAAAAAAATAATCTAGTGAAGAAATGGGCAGAAGACATGAATAGACATTTTTCCAAAGAAGACATCCAGATGGCTAACAGACACAAGGAAAGATGCTCAACATCACTCATCATCTGGGAAATACAAATCAAAACCACAAGGAGATACCAACTCACACCCATCATGATGAATGGCTAAAATTAACAACTCAGACAACAGATGTTGGCAAGGATGCAGACAAAGGGGAACCCTTTTGCACTGTTGCTGGAAATGGAAACTGGTGTAGCCCCTCTGGAAAACAGTATGGAGGTTCCTCAAAAAATTAAAAATAGAACTATCCTATGACCCAGCAGTTGTACTACTAGGTATTTATCCAAAGAATACAAAAATGCTAATTCTAAGTGGCACATGAACCCCATGTTTATAGCAATACTATCAACAATAGCCAAAGTATGGAAAGAGCCCAAACATCCATCGACTGATGAATGGATAAAGAAGATGTGGTGCGTGTCTGTATGTGTATGTGTATGTGTGTGTGTGTGCGTGTGTGTGCGTGTGTGTGTGTGTGTATGTGATGGAATATATACATATATATATATATATATATATATATATATATATGAATGATGGAATAATACTTGGCAATCAAAAAGAATAAAATCTTGCCATTTACAATATGGATGGAAATGAAGTGTATTATACTAAATAAGTCAGTCAGAGAAAGACAAATATCGTAAGATTTACTCATATGTGGAATTTAAGAAACAAAACAGATGAACAGGGGAAGGGAAACAAAAATAATATAAAAACAGGGAGGGTGACAAACCATAAGAGACTCTTAAATACAGAGAACAAACTGGGGGTTACTGACAGGGTGTCAGGTGGAGGGATGAACTAAATGGGCGATGGACATTAAGGAGGGCACTTGTTGGGAGGAACACTGAGTGTTATATGTAAGTGATGAATCACAAAATTCTATTACTGAAATCATTATTACAGTATATGTAACTAACTTGGATTTAAATTTTTAAAATTAATTAAAAATCAATATAGTAAACAGGTTATAAAGATAATGACCACATATCAAAATCAATTTAAAAAAAATACTTTTCTCATGTAAGAGGCATTTATACCTTAGGATGAAATGCCCAATGAAAGTATCATACATGGAATCAAACAATTTAGGTCAAAGAAGACTAATGTGTTCTAGAGAAAAAGGTTCTAGTGGTGACAAAGATGTCGATGACAAAGATGCTAAATGTTCAAAGAAAGAGTAAAAAAAGAAAAAAGTACTTTAAAATTATTTCACATAAAATGTAGTTAGATTGTGTATGTTCAAAGAACTGAGAAGTAAAAAAGAAAAAAATTCATTTAATTACTTCACATAGTATATGGTTGTAAATGTATGGTGTAAATAAACTAAATTAGGGGCGCCTGGGTGGCGCAGTCGGTTAAGCGTCCGACTTCAGCCAGGTCACGATCTCGCGCTCCATGAGTTCGAGCTCCGCGTCAGGCTCTGGGCTGATGGCTCAGAGCCTGGAGCCTGTTTCCGATTCTGTGTCTCCCTCTCTCTCTGCCCCTCCCCCGTTCATGCTCTGTCTCTCTCTGTCCCAAAAATAAATAAATGTTGAAAAAAAAATTAAAAAAAAAAATAAACTAAATTATATATAACTATAAAATTGACTTATTTCATAAACATCTCTCAAAACTTTTAGGACCAAGTTGATCAAAAGCTTTGTATTACACCCTTTCCTTGGAAGAATGAGAAGAGCTTTGCATTTTGAAGTCAGGCATACATAATATTTGACTAAGTTTTCTTCAACACACTCAATAAGTGGCTATTGGTCTGAGCTGGTTTCTAAAACCATAGTATAATACTATAAAATTAAACAGTCATTATAAACAGTTATTGAGTATTGCAATGGATATCGACCCTTTTAATTTAAAAAAAAAAAACAACACTGTTTTAAAAAAAATCACTATATACTTAGGGAATGGCTTGGTGCACAGAAAAAGCACCTAAATGGGAATCAGGAAACAGATTCTGGTCCAGTATTGTCAGTAAGTAGCAGTATAAGTCATTTATCAGCAAGTCATTTATCATATAAATCCCTCCTAATTCATTATAAAAAAAAAAAATGGATATTAGTTCTAGGGCTCATTTCTAGAATCAAAGTTCTGTAATTTCAAAGACATGAAAGAAAATGGCCCCTGATTAAGGGGCCATAAAAATACCCATGATATTTAAAATGCTATACCTTGGGGTGGTTGGGGGGCTCAGTCAGTTGGTGAGTCAGGCCCAAGTCAGCCTCTGCGCTGACAGCTCAGAGCCTGGGGCCTGCTTTGGATTCTGTGTCTCCCTCTCTCTCTCTCTGCCCCTTCTCCACTCATACTGTGTGTTTCTGTCTCTCAAAAACAAACATTAAAAAATACAATAAAATTGTTTTGAAAAATCACTATATAACCTTGAGAAAAAAATATTTTGTGTGTGTACTTTTTATCTGCCTATAGGTGACACAAAGCTTCACATTAGTTTCAGCTATAGGACATAGTATAGCTATAGTATCTCTACATGCTATGCTATGCTCACAAGTGTAACTACCATCTGTCACCACATAATGCTATTACAGTATCAATGACTATATTCCTGATGCTAAGTCTAAAAATAATAGTCTTGAAGGACTCTATCTACAAAAAATTATTCTTCATACAGATATATACAAATTGAAGATTGCATTAAATTAAACCATAAGGGACCTGAGTTAGAAGTTAAAATATCTTTAACATGAGGGAGTGTCAAACATCAGGAAAATCCTGACAGAAGTTTGTAAAATTCATGAGTATATTTATTAAAGGATAGAACCTTAATAAGGATATCTAGAATAAGTGTAGTCCGACCTGAAGGTGTATAGCCAGCCACAGATTCCTCGAATTTTTAATTCCACAGTATTATTTGACATTGTGTTTGCATAATAATTAAGGCTATCAGAACTTTCTTATGGTACAATGTGAAAAATAAAGTAGACTAAGTAGAAAATAGAAGCATATAAATTATTTTATAGCTGTCTCCTTTGGACAATGACACTAAAAAGATTAAGATGAAATTTTAAAATTCCCAAACCTATCATTTTTAACTAAAAACCTCAAAGTTCCTGTGAAATAATATACTATAACAGAGCAGAAAAATAGCAATGGAGATATCCCAGAATCATATGTTCAAGTTTTTCCCTGAAAGAACCCTAAGAACATTAAAATTTTAAAAAGGAACACAATTTTGTTCATATACCAAACTTTAAAGTGTTTTTCCTTATGCCAATCAATACTAGGCATTTACCTTTTCATAAAGAAACAAAAGAAACAAAATTACATTTTGTCATCTTAATAATGAGGTTGGGGAAGTCAATTGAGTAAAATTAACAACACTTTAATATTTTATCTGGGGAAAGAAAATGAAATTATATATTTCCCAATATGCCCTTAGTCTAGATGATGCAATACTACATGTTTTAACACGCATGCAGAAACAATTATTTCCTATGTTAATCTTATGTAATGTAAATTATCCTAATCTTACTAGTATTAAGGTAATAGTGTTAATTACATCTTTATATTTTATATCATTTGAAAACTCAGATTGTTTACATACACCTCCATAGAGGAATAAACAATATACCACCTAGGGTTTAATGTACTTACAATTCCTTGTGTTTGTCTTCAGCCAAGATTTGGTCATTTGGTTTAAGAGAATACCTGTAACACAGAAACAAAAAAATACATCATATAAACATAAGTACCTTTGCCTCATGGACATCTGACTGTGGTATCAACATACAATGAGTTAACTCCTATCAAATAAGCACTACTACACTGTTACAGTCCTCTGTCTTCATTGATAAAACATTGAAAAATACCTAAGTTCTTTGTTGTTCTATTAGTCACTGCCACAGACACCATCCAAAGAACTGAAGTAGGATCAACCTGACCTTTGACAACACAAGGTATCTTCAATATTCTTCTGTAGTGAATAATCTGCAATGTTACATGCCTCTAGTAGTTCAAAATTCAAGAAATTACTACAATAAGTATTTAGAAGTTCACAAAACAATAAGCAGTTATTCACTCATTAAATATACAGTAAACATCTATGCACCAGACTATGTCTTAGGTGGCATGACACAGAGGAAAAATAAGTTGTTATTTATTAGCTTAATGACCATAGGCAATCATTTCATTTCTTTAAGTCTCACTTTCCCTGTCTATAAAACAGAAGTTGCGATAAATATTAGAACATTTATCTTTCAAATTACATATAATTTGTACTGCTAAAGGTAACTGTTTCTGAGGAGTATACAGAGAAAAATAAACATTGGATGGCAATTCCCAGGTCTTCAATTCCCACTTGTGTTCAATTCTTTCCTAAAACTAAGCTGCCTGACAATGGGTCAGGGGTTTAAGTGGAAAGGTCATGCATGTAGAGCCTCCTTTCTTGCCTCCCCTTTCACAAGTCCCTTTACCCACTTTATGAAAAGAATGGCAAACCTCTCACACATCCTAAATAGAACTGTACTACATTGGCTGGGATATAAAAACCTCTGAAGTGCTAAACAAGAAATGGTTCATAATATTTTTATCTTCAAACCTCTGTAAGTAAAGTACCATAAACTGCCCACAGGAATTCCTGTTTTATACATTATTTCTGTAAAGAATGAAGCCACAAATTATCAATGGGGAACTATCTGTCGTAGGATATTCTATTTCCAGGTATATTATAGAATAGGGCACAAGTTGATTACAGTTTTCTTTAAAAAGTTTATCTTTTCAGGCACCTGGGTGGCTCAGTCAGTTAAGCATCCAACTTAGGCTCAGGTCATGATCTCACGACTTGTGGGTTCGAGCCCCGCACTGGGCTCTGTGCTGACAGCTTGGAGCCTGGAGCCTCCTTCGGATTCTGTGTCTTTCTTCCACTCTGCCCCTCCCCCACTCATTCCCCCCATCCCCCATGTGCGCGCGCTCTCTCTCTCTCTCTCTCTCTCTCTCTCTCTCACACACACACACACACACACACAGAATAAATAAACATTAAAATAAATTAAAAAAAAAAAAACAAGAGTCAACTTACTTCTTCCAAGCAATAATTTTAATTTTTTTTTCAACGTTTTTTATTTATTTTTGGGACAGAGAGAGACAGAGCACGAACGGGGGAGGGGCAGAGAGAGAGAGGGAGACACAGAATCGGAAACAGGCTCCAGGCTCTGAGCCATCAGCCCAGAGCCTGACGCGGGGCTCGAACTCACGGACCGTGAGATCGTGACCTGGCTGAAGTCGGATGCTTAACCGACTGCGCCACCCAGGCGCCCCAGAAGCAATAATTTTAAACAAGGTTCCTTGCCTTCCATTTATCTACTGAGGATTAACTATCAGAACATGGTTGTCACAGAAACAAAAATCAAATCATTTATTTGAACTGAAAACTGAAGCCAGACTTTTTCTATCATGAAAGCAAATCTGATTTGTTTGACAATGAAGAACAGTTTTACCAATCGTTCCACGGCAGACAGTGGCCTTCAACTGAATGAATGATTTTGACTAAAACATGTTTAAGGCACTCAATAAAAACATTCTATTTAAAAAAAAAATACTTTTGGGGCACCTAGGTGTCTCAGTCGGTTGAGCATCCAACTTCGGCTCAGGTCATGACCTTGCGATTTGTGGGTTCAAGCCCCACGTCAGGCTCTGTGCTGACAGCTCAGAGCCTGGAACCTGCTTCAGATTCTGTGTCTCCCTCTCTCTCTGCCCGCCCCCCCCACCCCCACTCACACTCTCTCTCCTTCAAAAATAAATAAACATTAAAAAAAAATTTTTTAATCCTTTTGACATAGGTATATTGAAATTAACAATATTTAACTTTCCCCAGCATGTCCTAAACTGTTTAGGTAAACATACACCTATAAGTAAAACACTAATAGATATGATTACTAGCTATTTAAGAAGACGTACTAAAGTCTTTTTTGGTGCATTTCCCAGAACTGCATGTCTCTAGTGACTCTAATAACTGGAAGTCAGGTGGTTTCTAATTCTTTGCTTTCAAAAAAACTGAAGGACCTAATCAAATTATCAGCTGATAGACAAATAAAAATAATTTTTGATGATAGACCATTTGATGACAGAGATGCTCAAACAATTAAGTGATGCTGGTGGAACAAAGCTCTGTCTACTTCCATCCAAATAATTATGTGAACACATTTCTCAGCACTTCTACCTGTCAGGAAGCAAAAATTCCTCATTCCCTTCTCAGGGAGCAAGAACCTGTGTGCCCTTGAAGGTCCTTCTAGCCAGACTAAGAATCAAATTGACAGATTAACAGGAGAAAATCAACTTTAATAGGTATATGTACGGGGAATCCACACAGACATGGAAATTCCAAAGTCGGTCAGACAAAATGAGGTATACCTGTCATTCTGAACTAAGGAGAGGGAGTAAGGGTCTGGGATTTCAAGGAAAGGAATGTACTTCAAAGGGTGATAAGAGATGTTTGGTAATTAGATGTGTGCCCTACCATATAGATGGGTCACTCAGATAAAATTTATCTCTGTTAATAACCCTTATTCTTGGAAAGACTCTCAGTGTAGATTCTTCCATGTGGTTAGGGAAGGAAACTACTTCCTCTTGAGCCCACAAGGTCTTAAGTGTCTTCAGCTCAAAATAATCCACACGCCAAAGTGGCACATTCTGAGGGGGGGGCCTATCCTGAACCTCTTCACATCTCTAAAAGAAAAAAGGAAAATAAAATTGATGCTGAACATTGTCTAACTGCAGCAATGAGCATTATTTATCCAAGAAAGGCTGAACTAAAAGCAAAAAAATTAGATTAGCTTCATCCACCTCATTAAAAGATGCATTTCCAATAAGATTTTTTCTTGTTTAATAATTACTCAACATTTTAAGGGGCGCCTGGGTGGCGCAGTTGGTTAAGCGTCCGACTTCAGCCAGGTCACGATCTCGCAGTCCGTGAGTTCGAGCCCCGCGTCGGGCTCTGGGCTGATGGCTCAGAGCCTGGAGCCTGTTTCCGATTCTGTGTCTCCCTCTCTCTCTGCCCCTCCCCCGTTCATGCTCTGTCTCTCTCTGTCCCAAAAATAAATAAACGTTGAAAAAAATTAAAAAAAAAAAAATTACTCAACATTTTAATACATTTACGTTATTTTACTAACTATATGTTAATTACAATTTAATGAATAGATTTTTAAGTTTTTTAATTTATTTTTTGAGAAGGAGTGTACACATGCACGTGAGCAGGAGAGGGGCACAGAGAGAAGGAGAGAGGGACTCCCAAGCAGGCTCCGCAATGTCAGCATGGGGACCAACACAGGGCTCCATCTCATAAATGGCAAGATCACAACCTGAGCAGAAATCAAGAGTAGGACGCTTAACCAATTCAATCACTCAGGAGCCCCCTAGGAGATATCTTTAAATTCAATTTACAGGCATATATTTGTGGCAGAGACCTGATAGGGTGATAAATATGCACAAAAGACTTTAATGTATAAAAATATATTACCTTCCTAATATATGCATATTACATAAAAATATAATTCATGCACAAAAATACATTACATAAGGATAAAATCTGGAAGGAAAAAGTATAATACAAACATAAATTTAAATAGAGAAAGGAATATAAAATTTTTCAATGTTAAGAAAAGAGTTTGGGGGCACCTGGGTGGCTCAGTCCGTTAAGTGGCCAACTTCAGCTCAGGTCATGATGTCACAGTTTGTGAGTTTCAGCCCCACATCAGGCTTTGTGCTGACAGCTCAGAGGAGCCTGCTTTGGATTCTGTGTCTCCCTCTTCCTCTGCCCCTCTCCCACTCACTCTCTGTCTCTTTCTGTCTCTCAAAAGCTGAATAAATGTTTAAAAAAAATAATAAGAGCTTGTTTGTGTCTTTTTATAAATGAATGATGGTAAAAAAAATTTTTTAAATAAATGGATTATGGTAGGTATCAAAGCCGTATGGTATTTAGAGTCCACTAAGAGTGATTTATCAGTTTTATTTAGCATTATAAATCATAAATATTAACTTAGTAAGGAAACTTATTAATGTTTATTAAAACATTTTTATGAAAGTTTTTTGAAACTAGTGGATTTGATGATATCTATGTCTCAACAAAGTGTTTTGTACATAGATAATAGCAAATCAATTAATGTTATTTTCCTTCTCCAGCTGGCTAGTGATAGAGAATAACAAATATTTTTTGCACTTAAGGACCTCACAATGCAGTAAATGAGTAAGAGTAAAAATAAATGTGGTGTGATAAGGTTATGATAAAGCTATGTACAGTGTTCAAACAAAACAGTAGAAAGTCTCCTTCCTAAAAGAGTCAAAAAAAGGGAGAGCTTTTATCTGTTTTCTCTTCCTTCCCCATTTCATCTCTCTTCTCTGTTCCTTTCCTATTAAAAAACAAAACAAAACAACAAAACCTTCTCTTCTAAAGTCTCAGGATAAGAATTTAAAGAAAATGGTGGAGGCCAGAAAAAAAAAAAAAAAAAAAATGGAGTCCAAATAGGCAAGAAGCAGATGAGGAAGGATAGACCTGATTTTGATTAAATCAGCAAACAGGAAATTTTACTCTCTCAATGGACTGAGTACATCTCCAGAACCTCAAGAATAAATGTACAAGATTCATTTTGAACTATTCTCCAAGCAAATTAGCTCTCTAATTCCAAACAAACTTCAAAGTAGTTACTCTTCCCGTATCATTTCTTTCTCTCATCTGATTTCCTTCTGCCCCAAACCAGGTAACTTTTATCATATCTCAAAAGCCTTAATTTTTCAGCTTCAGCATGGAGCCCAGCATGGGGCTCGATCTCATGACTGTGAGATCATGACCTAAGCCAAAATCAAAAGTCAGACGCTTAAACAAGAGAGCCACCCAGGCTAGGTTTTTTTTTATTCAATTTTCTCTTCCTTATCTCTTCCTTGACTCTTACACACTGCATTTTAGAGTTAGCCAAAATGTGAGATTTGAGGAAACAGTACCCAAGATTATCCTCACTTCTGGGGTTCCCAAGTGGTTCAGTCAGTTGAGCAATCAACTCTTGATTTTGGCTCAGGTCATGATCTCATAGTCATGAGATCAAGCCCTGTGGAGGTCTCCACACTGAGCATGGAGCCTGCATGTGATCTTCTCTGTCCCTCCCCTGCTTTCACTCTCACAAAATAAATATTAAAAAAAAAAAAAAAAAAAAAGGCTATCATCACTTCTGACACCAACTGCAAGTTCTAGAAGTTCCCAAAACCACCCTCTGGCTCAATAATTCACTAGAAGGATTCACAGTACTCCCTGAAAACTATTACACTCACAGTTATGGATTATAAGAAAAGGATACAGGTCAAAGTCCAAGGGAAAAGACATATAGAGCAGTGTCTGGGAGGGTTCCAAATGGGAAGTCTGTCCTGACATCAGTATGTTGACCATATAGACCATTGTTGATATGTGACTATAAGGTACGCAGTACTGCCAACAAGGGAAGCTCACCCAAGCTTCAATATCCGTATTTTTTATTGGGGCTTCACTACATAGGCATGATTGATCAACTGACTGACTCAATGGTTAACTCAGTCTTCAGGTCCACTGATATCATATGACCCAAAGTTTAACCCTAAATCACATAACTGGTCACTCTGTGGGGTGTGGCCAGCCCTGTCCTAAACAAAATGACACTTCTATCAGGTATGATGTAGATTACCTCTCAGAAGCTGGGGCCAAAGGTCAGACATCTCTTTGGACAAGGCCAAATTCTTTACTACACATATGCCTATGTATGTGTTTATTTATTTACATATTTCCATAAATATATTGATGTGTATATTCATAAACTTCCATCTAGATCTGCATTTTTCATAGAACTCTCCCTTATACTCACTTTACCCAATTTTAGCTAGGTTAATAAACTATATGAAAAGTCACTAGAATAACCTATTGTTATTAATTATCTACCCGCCCAAAAGAAAATTATTCTAATTTTATGTGGTACCTGGGTGGCTCAGTTGGTTAAGCAACCAACTTCGACTCAGGTCATGATCTCATGGTTCCTAAGTTCGAGCCCCACATCGGGCTCTGTGCTGACAGCTCAGAGCCTGGAGCCTGCTTCGGATTCTGTGTCTCTCTTTCTCTCTGCTCCTCCATCACTTGCACCCTGTCTCTCTCGCTCTCTCTCAAAAATAAACATTAATATATATATATATATATATATATATATATATATATATATATATATATACATATATAATTATGTTGAAAATTATTCTAATTTTTAAAATGGAACACTGATTTAATTTGCAAATTAGAAAAAAGGCACTAATAGAGAAAGATTATTTGTTCCTCCACGCAATTTAAATATATTTCCAAAGCTCATAAACTACAACCAAACTCTATATAGATGGTTATTTTTAAGGAAACAAAAACTTTCCAAAACACCTTTAAAATGTACATAAAAAAATAGTACAAACCTATAATTGTAAAAATTATGTGTTAACTAACAAATGCCTCACATTCATTTTGAAAGTAGGCAAAGTATAAATTATAAATATAAAGGTAAATATACCATCAGGACCATAACCCCTACTAATGAAATGGAGCTAGTTCTCACTAAAATGTACATACCTCTACTTTCTACCATGTCTTTCCTAAAATGATACTAAGTACAGCCTATTTTTTAGTTGGATTTTGTTTCCAAAAGACATGATTAGATAGATGTTCTGTTTTTATATTCATTTTTTAAATTCAAACATAAACATGGTCCCTAGAAAGTCAGAGACAGCAAAATGGTATACTGGTAGTTCTCAACCTTTTTTCTGTCTGAAGTTGCCAGAGGATAAAGACAAGTGCCTACTCCTATCAGAAGATAAGGAAGGTGGAGACAATACATGAAAGCACAGAATTTATCCTGCCTCTAGCCTCTGCAGAGAACCTCTAAGTGAAAGAACATTAGATTGCAAGTCTAAGACCTGTGTTACTGTCCTGATTCAGCCATTGATTAGCTTTTGGAAGTAGACAAGCCATTTAATTTCTCTAAGAAGGATAAAACTACCTATCTCATGTTGCTATGTGGATCAAATAAGATAATACATGAGAGGTGCCGACACATTTACATGCAATACTCACCTCTCTTCCCTTTCCTGTAATGCTTGCACCTCAATAAAATGACTAATTCATCTAGCTTAAATAGAGAAGGAAAGCAATTGAAACTGTTCACATTTTGAAACAATTGCATAACTACAAATTTCCATTAAGAAGACATCAGACAGTTGGGTACAAGGATGTCAATGCGAGCATTATTTAAGGAAAAGTGGAAGCAAACATTATCCAGAAAGTAGTAGATTTATGAGTAAGTTATAACACCACTGGGAAACAGGTCAGCACTAAATTTAAAAAAAAAAAAAAAAAGGAAAAATGGCAATATACTCCCAAAAGAATTGGAAACATAACACCAAAATGTTATATAGCATTACAGATTATTTTTATTCTCTTCTTTGTGCTTTTTCGAAATGTAAATAATTAGCATGTTTTACTTTTGAAACTAGAAAAATCACATTAAAAACAAATAGATATAATACTTTAGAATGGGGTTATAATATTCTTCTGGATGTAGTTTTCACTTAAATTTTTCAACCAATGAACATTTAAGCCTCCGAAGATTAGTTCAAACTTTTTTTGTGTAAAATTTTTAAAATAAATTTTTAAAAAATATTTGTATTGTATAAATATTGACAGCAACAGGTGACAAGTGGATAGGAAAAAAGAGAGAAGGAAGGAAAGGAGGAAGAGGGAAAAGAGAGAAAGAAGGGAGGAGGGCAAGAAGTAGGAGAGGACAAGGGGGAGTACTTTCCTTCAACCCTATCCGAGCTATTAAAGGAAGCACACAAGAATAAAATCCCATCATGGCATTCCCATCATGGGCAATGGGAAAATGGCACTGTTATTTAGGTTTATAATTAAATATCAGAACACATAAATGGTCCACATGGTCCAAAGAATCCTAATAGTAGTATGCAAAATTTTATAGAATTGGTAGAATCAATCAGACAGTATGGGTATGGTAAGATTTTAAACATGTTTAATTACCCCTAGCAATTAAAAAATAAACATATCAAAACATGTTGGAAAGGAAAAAGGGAGGCCAAAAGTGTTAATCACCACAGCAATGTTTTAAGAGGCTTACCAAGAAACAGATTAAAAAGTAAACCACTGGATTAGAACGAAAATAATAGCAAAAAGTTACAAGATTTATAAAAATAACATTTTAAATTCTCACTAGTAAACTAAATGAGGATTAAAACTCAATTACAGAAGGCTGAAGAAAAAGAAACTAGATTTACACTTAAATAGAACTACACTCTTTATATTATTAAATTTTCTTTGCTTAAGTTTTTATTTTTATTTATTTTTAATTTTGTTTAATGTTTGTTTAGTTTTGAAAGAGAGAAAGAGAGAGAGAGTGAGTACAGCAGCAAGGGGCAGAGAGAGAGGGAGACAGAATCTAAAGCAGCTGCCAGCACAGAGCCTAACACGGGACTCGAACTCACCAGCCATGAGATCACGACCTGAGCCAAAGTCAGACACTTAACTGACTGAGCCACCTAGGCACCCCACTTATGTTTTTATTTTTAAAAATCACTGATAATTATTCAAAATGACTAGCCACGTATTTTCATTAAAGGAAATTTAAAATCTGACTTGGAAGATGTTACTGCTTGGCCACTGGGCCATATCAACAAAATTGGGCCACTTTACATCACACCTGTCATTTATTTCTTAAACTCTTCGATTTGACTTCTGTCCCTTATCATTCCACCGTGATTTACCTACCTGAGGTCACTGCTGACATCCTATTATTAAATCCACTAAATTCTTGTAGGTTTTATGTTACTAGGCATCTCTCTTACGTTTGATACTATTAACCACTCTGTCATACAAACTCAATGACTTCATGAGATCCTGTTTTAGTTCTGCTAAAAACTCACTATTTCTTCTTCAGCCCCTTCCATAATCAATTCTTCTTCATCTATCCATTTATTCAGTGTTCTATCTTCCAACCCACTGCCTTCACTTTTACCCTTTCTCTGAAAGGCTTAACTATTGGTTGCTTTTATTTTTTATTTTTTATTTATACATATGTATGTACCTACATACATATATAATCTCTATGTCCAATGTGCGACTCAAACTCATGACCCCCAAATCAAGAGTCATACACTCTTCTGACTGAGCCAGCCAGGTGCCCCATTGGTTGCTTTATATAACACCTATTTAATAATTTTGGTGGTGATGATGATGATGATGCTGATAATAGTATAATAACAGCTAACCTTCATTGAATGGCATTATATCAAGGTAAAATTAAGTATAATGCTTATTTATTATACTTCCCTCCAGCCATGAATCCTCTACCCACCAGAAACATAAATCAAATCCACCTGAATATCACATATGCATCTCATGCATGAACAAAACTGAACTCAATCTATCCACTCCCTCTAACATGTCATTCTCTCATACTCCCTAACTCAATCGTAAATACCACCAAAACCAAAAGTTGGAATGTCATCCCTGACTCCTTTGCCCCCTTCATTAATCAATCATTAAACTTACCTTTATAACAGTAAAATATTATTGAACTTTCTCCAAACTGCATGATCAGGTCACCATCCCTCAACACCACCATCCCTCAACAACATCCCTAATGCTGCTTTATCCCAAAATCTAAGAATCTGGAATTCTGAAAGAGAGAATCAGAAGAGCCAAGGACCATCTTTCTTTTAATGCAGGTAACAGGTAACCAAGTTAAAGAAAATACACAAAATTCAGGAGCATTTCCAAATACCAGCAATAATCGAAAAAATGTTACTGAAAAAATATTCTACTCACAATAGCAATAACTTTACTTTTAAAATACCTAGGGAGTCACCCGGGTGGCTCAGTCGGTTAAGAGTCCGACTTCGGCTCAGGTCATGATCTCACAGTCCGTGAGATCGAGCCCCACGTCAGGCTCTGTGCTTACAGCTCAGAGCCTGGAGCCTGTTTCAGATTGTGTCTCCCACCCTCTCAAAAATAAATAAATGTTAAAAAAAATTTTTTTTAATAAAAATAAAATAAAATAAAATACCCAGGATAAACCTCACCAAAAATGTACACCTAGAAGAAAACTGTACAATACTGCAGTAAGACCTAAGCTGCACTAATATTGTAACAACTAACCGCATATCACTATTTGAATTTAATTAATTAGAGGTGCCTGGCTGACTATATCAGAAGAGAGTATGACTATTGAACTCGGGATCGTGGGCTCAACTCCCACGTTGGGTGTACAGATTACTAAAAACAACAAATAAATTTTTAAAAACTTAATTAAAATCAAATAAAATTTTAAATTTCAATTCATCAGTTGCACTAACCACACTTCAAATGTTCAAAACTAAATGTGACTAATGGTTACCATATTGAACAGTACAGACATACAACGTTTCCATCATCGCAGAAAATTCTAATGGACAGTATTGCTGTAGAGATAATAATTTGCCCCAGATTTTTCTTTTAATCACTTCTGCATGGTTTGCATTTTTCCCCAAACACAATTATTTTTATAATTTTTGAACCTAACAAACTTAGCAATGATCACTACCATAAGATGTGGAAGTCTAAAACAAACAGGGGCGCCTGGGTAGCTCAGTTGGTTAAGCAACCAACTTCAATTCAGGTCATGATCTCACAGTCCGTGAGTTCAAGCTCCGCGTCAGGCTCTGTGCTGACAGCTCAGAGCCTGGAGCCTGCTTCGGATTCTGTGTCTCCCTCTCTCTCCTGCTCATGTTCTGTGTCCTCTCTCTGTCTCAAAAATAAATAAAAACATTTAAAGAATTAAAAAAAATTTTTTTAAACAAACAAAAAAAAACCTAACCATTTTGTAATCCTGTATTTAATGTACTTAGAGACTACATGTTACTAAAATATACAAAATAGCTAGAGGAAAAAATAGAAATATATATGCATAAATAGAAAAACTTACATGGTAAAGATCTCATTTTTCCAAATTAATCTAAAAATGCAATGCAATCCTAAACAAAAACCCCAAAAAGAATTTTTTAAGTACTTGACAAACTCATTCTAAAATTTATGCACAAAAGGAAAGAGCCAAGAATAATTAAGAAAATTCTTGAATAAGAACAAAGTGTAGGGACCTGTCCTATCAAACATCAAGATTTATTATAAAGTGTTGTAACAAAATAAAAATAAAGCTGCATTAGTTCAAGGACAAACAGACAAGCAGAAAAGGATGGAATACCTAGAAACCAAGCTATAGACAAATAAAAATTGGCATTGCAGATCAATGGGTAAAGACTGGGACTATCACAATACAGTGATAGAATACTTGATTTCACTTGAGGAAAAAAAAAAAAATTAACTGGATCCCCACTTCACATCATATACAGAAATCTATTCAAGTCAGTTGAAGACCTAAATATACAAACCATAATGCTAAAACATGGAGAAGAAAATACTGAAAAATAGCTTTATAAAGAATTAACTATAGGGGCACCTGGGTGGTTCAGTCAGTTAAGTGCGCAATTTCAGTTAGAGCTTGCTTCAGATTCTGTGTTTCCCTCTCTCTCTCTCTCAAAAATAAACATTTAAAAAAAATTTTTTTAATTAATAATGAAACAAAACAATTATAGCCTTTTAACCTTATATATGGAGTATCACTTGATACTCCAAATATTGTTTTACTTCAAACTAATATATATTTATTTACAGAAATAATTCATCCTGATTTATACAAATAATTCAACTGTAAATTTTTGGTATTGAATAATCAGCACTGAAATTTCCAACCAACTATTATTACTTTGAGTATTTTTGGAGTAAACATTAAGTAATGTCTTTCATGCATGCTTACGTTAATCAAGACTTACCTAAGGTTTGTATGATTACATTATTAAAGATTTGGATTCATAAGAAAAATATATTTCCTCAACTACTCTAGCTTCCTTTCTTAAAACTATTTTCATTTGTAATGAGGATTTTTACTTCCCGATTACCATGACATTAATTCTCTTCATACCTTTACTTCTATAGTATTTACCTAGTGTCAGGAAAAATCAAAACAAACCTGTCTTATATATTCCTCCACTTTCTTTTGTATAAACCTCTTCCTTTACTCTCCATAATTAGATCAACACTCATCTGGCAGTTATTATACATTCCACATTTTATCTCTCCTCATACGCACTGTAACTCTTCAATATGCTAGAAAAGATTATTTTCAACAGCCTACTTTGTTTCAAGTTTTCCTACGTATTTTCAGTTACTATATTTTGACAAATTGGACACATCAAAATTGACTAACTTAATTCTTTCAATTAGATAAAGATCCTACATTTTCCTTACTCCAGGAAAAAACTGGCTTTCACAATCTTTAAACAAACTAGTATATTCTAGAAGAAGTTTAATTTTTAAATATCAAATAATTATCTAATTGATACTTCTGAATAGTGGCAATTCTTGTTCTATCCTAGAAACTCTCAATACAAGAAGTGTATTGTTTGAAAACTTAGTCAAGAAGAACTGTTGAGTGCTTCAATCTCTCATACAGGATTTATTCATCTACTAATGTACCAATTAAAACTAAATATTAACAATTTTTAGAGCAAATTACACATTTTTTTCTCACCTACACTATACCTATAATTGAAGGAAAACACAATTTCACTAAGTTTATAAACCTTTACATATCTACCATAATTTACACCAAAGTCTGGACATATAATTAATTTCAAATTAATACTTCCATAGTAAGTTCGCAGAAAATAAATAATACAAATGTTACAATTAAAACAAATCTATATTTCAAATCTCTGCTCAATGATTGATGTTTTTTGGACATCAACAAATTTCTTAAGATCTAACTTATTCTTTATGAGATACCTACCTCATAAAGTTGCCAAGAGGACTAAACTGATACCGTATACATCTAATACATGCTGAATAAATGTTATCTTTATCAGATAACAATTCTTAAAATTTATTATATTCTTTTTTCTCATATATTCTTGAATGTTTTTCAGATGGATCTTCCATGGCCCTTCTTTACATTCCACTCTTTGTGGTGCACCAGTCCAGTGTGTCAAGACTATTAGCATATGATGGCTCTGATTCTTTAAAAACCTGTTCAGAGTGGCACCCAGTCATCTCAGTGTGACTCAGTTGTTTGAGCAAAAGACTTGATTTTGACTTAGGTCATGATCTCACAATTCGTGAGATCAATCCCCACATTGGGATCTGTGCTGACAGCAAGGAGCCTGCTTGGGATTCTCTCTCTCTCTCTGCCCCTAACCCCCCTCAAAATAAATAAATAAATAAACTTAAAAAAAAAAAGAAAAAATATGTATCTAAAGACAAAAAAGGATAGTATCAATTCTCACATTTTAAACACTGAACACTTAAAATCTCACTTTATTTTTTAATTTAATTCAATTTTTTTATTTCATATAGAGAGAATCTTTTTTTTTTTTTAACTTTTTTTTCAACGTTTTTTTAATTTATTTTTGGGACAGAGAGAGACAGAGCATGAACGGGAGAGGGGCAGAGAGAGGGAGACACAGAATCGGAAACAGGCTCCAGGCTCCGAGCCATCAGCCCAGAGCCTGACGCGGGGCTCAAACTCACGGACCGCGAGATCGTGACCTGGCTGAAGTCGGACGCTTAACCGACTGCGCCACCCAGACGCCCCTAGAGAGAGAGAATCTTAAGCAGGCTCCATGCTCAGCTGTGGAGCCTAACTCAGAGCACAATCCCATGACCCTGGGATCATAACATGAGCCGAAATCAAGAGTCAGATGCTCAACCAACTGAGCTATCCAGGGGCCCCTAAAATCCCACTTTAAAAAGGACTTTCCATAAAAAAAAAATTTTCAGTCAGATGCTATCTCCCAAGTACCTAACATGTATCCATCCCTATACTATCAAATAGCAAAAACATAATGTAGTTCCTTTATACAAAGAGTTTACTGTATATATAACAGATTTACAAAGATACTTTTCCGAATTGTCTCTCTCCATCAATGTTTATAAACCCTGCATGCAAGGTTTATACTATGTATATTTAATTATAAACCTAGTAAAAAAAAAAAAATTAGCATCCTTTCAAGTAAGAGATTAAAAAGCAGAAGATAATAAATAAATGAAAGCCAATAAAATCAAAGGAAATTGTAAATTAAAGAAAAAAAAACCCTTTCTTTTATTCTAAACACTGCTTGCTTGAGAAATTATAAGATCATCACATAAATTATATAAATTATTAAATACTTAAAAAATAAAGCCAGGAATCAACAAAAGATTTGAACCTAGAAAAAAGTAAGATAATCATTTATTTACCCACCAATTGCTGGGTGGCTCAACTGGTTAAGCATCCAAATCTTGATTTGGGCTCAGGTCATGATCTGACAGGTCGTGAGTCTGAGCCCTGAGTTGGAGCTCTGCACTAACAGCACAGAGCCTGCTTGGGATTCCCTCTCTACCTCTATCTCTGCCCCTCTCCCATTTGTGCACAAGTACTCTCTTTCTCTCTCAAAATAAACTTTAAAAATAAATAAATAAAATTAAAATCTTAAAAAAAAAAATGATTTTTTTTTTTTTAAAGGAGAGGGAGAGACACCTGGCTGGCTCAGTAAATAGAGCATGTAACTCGATCTCAGGGCTGTGAGTTCAAGCCCCAGGTCGGTTAGAGATTACTTAAAAAAATAAAATCAGAAAGGAAAGGAAAGGAAAGGAAAGGAAAGGAAAGGAAAGGAAAGGAAAGGAAAGGAAAGGAAAGGAAAGGAAAGGAAAGGAAAGAAGAGAAAGAAGAGCGAATGAAGAACTTACCAGAGCTGGAAAAACAAATCTCAATTGCGACAGAAAAAGGCTACATTATGATAGGCAAGCCAAGGCTACTAGCAGAAGCCCTAAGTCTCAGAGGAAATGGATAAGGCATGGAGCTAAAAGTAGGGAAACTGACTACCATCTCACCATGACAAGTTACAATTCTTAAAATAAATTAGAGATTTATTGTCTGAAGAAACCAAACAGAAGCATCTCTGAAATGAGAGACAACAGGCAAAACAGGACAAATAGGAAGGGACAGATCAAACCACCTACTTAATTATGGTAACTTTAGCCCCCTTACCCTGTCCAGCTCTAAGAATAAAGCAACCAGGCTTCAAAGACTTGTCTGTAAAGAAACTAAACAGACTCAAGAGAATAGACTTCCAGATACCAATATTAGGAGTCAGCCCATAAAAACAGGCTTTTAATATAATCAAGCCACAATAAAGTTCCATTACTCAACAAGCCCAACCTATGCATACCAACCTTCCAATGAGGTTTTGAATGTGTATGGTGTGTGTGTGTGTGTGTGTGTGTGTGTGTGTGTGTGTGTGAAAAAAATTTTTTTTGCTTTACTTATTAGTGTTCTTCAGCTATTTAACAAATTCACCCAAAACTTGTCAGATTAAAACAACACTCATTATCCCACACAGGTTTTAAGGGTCAGGAACCCAGGAGTGGCTTAGCTAACTGATTCTGGCTCAAGGTCTCTCATGAAGTTACAATCAAGCTGTCAGCCAAAGCTGCAGTAAACTCAGGGTTCAACAGAGGATGGAGAATCCACTTCTAAGCTCATGTACATGGTTGCTGGCAAGTCTCGGTTCCTCAAAGGCTGTAGAGCAGAGGCCTCTTATCTCCCACTCCATAGGGTGCCTGAATATCAAGAGATGGCAGCTAGCTCCCCCCAGAATTAGTAATCCAAAAGAAAGAAAGAGGTTTGTGTACAAACAAGTGAGAGAACACTCAATATGGAAACCACAGTCTTTTACAACCTAATCTGTAGCATACCAACACTCCTACTGTATGCCATTCCTTATATAGATCAGTCCTAGTACAGTTGGGATGAAACTACTCAATGAAATACCAGGAGGAAGGGATCACTGGGAGCCATCTTGGAAGCTACCAAAGTGTACACTCTGGTCACCCACCAGTAATCCCTGCCTCCTGTTTTTTACGTCCACGTGTAGTGCCCTCCCTCATTATACCAGGCTTGGTGTGTATGATCAACAGTATATGGCAAAAATGATAGCATGATAGCAAAAATGATAGACTACAGTTTCCATCTAGGGAAAATGATTGCCTCTCTCAAATCACTAGTAAGAGAGCAAACAGCTACCATGTGTTGGTCCATGAGATGAGAAACTGATATCCTCAGTTCAAAAGCTTTTAAGACGGCAATCTGGGTGGCTCAGTTGGTTGAGCATCCAATTCTTGGTTTCAGCTCAGGTCACAATCTCACAGTTCATGGGTTCGAGCCCAGGTAGGACTCCACACTGGCTCCTTGCTAATAGCATGGGACCTGCTTGATATTCTCTCTCCCTCTCTCTCTGCACCAACCCCCTCCTCCACTCATGCTCACTCACTAACTCTCTCTCTCTCTCTCTCTCTCTGTTGAAATAAATAAACTTTAAGAAAAAAAAAAGGTTTTAAGGAAGTGAGGACAGCCAATAATGAGTCATCTGTGAATCAAATCTTCCAGCCATAGTTGAGCCCTGAAATGAATGCCACCATGGCCAAGAGACTGACTACAACTTGACCAGAGACCCTAAGCTAGAATAACTCAGCTATGCCACACTCTCAAATTCCTGACCCTCAGAAACTGTGACAGATGCTAAACTTGTTTGTTATTTTAAGCAGCCATGTTTGGGGGTAACATGTTACATAGCAATAGATAATTTTATCAAAGCTTTTTTAGAAAATTATAAAAGCAATTCAAAATTGTTATAAAAATCTTAAACTGTACAGAATGTTGAAATAAAAGTACCTACCCTAGCCAACCTACCCTCCCACAACTGTTAGAGCTTAGAACATATCCTTTTGTATTTTTTCTTCTTCCTATACAAATCAATGGAATGAGGTTTTTAATGTCTTACCATTTAATATGAACAGAGAGCCAAAAATCAACTAATATTGAAAGAAAGTCTCCATTGTGAAGGCCACAGTAAATAATAAGAGTAATCCACAGAAATCAGAGATAAAGCAGGAAACAGAAGAGAAACCTTCATAAAACAAACAAAACCATCTCTAATTAATATGTTTAGAGAGGAGAAAAAGACTACATCCATAACACAACAGAATGTTACATAATAATAATTTACTAACAGCAGGAACAACAACAACAAAAACACTAAAAGCTTTCACAGAGAAAAAGACTAGTGATCTACAAAGGAAGGAGATGCATTTGATGTACGGCAGACAATGGCACATGCCTTCAAATTTGCAAAAAAAAAACAAAAAAACAAAAAAAAAACCCTATTAACCAACCAATAGGTGCAAAGGAAAAAAATTTTTAAAGATTGTCACACATATGCAAGGATTAAAATTACACGTACTCATGCACTCTTTCTCTTAGGAAGCTACTGAGGCTATGCTATATACACACACACACACACACACACACACACACACACACACACAAGCACACACAAAACCAACTAAGCATATATAAGGTATGGGAAACAAGAAATCTGAAACAGGAGAAAGTCAGAGGGAAGTTCAAGGCAAACTGCTATTTTAAAGGGTGGGGGCACGCCTGAATGGCTCAGTCAGTGGAGTGCCTGACTCTGAGGAAATGGAAACTCTTGGTTTCAGCTCAGGTCATAATCTCAAGGTTCCTGAGGTTGAGCCCCGCGTCGGGATCTGGCATGACAGCATGGAGCCTACTTGGGATTCTCTCTCTCCCTCTGTCTCTCTCTGCCCCTCCCCTGCTCATTCTCGCTTTCTCCCTCTCTCTGAAAATAAATAAATAAACTTAAAAACAAAAAAAAGTCTAACAGCACAACCTGTTCAGTTTGAGCACAAAGATGGAGAACTCTAGAAAGGAGGTCACCAGAGAAAAAGATGTTGACAGACTTACTGATTTTTTTTAATTTTTTTTTTTTAATGTTTATCTATTTTTTGAGAGAGAGAGAGACAGAGCCCGACATGGGGCTCAAACTCACAAGCCATGAGATCATGACCTGAGCTGAAGTCAGACGCTTAACTGACTGAGCCACCCAGGCGTCCCCTTACTGATTTTTAAGAAATGAGGAGGCAGAGGGGGAGGAGAAGGGAAGAGGTTAGTAGGCATATGACAGATTTAACAACAGTGGTTTGAAATTTTCAGTAAGTGTATAGAAAATGGTACAAATGAATACAGGATATAATAAGTCACTGGAAGAAAAACAAAAAATTTTATAAGTAACCATAGTCCACAATTTTGTTCACAATGATTATTGGCTTTTAACATAATTTAATAACATGGGGAAGATGAAGAGGAAACGGTAACAGGTGAAAGAGAGCTAAATCCTTAGCTATCACAATAGGGAGTCAATACATATCTAAAACTGGCAAAGCCAAGGAGCTCCTGGCTGACTCCGCTGGTAGATGGAGCATGTGAATCTTGATCTTGTGGTCAGGAGTTCAAGCCCTACAGTGGGGGGTAGTGCTTAAGAATAAATAAAATTAAAAAAAATTTTTTTAATAAATAAATAAAAACTGACAAACCTAAGAAATACCTAGTAATACAGACCTCAAACAGACCCTAAGCTTGGGACTGCTAGTCAGATTGTATGCATGAGAAATTAACCTTCAATTTGCCTACTCTCACAGTAAACATTCAGGAATGTACAGCAGTTTTTAACAGTTACTAGAACCTGGACAACAATGAGATAAGTAGCCAGAGACTCTTCAACAATTAAACACCAAGAAATTATAAAAATTCCTGGTAAAAAATGGCAAAAGCAAAGTTCTCAGAAGGCCAGAGGAAATCCTTTCCACTATCATTCATGAACATGATTAGGTTATATCCTCCCACAGGAACTTGAAGATCAAATGTGCCCCTCCACACGGAGTGTTGTGTCCTCTGTTCAGGAAACCCTCCTAATGCAATCGTGTTCTTGTATCCTTTCCCTACACTAAAGGAACATTTATTCTTTGCCTCTCCAATCAACCAGCCTTATAAAAATCACATACAGCAATATTAGTGTATTATTTAGAAACAATTGGATACCAGGAACGAACAGCTAAGAATTAGAAATGGTTTCTTTTGGAAAAATAGCACTTTTGGGATATAGGGTAAAAGCAAGGGGAGAGGTGGAAGATGCAGCAAAGGACTAACATTATTCCTTAAAAATTTTCAGTACTAGGGCATTTGGGAGGCTCAGTTGGTTGAGTGTCCAACTCTGGATTTGGGCTTGGGTCATGGTCTCAGTTCATGGGACCAAGCCCCTTGTCGGGCTCCATGCTGAAAGCACAGAACCTGCTTGGGATTCTCTCTCTCTCCCTCCCTCTCCGTCCCTCCTCTGCTTGCTCTCTCTCTCTCTCTCTCTCTCTCTCTCTCTCTCTCAAAATAAATAAATGAACTTAAAAACAATAAACCTTTAGTACTAGTTTACTTTTTAACTAGCAGTAGTTGTACATTGATAAGTATTTTTTATTCAAAAGGCCAGATACTTTTTCTTTTTTTAATGTTTACTTATTTTTGAAAGAGAGAGATACAGAGCATGAGCAGGGGAAGGGCAGAGAGACAGGGAGACACAAAGTGGGCTCCAGGCTCTGAGCTGTCAGCACACAGCCTGATGTGGGGCTCCAACTCACAAACTGTGAGATGATGACCTGAGCCAAAGTTGGATGCTCAACCAACTGAGCTACCCAGGCACCCCCCAGATACCTTTAAGTTTATTTATTTTGAGAGAAAGAGAGCACAAGGGAAGAGCAGAGAGAGACAGAGAATTCCAAGCAGGCTCCACACTGTCAGTGCAGAGACCTACTTGGGGATCAAACTCCCAAACCATGAGATCATGACCTGAGCCGAAATCAAGAGCAGGACACTTAACTGACTAAGCCACCCAGGTGCCCGAAGGCCAGATATTTTTTTAAAAAATCAGAATCAGAAAACAAATTCTATCCAAAAAATTGTGATAGTTAACTCGTTTTCACAGTGTAAGAGACTAATAAATATATATTTATTCATTTGCTTAGTACCCAACTATTCCCAGAAAATTTATTTTTACACAGTTCAAATATAAAAAACACTTAACTAAATATGGTCTGAAATGTAAATTAAACACAGTCTAGTGAAATAATAAGGAATACTTTCAAAGTGTATTTTGGAAAAAAATGTTCTGGAACATAAGAATAGGAAAGTCTCTACATTTATGATTAGGATCCAAAACCTTGCTTTTTATCTCCAAGTACTGACGTCAAAAATCAAGTTTAAAAATTAAAACTCAAAACAAAAATACTAAGTTTCAGCTTATTTAGGATGAGCTGCTAATGAAACAAAGAAGCGACTTGAGTTCTCTGTAGTATCAGCACACAGCTGTCAGATCACAACCATTCTGATCACATTTGCATGAACTTTTAAAAACAAATATCCTGGGGCGCCTGGGTGGCTCAGTCAGTTAAGCGTCCAACTTGGGCTCAGGTCATGATCTCACGGTTTGTGAGTTCGAGCCCTGCGTCAGGCTCTGTGCTGACAGCTCAGAGCTTGGAGGGTGCTTCGGATTCTGTGTCTCCCTCTCTCCCTGCCCCTCCCGTGCTCATGTTTGGTCTCTCTGTCTCTCAAAAATAAATAAACATTAAAAAAAATTTTTTTTAATAAATAAATAAATGCAGGGTGGCCTGGCTGGCTCAGTCAGTGGAGCGTGTGATCTCGGGGTAGTGAGTTCTAATCATATGTTGGGTGTAGAGATTACCTAAAAAATAAAAAATCTTAGCGGTTCCTGGGTAGCCTAGTCAGTTGAGCATGTGACTCTTGATTTTGGCTCAGGTCATGATCTCACAACCAAAGTGGGACTCTTAACCGACTGAGCTACCCAGGCACCCCCTAAACAGACAAAACAATCTTAAAAGACAACAACAAATTTAGAGGGCTCACACTCTGTCACATTACTTCAAAACTTACTTCTGCAATAATCAGCTGCAATATCAAAACAGTGTGGTAGTGGCAAAAGGAAAGACATAAAGATCAATGGGAAAGAATTGAGAATCCAGAAATTAACCTACAAGTCTATAGGCAAGACATCAGTCTATATAGAGACATAAATATGAGTTTGGGCCCTACATCAGGCTCTCTGTTGTCAGCGCAGAGCCCACTTTGTATCTTCTATCTCCCTCTCTCTCTGCCATTCCCCTGCTTGCACGTGTTCTCTCTCTCTCTCAAAAATAAACATTTAAAAATAAATAAATACATTTGAATGAGAGAGAGAGAGAGAGAGAGAGAGAGAGAGCGAGCAAGCAGGGGAAAGAGAGAATTTTAAGCAGGCTCCATGCTCAGCACAGAGTCCTTCACAGGGCTGGATCCCATGACCGTGGGATCATGATCTGAGCCATTTCTTATTATATTACAATAGGCCAAATTTACACATTTATAAATTCTTGCCTGATCCTTTGACATACAAGTTTACCTAAAAGAGTTATAGGGGTAGTTTCCAGGACATTAAAAAATACAATTTGTTAACAGTGGTTGTCCCCCCACCAAATCAGTTGTATTTTTATGTACTAGCAATGAATAATCCAAAAGTAAAATTAAGTTTGGGTTTGAAGATGGTGTTGAGGAGAATAAATACTGTGACTTCCAGTGCTTTGCTAAAACTTCAGATGCAAGGCCTTCTGGCTAAGCATCTGTAATTTCGTATTGTTGCAACATTCATTATAACCCTGGGGGTTCCAGCTTCCTAAAAGTTTGCTGTGGACAAACCAGAAAGAAGGTTTATGTAGATTTCTACAGAAATTATGATTCCCAGAAAAGATTTTGAGGAAATGATGAAGGCTGGTATCTTTCAGAGAGCAAAGTGACTTTCTTTCGGTTGGTTCCACGGAAGTTGGTCACTGACCTATATCCCTGAACTATGAAACATGAATATTGGACTATGGAATAGTTTCTCTTGATAAATAAACAACTAACAAGTACTGTGGAAAAAAACAAACAAAGAAAAATAAACTTAATAAAACAATTCTATTTACAGTAACATCAAAAATAATGAAATACTTAGGATTAAACTTAACCAAGAAAATGTAAGACTTACACACTGAAAACTACTAAACACTTTTGAAACAACTTAAAGACAACCTAAATAAATGGAAAGACATCCCCTGTTCATGAACTGAAAGACTTAGTATTGTTAAAATGTCAGTACTTACAAAACTGATCTACAAATTCAGTACAGTCCCATACAAAATGCCAAGTGCCGTTTTTGCAGAAATAGATAAGCTGATTCTAAAATTCATATGGAATTTCAAAAGATTCCAAATGGACATCTTTTTTTTTTTAATGTTTATTTTTGAGAGAAAGAGACAGAGTACGAGCAGAGAGGGGCAAAGAGAGAGGAGACACAGAATCTGAAGCAGGCTTCAGGCTCTGAGCTGTCAGCAAAGAGCCGGATGAGGGGCTCGAAATCACAAAGCACAAGATCATAACCTAAGCCAAAGTGGGACACTTAACCGAGTAAGCTACCCAGGCACCCCCTAAATAGACAAAACAAGCTTAAATTAAAAAACAACAAAGTTGGAGAACTCACACTTCCTCACATTACTTCAAAACTTACTACTGAAATAATCAGCTGCAATAATGAAAACAGTGTGGTAATGGCAAAAGGACAGACATAAAGATCAGTGGAAAAAATTGAGAATCCAGAAATTAAACCTCAAGTCTATAAGCAACTGATTTTCATAAGAAGTACCAAGAGTATTCAATGGGAAAAAGAATAGTCTTTTCAACAAATGATGCTGAAATAACCAGATTTCCACATGCAAAAGAATGAATTCTCATTATGACAGCAAGAGCACAAGCAACAAATGAAAAAATAAACTGAACTTCATCAAAATTAAATATCTTTGTGCATAAAAGGAAACTATAAAGAAAGCAAAAATAACCCAAAGAAAGGGAGAAAATGTTTACAAATCATTTATCTGATAAGGGGGTCTATTATCCAGAATATATAAAGAGCACTTACAATTCAACAACAAAAGACAAACAACTAAATTCAGAAATGGGTGAAGGACTTTAATATACATGAATAGCACATGAAAAAGATGTTTAACATCTTTAGTCATTAGAAAAATGCAAATCAAAACCCACAATGAAATATCACTTTACACCCACTAAGATGGCTATAATTTAAACAAAGGAAGGGGCGCCTGGCTGGCTCAGTCAGTGTAACATGTCACTCTTAATCTCGGTATTATGAGTTCAAGCCCCATGTTGGGTGCAGAGATTACTTAAAAAATAAAATATTTAAAAATAATAAAATGGGGTGCCTGGGTGGCTCAGTTGGTTGAGCATCTGACTCTTGACTTTGGCTCAGGTAATGATGCAAGGGTCGTGGGACTGAGTAATGCATCCAGCTCTGTGCTGAGCATGGAGCCTGCTTAAGATTTTTTCTTCCTTCCTTCCTTCCTTCCTTCCTTCCTTTCTTCCTCTCTCTCTCTCTCTCTCCCCCCCCACCCCCGCCCTTTGCCACTCTCCCCTGCTTATGCTCTCTCTCTCAAAAATAAAAAAAATTATAAATATTAATTAATTAATTAATAAGGGAAAAGAACAAGTTTTGGCAAGAAAATGGAATCCTCATACATTACTGGTAGGAATATCAAAGGGTGCAACCATGTAGAAAAGTTAGGTAGTTCCTCAAAAAGTTAAACACAGAATTACCATGACTCAGTAATCCCACTCCAATAGATACCAATACCATAGATTAATGAAAATACATGTCCACACAAAAACTCATACACAAATGTTCATAGCAGCTTGATTCACAACAGCCAAAAAAGGAAACAACCTAAGTGCTCATCAACCAATACAGTGTGTGTTGTGTGTGTGTGTGTGTGTGCGTGCGTGTGTACACAATGGAATATTATTTTGCCACAAAAAGGAATGAGTTACTAATACATGCTACAACTTGGATGAACCTTGAAAAACATCATGCTAAGTGAAATAAGACAGACACAAAAGGCCACAAACTGTTTCCATTTATATGAAATACAATGGCCAAAATAAGCAAATCCATAGAAACAGAAAGCAGAATGGTAGGTCCCAAGAGATCAGAGCATGGAGCAGAGGTGGGGAAAGGGCAGGCAGGGATAGTGAAATGATTACCCATTTCAGGTACAGTTTTGTTTTTGGGGTGATGAAAATGTTCTGGAATTAGATAGCAGTGATGGTTGTACAACCCTAAAAATGTATTGGCAGTCATTGAATTACACATTTTACAAGTGTTAAAATTATAAATTTTAAGTGAACTTTACCTCAATTAAAAAAAAAAAAGTGGTTGGGGTGCCTGGGTGGCACAGTCGGTTAAGCGTCCGACTTCAGCCAGGTCACGATCTCGCGGTCCGTGAGTTCGAGCCCCGCGTCAGGCTCTGGGCTGATGGCTCGGAGCCTGGAGCCTGTTTCCAATTCTGTGTCTCCCTCTCTCTCTGCCCCTCCCCCGTTCATGCTCTGTCTCTCTCTGTCCCAAAAATAAATAAAAATGTTAAAAAAAAAAAAAAAAAGTGGTTGCCCTTGGGCACAGACAGAACTTGCTTCCTCATTATAAATCCCTTTTTTACTACTTAATTTTTTCTTTGTACCAAATGGTGTCAAACAGCCAGAAAAATAAACACAAACTGATTTCTCAGCTAAATTTAAAACATCAGAGGGGCGCCTGGGTGGCGCAGTTGGTTAAGCGTCCGACTTCAGCCAGGTCACGATCTCGCGGTCCGTGAGTTCGAGCCCCGCGTCGGGCTCTGGGCTGATGGCTCAGAGCCTGGAGCCTGTTTCCGATTCTGTGCCTCCCTCTCTCTCTGCCCCTCCCCCGTTCATGCTCTGTCTTTCTCTGTCCCAAAAATAAATAAACGTTGAAAAAAAAATTTTTTTAAATAAAAAAAAAATAAATTTAAAACATCAGAAGTTACTATTAAGGGACAATTAATATAGAATGATCACCTCTGAATTATGTCCTGCATATTCTTCTTGTCCTCTCTAATCCTATTTCTTTTCCCATTTATGTTATAGCACCATGACAGATGTAGTTCACTGATAACAATTTAAAAATTTGGGAACTAAATCATTAGGTAAGTCATATATACTTCTTCCTTGCAGAGAATAAAAAATAAATTTCAGGGACACCTGAGTTGCCCAATCAAGTTAAGTGTGTGACTTCGGCTCAGGTCATGATCTCACAGTTCATGAGTTCAAGACAGACATCAAGCTCTCTGCTGTCAGCACAGAGCCCGCTTTAGATCCTCTAGCCACCCCCTCTCTCTCTGCCCCACACCCATGCACGTGCATGCAGTTTTTCTCTCTCTCTCTCTCAAAAATAAACTTGAATTGTTAATTAATTTCAAGTGAAACTAGCAACAGGATTGAACAAATGTACCTAAAGTTTTCCCAGAGAAAACTGTGGTCAATTCATAAATAATTATAATGCAACTTGCTATTAATGACATTAAATTTCCTGAGTTTTCCTCCAATTGAAAGTATTAGAGTCCAAAGTCTTCAACAGTTTTTCTTTTGATATAAGTTTCACATAGTACATACGAAGAATTTAATACTCACTTATCAAGGAAATCCTTATCCACTACAGCAGTGATGTCAAGAAGAGGATTTCCCATCCCAAAGAGAATATTTTCACTAAAAAAAAACACACAAAAATGCAAGCACAAGTTAGAAATACTTCTAAAAGTAAGCTGATGTATAAAATGCACACAAAGATAAAAATATGTATCTTCACTTTACCTCAAAAATAAACCTAACATGCTAGTTTATTAAACCTTTGATTTGGTTTTTACATTTCAGACAACATTTTAGAGGTAGCATAAGCTATATAGAAAGGAGGATGACTTTCAAATTGGATCAAATAGAAGAAACCAGATCATGTGACCTTTTTTCATAATATTCAACAGCTAATGACCAAAGCTAATTAGACTGTTTTTTTTTTTAAGTTCTATCATAACAAAAGTTCTATACCCAACAAACATGACAGATAATTAACTTTATCTAGCTAGTAAGATACCCAACTACCAAAAGTGATTAGGGAGGTTGCAGCAAGTCCTCCAGGAGTCCAGCCAAAAGCCCCACCTTGGACAAACTGAATGTGGTGAGACCCGCACAATGAGTATCACAGATAGTGAAATTTTCAATTACATTTAACAGACTTCAAAGAAGTCTATGTTCCACAATGATCCCAGTGTAGCTCAAAACCAAGAGAAGGCTACAACTCCACCACAAGAGATGCCTTAAACAGAAGCCCAACTAACAGCAAGAAATGGACCAGTGGCCATGGTTGGGTCAGCCTCAGTGGGAAGCATTCTTCTAGGTTTTTCAATGAAATTTGCCTCTGTGTAATCTCCCGTTGGTCTCCAGTTTGCTGAAGACCTCTTCCAGTTGCCTCCAAACCAGTTTCTATCTTCATCACATGGAGACTATCAGTAATATCAATACTACTGGTACCCCAGAGTTTCTTTAAGAGAATAAAATATAACCTACACTTATAATCTACAATGATTTAGAAGACTGAATTGCAGTATCATATTAAAACCACAGTTTGGGCAACTATGGCTGAATACATAATAAAGAGGTATTTGTCCCTTTGTTCTTTTTTCTCTCCCCTTTCTCTTTTTATTTTATAAATTTAATTTTTTTTTTCAACGTTTATCTATTTTTGGGACAGAGAGAGACAGAGCATGAACGGGGGAGGGGCAGAAAGAGGGAGACACAGAATCGGAAACAGGCTCCAGGCTCCGAGCCATCAGCCCAGAGCCTGACGCGGGGCTCGAACTCACGGACCGCGAGATCGTGACCTGGCTGAAGTCGGACGCTCAACCGACTGCGCCACCCAGGCGCCCCATAAATTTAATTTTTTTTTAACGTTTATTCATTTTTGAGAGAGACAGAGCATGAACAGAGGAGGGGCAGAGAGAGAGGGAGACACCGAATCCAAAGCAGGCTCCAGGCTCTCAGCTGTCAGCACAGAGCCCAATGCAGGGCTCAAAACCACAGACCGCAAGATCATGACCTGAGACGAAGTCAGACACTTAACTGACTGAGTCACATGGGCGCCACACCGCCCCCTTTTTTCTGTTTAAAGAAAGCTGAACGAGGGAGAGTTAAAAGAAAATACAATTATCTATTCAGACTTAAGTTGCATTTATAATCAGAAAAAAAAAATCTAATATAAAAAGAAAATATCTTAAGTACTTAGAAGATAAAGGATCAACAGGCAGATACATTAAAACTTGGCCATCCAAAGCATAAGAGACTGTTAAAAACTGAGAACAAACTGAGGGTTGATGGGGGGTGGGAGGGAGGAGAGGGTGGGTGATGGGTATTGAGGAGGGCACCTTTTGGGATGAGCACTGGGTGTTGTATGGAAACCAATTTGACAATAAATTTCATATATAAAAAAAAAAAACAAAAAAACAAAAAAACAAAAAAAACTTGGCCATCATTTTATTTAGAAACTTCTCTGCCTGATTTGTGTATTGTTATTCAAACAATAAAAACTCCTAGAATTTGCTTTTTTTAAAAAAAGCATGGGATGTTACTGGGCTGCTTGGCTGTTTCTTTTTACTCACCCTTTTTTAGTGTTTGGTTTAATGCATACAGTCATGAATCCACCACCAGAATCAAAATATGTAACATTTCTAACACCACAAAATATCCTGCTACCCTCATATCAATCGCTCCACCCCAGCTTGTCCCCTCTTAGTTTTAAGGACAATAATTGTGATATTTCTTTTTCAGAAGTCAAACCTTTGAACATCTCATGGATTCCCAAAACAGTTCATTGCACTCCATTTGAAAACTTAGTATAGTATTAATAAATCAATGCACCCTCTTTGGGCCTAAGGTTTCTATACTCTAAGAAATATGGGGGAAAAGATGAGCAGAATGAATCACAGAACCCTGTTTAAACTTATATTCCTAAACTTACCTGTCTAGCAAAACTTTTTTTTCCTGAATGCAAATGGACACAAATACATTTACACACAGAGCAAGAATATACTGGAACTGAATTGGTCAAATGTAATACTGGAAGAAATTTTTTATATATCAATAATGATGATTGTTGGGGAGCCTGGGTGGCTCAGTTGGTTTAGCATCTGACTTTGATTATGGCTCAGGTCATGATTCCAGGGTCGTGGGATCGAGCCCCAAGTTGGAATCCATGCTGAGCATGGAGCCTGCTTAAGATTCTCTCCCTCTCTCTCTCTCTCTCTCTCTCTCTCTCTCTCTGCCCTCCTCCCCCACTTGCACTCTTGCTCTCTCTCTTCTCTATAAAATTTAAAAAGAAGAAGAAGGAGGAGGAGGAGGAGGAGGAGGGGAAATGTGATCAGGAAAAAATTTAACTAGAAACTTGTTCTTTTATTATTTATTGTTAATAAACTAGATAACCATAATATTTGCCTTGTTATTGCCAAATAATATTACAATTCAGTTAAGGTCATTTGAAGACATTCTCTAACAAACCAGAATTGTGTGCTTGTCATCTGTTCCTTGTCATCCTCCTTTCACTCCAAAGGTACAGGCTAAAGAGATCTGGGTGGGGGCGCCTGGGTGGCGCAGTCGGTTAAGCGTCCGACTTCAGCCAGGTCATGATCTCGCGGTCCGTGAGTTCGAGCCCCGCGTCGGGCTCTGGGCTGATGGCTCAGAGCCTGGAGCCTGTTTCCGATTCTGTGTCTCCCTCTCTCTCTGCCCCTCCCCCGTTCATGCTCTGTCTCTCTCTGTCCCAAAAATAAATAAACGTTGAAAAAAAAAATTTTTTTTAAAGAGATCTGGGTGGAACTGACCTACTCCAGTTCATGGAGAGAGTGAGTCTGACTGGCTTAACCTGGAGGAACAGCAAAGTCTAAACCAGTCAGCACAATGCATTTCTCTACCCATACTTATCCGTTCAGAGATAGGCATGTAACCTAAACCAGTCAAATCAAAAGGGACACCAAGGTTTCCTTCCTAGGAATGCTCATATATAAAACATCTTCCTCCAGAGTATAAATGCAGAAGGTGTTGGAAGATTTAAGTACCTCAAGGTTCCCAGGTGGCTGCCTTGAGGTAAATCTGACATCACAGAGGGCAGAATGGAAACTAAGTCATGACACAGAGAAACTGGGTCATTTGATGAAGTTGTTGGACCTATTAAGCTTCGCTTGAAACCTATATCCTCTTTGGACTTTTGATTACATGTAAGGAAATTATTTTGTTGATTACAATTTCAGACTCATTTTCTGTTACTAATAGACATAAATTGTCATATTTCATTTTTTAAACTTGTTATATTTTATAATTCATTTTTATTATAAAGCTGTAATATAGACAAGATTGTTAGAATTGGCATTATGAATCCATGTTCCATTAATTTAAGTTCCTCTGAGGCTAAAGTCTTAATTAATTCTCAGGCAGATCTCTTGGATTTCTTTTCCTTCCCTTTGTGAGAAAGGTTATATGGATTTTACTTTTACTGTCATAGAAACATGGAGCTTGAAAAAATATGTTCAACCAATATTTGACATTTTCTTTGTATATCTCCAATAGACGGTAATAGTTTTATGCATTTAAACAAATTCTACTTATTCATATATATAGGCTGCCTTGTGTCTTATAAAGTTATTTCTAATTCTCAAACTATACACTTAAACTACTTCCCCAAGGGGCACCTGGGTGGCGCAGTCGGTTGAGCGTCCGACTTCAGCCAGGTCACGATCTCGCGGCCCGTGAGTTCGAGCCCCGCGTCAGGCTCTGGGCTGATGGCTCGGAGCCTGGAGCCTGCTTCTGATTCTGTGTCTCCCTCTCTCTGCCCGTCCCCCATTCATGCTCTGTCTCTCTCTGTCCCAAAAATAAATAAAAACGTTGAAAAAAAAAATTTAAAAAAAATAAAAAATAAAAAAAAAATAAACTACTTCCCCAAGAGTAACTCAATAAATATACTAGCAGATGCCAATCAAAATTTTAACATAAATCTTAAAAACATAATAAATTAAGATGGTGTAGAAGCTTCTGGGTTGGTGAACCCAACTGCTGGGAAGGTGGCACCGCCCAAAGAGTGCACGGAAGTTCAATCCCCCCACTCCCATACCTTTCTGTGATATTGTGATTTAGAATAAGAAATGCACGTTTGGCCTTCTTCTGGGTCCCTGGCAAAGAGCTCCTAAAAACCTTGGCATTTCTGAGGAGTGGGATAAAGGTATCTTTTGTTATATTAATGAGGTTACTTTTGGAAAACTCCTAGGTAACCTAAGGATGGGGGTGGTTCCAAGGGGAACCTCGGGGGACTAGAGGATTAGTAGTCCCCCTTCACCTCCAGGGAGTGATTTAATCAACTATGCCTATGTAATGAAGCCTCCATATAAATCCAAAAGGATGAGTTTCAGAGAGCTTCCAGACTGGTGAACATATCTGGAGATTTGGGGAAAGGGGCTCACAGAGCATGAAGTTCCTGTCCTTTCTCACATACCTTGGCTTATGCATCTCTTCCTTCCAGCTCTTCCTCAGTTATATCCTTTTATAATGTTAAAATAAATTTCTAAGCCTAAGATGGAGCCATCTCCAGCCCAGGGTGCGTCATCAGCAAACTAAACTTTTGTGTTCCGGGGCGCCTGGGTGGCCCAGTCGGTTAAGCGTCCAACTTCCACTCAGGTCATGATCTCACAGTCCATGAGTCATGAGTCAAGTCGTGAGTCAAGCCCTGCGTCAGGCTCTGTGCTGACAGCTGAGAGCCTGGAGCCTGCTTCGGATTCTGTGTCTCCCTCTCTCTATGACCCTCCCCCGTTCATGCTCTGTCTCTCTCTGTCTCAAAAATAAATAAACATTAAAAAATAACTTTTAACTTTTGTGTTCCTGTAAATGGTCAGATTGACCAGAAACGTGGTATATATCCAGTCTGCTACTCCCCTAACACCAGACAACTCTATACTTATTTGTTTGTTCCTTGATCTCTCTAAATAAAGTCAGATATGCAATCCTAGCCAATGATGCCATTTCCACGTTGCCCCTTCTAACACTCTACAAAATACACACTTGCCCAACATGCCTTGGGAGGAGTATTCCACTGCTTCTAAGGCACTGTACACTCCAAATCCACGCAGTTTTTCCCTTGAATAAAGAACATGAAACTCATTACTAAATTGTTTGTCATCTGACAATTATAAACCATAATCTAGTAAGTAAAATGCTTCTCTGAGTTCTATGAACCACTCTAGCAAATTAAATGAACCCAAGTAGGGGGTCATAGGAATCTCTGATCTCGAACTGGTTGGTCAGAAGTACAGGTGGAGGGGCGCCTGGGTGACTCAGTCGGTTAAGCATCCGACTTTTGCTCAGGTCATGATCTCACGATTCATGGGTTCTAGCCCCGCATCGGGCTCTGTGCTGACAGCTCAGAGCCTGGAACCTGCTTTGGATTCTATGTCTCCTTCACTCTCTGCTCCTCCCCCATTCATGCTGTGTCTCTCTCTCAAAAATAAATAAACATTAAAAAAAAAAAAAAAGTACAGATGGAATCCAGAATCTGAAGTGTGGGAAGGGACAATCTTGTGGAACTGAGCTCTTAACTTGTGGCATCTAACACTATCTCCATGTAGATAGTGTCAGAATTGAGTTCATTGCTTGGTGGTGTTGGAAAACCCATACATCGTACTTGCCCTATGCATCTTTTCCATTTGTCTGTATACTTTATGATAAACAGGTAACAATAAACAAGTATACATTCACAGGTAAACATTAAAAATACAATAAACAGGCAAACATTAAAAAAAAAAAAAGATGGTGTCTTGGGATAGGTTCTCCCAAAAGTGAGTCTGAAACAAAGACTTATAAACAGGGCACTTATTTGAAAAGTGATTCCAGGAAGCAGAGGCAAGAGATGAGAGACTGAAACAGGAAAGGAGGAAAAACCTATGAAGATGTGTTACTGAGCTGGCCATGATTACAGATGATATCACTCAATCCCATCACTATAGGTGATTGTGGCTCAAACTTTTCAGGAAAAGTTGAAATGTGACTCAGAGATCCCTGTCTAAAGGACAAAAGAGAGAGAATTTATATGGTGACTACTATCTCCCCTTAAAAAACTATGCAGCATGGCCCTGATGAGAAATGCTATTAGGTTGTAATTGTCCAAAACCCACATGGAACCTGTTGCTGCAAGAGTGGCTAGTGTAAGAGGTAGCGACAAAATTTAAAGTAATACATAAGAGAAGTCTTCATATAGTAAGTTAAAATTAAACAATTATTTCTTGGGGCACCTGGTCTGGCTCAGTCAGCAAGGCATGCAACTCTTGATCTTGGGTTTTAAGTTTGAGCCCCATGTTTGGAATAGAGATTACTTAACAAAAATTATACAGTTATTTCCAAAAGCAAATACTTTAAACTACTCTCCATCATCATATGACTAATATGACTTCATTCCAATATGACAAATTAAAACTTTGCTAAAAACACTAATTCTTTAAAATGGCTAGTTTCTTAAATAGAAACACAACTTTTGGTTTTGGCTCAGGTTGTGATCCCAGGGTCACAGGATGGAGCCCCACATTGTCTCAGTATGGAGCCTACTTGGGATTCTCTCTCTTCCTCTCCCTCTGCCCCTCCCCTGCTCACATGTGTTCTCTAATAAAAAAATAAATTAAAATTTAAAAAAAGCACTGAAATACAGTGTGTCTTTAACTTTATCACTTACCATTCTAATACACACAATCTATTTGCTGATCATAACACTTCACTTGTTCCCCAAGAAAGACTGACTAAAAGTCCTTCCCCTACTTCTTTTGCCTAGCAAATTCCCATTCATCTTTTTAAAATTTTCTCATATGCAACCTTTTAGAAAATCTTCTCTGCCTAACTCCTACCAAAAGGTTCTCATGTAAAGCTGCACAAGTTGATGTTCACAGTATGGATGATAGCTTCTGGAGTTCTGTGTTAAGTACTGCTGCCCTTCCTCCCAAAGTTTTATTCATTCTCTCCCCCTAGGTTCTATAAGTTCTTTGATAAACTTTTTAATTGATTTTAGGGGTTACTTTGTATTTATCTTAATTGATCTCAATCAGTGAGACATAAAAGGTAAAATAATTTTTTAAATCTTAATCATATTTGTCTTCTCAATGGCTAGCATATATGATAATCACAAGGGCTTTGAGCAATTTTGCAATTCTACGCTCTGACCTTTTCTATCAATAGACTGCTGCTTTTCTCAGGCTCCCAAAGATCAAGACTGAGTCTAGAGTAAAATTAGACTTTAAAGGTGAAATGACAGATCATTAATTCAAGACAGGTTATAATAAGTTAAAAAGGAATGTTGTGTTCCCTACAGCAATCACTAAATGATAATACAACAAAATCCAATAGAGGATATAAAATGAAAAACTATAAAATACTCAACTTAGAAAAATAAAAGGCATGAAAGGCAAAACAACATAAAGGATAATTGGAAAACATTATTAATACCAACCATATTAGTAATTATATTAAATGTCAATGGATCAAATACTCCAACTAAAAGATAATCACACTGGATTAAAAACAAATTAAATGTTATTTACTAGAGATACACTTTAAATATAAAGGCACAGAGAGTTTGAAAATAAAAGACTGAATAGAAAGATATACTATGCGAACACTGTAAGAAAACTTCAGTGGCTATATTAATATCAGCCAAGGTAGATTTTATTTTTTTATTAAAGTATAGTAGACATGCAACATTACGTTAGTTTCAGGTGTACAACATAATGATTTGACAACTCTGTACGTTATGCTCACAAGTGTAGCTACCATCTGTCTACATACAATGCTACTACAATACCATTAACTTTATCCCTATGCTGTATAGACTAGGTAGACTTTAAAACAAGGAGTATCGCCATATAAAAAGGATTTCAAATAAATAAGTCATTTCATCAAGAAAAGAAATGGCTTCAAATACTTGGGGGGAAAAAACTTGACAGAAACAAATTAGATAAATACACAATCTTAACACCCCTCTTTCAGTAATTGGTAAAACACAAAAATAAGAAAGGAATCACACTATTAGATATTTATCCTAGAAAAATGAGAACTTAGTTCACACAGAAACCTGTACACAAATGTTCATAACAGCTTTATCTGTAATAGTAAAAAAAAATTAGAAACAACCAAATGTCCTTCGACAAGTGAGTAGGTAAACTGTGGTACACCCATACAATGGACTAACACTCAGTAATAAAAAGAAATGAACTAGGATACAATTTGGATAGATTTCGAAGACATATGCTGAGTGAATATAAAAGCCTTATTTATGTGTTACATACTGTATGATTCCATTTATATAACACTCTCAAAGTGAGAAAAATTACATTGTTAAAGAATAGATTCATAGCTGCCGGGGCTAAGGTTGAGGGGAGGTGACCATAAAGGGATAACACAAAACAGGTTTTTTGTGATGATACAACAGTTTAGTACCTTAACTATGTTAATGGTTACGCTAATCTGGACATGATAAAACTTCGCAGATCTATACACCACCACCACCACACCAATAAAAAAACAGTATGTGTGAAAACTGATAACATTCTAGTAATATCTGTGGTCAACTTATCCTGTATCATTAAGGGAAGTTGGGTGAAGAGTGCACAGGACCTCTCTGAACTATTTTTGCAACTTCTTGTGAGTCTTAAAGTATTTCAAAAGAAAGAAAAAGTATATTTAAAAAGTTTAAAATAAAAAAAGGAAAAGTATATTAAAAAAATTACAATAACAAAAAAGCTTAAAATGTCCTCATCATGACATCATGAGGAATAGCAGAATAAGAGCCTCCAAAAATTGTCTCTCCATAAAAGCGACAAGAACACTGGCAAAAAAATGTCAAAATCAACTTTTTCAGTCTTAAATACTAACCAAAGGCTTACAATATTCTGGGGGGCATTTTCTAAAAAAGGCCAAATCTCATTTAAAACAGCAAGTTTTGGAGGCGCCTGGGTGGCTCAGTCAGTTGAGCATCCGACTTCAGCTCAGGTCATGATCTCACGGCTTGTGAGTTTGAGCCTGGAGTCGGGCTCTGTGCTGACAGCTGGGAGCCGGGAGCCTGGAGCCTGCTTCGGATTCTGTGTCCCTTTCTCCCTCTGCTCCACCCCCACTGATGCTCTGTCTCTGTCTGTCTGTCTGTCTCTCTCTCTCTCTCAAGAATAAATAAAACATTAAAAAATTGTTTTTTTTAAACAGCAAGTTTTGTGCCATTTTAACTTGCCCTATTCCCATTCCCCTCTTCCCAGCTCCATGGTAGCCTTAAAAAGCAAAAGCCCACACACACAGTGAAAACCAGGAGCCTAGCAGCTGCTAGACAGGTCCGAACAGGACTGGAGCTCTTTCAAAGCCCTATCTTCAGAGCACTGCTATTATTTAAGCTTACTGGCAGTTCCCTGAAAAACCCCACTCCTGAGGCTTCTCATTATTTGACCTGACTCCGAGCTTGCCCAGCTCTAACACCCTTTTCCCCAGGAGCATTTGTCAAAAACAATCAGCTGCAATTGTTTAACCTCCCAGCTGTCTGAAGCAGTTGGCACACAAAAGAAGCTAACCAAAAAACTTAAAAGGAAAAGTGGAGGCATGAGACATCCACAAAAGGCTCTGAAAAGTTCTGAATATTCCTGAGGACCTAGAAAACTATGCACATGTGCCCAGAGCTGTGGCGTGCTCAAGGCCTGAAAAGGTCCTAAGCAATCATCTCTGAGCCATGAGTCTCTGCACAAGCAGGAAATAAAGATTATGGCAGAGCTGTAAGCCTGCCTGAATGTTAAAAGGTATGCCTCAACAAGCACACAGAGCCTCTCAGCAAAGATTGGGAGACAATAACAAGCATTGGCAACAAGTGGAGAAAGTGGAATCCTCGTGCATTGTTGTTGGAAATGAGCAGCTAGCTTGAAAAAGAGTTGGACGGTTTCTTAAAAAAGTAAACATTAACTTAGCATATGACCCAGCAATTCCACTTCTAAGTATGGGAAATAAAAACATGTGACAATACAAAAACTTATACATGAATGGTTATAGCAGCGTTATTCATAATACTCAAGTGGAAATACAAATATCCATCAAAAGATGGATAAAATGTAGGATATACATACTATAGATTACTCAGCCATAAGAAGGAATGAAATACTGATACATGCAACAACATAAATGAACTTTGAAAACATTATACTCAATGAAAGAAGCCAGACACAAAAGGCCAAATATTATGATTTCACTTATGAAATGTCCAGAATATGGCAAACCACAAAGACAAAGTAGATTAGTGAATTGCCAGGGGATGGACAGAAAAAATGGAGAGTGACTGCTAACAAGTATGAGGTTTAGTTTTGGGGTGATGAAAATGTTCTGGAATTAGATAGTGGTAATAGTCGTACAACCTTGTAAATATATTAAAAAACACTGAGCTGTACAGTTTACATTTATTTATTTTTGAGAAACAGAGTGAGACAAAGCGTGAGGGGGGAGGGGCAGAGAGACAAGGAGACACAGAATCTGAAGCAGGCTCCAAGCTGTGAGCAAGCAGTCAGCACAGAGCCTGATGCGGGGCTCGAGCCCACAAACTGTGAGATCATGACCTGAGCTGAAGTCAGACGCTCAACCAACTGAGCCACCCAGGCACCCCAAAGAGCTGTACAGTTTAAAATGGTAGATTTTATGGTATGTGAATTATATCTCAATTAAATAACAGTTAATAACAATTAAGTAAACAAATTAAACTTGACCTAACTGGTATTTATAGGACACTATACCCAGTAACCATAATATTTATTTACTTAATGAAAAATGTGCACAACATCTACACTAAAAACCTCAAAATACTGCTGACTGAAATTAAAGACTGAAAACACATGTAACATTCAGCAAAACAGACTATAAGCTAGGCCATGAAACTAACTTCTAAATGACCTGTGGATTCAAGAAATCTCAATAAAAATTAGAAAATAATTTGAATTGAACACACATATCAAAATTTGTATGATGTAATCAAAGAAGTACTTAGTGGGAGAAATTTCATATATGAAGTACATATATTAGAAAACAAGAAAGGTTTAAAAATCAATAATCTAAACTTCTGACTCAAAACAAAACAAAAAAAACCTAGCAAAAGAGCAAATTAACTCCAAAAGAGTAGAAGGAAAAAGATGAGACCAAAGATAAATGAAATAGAAAGCATATTTCCAAAACAGAAATTTAAATTTAACAAAACCAAAATCTGGGTCTTTAAAAAGATTAATATGATTGGTAAACCGTTGTAAGACTGATCTCCCCCCTACACGCAATAATAGAATACTAGGGAAATATTATGAGCAACTGTGTAAATAACTCAATAAATTAGAACAGATTTCCTTAAAAATGCAACTTTCCAAAACTGACACAGGAAAAAATCGAAAATCTGACTAATTACATATCAGTTAAAGAAAGTGAATTTGTAATTTAAGATTTTCTACTGTTTTACCCAAAAAAATATTTCAGACCCAGATAGCTTCATTACTGAATTCAGTAAAAAAAATTTAAAGAAACCATATCAATCTTACAAAATTACAATAATTAAGACAGGGGGCACCAGCAGAGCAATATACAAATAGTTCAATGGATCAGAATATTAAGTCCTAGGAAAAACATACACCAATTTAATCAATTGACTGAGGACTTTTTTGAGAAACTCTTACACCATAGCAAGAATTTAGTTTTAGATGGATCATAGACCTAAATGTGAAAACTAAAATTATAAAGCTTCTAGAAGAAAACATAACAGAATAGTTTCACAATTTTGTGACAGGGATAAGGAAAGATTTCTAAGAACACAATAGGTAATAACTAACAAATAAATCAAATCAATTAATTTGACTTCATCAAAATTTAAAACTTCTGCTCCCAAAAGATGGAAAGGCATGGCTCAAAATGGGGAGAAAACATCTGCTACATATCAAAGTGTGTTTAAGAGTGTGTGTATATACAATCTGACAAATAACTTGTATCCAGAATATAAAAACTACAAATCAGCAACAAAAAGACAACTGAGTCAAAATATAGGTAAAAGACTTGAAATGACTGGCAGTTCAAAAGAAAAGATAAGCAAACAGTGTATAATCACAACATCATTAGCCATCAAGGAACTGCAAACTAAAACCACAATGAAATGTAACTACACACCCACCAGAATGACTAAAATAAAAAATGCCAAACATTGTTAAGAATATAGAATAACTGGAAGTCTTATAACACCACTGGTGGGAATGTCAAATGTGTTTAGCTTTCCATTTTAAAAAAGTGGTTTAAAAGTGGTTAGGTGGTTTCTGAAGTTAAACAGACATTTATCCTAGGACACAGCAATTCCACACCCAGGTATTTACACAAGTCTAGACAAAGACTTAAAGAAAAATGTTCACAGCAACTTTATTTAGAGTAATCAAAAACTAGAAACAACCCAAAGTCCACCAACAGTTCCATGTAATGGAATATTACTCAGCAATGAAAAGGAACAAACTACTGATATACACATCAAAATGGATAAATCTCAAAATTATTATTGAACAAAAGTAAACAGATAAAAGTAAAGAGACACAAATAGTACTTACTGTATAATTCCATTTATATGAAGTTCTACAACAGGCAAACCAGTAACTACTGATAGAAAATGGTTGCCTGGATGCAACAGGAAATAACAGGATTAATTGAAAAGAGGCAGGGGAGATGAAGATGTTTTATATATTGACCTGAGTTGTATTTATATGAATATGAATATATACATTCATATTCAAAATTCAGTGAACTTATGATCATTGATTTTACTGTATGTAAATTATTTTGTTGGCATTTTTTTTTTTCACTAGCCAAGTGAATAGACTAGGGAAATATTTGTGTCCCTTGGGCTCTGTAAGGCCAATCCTTGCATTTGTATTTTGAATACACCTCCTTGCATTCTCAAGAAAATGATCTCTGATACAGTAACTTATTTAATAAAGCTCTTCTTTTTTGACAAAAAAAATAAAAAATAAAGTTTATAGACTTCCCTAATGATACACTTATTTCATAAATCTCTTTTTGACAAAAAAAAAAAAGAAAGAAATGATCTCTTCCCTCTTCCCAGCATCATCTGTTTTTTTGCTTCCTATGGCATCATTCTTTTCAGCATACAAATATGTTGAAATTTCAGCCCTTTCCTTCCAAAAAACCCACACATATATCTTCAACTGCTATTAAGTCCCTGTTCCTGTTACAGTAAAACACTTCCACAGATTGTCTTTGCTCTATTAAATAGTAAATTCCCTTAATCTAGATAAAAATTGTTCATTTTATTTATTTAGTAATCTCTACACCTAACGTGAGTCTTGAACTCACAACCGCAAGATCAAGAGCGGCATGCTCTTCCAAGTAAGGCAGCCAGGCACCCCAAAATTGTTCGTTTTAAATTCAGTTTTCAGAAGCACATATGTGACAAGGCTAACACAGTTATTTAGAGCTTAAGCATTTTTATATGTTGTCTTTGTTTTTTTTTATGTTACTGTCTTTAAATCTTCACAATAGCCCCATAGGATAGGTATTGCAATTACCTCTGTTTAACAAGAACACGAGGTTTAAAACATTTTAAAGCCTGCCAAAAGTCAGACAACAAATAAATGATTCCCAATTTCAAATCTTATGCTTTCATGTTTAAAATACTAGATTTAGACATCCAGAACTCTCAGTACAATAAAAATACCTGACCAATGAAAAACATCCAAATATACCCCCCCCCCAAAAGGCTAATATTCCATTCTTGTATGGTCCTATTTCAAGTAACATTTCAATGACCAAAATCTACTACAACAAAATTATTACAGTGTAGAAGTAGGTGACCAGATAATTTATCACCCAAACAGGACACCTTTGAGAATAAAGGAAGAACTATTAATAATTATGCCAGGATAACTAGTATGATCCAGGAATGTCCTGGGCAAACTGGAACATATGGTCACCCTATTTATAAGTTAGCTTTGCTTTTTGAAAATAAAAATCCATCCTTATGTTTTATTATAACGTTTTTAAAATAATTTAAAACTGAGTAGGTATGAAGAGATAAAGAAATATGAATGTTAACAATGTTACAGGAAAGGGTTAACATTCAAACAGTCTAGGCAATCGTTTTGGTTCCCTTTTATCTTTGACATTTCTTAATGTAGCAATACTGTGGCTGGAAAGATTTGTAGTTAGAAAACCTTGTGTGCTTTTTCAAGGAAAGATGACCTATTTACAAATATGAGCATTAACAACTGACAACACTGCACAGTTCTGTAACAGAAGGGTTTCTGTTTTAGTTCTCCAGAATATTTCATAAATGAAACAATTTCATTTTAATTTAAAAGCTCACTTGTCTCACTAAGAAGTCCCATAGCATAAAAAAGTTTATGTAAATCTGAAATTTATAATTCTTATAAAAGACACAAGTCCTGCAATGAGTTTGAAAATTCTATTTAAAGGCTCCAAAGAAACCAACTCAACAAAGTAAGGCAGTTTCATTCTTAGCCAGATTTTAGTCTCCAAATGAATGTTCGCCATCTGAGTGGCTTGGCAGATATTACTGGACGCATCTCAAAAGACTTGAGTGTTAGGAGAAAAACACCATAGGACCCAACCCACAGCCCACATAAATTTTCCAATGTAGGCCTAACCCACAAAAGTGGTTCCATAATCATCATGTAGGGCACAGTCATGTCAAGTCCCAGAATAGACCAAATCTGACCTGTCTGGGCAGGCCAAAGAATAGGGTTCCTCAGCTCTACAGCAAACTCCCTACCTCATTTTCCTAGTCTTCCCTGGGACAAAATCCAGCTGTAAGCAATGCCCAAAACCAGACTAGACACTGATGTTAGGAAAACAAAGCAATATTCATAGCAGTATTTCGAAACAGTATTGCTCAGTGAAAAGTACATAAAGTGGGAGTCAGAAAACCTAAGTTCGATCCTAAGCTCTACCACTGTCTAACTAGGACATACCCTTCACTTTGGGCCTCAAGGTCCAGTATAGAGAAAGGAAAAGGTAAAATGCCCTCTAAGATTCTCATCTAGTCCTGACACTGCACATTTTCCTGTCTCCTGAATTTAACCCAAGCATCAACTTTCCTATTGGGCCAATTAAAAATGACAAAAGCATCAATTTATCAGATATGTTCTATCATTTTCCAAATAAAGCCCAGCTGGAATCTGATACATATAACAAAAGACAAACATTATTCTTCAAGGATAACTGGTTTTAGAGGCTATAAATTTAGACTCTTCATCAGTAATGATATAGCAGAGCAGAACGCAAATAGTAAGCCAAAGAAACACTATCTCCACCAAATTCATTCAAAGATCTAAGGTTTTTTTAAACAATGCTTTTAATTTGGGGTTCCTGGGTTGCTCAGTAAGTTGAGCGACTGACTCTTGATTTCAGCTCAGGTCATAATCTCACGGTTTATGGGATCAAGCCCCACATCGGGCTCCATGCTGACCTCGCAGAGCCTGCTTGGGATTCTCTATCTCCCTCTCTCTCTGCCCAACCCCCACTCGCATTGTCTTTCTCTCTCAAAATAAATAAACTTTAAAGATGCTTTTAATTTAAATCATTGTTGGTACGCATCCTGTTGTCACTTGCCAACTCAGTCAGTTGAGTGTCCAACTTCAGCTCAGGTCATGATCTCGCAGTTCATGAGTTCGAGCCCCTCATCAGGCTCCGTGCTGAGACTTCAGAGCCTGGAACCTGCTTCAGATTCTGTGCCTTCCTCTCTCTCTGCCCCTCCCCTACTCGCACTCTGTCTCTCTCTCATAAATAATTTTTTTTTAATTTAAATCACTGTTTATGAATTCCTAATAGTTGAATGCTACACTATAAAGGGCATTGAACCAAGTGTCTAGAGATCTGGATTCTAGTTCAGGATCTGCAACTATTTGTGTGAGCTTACACAAATCCCAACATCTCTTAGCTTTCGTTTCTTGAAATGTAATATGAGGGAATTAAATAGGTTAGTTTGCTTTCTATTTAAAATTTTTAAAGTTTAAACAATTATTCTCAGATAACACTATTCTCTAGGGGGTTCAAATTGCTTTAATGAGAGAACACTGCATTTATAAAATGCCATAAAATTTAAAAGCACTTTCATACCTACCCAACAACACTGTGGGATACCTATTAGTATCGTCATCACTGAGTAGTTCATTAAACAAACGTTCAGAGAAGAAAAGAGGGAAATCAGTTAACTAAAAAAAAAAAAAAAAAATGACTCCCGGAACCCAGGTATGTTGATCATTGGTCCTCATTGGTTTCTAATCTTATATTGTCATTGCAAAAAGCTACATATTACTACATTTAGCATTGATTATTTTAAGTGTGGTATAAAAAACAACATTGGACATAAACTCAGATTTAGATAATTTGTGATCTCAATCACTCTCCTCACCAGTAAAAGCCAGTCAGTAACACCTATCTTTTGGGCTACTGTTAGACTAGGCACAAAATGGGAACAAGCCTAATACCATGTTTGTGAAAACTAAGGCTGACAAAACTGCACTGAATGCAGTCCTCAGTGGAAAGTGGCTGGTATCTGTAGGATTACCAACTCATGTAAAACTGCCACCACTTACACAGACTTGCTTCAACTTCAGAAGGCTTCCTGCCTACTTCTAAACCTACATTCTAAGTTATCAAGTTCCTCAAAGGACTAGAGCAAAGCAAGAGTTGCTATAATTGTCTCTCATAATACTTGACAATTTTTGTTCACAGAAGCAGCTTTTTCAGGAAACTTAAGTCGTATATTGTTCCTATAAAAGCATCACGCAGTGCACTAGATCATGGATGTCTGGATTCAATTCCTAACTGCCACTAAATGATTTGGTACAAGGCACTCGACTTTTCTTGGTCTGTTTCCTCAGGTGTAAATGTGGTATCTGGTTTAGATAACACCTAAAAAAAAATTTTTTTTGAGTCACCACTATAATTCAAGGCTATATAAAATGCAACTAACATCTGAAGAAACAAGCATAAATTTAACTATTAGCAGTTATCAATCCTTCCATAAGTCAAATAAGGCTGATGTCAACCTTTAATTCAGTCTTGTGAACAGAACAACCTTTCAACCTCTACATTAAAACATGCATCCTGTTGCCACTTGCCAACAGAAGCTTTAGATTTGTGTTTCTCCACTCAAGAGTAGCCAGAAGACAATGGTCAATTAAAATTAAGTCCACATAAGAACTGATGCTTAACATAAAAGTATCTGACCCACACTCCTAATTAGCAGCAGGCTGCCAGGATGGGAATGGAAGTGGGTGAGGGGGCGACTAACTTGGTTTGACAGCATAATGTTAATACATCCTAAAATATTAACATTAAAAGCTAGATTCTCATGTCCCAGTATAACTTACTGTGAAACCTTCCCATGTGGGTCTCCAAGTTTTAGCACCTGAATTTCCTCTTCTGCGTAATGAGGTAATTACTCTTTGTCTATGTTGGTATAAAATTATACAATTAAAGAAACTGTATCCGAGTTCAGCACAGTTGCATCTTACCTTATCTTACCTGAAGGAGGTTCTCAAGTCATCTCTTAAATATTGTGTAGTTCAAAATTATCACTGAGAAACCGTTAAATCAGCAGGGCTTAGGCTGCCGGAAGCTCAAAGACCAAAAATTAATTTATTTTATTCTCTTCACATTTGTGCTAGGGCCTCCCTTTCTCTGGGACAACGATCACCAAGGTTTTTTGTTTATTGTTTTTTTTTTGATGGTTTTTGGGTTTTTTTGCCAAGGTCTACTTTAAAAGAGGCAGTTCAGAACACTGGGTAAATACGGCAATTTATCTCTTTTTATAAGTAGTCGCATTAGCATAGTTAAACATTCAGAGAATGCTACTTGCAGAAAGTGGAGTGGCCCATTAATCCGTCACCATTAACCAAAAAGAAGAAGAAGAAGAAGAAGAAGAAGAAGAAGAAGAAGAAGAAGAAGAAAAAGCAAGAAACCATCACAACTTTGGAAGAGCAACTGGGGGTTAATCTGTTCAGCGCTCTCATTATATATCTACTATCTCACAAAAGTCATTTCACTTGTGAATTTCAGAAAAAAGTAAGTAAACATATGGTACCTGGCCAGAGTACGAATTCCAGTCATAAGCAAACATTTTAGGGGCACACAATTTCACAGCCCGGGGGGTGATCTAATTGCATCAGAGAGGGCCAAATATACAGGTCTGCTCATGGCCACAAACGAAGTTGTCAGAACGCATGACATGCAGGCATAGCTACACACCGTGCACGTCACACTTCCTCAGGCGCTGGGTCACCCCTAGGGGGGAAAGATAGCTACATTTTTTTCATGAGAAATCCTACACACATAAGCAAGCTTCAGACCCCGGCATCCGGACGAGGGTCACCTCAGCGGTGCGGCTAGTTACAGGGCTCCTCCATGTGCCAAAAACCCAAAAACTTCTGAGAGCAGAAATGACCAAATTGAAAAGTGCAGAGAAGCTGCAACGTGTGGGAGACCCGTGCCACGGGGAGGCTCCAGACCACTCAAGAGAAGGGGCGACACTTCTCGGCAGTCGGGAGGCTAATGCCCAGCAGGCGAGCACTTTAGACTGCCGCCCTCTTTCATTACCTGACGGACGTCATGGCTTCACCTTCCTGCCCCACGCACCAGCGCTCGCGTCCGAAGCTCTGTGTCCGCACCGGCGGCAGCAGCGGCAGCAGCAGCAGCAGCAGCAGGTACCACGGCAACTGCTCCTCTGCTCAGGCACTCGGCGACCGGGAGCGCGTCCTCACACACCCCGCACGCCGGCGGCCCCAGCCGAGACGGCCCCACGCGCTGATTGGCCGCGCCGGGAGGAGGCGGGCACTCCGCCCACGGCCGGTGGCCGGAGATGAGCCGGGGGCGCCTCCGGCCAAGGCGAGCCGCCCGCGCCGTCTCGTGCCGGCTGCCTGGCCCACTGGCTAGCCGAGGGGCTAGTGGGAACGGTGGCCATCTTGAGTCTTGGTAACAGCGTTCCCCCTATACCCGGTTTATGGGGCATGAGGTTGGGTGCCCGCCTCAAAAATGGCCGCCCGAAACTGGCAACTGGTTTGTCAGTCACATGGCCACGCTCTACCTCTACAAGCTCAGGTCGCTTTAACAGGACTTGGGACAGGGACGCTGTCAGGGCAATCTTCGGGGATGGGATTTAACAGCCTGGAAAAAACCCATGTGCAGAAGAAAAGCAGCAACCTCCTGGGAAACCTCAGCCCGGGGAAAATCGAATGCGTGGCAACCCGAATGTGTGGCAACACAGCATGATGTGTTAAATTCGAACTCGCAGCCTTTAAGAATCATTTGCTGAGTCCAGCAGTCCCCAAACGTTCTCGGACTTCAGAAACACTTAGAACAACTTATTTAATATAGAAGTTTCCAGGGCCCACTTTAAAGTTTGTGCATCAGAATCTAGAAGGGTGGAGTCCAGATACTAGTATTTTTAGCAAGTCGCAGGTAATCCAGGTACATATATAGTTATAAAGCCTCTGGGTCAAATTAACCTACTCATACTATACTGCTTGCCACACTTAACTGTCGGATTACCACAATTTTCTGAAAAGTATGCAGAGCTCTGAAGCAAGCAACTAATGCCACGAGGCAGGGGCGGGCGGGAATTGGAAGGACCCTAATTCGGGGCCCTAACCTTACAATTTAGTGGGGCTAAAGGGTTAAGAAACTGATTCTGAACCACTAATAAAAGGTAAATTTCAACTGCGGTAAGGATCGGAGGGAGTAATATCAATACAGGCTTTATGACCTAAATAGCATTTCTTTATTCCCTCTTTATTCTCTGTAAAGTAATATTTGTATTAACTCATTACAGCCTCCAGTGGCATTCACTACTGACCATACAGGGTGTGATCAATGCCATAGGTCTGAAATCAGTTATATTAGAAACACAACCCAACATGTGATACTGAAATGTGCCTAATGTATCCGAAAGAACTGAATTTTTAATTTTATTTAATTTTAATTAGTTTAAATTTTAAAAGCAGAGCAATGTAAAATATTTTCCATTAAACACAATTTTGTTTTCATTGGACTACATTTCACTTTTTAACTGTTGAAAATTCAGCACCCAAATCGCGACTCTGTAAATATAAAATACATACCAAATTTTTCAAGACTTGGTACAAAAAAATATATTAAATATTTCAGTAACAATTTTTATACTGATTGCATGTTGCATTAATATTTTGCTTTACTGAGTTAAAATATATTAAGATTAATACCAGCTGTTTCTTTTCACGTTCTTAACGTGGCAACTAGAAAACTTAAAATTATATGCGTCTTGCATTATATTTCTACTGGACGTTGATATTCTAAGTTAGACTTCCTTCTTCTCTTACCTATCATTGCCCCTCTGACAGAATAATTATGTTCACAAAATGAAATTAGTAGGCAGACCAGTTTATTCAGATCTGTGGTTCCTTGGTAACCATCTAAAACATCAAATATTTCAAAAGACTTCAAGGTTCATTCAAAAATGCTTTTTTAAAGCACTGTTCTCTTTAATTTGGGAAATGCATATCCAGAATGAACCCATGAACTATAAATCTGGTGCGTTCAGTCCAGGACTAAAGGCTGTTAAAACCAGAACTATGCTTGGCTGATTCAGACTTTGACCAAATGTCCACAAGCAGAACAAATCAATTGTTCCTCTGGATTAAACAAGATCTGAATCAAAGAGGCAACAGAATAGCAATTTGAAGTGGAAAATGTTGATAGCCCACATGAACTAAAGTTAAATCAGGAATAATCCTTAGAAAGGATTTCAAAACCTCAATGTAATTTTTATATGGGATGTAGTATAGTGCTACTTTATTATGCATACACATCACTTGACAGATCTTATTAAAATAAAGAGTTTGACTCAATAGGTCTTGTGGCCAACATTTTGCCAGTTCTTTATGCATTCAGATTTCATCAAGTGCTTGTGGTCTGTGGGCCATGTTAAGTAGTAAGGTTGTAAAGGTAGCAAGACAGGCAAGATTTGGAGCCCCTGCTTGACTTCCTACTAGCTGCATGACCTTGGACTGGTTCTTAACCTATCGGTCCCTCAGTTTACCCACTCATGTTTTTCAGGGCATTGTGAAAATTAAAACTTAATTCTAGTAAAGTATCTATTAGAGTCCTTGGCACATGGGTAAGTACTACTTTGTTATAATCACACTGGTTAAAATTACATCTCTGGGAAGCATTATATGAAAGCTAACATGAACTTAGCCCTGTGAAAAACAAAATGCACTTTTCCTCATGCCTAAAATACTCAGTGATTCCCGCTCTTGATTTTTAACAATAAAGTTTTTTAAAATATTAATTTTCTTAAGCTTCTAGATTCGAAATTTTACTTAACAAAAATATACTAAATTCTGTGCCATTAAGGAAAGATAAGGGTCTGTACTATCCAAATCTTTAACCAAAGTAAAGCTACATCACATTCTCATCTAACAATCAAAACTTTAAATGTTTTTTACTCATAATCAGTCTACACAACTTTCAAAAAATTTCTTTTAAAACATATTTAGGTACCAGTTCATTTCAGCAGGTATAGGCATAAAAATGTTATTTCAGCAAACAGGGCTCCTGTGTGATTGAGTCAATAAGGTAGGGACAAAAGCAAAGACAAGTTTTTCCAGGCAAAAGCAGAAGTTCTCTTTATTCTTTCTCTCCTAGGCCTTTCTTTCACTCTTTTTCTAATCTCTCCCTACCCTCCCTTCCACCCAAACTTTCCGATCTCCCCCGCCCCCATCTCTCCCCCCATCTCCCCACCCCCCCCCCACCCCGCACCGCCCCACACACACACTTCACATGCAGCTACTGAGTAACTATTACTTAAACTTCTTTGGTTAATTTTTTTTTAAGTAGGCTTCAAGCCCAGCATGCAACCCAATGCAGGGCTTGAACTCACAACCCTGAGATGGAGACCCTAGATGAGATCAAGAGTCAGATACTTAGCTGACTGAGCCACCCAGGTGCCCCCTGATCAATTTTTTAAGTAACTTATTTCAACTGAATTCTTTTCACTTTAGGGAAAAAAATGGCCAACTGAAATTTCTAACCTTACAATTTAAATTGTTGCATCAATAAATAAATAGTTGCATCAAGATAAGTGGGTCAGAATAGTTTGCTCTTGGAAAGATAGGTAAGTAAATACTCTATTTTATTTAACCATGTGGTTAGTCAGCCACTGTAAAAGCAAATAGACAACTAACTCCAAACAGCTAAGTGTCTTTGGGTAGCATAAACAAATACAGTATGTAGACCCACCATCCGAAATTTTTTCAACAAATGCTTCAAACCTCAAAATAATAGCAAAGTTCTCATCAAACACAACCAGTTTGTTGTTAAGGGTGCAATAAAACAAGCACTTTCATACATTGTTAGTGGGAGTATAAATTAATACATTTCTAGAAAGCTTTTTGGCAGTATGTGTCACCAATTCCTTTTTTAGGCAACTATCATAAATAAAATAGAACAATGTGAACAAAGATTTGTACACCCAGTTATTCATTTCAGCATTAATAGAAAAAAATTTATGATATTCTAAATAACAAAAAATAGGGTAATGGTTAAATAAATTACAGAAGAATGTTATAGAGCTATTGCAAAATGTTTTCAGACACTTTTAAATTGTATTTGAGAGACAGAACGAATGTGTGTGTGCACACCCTTAAGTGAAACAGGAGCAGAGAGAGAGGAAGAGAATCCCAAGCAGGCTCTGTGCTATGAATGCAGAGCCTGACGTGGGGCTCGAACTCACAAACCATGGAGATCGTGACCTGAGCTAAAATCAAGAGTCAGACACAACCGAATGAGCCACCAAGGCGCCCCTCACAGGCTTTTTAAGGATGTACGAAAATATTTATCATATATTAAATGAAAAAGCAAAATAAAAAAAGGAATGTCAAGGGTGATCTTGACCATGTTAAAAAAAAAAATACATGCCATTATGCAAAGAAAAAAGATTGGAAAGAAATATACCAATATGTCATTATGGGTTTCTCTGGAGAGTGGGATTATGTGTAATCTTTCTTTTTCATACTGATCTGATTATAAACTTTCTCTTATATATTGGTTTTACTAAAGTAAAATTTTTGTAATTATTGTTAAATTTTAATTATCTTTCTGAAATGGTTTAAAAATTCACAATTTATTCTTTCCATTTTTTAAAACGTATTTTTTAAATCACAACTCATCAAAAATACCCTTATTTTTAGAGGAACTGGGCTTATCTTATTCTCATTTTTATTCTTTAAAACAGGAATAACAAAAATGTCTTTATGATTTTCTTGGTTAATTTTAAATCTTACCTTGACAAAAGTTAAAAGCATTAATACCACTTTTAGGGTTCTACATAGCCCTTATGAGGCCAGCTATCACAACACTGAATATGGAATGCCTTCCCTGCATATTACTTAAAAACACATCTCCTCATTTAATATAAATGAAAATGCTAATAAAGTAATATTTCTAAAACAATCTATATCCTACTCCAAAAAGAGAAAATTCTTAAGACTTTCTCCTAAAAATAAGTAGCATGCTATAGCCTAAGTTTCAGGAGCCTGGGAAAAAAGAGATGGGAATTCTAATCCTGGACCTAACAAAAAACAGTATAACCTTGACTATCAGTTTTCTTACCTGAAACACAAGGGAGGTTGTTATAGGTGACATCTTAAATCCCTTTCAGTTTTTATTGATCAACAAACAAAAAAAGTTCACTTGTGTCTCAATACAACTTCGGTTGTTTTTTAAAGAGTTGATCAATTTAAGGCAATTTTAGTCATCTTTCATTATGGACAAGATTATTCCCAGAAACACTGCTAAATGTATTTACTCTTTTCCCCAAAAGACATTATATAAAAGAGGCCTATTATTTTTTTTCTTTTAATGATTATCTGTAGATCATGTCACATTTCACTTTAACATTACATATTCAAACAATATAATCTTTAAATGGAACCTGATGATTTATTTCCCAGGAGAATTTGAAGAATATAATAACATTTGATTGACTGAACTTTATTTAGTAAGAATTCTTAGCAAACCTCCCTCCCAGGAACACCTACACAGTGCTTTTTTATTTCCAGTGAACTACAAATCTCTGAAACTCAAAGAAAACCTCCAATCTAAAGGTAGAGGGCAACAGTGCTACCCAATTATTTATGCTGACAAGTACTGTTAGAATCTTATAAAGTATAGTTTCTATAGAATAGATTAGTCTCAGGCACCTGGGTGGCTCAGGCAGTTAAGAAACTGACTCTTGGTTTCAGCTCAGGTCGTGATCTCAGGGTTGTGAGACACAGTCCCAAATCTGTCTGTCTGGATCTGCGCTGAGTGTGGAACCTGCTTAAGATTCTCTCTCTCGCTCTCCCCCCTGCCCCTCCCCATTTGTGCTCTATTTCTCAAAAAAACAAAAAAACAAAAAACACCAAATTTTTCTCATTTTTATTTCACTATAGATCTGGTATATGGTACTTACAAACAAGCTTTTTTTTTTTTTTTAAGATTTTACTTTTGGGGCGCTTGAGTGGCTCAGTCAGTTAAGCGTCCAACTCCAGCTCGGGTCAGATCTCACGGTTCATGAGTTCAAGCCCCACGTCGGGCTCTGTGCTGAGCACTCAGAGCCTGGAGTCTAAGCCTGGAGTCTGCTTCTGATTCTGTGTCTCCCTCTCTCTGTCCCTCAGTCTCTCTCCAAAATAAATATTTTTTTAAAAAGATTTTATTTTTAAGTAATCTCTCTGCACAACATAGGGCTTGAATTCACAACCCTGAGACCAAGAGTCCTATGCTCCACTGACTGAGCCAGCCAAGTGCCTCGGAATTATTCATTCATTAAGTCAACAAATATCTACTGAGTACCTACTCAACTGCTCAAGACACTAGAAATTCAGCCACAATTAACGTGAACTGCCCTTATATTCCAGCGAGGGGATATGGATGAATAATCAAACAAGTAAGAACATCAAATGATCATAAGTGCTATGCAGAGAATTAAAACCAGCAGATCAATGTAGAGACAGGCTCCTTTAGATGGTCAGGGAAGGCTTCCAGCAGGAGAGAAATGAATGACAAGACAAAGCCAGGTGGAGGCAGACCATTACTGATAGCAGTAAAATGATGCCTAGACCAGTGTGAAAAAAGGCAAGAGAGAGAAGAAATGTTTGTGGTCAGAGCAAGAAGCAGATCATCTTAGCTTTTATGAGCCTAAGAAGTTTTGATTTTGTTATAAGCATGACAGGAAACCACTATAATTAAGTTTTAAATAGATGAATAACATGATCTGATTTTGTTTTCAAAAATCACCCTTGGTTATTGTGTAGAGAATGGACTACAGGAGGAGTAATTAAGTTTTAAATAGATGAATAACATGATCTGATTTTGTTTTCAAAAATCACCCTTGGTTATTGTGTAGAGAATGGATTACATGAAAGCAGAAAGACCAAATTAGAAGCCTATTATAGTAATATAGATGACAAACAATAGTGGTGGACATAAAAGAAGATGGGCATTTTCAAGACAGAATGACAGGGCTTGCTGGTGGACTAGACATGAGAGACTAAGGAAAAAGAAGGAATCTAGAGCAACTCCTAGATTTTAGATCAGATTGGGCAAATTTGGACTAAATTGGGTAAATGGTGCTGTTTATTGAGATAAATGGAGAAAGCACAAGATAAGCTCAGAAGGCTGGAGCTCTTGGAGAGGTCAGGGTTGGAGATAGAGACTTGTGAAACATATTTTTCCTTCTAGTCTTTCTTACTCCGTGGTGCCTACTGTTTTCTATTGATAGACTAAAAATAAATGTCCAGAATTGTATATGCAGTTTCATTTGAACACCACCACAAGAAACCATCCTTGGAGTCAAATGCTAGCAGCCATAGGTATATACATAAGTAGAATAAGAAGTAAAACTTCCTGAGTGCATAGTTTGTGGCAGACACCATGCTATCTATCTTTCAAGTACTATCCCATTTTACCTCTCAAATATCAGGAGATATTATTGTCATTTTACAGATAAGAAATTGAAGCTCAAAGAGTTAAATAACTTGCCCAAAGTCACACGTTACAAAACAGAAATCAAAACTCTAGTAGTTTGACTGCAGAACTGGGGCTCATTACCACTATACACAGTGTCACTAGAGTAAACCCAAAAGTCTGAGACTTTTATAAATATCCAAATTTTAGAACACCACACCATGATTTCACCCACAAGATGCAGTGATTCAGTGAGTTTTCTGATTAGCTAGAGCACCATATGAAATATTTTCAGAAATTGCTTCCTTTGTTCCTATATATTCTTAAATAGATTGAGCAGCCAATGAATTGCCATTTTAATCTTTAATTTAACCAAGACTCCTAATTAAAGCCAAGAATCATTTCTTAGACCTCTTCATTTTTCAAAATCTCATTTCTGTCAAAATCACAAGAGTGGTTTTTGACAAAAACATTTTTAACCACTCTGCAAGAACTTAGGGGTACACAAGGAGTAGCAAGTGGCTAAATTTACTACCAAGCTAAGTAAATCCCCCATCCTAGACATTTAGCTGTATGAATCTAATTTAGGCCTTATTGAGGCCTTGCTTATCAAAATCTTTCAAGACTCAGAAGTTGAAAACACAAATGTTGACAAAAGGTTCCAATGTAAAAATAAATTAACTTAGATAGCCCTTAGTACATTCTTTTTCTAAGTCCTAGTCCCTACCATTTTCTTTACAACAGTAAAAATAAATATAGTCTCAAATTGAATATGCAGTTTTATCTGAAAAATGTCCTAAGAAATAATCATTTCTATTTGGTTGTTTTATAAATAATGGAACGAGTTTCTAATGTTTTCTTTTTAAGTTTTTTTTTTTAATGTTTATTTAGTTTTGAGAGAGAGAGAGAGAGAGAGAGAACGTGAGCATGGGAGGGGCAGAGAGAAAGGGAGACACAGAATCTGAAGCAGGCTCCAGGCTCTGAGCTGTCAGCACAGAGCCCAGCGTGGGACTTGAACTCACTAAGTGTGAGATCATGACTTGAGCTGAAGTCTAACGCTTAAATGACTGAGTCACCCAGGTGCCCCTCTAACCTTTTCTTTTATTCAATGTTTTTGTTTTCTTTACTGAAGGGGGGTGGGAAACAGAAGCAGATTTCTCACTCATTCTGGTTTCAACAAAAACATAAGAACCTCAAACTGCCTGTATGTGAAGGGAGTTATTAAATCCAAATGTAATCTTTAGGCATTGTAAGAAGGCAGCTCCTTTTGCATGCCAAACAGACATTTTAGGAAGTATTAGGTAGCAAAATTAAGACTTCACAGAAATTTTTGAACCTTAAATCATTTCTTTATTTTTAATTTTTTTAATGTTTATTTATTATTGAGAGACAGAGAGAGCGAGTGAGCAGGGGAGGGGCAGAGGGAGGAGGAGACACAGAATCTGAAGCAGGCTCCAGGCTCCGAGCTGTCAGCACAGAGCCCAATGTGGGGCTCGAACTCACAAACCATGAGATCACGACCTGAGTCAAAGTCGGACACTTAACCGACTGAGCCACCTAGGCACCCCTAAATCATTTCTCCAAAAATCTAAAATAATCAGTATTCCGTGGAAAAATAATACACATAAATTCTGAACTTTGAAACAAAAATAGACTTATAATATTTCCCAATGGGGAGGAGAAGACTATTAGAGTAATCATCTTTCAAAGGGCAATAACAGATTAAAAGCTTGGAAATATAATTCAGTCATGTTTTTCAAAATTACTTTACCATAATTGTGGCAGATTAAAAATGGCTTCAATTTCTTGGAGACAAAAGTCTATGCCCCCTCCCCTTGAATTTTACCCTAGAACTTTTTGACCAATAGGGTATATGAAGTGATGCTATAACAGATTCCAGACTAGCCTTAAGAGGACTGCCAGTTCCTGTCTTGGTCTCTTAAAGTCCTGAACTGCCAGGTAAGAAGCCCAACAAAGAGGTTGAAGAAACCACATGGAGAGGATCACAAACTACACAGAGAGGTAGAGAAGCAGGTTGAGCCAAGCTTTCCAGCCATCTTCAATGAAGGCATCAAGCATGTAAGGACAAACTGAACACTCCAGACCAGACCTGTGGTCAGCTAAATACCTCCAAGTGATCCTAGTCAATACCACATGGAGCAGAAGAGTCAACCAGTCAAACCACGTCTGAATTCCTGACCCACAAAATCATGAACTCATAAAATGGTTGTTATTTTAAGCCACTAAATTTTGGGATAGAAAGCCACACTCACTGTGAAAAATACATTTTGCATTGCAACCTAATATACTATACCTATACCTAACTAAACAATGTTTCACAAAGCAATACTTAACACTTACTATATTCAATGCACTGATAGTTTCTATTCTGTTTTCCTTTTATAAAATACCAGTTATGCTACAACTAAACTGATTCATGATGTAGTTTGAAAAGCATTTTTAATTTATACTACTCACTTCACAGGTACATACACAAAGCTAAACAAAAACCTTATTAGGACCCAGTTCATAACAAGAAGTTTCTCACAAACTCACACAGTTCAGGGCTGAGTGAAAAGCTGAAAAGATGAGGTGTCTGAGGCTGGAGATTATACAGAAATCAGAAATAGCTAAGAGGAATTGAGCCTTTCTCTTTTTTATCACTTCCTTTTACCTCCCCCTTCCTATTCACAGAGCTATATTTCCCTCCCCCACTTTCTTTTTTCTATGATTATCAAGCATTATGGAATTGAGGTTTTAAATATTACATGAATTTAATGAAATGTTGTAGTCCTAGTCTTAAAAGTAGGTTAACTGAACATTTCATCATTTCTATTAAAAGGTTGATTTTTATTATTATTTATTTGTATGAGATCCAAGGCTAATTATGACTATAGGTCATTTTTAATGAAAAAAAATTCTCATCACTGCCATCTCAGATCTGGTAGAACATTTTCACAGGATTTGAAATTACTAATAGTATTAAAAGATTAACAGCTTTTCAGACGATTACTAGTTATTGTTTCATTTATAATATAGGAATAATTTTTGAAACAAAGGGTGTGCTTAATTTTTTTTTTTAATTTTTTTTTTCAACATTTATTTATTTTTTTGGGACAGAGAGAGACAGAGCATGAACGGGGGAGGGGCAGAGAGAGAGGGAGACACAGAATCGGAAACGGGCTCCAGGCTCTCAGCCATCAGCCCAGAGCCCGACGCGGGGCTCGAACTCACGACCACGAGATCGTGACCTGGCTGAAGTCGGACGCTTAACCGACTGCGCCACCCAGGCGCCCCAATTTTTTAGTTATACAAATTACTGTTGATTCCTGTTGCTGTTGTTTACATAATATCTGAGTATTATAGCTAATTATTAAAAATCTTTAATAAGACAGATTCAGGTTTGAATCCTATCTCTGACACTCACTGTGTAATCTTGGGCATATATTACACTTTCTAAACAATAAGTTACTTCATATTATTATAATAATTAATAACATTTGGGACATAAGATTCAAATTATTAATATCAGGGGAAAGTCTAAAATCTGCAAAGTAAATTAAAACTTATTAGATATTGTTCTCTTAACTGGAACAGTTTAATTCTTAAACATAAGCAAAATTGGGTTTGCTCAAGGCTTTTTAATTGGAAATCTGCTCAAAAGTCAAGTTCAATGAGTTAACCAACTGAAGTATATTCCACAAGGGAATACAGTATTATTTATTCTTGGGGTTTGAGGGGAAGGGCTACATATGTTTGGTTAATAAGAGAACTTGAAAGACAAAAATTAAACAAGATTACTAAACACAGTGCCACCGAATTTCTTTAAATAGTGTGATTATCTAGGACACACAGAATTCACTTTGACAAGTTCTCAATTTGTATCTTCATAACTGTAATATAAACAGCAGGAAATGTGAGTTGTAGGTCCTGGGTGTGAACTGAGAGCTCACTAATTAGGGAGTCTTAACCTCTCTGGGTCTATTTCCTCAGTTGAAGACAATTATCTAGTGCCCTTCCTGTGAGGATCAGTAAGAAAAGGTAAGTGAGAGCACATGATATAATCCTTAAATATGTTATTTTATCTCAAAAGGAACAAACTTCAAAGAAAACAGGCACTTCGTTTCTTGTTCTGGAGGGTAAATACAATAGGAAGTTATAGGACTTGGGATCAAATCTCAACTCAAATACTTAATTGCTTTAAGTAACTAGCTGTGTTACCTGACTGATACCACTTAATCTCGCTGGGCTTCAATTCTCTCCTCTACTATGTAAATATTAGACTGATTTTAAGGCACTAACAATCTAACGGTTCTAAAATATGTTCAAAAGTTTCTAAAAATCACATGAAATTGTAAATTACAATTTCAAAGGCACATCTTGGCTGAAATATGCTATTGTTTTCACACCCCAACTCCACAATTTGCAGAAAACCTCAGCTCTGTGAGGTCCCACCCTACCAGAGAATTCGCACCCAGTCATCTCCTCCCACCCCTGTTCCTACCCCCACTCCCGCCAGCATTTCCCAGCAGTCTTTGGAAAAACTGCTCAAAAGGAATGGCTAGAACAGCTTGCTTATGAGTATACAGATCTGTTTTATAAGTGTAAAGATTCAACATCTAGGCCAACAAATAATTTAAGGAGCTCTGGCTTGGACTTGATATCTACCGGATATTAACAAATCTTCTCAGGAATGTAGTTTATTCAAGCTTCACATAAGTCAAAGGTCTCGTCTGTGTGTGTGTGTGTGTGTGTGTGTGTGTGTGTGTGTGTGTGCGCGCGCGCTTCCATTAGTAGAAAAATGTACTCCTCTTCCCTTATTTGTGCTGAACCTAGGGGAGGAATGGTGCACACACAGGGGAAATGAGTGCTAAAGAAGGAACTGCTGCCTAATGGAGGAGGGTAGACCAAGATAACTAAAGATCTGTGAGTTTAAGTCTAGAAATGTATGTATTTCTCTATACAGCACCCTTACAACATTCAAACACAGGTTTGTATTCCCCACCCCCAAAAAAGACAAATCTTTTCCTTTTTTTTTTTTTACTAAAATACTATTTTTAATACTAAACATTGAATATTACTTACTGAATAAAATAATGTAACTATGGGGGCAGCTGGGTGGCTCAGTCAGTCTCAATCAGACTCTTGATTTCAGCTCAGATAATGATCTTGCAGTTCTGGAGTTCTAGACCCATATTGGGCTGTGAGCTGACAGTGCAGAGCCTGCTTGGGATTCTCCCTCTCTCCCCTCTCTCTCCGCACTTCCTCTGATCACTCTCTCAAAACACAAAAATTAAAAAATTAAAAAACTTTAAATAATGTAATTGTAATTGTTTTATTGTACTATTTCAAATCTAAACCACCCAGTTCTATACATTTGGGTAAGCAACGGCTAAGTAAAACAAACAAGTAGAATTTTGTCAGTATACTTTCATGTGCATCAACAAGCCATCTGTACTAGAGTCGCTTCATCTTGAGAGTGTAAGAACAGAGATATAACCCAGGGAATAATCCTGCATCACTTCTACAGCTTAACAGCTTTAATCTTCAACAAAACTAAACTAAAAATGATAACTATGGTTTCATCTCCATTTAGGAAAAACAATTTCTGAAAAACTCTATTTTAGGAGGAATCTAAGACTACCCTCAGTCATGCCTACAAAACAAGAAAATGTTCAAATTTCTCATGTGATTAACTTCAAAGACAACACATTTGAACTGTTTATTTTTAAAGGAAATAATTTTCTTGTATTTCAACTTGTTTACTCAAAAACTTACATGGTTTTTCAGACTTCAGCTCTAGGGCTCAAAGAGTAAAACAGTTTATTGCTATATCAAGCCTAAAGGAATTTGAGAAAACCAAGACATCTGAATTTGATTCTTCAGCTATATTTTGTTTCCAAGTGACCCCTCTTGGATGAGTCAACAGAGACAGATTCCTTTAAAAGACCATTTTGTGGTATTATCCATTGGTTACACAGCATGTTATGTTACACAGTACCCTACAAAATTAAGAACAGTATTGCTAATCCTCAATGTTTTTAGAGTTCTAATTACATTCAAATAGGGTCACTAATTAAGGACTTGCTAAACCACAGGAAAAAGATTAATCATTCTGATAGGTCACTGAGATCTTTTTTGTAAATGCACTCTTTCAGAAAATGTATTCCTCCACCAAATAAGCAATTTTACATTTAAAAAAGAAAACACTGACCACAGGGCCTTAATAAAATGTTTACGTAGAAGTATATTTACTTCTGAAGGAATTTTCCCCATAGACAAATGCTGTACATATTTTCTTATTCTATTCTAGAAAAGACACTGAAATCAGCATGCAAGCAATGAAAGCCAAAATGCAAATGGAAACTCACATGTTCAGATGTTCTTATGCTGAAAGCTAATTACATTGCTTCCTAAATGAACACAAATCATAGGAGGCCACAAGTACAAACAATTCAAGCAAAAACATCAGAAATAAAACATGTAAGCCAAAGTAACAACTTTAAATCTGCTTTGGAAAATATTCAAAAAGTATCTTTTCAAGTGGCATGTGAAACTTCAGTTTGTAAAGACCACTTCAGTGAAATAAGCCTTCTAAATCTTGAGATCCAAAAGTTGAAGAAAAATCTTTACTTTAGTCAGTCAGTATTTTACAGGAAGAAAAGACTAATAACTTAATGACATGACCAGTATTTTTTTTTTTAATGTTTATTCATTTTTGAGAGACAGAGAGAGACAGAGCATGAGCAGGGAAGGGGCAGAGAGAGAGGGAGACACAGAATCTGAAGCAGGCTCTAGGCTCTGAGCAGTCAGCACAGAGCTCGACGCTGGGCTCCAACTCACGAACTGCAAGATCATGACCTGAGCCGGAGTCGGACGCTCAACCGACTGAGCCACCCAGGTGCCCCATGACATACGTGACCAGTATTATGGTAGGGCTAAACAAAAGAGATCTTTGAAATACTTAAAATCATAGATGTGTTGAATGGGAACCTCAGGAAAAATGCAGCAACTGATAAGAAATTCATGTTTCTGCACAATAGCAAAGTTTTAAAAGCAATTTAAAATTTTAATAAAGGTCCACAATCCTTTTGTTGAATTTTTTGGGCAAGATATGTTTTGGGGCCACAATTTTATGAGATTCCAAATTTTACGGCTTTTAGGAAGATAATATACTGTATGTACTATGTACTTTGTAAACCACCCACAGTTTCATCAAGCACGTCATTAACAAACTTAATATTTCTACAACAAAACATATACAGTTGTATAAGGCAGATAAATATTACAGAGAGCCTCATATCAAGTTTTGCTGCCAAATTAACTTTTAAAAAAATTAACTTTTTTAAAAAAGTTAAAACTTCCAGTTTTCAGAGCTTTGGGGATTTCAGAAATATAGACAAAAAGATTACAACCTGTAATAAAACCATTATACTACTTATTTTATAAAGTTTCAGATTTACTTAGTATCTCAGAGTTCCATTCTGTAATGGGGATATCTAGCTACTCAGCACCCACCCAAAATATGTATTCAGTGCACATCAAGTTTCTCCAGCTTAAAATCCAGAGTCCTAATATACACGTGCAGTGTAAAAAAGTTGGAAAATACAAACAAAAATAAATAAATACACAAAAATAACCCACAATGTTTCCACAGAGAGAACAGCTATTAAATTTTGGATGTTGTTGGGGTGCCTGGGTGACTCAGTTTGGTTGAGTGTCCAACTTCAGCTCAGGTCATGATCTTGCAGTTCATGAGTTCAAACCCCATTTCGGGCTCTGTGTTGACAGCTCTGAGCCTGGAGCCTGCTTCTGATTCTGTGTCTCCCTCTCTCTCTGCCCCTCCCCCACTCGTGCTCTGTCTCTCTCACTCTCAAAAATAAATGAACATTAAAAAAAATTGGGGATGTTGTCTAAATTGTCTGATTCTTTCTATACACATTAATAATTAGGATCAAATCTCCATAATTTTAGTGCATATTTTTGTTTTTATCTTACTATGGACCTGGAATACCCTTTCAACCTGAGGATGCTGGTCCTAAAGTCTGGAAAATTGTCAGCCATCATTTCTTCTAATATATCTTCTCCACCATTCACACTATTTCCTCTTTCTGGAAAACCCAGTTAGATGTTAAGTTGTTGCCTCTCAATTGATATTTGTATCTCTTAATTCCTTTTTATTTCTCTATTTTACATCTGAGTGAATTACTCAGTACTATCTTCCAATTCACTAATTTTCCCTTCAAATATGTTTGGTCTAGAGTTTGATCAACCTATTTTTTGTTTTAATTTCAATAACTCCATTTATTCTTTTAAATAGCTATTTATTTCATATCTATTAATTTTTGATTCATAACATGTTTTTGATAGTGGGGAAATTACAATTCCCAATTCTGAGCCATCTGGCAGCTCAGCCGTCTCTGTGCCACCACTTTAGGTCCACAGCTTTTTTTTTTTTTTTTTATGAAATTTATTGACAAATTGGTTTCCATACAACACCCAGTGCTCATCCCAAAAGGTGCCCTCCTCGATACCCATCACCCACCCTCTCCTCCCTCCCACCCCCCATCAACCCTCAGTTTGTTCTCAGTTTTTAAGAGTCTCTTATGCTTTGGCTCTCTCCCACTCTAACCTGTTTTTTTTTTCCTTCCCCTCCCCCATGGGTTCCTGTTAATTTCTCAGGGTCCACATAAGAGTGAAACCATATGGTATCTGTCTTTCTCTGTATGACTTATTTCACTTAGCATCACACTCTCCAGTTCCATCCACGTTGCTACAAAAGGCCATATTTCATTTTTTCTCATTGCCACGTAGTATTCCATTGTGTATATAAACTACAATTTCTTTATCCATTCATCAGTTGATGGACAATTAGGCTCTTTCCATAATTTGGCTATTGTTGAGAGTGCTGCTATGAACATTGGGGTACAAGTGGCCCTATGCATCAGTACTCCTGTATCCCTTGGATAAATTCCTAGCAGTGCTATTGCTGGGTCATAGGGTAGGTCTATTTTTAATTTTCTGAGGAACCTCCACACTGCTTTCCAGAGCGGCTGCACCAATTTGCATTCCCACCAACAGTGCAAGAGGGTTCCCGTTTCTCCACATCCTCTCCAGCATCTATAGTCTCCTGATTTGTTCATTTTGGCCACTCTGACTGGCGTGAGGTGATACCTGAGTGTGGTTTTGATTTGTATTTCCCTGATAAGGAGCGACGCTGAACATCTTTTCATGTGCCTGTTGGCCATCCAGATGTCTTCTTTAGAGAAGTGTCTATTCATGTTTTCTGCCCATTTCTTCACTGGGTTATTTGTTTTTCGGGTGTGGAGTTTGGTGAGCTCTTTATAGATTTTGGATACTAGCCCTTTGTCCGATATGTCATTTGCGAATATCTTTTCCCATTCCGTTGGTTGCCTTTTAGTTTTGTTGGTTGTTTCCTTTGCTGTGCAGAAGCTTTTTATCTTCATAAGGTCCCAGTAATTCACTTTTGCTTTTAATTCCCTTGCCTTTGGGGATGTGTCGAGTAAGAGATTGCTACGGCTGAGGTCAGAGAGGTCTTTTCCTGCTTTCTCCTCTAAGGTTTTGATGGTTTCCTGTCTCACATTTAGGTCCTTTATCCATTTGGAGTTTATTTTTGTGAATGGTGTGAGAAAGTGGTCTAGTTTCAACCTTCTGCATGTTGCTGTCCAGTTCTCCCAGCACCATTTGTTAAAGAGGCTGTCTTTTTTCCATTGGATGTTCTTTCCTGCTTTGTCAAAGATTAGTTGGCCATACGTTTGTGGGTCTAGTTCTGGGGTTTCTATTCTATTCCATTGGTCTATGTGTCTGTTTTTGTGCCAATACCATGCTGTCTTGATGATGACAGCTTTGTAGTAGAGGTCCACAGCTTTTTAAAGCAACAGCCACGAGTAAAGGCACTCAGCCTTCTTTTCATCCAGGCCCAGCCCAGCTCCCAGTTTCATCCACTTTATGACACCTCTTCCCCTACACAGTTATTTCCACCAGCTCATGAACCCAGAGTCTAATTGCATACTTCCTTCCCGTTTTAGTCCCTGCATATGTTGATCTTGCTCTTGAATATAGCTGTATCTGTTTTCTTTTTAAATTTGTAATTGCTGCATTTGGAGCAGAGAGTCAACAGTAGGATAAACAATACCATAACAGCTAACATTTATTGTATACTTATGGACTGCGAATTTTATATTTATTTTATAAATATAATCCTCTTAACAATGTTTTGAAGTAGGTACTATTATTACACCCATTTCATAGGTGAGAAAACAGGCACAAGGCCAGTTAGCAACTGTTCCAAGATCACCAGCTAATAAGAACCAAGAGTCAAACCAGATATCAGATACCAGAGACCACACTCTTAATCACTATACTGCCTTCCATCCTGATCAAAATGCTCTTTATAATTCTGATTCTCTCTTTCTCTTTCTCTCTCTCCCTCTCTCATTCCACCTAACTGTGAACATTTTGCACACAGGCAGCATCTTAAGTGACGGAAGGGAAGTGGAGCTGTATTTCAGGTAGAAAGTAGTATATCAGTCTTATATTTTATTTAGTGTTATTCAGTCTAGGCCTATACCTAAAATCAGAAACAGGGTTTTCAATGCCTATCTTTTTTCATAGAGCCCTTCCCACTTTCCCTGAGCTCTAAGCATTTCCCATGTACCCCTAGACACCCAGGACCATCCATGCAGGCTTGCCCCTGCTCTCTCTCCACCTCCCTCACTCTGTCCTAGTATATAATGCCCAGGAAAGCACCCTATTAGGACATTCATACAAAGTACCTCAGAAGACTTTTGTTTTCCATTTTCCTTCATAGCCCAAAGCCTTAATCATAAAGGATTACATTTGTGAATATAAGTGAACAGCATGCAGTATAATCCAAAAAAGAGCCATCTTCAATTTTAGGCTGCATTATTAAAAATATAAAGTCTAAAAAAGTGAAGGTTATCAGTGCCACTCTATACTGTGCTAATAATTCATTCAACAAACATTAGCTGAATCACTCCTAAGGACTAGGCACTGTGCAACACACTAAGGACGTACAAATCACCCTTTCTCTTTGCCAGTCTGCATATATTTTCCTCATTTAATCCTCACAACAGAACGCTCCTAGAACAGAGCGCTCAGTTTGTAAAACTAATCTTCCAGAGAATTTTCTGAAAGAGAAAAAAATGTGTTTTAGAAGAAGGGTTACTAAAACTATTACTTGGTCACCTAAGATACTTACTAGCCTTTTCTCCCTATATTTACTATCCAATTTTTAAAACACAGGGTCCTTAGTAAGGCAGGACACAGAGGGAAAGAATAAAAGGAATCCATGGAAGTGAAATGGTAAGGAAGCAATAATTTGAGAAAAGCTCAATATTTGCTGATTGGAGAATTGCAGTTTGTTTTCTTTTTAATGTTACTAAAAGTCATGACCTGGAACAATCTTTAATTGCTAATGTCAGTAAGTTATGATGTTGGTTCTTAGGATTCAACCCTTCCTAACATCAACTTCAGAAATTACAAATATTTGCTATGATGAATAAGTACAGCTATGTCTCAAGAAGATTAGGAAGAACTTGACACTGGAGGTGGAGAGACTAGTTAGGAAGCCAACAAATGTAAGCAAGATAAAGTCTACACTTGAGTTGTGGCAGCAGGAATGGAAAAGGAAAGGTGTTTATGAGACATTACTGAAGAAGAAAAGATCAACTTTGATAATCATATGTGGATGGAAAATGAAGCAAATACCTAGGTTCCAAACTGTGGAGAAAGAATTAGTGATGCCATTAACAGATGTAGGAGCCATGTAAGAAGGTGCACATTTAGGACAAGAGACAGATTTAGCTTGATATACATGACTTTGAAGAATCAGCAAGACACTCAGAAGGAGATATTCAGCAGACAGTTAAAATTAGGGTCTGACAACTTAAGGACTTAGCAATAGCAATATGATTCAGTACATGTCCAGTACAAAGTATGGATGCCCTCTACCTTCTGCTCCAGTCAGACCAAACCATCTGTAGTTCCCCTACAGAGGCAGCTCTCTCCCATCTCTACCTCCAAACAAACCTTCCTATAAAGCCAAACACCCTACTTCATACCTGGTTAACTCCTTGTCATATTTCAGAATGCTCAGGTATCATTTTCCCAACCCTTACTCATTTCCCACCAGGAGGATGGTGCCTGGGTCTTACCTCTCTACATATTAGCACCTAATATTTAGTACCATTCCTAAAATAGCAGCCACTTAAAGACTGATTGGAAAAAAACAGACTTGGCACATGTTCAATAAGCTTTCAAAAGAACAGGATCCTCTTAGAGATGACCACTAAAGAAATGAACTTGGATGAGATTTCCAAAGGAGAGAAAAGAAAATGAGTGGTCCTAAATATAGGTATTCATCGTGGAATATATTCAACTGGGGATCAGTTCCCAAAAATGGTTCTCAACTTCCTTCAGCCCCAAATACCTCATCGGTGACACAAGGAGTATTACCTACCTCACAGGCTGCTGGGAAGATTAAAGGAGATAGCATATATAAAGCACCTAGTATAATATCTGGCACTCAATATTCCCTTCTGTTCCCCAACCCCACGTGAAAACATGTTAAAGCCTGCTTATTTCTCTGCAGCTTTAGTAACTGCTACAACCTGACAAACAATCCAACCTAGAAAAATAATGGATATTTGAAAAAGGGAGGCTAGACTTGTCAAATACTCTCTCTTAGTCTTTTCAGTCTCAACACTATTGTTAATGTTATCTAGATAATTCTTTTTTGTTGTAGGGGGCTTCATGTACATTGTAGGATGTTTAGCAGCATCCTTGAACTCTACTTAACTAGGTGTCAGTAGCACTCCATACCAAAAATGTTTCCAGACATTGCCAAATGTCCCTAAGAGGCAACATTTCCCCTAGTTGAGAACTACTACCCCAGAGCTAACTGAAATTCTCAAAGTTCTAACTCTTCTCCCTGACACCTACAAACATATATCATACATTCATTTGTTCCTCACTAATTCCACACATTAAATTGTGCTTAGGCTTTATAAGCCACTCTCCTGAAAAATTAACCAAAACGGGTAGCTAGCCTCTTAACTGTCAAACCAGTCATCATAGATAATGCATGCAATCGAACCAATCAGTGCATTATCACACTGCAACCCTTAAAACCAAATTAACATAAGTAGGAATAGCCAATCCCCAAAGGTCTTCACACAAAATTAAGAGATTTGTCCAAGTACTCAAGTGTCTAATCTTTTAACTTCATGTCTACAAGTGGCACTAAATAGATTATATAAAGTGAGTTTTTAGTTGCCTAAGGACTTGTACAATTTGGGGTGGGTTTTTTTGTTTGTTTGTTTTTTAAAGTAAGCACTATGCCCAACATGGGGTTTGTACTCATGACGCTGAGATCAAGAGTCACATGCTGTACCAACTAAGCCAGCTAGGAGCCCAAGTACTTTCACAAGTTTTAAATAAACACAATGACATATAAGATACATTCAATATATTTAAGAATTAAGTAGGATGGGGGGGATGGGCTAAGTGGGCAAGGGGCATTAAGGAAGATACTTGTGGGGTTGAGGACTGGGTGTTATATGTAGGGGATGAATCACTGGATTCTACTCCTGAAATCATTATTGCACTATATGCTAACTAACTTGCATGTAAAATTTTTTTTTTAATTTTTTTTTCAACATTTTTATTTATTTTTGGGACAGAGAGAGACAGAGCATGAACGGGGGAGGGGCAGAGAGAGAGGGAGACACAGAATCGGAAACAGGCTCCAGGCTCCAAGCCATCAGCCCAGAGCCTGACGCGGGGCTCGAACTCCCGGACCGCGAGATCGTGACCTGGCTGAAGTCGGACGCTTAACCGACTGCGCCACCCAGGCGCCCCTAAAATTTTTTTTAAAAATTAAAAAAAAAAAAGAATTAAGTATGAGACACCTATATATTGCAACAATATAAAAAGTTATGTACATTAACAAAAAAAAAAGCAAACATAGAGAAACAAAAACTGAGTTAACAGTTCTCAAGGGTTTTTGGATAATTGCTTGAAGTTATAAGTATACAGCATGGTAATTAAGAGCACAAGCCTGGAATCAGACTACCTGGATTAAAATCCCAACCCCATCTCTTATAAGATAGGTGACCTTGATCAATTTACTTAATTTCTCTATGCCTGTTTCTTCCTTAGTAAAGGAATTATAGTATCTACCCTGTAAGGTTGTTGTGGGATTGAATGACTTAAAACAGGTAAATTACTGAAACAGTGCCTGATACATACATACTAAATGTTAAATATTATCATTTATCATTGTTTTTAAGGCTGCATAGCAGAGAGTAGTGTTTCTTGGGTGGCTATATAAAAGTTGACACTGGGGGCGTGTGGGTGGCTCAGTCTGTTAAGCATCTGACTTCGGTTCAGGTCATGATCTCACTGTTTATAAGTTCGAGCCCCACATCAGCTCTGTGCTGACAGCTCAGAGCGTGAAGCCTGCTTCAGATTCTGTGACTCCCTCTCTCTCTGCCCCTGCCCCACTCACTCTTGCTCTCTCTCTCTCTCCCAAATATTTTAAAAAATTAATTTAAAAAAAAGCTGACAATGGAATCAAACAATGGACTTGCATCCAGATGCTCTGGATTCATATTTCAGTTCCTTAACTAATTATTTCATTTGGGCTTCAATCTCCTCACCTGCAAAATAGGCAAATGCCTTGAAAATGTGTCAGCATAAGAGAAAAATCTAACGACCATATGTTTAGTAGGATAGAAAGGAAAAGTTGCATCTGTCTTCCAATTTGGTAGAGGAAACTTTGTGAAGGAGGTACCTTTTAAAAAAATACTCTAGTAATGGACAGAGTAGGGAAAGCACATGCCCTTGAACCCAGGTAGGTCTGATTCAAAAAGCCGATGCTTTTTTCAATCTATGGATTGAAAGCTTGACATAAAAAGAGAACATCCTGGGGTGCCTGGGTAACTTAGTAAGTTGGGATCCGACTCTTGCTTTCCACTCAGATCATGATCTCACTGTTAGTGGGATCACTCAGGGGTCAGGCTCTGTGCTATTAGCACAGAGCCTGCTTGGGATTGTCTCTCACTCTCTCTCTCTCAAAATACATAAACATTTATTTTAAAACTGAGAACATTCTGAGTTGTCAAAAGAAAAAAATAAGTTTATTTCCTTGCAAACTAATCCTTTGAGGGTAGTAGGAATACATTAAAAGCACTGGCAGAAGGATGCCTGGGTAGCTCACTGGGTTAAGCATCAGACTTCCACTCAAGTCATGATCTCCCTGTTCTTGGGTTCGAGCCCCGCGGTGTCCGGCTCTGGGCTGACAGCCTGTTTCAGATTCTGTGTCTCCCTCTCTCTGCCCCTCCCCTGCTCGCATTCTGTCTCTCTCTGTCTCAAAAATATACATTAAAAAAAATTTTTTTTTAAAGCACTGGCAGAGATACGGCCACCATCCATCCAAAACAGCTTGAAAACAGTATCAGGCCTCTAACTGACCTTCTCCTTTCATTTACAAATGCTTCATTTTTTTGGAGGTGAAGGATGATTTTGGAAAAAATGAGACTTGTCTTGTATAATCAAGGAATATCCCAATAGTTTTAAAACAATTTGTCTATACTTACATATAAAAATCAATGCCTTACAACAAACATTTCAAAATCATCAAGGACTGTGCATGTTACACTTTATACTTATCAGGAAGGAATACTTTAACAAACAACATTTTATAAGTAAATTACAACATCATGTGAGGCAGGTGTTGGGGCAAAATTATCTCCACTGCTGACAAAAAGTAAAAAGAAAAATCAGTATTTCCTATCTATTCAGCCCAAAACCGTCCCGCCAAGCCTGCAAAAGGTCTTCAAAGATGTCAACTTTCAGAGTGCGTACAAAAAAGAAAGGTCAAGGCGCCCTTCCGCGACACTACTAAAAATCCCTAAGAATTCTGTCTTTGCCCCAGGGTAGAGCGGTCGCTGGACCTCCTCCTCGTTATCCCCCAGAAAATAGGAGGTGGCAGGGTTGGACTCTGCTCTGCACGAGTCAGGTCATCCAAAGTCCCACTAGCCCAGCCGGGGGGAGCTCCCACGTGGCGCCCGCAGCGTGCACCTCGCCAGATCGGTTCTCCCCGGCCAGTGTCCTGATTGGCCAAGAGCAGCCGGAGCGAGCAGGCGGCGACTCGGCCAAACTGGGCGGGCGCGGGGCAAAGGGTCGCAGCTTGGCGGGCAGCTCCGTAAACTGCCGATCGTGAGCTTTGGCCCCAAGCCGACAGCGAGAACACCATTCGGCTCCAGGGCCGTGAAACCCTACGTGGGCCCCGGGTAGTTGCAGACGCCGTCACCCTCCACCCTATGTCGAGGAGCGCTCACCTCAGCGCTCGCGGCGCCTCCACCTTCAGCTTTTTGGGCTTCGGCTCCTCCTCAGTCGCAGCCATCTTCGAACTCCCACCCCTTCTGCTCTCTGGCCCCACCTCCCTTATCTCATCACCGCCCCTTTCTCCCCGAACCCCGCCTCTCCTGACTCTTTCCACTCGGTGTCTCTTCCTTCCACAGCCATTGGCTCAGCCCCCTTCTGGTCCCGCCCCCCCGGCTGTATCGGGACCCCAGACTGAGTTAGGCTGCGTACGAGCGCCTGAGTCCACATGGTGTGAAACCCACTTTCTTCTAGGTTCTGGGTGATCTAGAAGATTTAGATCCTAAACCTCAAGAGACGCCCTTCTTCTCATTCAACGTCTTTCTTCTTATTTAATCTTCTCAATACTGTAGACCCAGTTGGTTTCTTTGAAGCTGTTAGTCAGGCACTCTATTGGGCACCCCACCTGCGGGGGTCCTCGGGGCCTTCTCAGCTGCCACAGCCTAGGTCCGGAGTGGACCTGGCGCCGAATCACTGGCTGGCCCAGGTGTTGGGGTGAGTGTGAGGGGCGGGGAGTCTACGGACAGGGAACAGCTCGAAAACTGGGGAACAGGCTGAATAGCTGGGGGTCCGGACTCCAGCCTGGGCTTCGGGAGAATTTCTGATGCTGACCAGGCCTCCCTCTCGGCCTTCCAGGCTTTCTTGCCGGCAGGGCCGGAAGGGAGAGGTGCACCTGCAGCCCGGCCTTCTCGGGTCCCACGCCCAAGAGCTTCAGGCTCATTGGGGTCCCTCTCCGTGCTTCGGCGCGGGAAAAAGATTTTGTCACCCACGGTGAGCTGAAGTAGCAACAACTCGGACCTCAGCCCTAGCCTTGTGCTTTGGAAGGCAAACCCCCTGACTAACCTGAACGGACGTCCTGTTAGAGGGTGGCGCCTGGATGAGCCTGGGGTGGCGAATACAGTGAGGAAGGTGTTGCAGTTCTTCAGGAGAGAGGTGACGGGAATCTAAACTGAGTATGGAAAAGTGATGAGCACTGTGGCTGGTTGGATTTGTTGGGTTTGGCTTGTACCCAAAGCTAAAGCTTATAACCTGTATGATTATGAAGGTGGTGCCACTAAAATTAGGAGCCCATACGTGAGGAGGAGGAATTTTGTGGAGCTTGGGATATACCGAGCTTGAAACAGGGGCTTAGGTGTGGATGGTAGAAAGATTAAAAGGGGGAAAAAGAAAAGGCTGGGAAGTAAGCCGAAAAGAAACTTTCAAGGTGGTAACCAAACAGGTGAAGTTTCATGTAATAAGTCTTTGTTTTGGTTTAGAGAAAGTTATCAGTGACATGAAATGCTGCAAGGTTCAAAAGAGGAATTTGAAGTTTGAGACTAGGTAGCTGGATTTGATGATTAGGAAGTCATTAGACCAGTTAAAAGATCTGCTTGAATACAGTCAATTACTGAGAGGAGAGATTGCAAGTGTAGACTAATCAAACCTTCATCGTTTGGAGCATGAAGCAAAAGATTATTGAGCGGGTGTCAGTCCCTGTAAGGATTGGGGTTTATTTTTATTTTATTTAAAAAAATTTTTTTAAGTTTATTTATTTTGAGAGAGACAGAGCGCGAGCAGGGGAGGGGCAGAGAGAGAGAGAGAGAGAGAGAGAGAATCCCAAGCAAGCTCTGTACAGAGCCCGACCTGGGGCTGGAATTCACAAAACTGTGAGATCGTGGCCTGAGCCAAAAATCAAGAGTTGGTCGCTTAACCACTGAACCACCCAGGCGCCTCTGGGGTTTGGTTTAAAAAATACAAGACACATCATGTTTTGGGGCAGAAAGCAAGTAACCAATGTGTATGATACAAATCTAAGAAAAGAGAGAAGGAAATGGGATCAAAATTACAAATGGAACGATCAGTTATGGAGAGAAAGGAGGACTCTTTAAGAATATAGGAAAAGTGGGGGAATGAGTTGAATGAGGAAGTACCTGAAATTTACATATCTTTGGTACGAAAGTTCTCTTTGCAGTAAGGTTAGTTTTTCTTACCTGAATCTTAGGATTTTTATGGTATTTCTAAACATTCAACATACTATACTGTTGGAGTTCCCTCTAGATTAGATATGTTTAAGCAGCTCAGTAATATGTAAATGCTTGAGTAGCAAATGACATTTATAGAGAAGAATTCTCCCTCTACAAATGATCTCTTCTGTTACACAGAGAAAACAGAAGCGATCATGTTGCTACGACCAAATGTACAAACCTTCTTCCCTTTTGTTTAAAGAGACAAAGTGTCCCTTCTTTTTTCTTTTTTTTTTAATTTTCTTTTTTATTTTTTTAAAATTTACATCCAAATTAGCATATAGTGCAACAGTGATTTCAGGAGTAGATTCCTTAGTGCCCCTTACCCATTTAGCCCATCCCCCCTCCCACAACCCCTCCGTAACCCTCTGTTTGTTCTCCATATTTATGAGTCTCTTCCGTTTTGTTCCCCTCCCTGTTTTTATATGATTTTTGTTTCCCTTCCCCTATGTTCATCTGTTTTGTTTCTTAAAGTCCTCATATGAGTGAAGTCATACGATTTTTGGAAACGTGTCCCTTCTTAAGGAAAACAAATCTCTGAAGTCTCCCAGTACCGTCCTCTCCTCCCTAATCAGGATCCTCTTTTTTTTTTTTTTCCAGTTATTTCCTCTCTCCTCCATCATCTGCTTTTTGCCTTCTACTCATACCTTTCCTTAAGCATTTAGAAATATTCTTCCTTAACTGTATTTTGATATACTCCCATTTATTTTTGTGTCTTTTCATCCTCACAGCTAGAGTTCTTGAGTATATCATCTACTTTCCTTTGTTTTTTCCACTTTGAGCTATTTCTCAGCCTATTTCATCCTGTCTTGTTTCCAGCATTCCACTGAACTACCACAAAAACTACTTTTACTAAAGTCACCAATGCCCTCTATGTGTTAAATCATAAATTCTCAATAGGGACAAAAAAACCATAATACTTTATGTATACTTTATATAGTTGTACTATATATATTCTTCTGGAAACACACTAACACACTCTATTTACTAAAAATTGTTACCCTCCCTCCTACCTTTTTTTTTTTTTTTTTTTTTTTTTTTTTTTTACTGCTCTCCAGCCACATCTTCTCAGTCTTCTTTTAGGCCCATTTCCTTGGCCCTACTCAGATGTTGGAGTTCTTTCCATAGGCTCTTTCTTACTATGCACATTCTCTCTTTGTTGTTGTTTTTTTTTCTCCTTATAGCTATAATCCCCATTAACAAAAAGTCGTGTTTACTCATAAGCATGTCTCCAACTCGGCTTCTCTCTGAAGCACCAAACCTACACATGCAGTGGTCTTGTGAATATATCCATTTAGGTCAAATATATCCAGAATTGGGTCAGTATACAGGACCAGGGCTAACTGCCTCATTTTTCCTCTCATCTCCACCCCCCAGATCCACCTAATCTTTGCTCAAGCCTAAGCATTTCTCCTATCTTTTCATTATACTCTGTCCCTGCTGTCAACTCTGTTAGTCCAGGCCACCACCATAATTCATCTCTCAGCCGGTGTCACAATATCCAGTTGCCTAAGTTTCCACAGTGCGGTTTTTCTTAAAACTATAAATTGGATTTCATGAATTCCCTGCTTAAAACCATAAAAAATGACTTTACATTGCACTAAAAACTAAGTAAACCAGTCTCTGCTTATCTCCTTCCCCGTCACATCTCACCACCTCACCTCACCTCCTAAAGTTGCTAAATTTGTGCTGGTTTTCTTTACTTGTGTTCTCTGTCACCTTAAAGATTGGTGAAATTCTGAAGGACTTCTGGCATAGAAATTACATCTTACTGTTTTGTTTGCCTTCTTTGCTGAAGTCTAAACACTCTTAAGTTCAAGGACTTATTTAGTTCACCCTTTTATCTCCATTGCATGCTGTATATAAAACATATTCCGAACTATCTGTTGAATGAATAAATGGTCTAAGAATTGTCTGAGAATCAGAGGAGCCAGATTCTTTTCTGATCTCATTCTCTTACCTTGCATATAGGCCCTTCTATGCCCCCATTCTGTTATATGTAGAAGGAATACATTTTCTTTTTGAAAAGGCAAAAGATTTATGTGATCTGAAGAGAAACCAGAGTATACATTTTCTTTTTTAGACACTATTCCAAGAATAGAAATTTGGCTACACATCTTCCTTGACTTATTTATGATGAGGTTATGTCCTGATAAACCCATTGTAAGTTGAAAATATTTTAAGTCAAAGATGCATTTAATAGATCTAAATTTACTGAACATCATAGCTTAGCCTAGCCAACCTTAAATGTGCTTAGAACACTCAACAGTAGCCCACAGTTAGGCAAAATTATCTAAACAAAGCGTATTTTATAATTAAGTGTTGACTATCTCATGTAATTTATTGAATACTGAAGTGAAGAACAGAATAGTTGTAAGTGTATTTCTTGTTTACTCTGGTGATCATGTGGGTGATTGGGAGCTGTGGCTCACTGCCTCTGGCCAGCATCCCACAAGAGTATGGTATCACTCTACTGGAAAAAGATCAAAATTCAAAATATGGATTCTAATGGATACATATCACTTTTGCATGATTGTAAATTAGAAAAATCTTAAGTCAAACCATCCTAAGTCAGGAACTGTGTGTTTTATATTTGCATTGTTTGTGACTCATCAGGTTGAGTGTTCATTTGGTAAAGAGGATGTATGAAGTATGTAAGCTGCAGTCAAAGCTCTGATATAACTGTTTCTGAAGTTTCTCAAGTGGCTTTAAAATAAGCTGGTAGCATTCTGTTTTCTGATTCAAAAGTCACTAATAACAAAAAGATGGCTATGGTTGCGGTACGTGTATAAATTTCCCAGAAAGTTTGTTAAAATGATGAAAGAAGTAACTGCAGCTGCTAAAAGAATAAGTAGCTAAAGAAACAGGCTAGGGGCGCCTGGGTGGCTCAGTCCATTAAGGGTCCCACTTCGGCTCAGGTCATGATCTCACAGTTCATGAGTTCGGGCCCCATGTCGGGCTCTGTGCTGACAGCCTGGAGCCTGCTTCGGATTCTGTGTCTGCTCTCTCTCTCTGTCCCTCCCCGGTTCATGCTCTGTTTCTCTCTCTCTCTCTCTCTGTCTCTCTCTCTCTCTCTCTCTCTGTCTCTCTCTCTCTCTCTCTCTCAAAAATAAACATTTTAAAAAAAATTTTAAAGAGACAACTTACACTGCTATGTGTGGCATTTATTTAATTGTTATATGTATTGGGCTTTTGTTCATAATATGAATAGAAGAAATAAGCTCTCTTCTTTTATAATAGAAGGGTAAGGTGGGTTTTAAAGCTAAGCACTGATGAGAGCCACAAGTGTTATGCTTTCATCTCAGCATTAAGGATAACAATAAATCCAGATGGCTGGTTTAACTTACAGTATTCTCCTGAGATTTGAACTATTGCCAGTGAAAACAACTTTGGTGGAAACTTTTCCTGGAAAGAATTTTTCACCAGTTTAAGAGGATGAATAGGAATGTGGCCTCTAAAATAAAGGAACTATGAAGTCACTTGCTTTGAGAACAAGCAGCTCTTCTGGGGTGTACTGTGACAACAAAGTACCACAGACCTATACCTTCTATAGGGTGACTGGTTTAAGAATATAACTTACTGTCAGATCTTTTAAATATAATTTTTGCTCAAAATAATTTATTAGAACACATTTTGGCTTCTAAATAAGAAGCACATCCTTCAGTTCTTTTTCTTAAATTATAAGCTCAAAGAGCACATTTGCTATCCATTTGCTGCCTAGTCCAATATGGCAACTGCTAACTACATGTAGTTATATGAATTTAAATTAAGTTAAAATTAAAACTTCAGTACATCAGTTGCATTAGCCATATTTCAAGTACTCAATGGCCATGTGTGACCAATGGATACTAGTCCATCATTGCAAGAAATCCTATTGGACAGTGCTGCCTTAGAGAATGTTCCTAATAACTAGTCTCTAGGAGCCAGGTGAGAAAGGGAGCCCAAGATTCATGGACCTGGGTTTGAATCCTAGCTCTTAAACTTATTGTAGGATCTGACTTAACATTTCCAAGACTTTATCATCTTATCTGTAAAAAGGGGATAAGCATGATATTTATAACATTGAGTTGTGAAGATTCAGTGAGAGAATGTAGATAAGTGCCTAGCATAGTGCCTGGCCCACAGTTAGTAACTGAATGCATTTTAGGTATTATTAATTTATTTACCCTTAATGAATAAAACACTTTGGAGCTGAAAATTTAGTTTTGCAAAGGGTACCATCTTCCAAAGTTGGCTCGGTTGAAGTGCTCAAATTGGAGTCTTCATTGAGGGAATTACAGTGTTCTCCTTTAAGCTACATTTTATATTTCAGATGAAGATTTTATTACAAGAAATGTATCATAATACAAGTTTAGTTGCAGATCTTCTCATTGGATATTCCTGTTTGTTTGTTTGTTTTTAAGTGTATTAGCCCAGATGATAGTTAAAAGTTAGTAGGTTCTATATAGCAAGTCTGTATTCCCTTGACACTAATTTTTTTTTTTTAAGTTTATTTGTTTTGAGTGAAAGAGTGGGAACAGGTGAGGGGCAGAGAGAGAGAATCCCAAGCAGGCTTCAGTCAGTGCAGTGCCCAACGTGGGGCTCGAACTCACAAACCATGAGATTATGACCTGAGCCAAAACGAAGAGTCAAGATGCTTAACCGACTGAGCCACCCAGGTGCCCCTAATGACACTATTTAACACCCAAATAGAAATATAAAGCTGACATTAAGCAAACCTATTAAACAAAGCATCTGATTAGATAAAGTAGGAAAATGAGCAGGTTGCAGTATTAATCTAGAAAAATTTAGTAGGTCCAATGCCTGAAGTGTCAGGGTTTATTGTCCTGTTGGTTGCTTGTTAAGTAGAGATGTCTTTGAACAAAGAAAACGTATTTGTTTCTAATACAGGAACTGTTAACAGCATTTATTTTATGCATAATAATTAATACAGTAATTATTAAAACACATCTTAGTAATTAGTAATTTACTTAAAACTTCTAAACATGTGCCAGACGGGAAGGGGAAATCATCACCATTAGTCCTTAAATGTCAGATGCTTTCATAAAATAAATTACTTAATCTTAAAAGAACTGCTCAGGTTTATGTCATTGTTTTCTGTGTTAACAGAATTGAATGAATGCATCCATTCTGGAAAGTTTTCCTTTCCTCTTTGGGATTTACCTTCATGCAGAGAAACTATTCATTTTAAATTTTTTACAGTTGGGCTACACTTCTACAGTAGTATAATTTTGAATTAATGGACCACCAGACTAAACACCTGATAACTGATGTTATCCATATAAAAGAAGGGAACACGTTAAGGTAATTAGATATTTTTCCACCATCCCTCATTTGCAAGGATAATAAAATTTTTATTTGAAGCATAATTAACACTCAGAAAATTATATGTCATAATATAAAGCCCAATGAATTATCACAAAATGAATACAACTTGTAACTATATCAAAAAATAAAATGTTACAAGTACCCTAAACCACCCCCACGCTCCTCGTAGTCACTACCCTCACTCTCCTCCATAAAAGCATTTTTATCAAACCATAGATTAATTTGGTCTGTTCTAGAACTTCACATAAATAGAATCATACTGTATGTATCCTTTTGCTTCTGGCTTTGTTCAATAAACAAATCTTACAAACAGATTTAAGATTTTGCTTCGTGTAACAAGTTAATTTTCATTGCTGTGCAATTTTTCATTTTAGTAATATTGTGTAATTTATTTTTCCATTCCACTATTAATAAACATTTGAGTTGTTGCAGGTTTTCACCATAACAATATATTTTTATACATATTTTGGGTGCACATTTGTACACATTTTAATCTACCTGGAAGTAGATTTGTGTGTCATAGTTATTAAGAATATTTTTTAAATAAAATATAATTCACATACTATAAAATTCACATTTTAAAGTATACAAGTCAGTAGGTTTTAGTATATTCACAAAGCTGTACAATCATTATCTCTAATCCCAGATGGTTTTTATCACCTTAAGACATGAGAAGCCCATAACCACTAACTCCACATTCTTCCCCTTACACCCAGCCTCTGGCAACCACTAATCTACTTTCTGTCTGTGTAGATTTGCCTATTCTGGACATTTTATACAAATGGAATCATACAATATGTGACCTTTGTGTCTGGCTTCTAAGCATAATGTTTTCATGGTTCAGCCATTTAATAGCATGTATTACTTCATTCCTTTTTATGGTTGAATAATATTCCATTGTTTGAAAATTTGTTATTTACCCATTCATCAGTTGATAGACATTTGAGTTGTCTCTACTTTTTGAATATTATGAATAATGCTGCTAGGAACATTTGTATGCAAATTTTTGTATGGACATCCATTACTAGTTTTCTTGGTTGTATACCTAGGAGTAGAATTTCTGAGTCATTTGATAACTCTGTCTTTAACTTTTGCAAGAATTCACACTGTTTTTCCACAGCAACTATACCATTTTAAATCCCTATCAGCAATTGATGAGGGTTCCAGTTTCTCCACTTTCTTGTCAATACTTGTTATTGTCTGCATTTTGATTATATCTAGTCTAATGGGTATGAAATAATACCTCATTGTGATTTTGATTTACATTCTGAGAAGACGTTGAGCACATTTACCTCCGCTTATTTGTCATTTGTATGTCTGTCTTCTTTGGAGTAATGTCTTCAAATTCTTTACCCATTTTTTTTATTGTGTTGTCCTTTTATTATTGAGTTGTTAAGTGTTTATATATTCTGGATAGTAGTCCCTTATAAAATATATGGTTTGCAATTATTCTCTCATTCTGTGAGTTCTCTTTTTACTTTCTTGATAATGTCCTTCAAAGTACAAAAATTTTTAATTCTGATATAAGTCCAGATTATCTGTTTTTTCTTTTGTTGCTTGTGCTTTTGGTGTCATATCTAAAAAAATTATCTAACCCAGGGTACTGACAACTTAATGCATATATGGTTTTTTCTAAGAGTTTTTAATAGTTTTAGCTCTTAGATTTAGGTCTTTGATACATTTTGAGTTGATTTTTGTATATGACATGAGGTAGAGGTCCATATTCATTCTTTTGCATGTGGAAATCTAGTTGTCCCAGCACCATTTGTTGAAATGACTCATCTCTCTCCCAGTGAATGGTTTTGGCATTCTTATCAGAAATCAATTGACTGTATATGTAAGGGTTAATTTCAGAACTCTCAGTTCTATTCCATTGATCTATATGTCTATCCCTTTGCCAGTACCACATGGTACATTTGTAGTAGGTTTTTAAAATCAGGAAGTGTGAGTCCTCCAAATTTGTTCTTCTTTTTCAAGATTGTTTTGGCTATCCTTATCTCTTTCATTTCTGTATGAATTTTAGGATGATCCTGTCAGTATCCACAAAAAAGACAGCTGGCATTATAGTAGGGATTGCTTTGAATCTTAGGCCAATTTGGCGAGTATTGCTATCTTAACAATATTAAGTTTTCTAATCCATGAACATGAAATACCTTCCCAAGTTTTAGATATTTTTAATTTCTAATTTCTTTCAGTGATGTTCTGTACTATTCAATGTACAAGTCTTGCACTTTTGTTAAATTTAGTCCTAAGTATTTTGATCTTCTTGATGCTCTTGTAAATGGATTGTTTTCTCAATTTCATTTTCAGGTTATTCAATGCTAATGTGTAGAAATAGAATTGTTTTTTAGGGGTGCCTGGGTGGCTCAGTTGGTTAAAGCGTCCGACTTTGGCTCAGGTCATGATCTCATGGTTTGTGAGTTCGAGCCCCACATCGGGCTCTGTGCTGACAACTCAGGCCTGGAGCCTGTCTTGCTCTCTCTCTGCCCCTCCCCTGCTCGCACTCTGTCTCTCTCAAAAATAAATAAACATTAAAAAAATTTTTTTAATAAAAAGGAAATATAATTTTTTATATTAATCTTGTATTCTGTGAGCTTGCCGAACTCACTATGATTTTGTGTGTGTGTACGTCTGTGTTCCTTAGGACTTTACATATATAAAAATTGTGTCATCTGCAAATAGAGGTAGTTTTTTTCTTCCTTTCCACTTTGGAAGCCTTTGGTTTCATTTTTCTAATTGCCCTGGCTAGAATTTCCAGTACCATACTGAATAAAAATGGTGAGAGTTGGGGCGCCTGGGTGGCTCAGTCAGTTAAGCATCCGACTTCAGCTCAGGTCATGATCTCACACGGTCCGTGAGTTCGAGCCCCACGTCGGGCTCTGTGCTGACAGCTCAGAGCCTGGAGCCTGCTTTGGATTCTATGTCTCCCTCTCTGCCCCTCCCCTGCTCATGCTCTGTCTCTCTCTGTCTCAAAAATAAAAACATTAAAAAATATATTTTAAAAAAATGGTGAGAGTGGACATCATTGTTTATTCTTGATATTAAGGAAAAAGGTTTTAATCTGTAATCATTAAATATAATGTTAGCTATGGGATTTTCATAGATGCCCCATCAATGTTAGGAAGTTTCTTTTTCTATTTTAAGTGTTTTTATTATAAACAGGTGCTAGATTTTATCAAATTATTTTCCTGCACGTTTTGAAATGATTATATGGTTTTATTGTCTTTTATTTTATGTATGTTGTGTGTTACATTGATTGATTTTCATATGTTGAACCAATCTTCCATTCTTGGAATAAATCCTATTGGCTGAGGTGTATAATCTTCTGTATATATTGCTAGATTCAATTTGCTAGCATTTTGTTGAGGATTTTTACAGCTATTCTTAAGTGATATTGGTCTGTATTTTCTTGTATTGCCTTTGTCTGGTTTTGTCAGGATAATACAAGGGTACTTTTTGATGTACACTAAATTGTTTAAACTTTTTTCCCTCCAGAAAATGATTCACAGTCTATTTCTCATAAACTGTTCCGGTGACATATTTCTAGAGAAGCACTGGAAGAGTGTTGTGAGCCAGTCTGTCTGTGATTATTTCTTTGAAGCTCAAGAGAAAGCTGCTGATGTTGAGAATGTACCACCTGTCATTTCAACACCTCATCACTACCTCATCAGTATCTACCGGGATAAGCTCTTCTTTGTGTCTGTCATACAGACTGAAGTGCCACCTCTATTTGTAATTGAGTTTCTACATCGAGTTGCTGACACTTTTCAGGTTGGTTATTCATCAAATCTTTTGAACTTAAATTACTCAAGTTAGGGGTAGGACACATGATGATATTCTTTAATTATCCAGCTTTGTATGTGTATTCTATCTCTCTCCTTTTCAACTAAGAATAAATTCATAAACCCTTTTTTGTAGGGTGTGTAGCAGTATACATGGCTGTTGTATTCATTGTTTCAGTAGAACACAGTAATCTCATGGTCATGGAAGCCACCCAGGCACCCCCAAAAAACAATATCACTTAAGAAGGTTATTTTTTATATGTATTACAAATTATGTCATCAGGAAACAGTAATGCCCTCTACATACAGTTCTCTGAATGGTCCCAAGATTTTTATTGGTTATGCAGTCTTCTAATATTTACATTTTATTATCTTGCTAAATGTACCAAATAATTGAAAACTTATCTGTGTTTTGGAGGTAGGCAAGTGAAGTTCATAGTTCACATTCTAGTTTAATGTTTCAGTGTACTCTCTGGCTTAATATGTAATAGGAATTCAGTTCAATCTAAAAATATTAAGAAAATTATTCAAGAATGTAGAGAACTACAAAGGGTTTTTTTCCTTCTGATTTATGTATTTTCAACATAGTAAACAATGAATTATGCTACTATAAGTTTATCCTGCTGAACAAAGAGTGTCTAGCAAGCCTTTCTTCATGTCTTCCATTGTGCAATATTATGTACATTTTGTTAAGGACTACTTTGGTGAGTGTTCGGAAGCTGCAATTAAGGATAATGTGGTCATTGTATATGAGCTCTTGGAAGAAATGTTAGACAATGGATTTCCACTGGCTACTGAATCTAATATTTTGAAAGAACTGATTAAACCACCAACAATTCTACGTTCTGTCGTCAACTCTATTACAGGTAAGGTGAAAACGTAGGAACTGAGCAAATAAAACTTTATAAACAAGTTGTGTATAATCTTGTTTATGATCTGACAGATTATTAAGGTAGTACAGCTTGCCCAGAGTTAAAGTTAGTGCTGTTGTGAAAATGGATGTGTATTTCTTTTCATGGGAAGAGGCTAGGTCTTAAATGAAAAAGAAAACTTTTGGTTTTTATTCTTTTATAGATTTTTCTATAAGACCACAATAACATTATTACTATTACTTAACACTAAATAATAAGACTGAATAACTTCCCAGTTAATCCTAAAGAAGCCAATAGAAAAGGGAAGGCTACGTAGAAGAGCATTCAATCTATGTATAGACTGGCATTGTAGTATTTAAAATAGCATTATTTTATGTGATGTGATGAATATATAAACTAATACTATACTCAGAGTCATTTTGTAGTGTATATCAAGTCATGTTATATACTTAAACTTAACACAATATTATATGTCAATTGTATCTCAAAAGCTGGTAAAAATAGCATTATAAAACTGGCATTATGTTATATATAAAATATATAAAACCCAAATTACTAGACTCTGGAAAATTTAAGATCCTCACCACAGAGTACATATTGTCTCCTCCAAGTCTTTGTTTTATACATGCAGAAGATTTATTAAAACAAAAAGATAGGAAATTAGTCTATTTGTGAGATCTCATGCAATGTGGGCCTTGTACTTGTTTTGTAAGTTTCTATTTTTGGTTTATTTCTTGAGTGTAGCTAGAAATTAGGTACATCCAGATGATGGCTTTTTTTTTTTTTTTTTTTTTGAGAGCATTGAAGTCTTCTAGAGAAAGATTTCTGTGCAATGTTACATGCCACACCAGCTATAATGTCTACCATTATAAACCCCTCTCCAAATATACTGACGTAAAAAATGGGGCAAGGGAGGCTTGCAAGAAAGCTTTATTCATCCTGTATACAAGGCTGAGCGTTAGGAGAAATTCAAGGAAAGATAAGATGGAGTGTCTGTGCGCCTAAAATTTAAACTCTGGATGAGAGATTGGGAAAAAAAAACAAAGTACATAAATAATAGTAAGATTGTAAAAGGCAATTCCATACTTTATAGATAATGCAGTGACACTGGAAGGTACACATGATATAATATTAAATGGAAAAAAAAACACAAAACCATAAAAATTATTTAATTATCTTAATTATACATAAACATTCATACAGACAACAAAGCTCTAAAATGTTTTCAATGACCATCTCCAACTAAGGAACTACATACTATCTTTATTTTTGCCTTACACTTTCTAATTTCCAAAATGAACATGTATTTTATAATTACTAAAATAATAGAATGAGAGTATATAGGCTATTAAGGCAGTGCTTTATAAAATTCAAGAGAATGGTTCAGTGGATGAAATAATTCCTTCTGAATTATACTGGTTGGCCCTAGGGCAGAGCCCTAGAGAAGCAACAGAATTTAGGGAGAGAGGGAAGAATAAGAGCATTCTATAGATGGAACGATATGAGAAAACACACACAAAGTGAAAAGCCTTGAATTGTATTAATTTGTTTAGCAGAAGCAGAGCTGTTTTTTAGCTGAGTCGTGAGAGATAAAGAGTTAAGTTGAGGAAATTCTTGAATGCTAGGCTAAATTTGTTTTGGGGGGTTTTTTGGTGTTTTTTTTTTCCCCCACAAAGCCAGTGTGGAAACATTGAAAGTTTTGAACAGGAAGATTAAGGCAGTGTTTTTCAAAAATTTTGGAAGGCAAAAGGTTGGAGACACTAACACCAATCAAATGAGACTGTAAAATTATATGTAAAAAAAGCAAAATTATCAAAATACAAAAAAAAAATAATAATAAGTGGAACCTACTTATGAGGGAAATGTTTAAAGAAATATACCAAAATGTTAATGGTAGTTGTATTTTAGTAAAAGGAAGATAGGTATTTTTAGCCACTTTTCTGAACTTCACATGTGTTGTTGTTGTTATTAAGCAGGTACTACTTGTATGTTGGAAATGTAAATTAACCAAAATGTTAAATATGTCACAGCTCAAGGATATATTTTGGACAACCAGACTTTCTTCAGACATATGTCAGTTTATCAGTAAAAAAGCCAGACATTAAACATGAGCGATATTGCAGCCATATGGGTGTCTGACCTTAAAATGGGAGAAGGCTAGAGTGTGTTCTTCATCCAGTTACTCCATTGAGGCCTGCTTGGCAGCATCTCATGTAGAATTTAAGCTGAATACCAAAGGGCCTACTAATCACTTTGTATTCTCAGTGGAGACATTTTATCAGCAGAAGATTTTAAAACAACTAGCCTCTTTTCTTCATCAGTGGCAGCAGGATGAGATTCTGTTGTTGAGCCACTGGAATCAGGTTAGGTTACTGTTAACATGCAGAAAGCAAAAGATAAGTAAGTGAATTTAACCTGGTTTGGCACATAGAGGACCACATGGTCTACTTCTGTCTTCTAGAAATTTGATCATGTTGGTATGAATATATCTCCGACAATTCTGGAAACCATCCACAAGTGGTTCTTCAAATACTTCAGTGAAGTAAAACCCAAACAGTAAAGAAGCAAATAAAGCATTCTTTTTTTGTTTTTTGGTTTTGTTTTGTTTTGCTGGTTGATAGCTTCTTTCTTTTCTTTCTTTCTTTCTTTCTTTCTTTCCTTCTTTCTCTCTCTCTTTCTCTCTTTTTCTCTTTCTTTTTTTCTCTTTTCTTTCTTTCTCTCCTTTCTTTCTTTCTTTCTTCCTTTCAAGTTAGCTGTACGCCCAACTTGGAACTTGAACTCACAACCCCAAGGTCAAGAGTTGCACACTCTACCAGCTGAGCCAGCCAGGTGCCCTTGTAAATAGCTTTTCTGATGACCATTTAATGCATTACCTTTGCTTTCTCCTTTTCCGGTTTCTAGGCAGCAGTAATGTTGGGGACACACTCCCCACTGGGCAGCTGTCCAACATCCCATGGCGACGGGCAGGGGTAAAGTACACAAACAATGAAGCCTATTTTGATGTCGTTGAAGAAATAGATGCAATTATAGATAAATCAGGTAATTGTGTGCATGTAATCTTATTTGGGAAGAAACAGTTGAGCTGACATAAGCTGAACAGAAAATTGAAACCCTTTGGCAGTATGGCTTCAGTGGAAAGGCATTCACTTTCTAATAGCTTAAAAATCTGTTTATTTTGCCCAGAGGTTACATATAATTTTCATAACCACTAGTTTAGGTCTGCCAAACCTTATAAATCAGATCTCATGCTGCCTTGTTAAGCCAGTTATTACCCTGTATGCCTCTGCCTTTTGCCGTTTATTCATTTAAACATTTATTGTATATCTACCATACACCATACTTTTGCTACCACTTTAATATGCAGTACTTCTTTTTTTTATGTATAATTTTTTTTAATGTTTATTCATTTTTGAGAGGGAGCAACAGAGCACCAGCCAGGGAGGGGCAGAGAGAAAGAGAGACACAGAATCCGTAGCAGTTTCAGGCTCTGAGCTGTCAGCACAGAGCCCAACACGGGGCTTGAACTCTTGAGCCTTGAGATCATGACCTGGGCCAAAGTGAGACACTTAACCGACTAAGCCACTCAGCTGCCCCTATATGCAGTACTTCTAATAAAAATCCCCCAAAAAACAGCAGTACTGTCTTAGAATCATAAAGTTTTATTTAAAACATCTAGTCCAACCCTCACATTTTATACATAAGGAAACTGAAGCTCAGAAGAGCTTAGTAATCTGCTTAAGGTCACACAGCTAGTTGCCATGTGAAAATGAGTTATTACGAATTATAACCAATATCTTTTCTTTAGTGAGTGCTCTTTTTCATTATAAAATTCTATCCTACAGAATAATAACTGTATTATTACAGAATAATGCCTATTTCTTAAAGTTAACAGTTTAGTCCATTTCATGAGAAACTTGCCTCATTTGTAAATTCCATTAAAAATATTTAATTTCAGGGCCACCTGAATGGCTCAGTTGGTTAAGCATCCGACTTCGGCTCAGGTCATGATCTCGCGGTTCATTGATTCGAGCCCCACATTGGGCTCTGTGCTGACAGCTCGGAGCCTAGAGTCTGCTTCAGATCCTGTGTCTCCCTCTCTCTCTCTCTGCCCCTCCCCCACTCATGCTCTGTCTCTCAAAAATGAATAAATGTGAAAAAAATTTTTTTTTAATTTTGAACTTCATATCCAGCAGTCTTTCAAGGTTCACTATCAAGATAGAGTTAGGTTTGATATTCCTTAGAATTACCTACCAGAGTTAGATGTGGGCCATGGCACTTAGTGAAGAAGTTGTTGTAACTGGTGTAATAGATCCTTTGTCCGCTAACTTGTTAGAAAATGTGCAAGTTTCATTATGTCTGACACTCAGGAGGTGTCTCCATTACTTCAGATACAGTGATAGCTCTAGTAAAGACTCAGATTCCAGTGATGTTATCACTTTATTTCTTTCATCAGGATCTACAGTCTTTGCAGAAATTCAGGGGGTCATTGATGCTTGCATTAAGCTATCTGGAATGCCTGACCTTTCTCTTTCTTTCATGGTAAGTTCTCCTGCCCTGTAGTTCTTTGCATGCCTAATACATATGAAGTACTAAATGAAATGATAAATACTGAGAGATGTTTGTATCTTAGATTATAAGGATTATCTCAGTAGTATTCTTAGTACAGCTTCCCAAGACAGCGTTTTACATGATGAGCATGGCCTTTATGAAAAGGCTGAGGTCTTTTCCTGAGTTTGCCAGAAGTGGCTTAAGTGGCTGGCTGGCTTCTGCAAATGTGTAGTCTCACTTAACCGAATTATTTTTTTGCTGATGAAAGGGCATTGATCTTTTTCATCATTTTAGACTCAGCATGATACACTACTAAGAAAATCAAGAGAACAGAGTTCTGATGCTGTCTTGTCCTGACCTTGACTTCTTCAAACCTCAGTTTTTTCATTTGTAAAATGGACATGATACTACTTGTATTTTCTACTTAATAGTTATTGAAATTCAAATAAAATAATATCCATTAAGATTGTGTTAATGTGGTCATAGTAACCAACTCTTAACATGACTCTTTTATCTTTAGGGAGTCTATTAATTTCTCATATCTGAGTAGAGTTGCCCTATTCACTGCACTCTATGAATATTGCTATCTTGTTTTCCTGGCAGAACCCACGGCTTCTAGATGATGTCAGTTTCCACCCCTGCATCCGGTTCAAGCGTTGGGAATCTGAAAGAGTTTTGTCATTTATTCCTCCAGATGGAAATTTCCGACTCATATCATATCGTGTCAGCTCACAAAAGTATGTCGGTGCATTAACCAGAAATCTACCATCATAGATCAGTGTGATGGGTAGAATTCACTTTACCTTTTCCATTTTGACAGTTGAATACTTGAATTCATCACTGCTCCCTTTAGCCATGGCCCAGCAGGAGACTCAGGAAGAACTGGTGAAAATATGTATCTAATATAATCAGTGTACCTTGAATCTGAGAGTATAAAATAGTAGTAAATGAGAGTAGTAAAATATATACCTGAGAACAAGCATTTTGGAATTGTGTAACCTGGGCAAAACCTTGAATCCATGCCATAATTTAACTGTGGTCTTTAGGCTTCATAACTAAAGGACACACATATCTCCAGCTTCCCAGGGTATCTCCCAACTAACTGGCTTCAGGACACTCTTTTGTGTGCTGAGGTTCAAATGAATGAATTAGCATTATGGGTTGTACCTGGTTTGTCCCTGGAAAATATCAGAAGGTATACGGGTAATATTAGATGGGACTTAAAAGCAGAGGAGTTGTTTCTTGGCTCTTACCACATAGGGACTATTTTATTTAGTATAATTTTAAATTATCTTTTCTATGGTATCTTAATTCATTTCTTTAAACTAGGGCTATTTGCCCCAATTGTTTATACTATCTTGACTTGTATATGTATTGCTCAGAAATTGTATGAGTCTTAGTGCAGTGATGCTGGAACCCTGATGTACTCAAACCCCCTGGTACAGATGCTAAATCTCCACTTCTGGGGGTATATGGTCCCATAGTGGAGTCAAAGGCAGGGTAGGACACTCTGGACTGAGGTCTTCAGGCTACCTCTAGAACTGTCTCACACCATTAATCATGTTTGTGGTTGAGTCTGTCTTTCTCTTTTCAGTCTAGTGGCAATACCAGTGTATGTGAAACATTGCATCAGCTTTAAGGAGAACAGTTCTTGTGGAAGATTCGATATTACAATTGGACCAAAGCAGAATATGGGGAAAACTATTGAAGGAATCACAGTAACAGTTCACATGCCAAAAGTTGTACTGAATATGAACCTGACACCAACACAAGGCAGCTATACATTTGATCCAGTTACCAAGGTATGGCCACCTCTCATCAAGAGTAAGCAAGTGTTTCTGCAGTCTTTATTTTGTAATGGCAGGGAGGGCAGAAGGAAGGGTTTAATGTCTTGGTTAAAACTAAAGTTCCTAACAAAACCTAGAGAGCATACTGTGCTATGCGCCTGCCCCTGGCTGTGGAGGGAACCCACATCTGCTGCTGAGGAGATGAACAGAAAACTGAGACTCATTCTGTTCTCCCTCAGAGTGTGTCTTTTTCTCATCCACTGATCATCTAGAGACCCACTCGCTAATGAGGAAGAAGATATAAAAAGCTTTTTAAAAAGAGAGAAGCATTACCTGGATATAAGAAGATAGTATTGTAGTCTATTGTTAAATTTTCTGTAGAAATTGATCAGTAAGACCTTTCTTTTTCATTTAAAAGCACTGTTTCACACTTTTCCACAGTGGGTACTGGCTAGGAAAGCTGCTTCCTCACTATACATAAATGTGCCTCTAGCAGAGGGTTTTCAGAGAAACTATAAAAGATGATTTTCTCTCAGCTTCCTGCTTGGGTAAAAAATATGATTCTTTTCAGTGGCAGTTATTGTACTGCCTGATAAGTGAAAAGGCATATTTTTGAATGAAATCATCATCCAATCCAGTCCTAAGGATTTGAAGAACCTCCCCGGATACTACACAGGGCTGAGCAATGAAGGGGGAGCTCCAGATCCCTGGCCCTTCACCTTGGCTTCAGTCATAACAGCTTCACTTTCTTGACTGTTACTGAGCTTCCACACTAAAGATTTCATTTGAACAAAGAAAGCTAAAAGTTTAAAGAACACCAGTTTAGGTCCATTTTCTCATTTTACAAGAAGAGTAAACTGAGGCCCAGAGACACAGTGAAGGCAATATAGTAGAAACAACATTTGAAATCAGTCTTAGGTTCAAATTCCAATTTTTTTTTTAACATTTATTTATTTTTGAGACAGAAAGAGACAGAGCATGAACGGGGGAGGGTCAGAGAGAGAGGGAGGGAGACACAGAATTTGAAACAGGCTCCAGGCTCTGAGCTGTCAGCACAGAGCCCGACGCGGGGCTCGAACTCACTGACCGCGAGATCATGACCTGAGCCGAAGTTGGCCGCTCAACCGACTGAGCCACCCAGGCGCCCCTTCAAATCCCAATTTTGCCTCTAAACTAGCTATGTGACCCTGAGCAAGTCATTTGACCCCTGAGCCTCAGTTTCCTTATTGATAAAAAGAAGATAAAATCTGCATCACAGGCTTTTTTTTTTTTAATGTTTATTTTTGAGAGCAAGAGCGAGTGGGGGAGGGATAGAGAGAGAGGGAGACACAGAATTGGAAGTAGGCTCCAGGCTCTGAGCTGTCAGCACAGAGCCCTACACAAGGCTCAAACCCACAAACCATGAGATCATGACCTGAGCTGAAGTTGGATGCTTAACCACCTGAACCACCCAGGCGCCCCCAGGCTTCTTTGAGATAATGTGTGAATAGTGCTAAGCACAATACTGTATCCAAAAGTAGATGGTCTACAAATGTTGGTTCTCTGTGCTCACCATTCAGAGTCACAGAAGATCCCAGGTCTCTTGTTTCCAAGACACTGTGCTCCATTCTGTACAGAAAGTTATGGTGTCTTTGAACCTTGTCTCTAAACATTTGTCCTTAGTAAATAGTTCACGTTGTATTTGGTTGTTATGTCTTTTTAAGGTACTAACATGGGATGTGGGAAAAATTACTCCACAAAAGCTCCCAAGTCTTAAAGGACTGGTAAATTTACAGTCTGGAGCACCCAAGCCGGAAGAGAATCCAAGTCTCAACATACAATTCAAGATCCAGCAGCTTGCTATTTCTGGTAAGGATAAGTTTTGTGTTTAAGGGTTAACTGAATTTTGCTTAGAAGGCTACTAACATTCCCTCTCTAAAAAGAACTAACTCCAGCCTGCCTTTCACACTGTGCTGTGCTATGGGGCCTCCTCTCAGGTACAGTGATTTTGGAGAGCACTTTAACTTCCTTCACCAGACCCCCTTCCCAGCACAAAAGAAGGAGTCATTCATACTCACAGAAAGAATCATCTTGAAAAGACATCCCTTGCCCACATGGGAATCTAAACTAAAACCATCCTTCCACAGTGCTATAATTTATGAACAGTAGAAAGGAGATTGCTTCCAAATGATAAAAGGGACTCTTGGTTAATGTCAGATTTACTGTGTAGTATTCATTGCTAAACAAATATTGTTGGTTGGTGTGACCAGGATAATAATTTGTTCCTTTCCTTACCTATTCTTTTTGACACAGGCTTAAAAGTAAACCGTTTGGACATGTATGGGGAGAAATATAAGCCATTTAAAGGAGTCAAATATGTCACGAAAGCTGGAAAGTTCCAAGTGAGGACATGAGAAGAAGCCAAAATTCCTCAAGATCTGTTTGTTTTCCTAGTGTCATTATAGTTTATTACTGTTAGGTACCAAGTGGGTGGGAATACATATTCTAGTTAAAGCATCCCTGTTGAGCTACACACCGCTAACGAAGTTGCTTAGTAATCAATGTAGGGTTCTTAAGGAGCTTTAAGCTAAGGAAACTTTGAATTACTTAGCTTATTTTGTATCATTTCAGTTAGGAAGATTCTGGAGGTGATTTCCTTCATGGGGGGCATCAGCTGGAGGCTGCATGTTGTAACAGTAAAGGCAAAAGTCTACAGTGATCACCTGTTCCCTGAAACAAGTGAACTGGTGTCTGCTGTCTTAATCTGTAATGTGATGCATCAAGTGCAGCCAAATGTCACACCTGATTTTAGCCATCCCAAATCAGCAACTGTCCCAACAGAGGAAATCTCCCCACCCCCAAGAAGTTTACAGAAAACTGCCTCTTCAAGTGTTTGCCTTATTCAGCTTTTCACTTGTGCCATTAAGCAAGCACTGTAGCAGAAGCCACTTCCACATGGCCCTGGCAGGGGGCACCACTGCTCCATGCTTCATTCTCACTATACTTGGTATTGTATTTTTTATAAATAAGATTTTTATGTAAAGCTCAGATTTTGATTTACAGGGACCTTGCTGCATATGTACCATCTCAGTTTTGTGCCACTGGTTCAGCCATTTAGATAGCATAGTAAAAATGATTTGTATCAAAGGGGCAAATGCTTTATTAAGGTCATAAAAGGGAACACTACTTCTGCATTTAGGAAGTTATTGCAAGTACAAGCATTTGAGATTTGAAGCAAATTTAAGCAGTAAAAGAGAAACTTCAGTGAACCTTTGCCACCTTCGTGTTCTATAAAACTTGTCAACACCGCTTAAACCATAGTTAGCCTAAAGGCCTCAAGCCCTAGTTCAGCAAAAGGAAGAAAATGTGCCTGCTTCACTATCGTCAGTCTTTTAAACCTTTTATCTTTTTTATTGTTCTTAAGGTCTTTGAATTTACCTGTATCCCTTGTCTTCAAGGGGAACCCCCTTTTCATACTGTGTGCTTCCCAAGATTATGGTAGTAGGTTCCTTCCTGAAGCTGTTCAGAATTATTACTTGAATGTCTCTACTGTACTGACAAAATACTTGGATGTGCATTATATTGAGGCAGAAACAAAACCTTCACCAACACTGATGAAACCATATTGATCCTCATGGTTGGCAAGTCAGTCTGTAGTTGTATCACTTCACTCAACTTCATTGGCTTTGAAGTCCTTGCCCAGTTGTTTTGCCTCATGAGATACGAAGAATGGAGATAGGCTGAAAGATGTAAGTGCTTGTTCATCATGGTTCCCACATGTTCTTGCTTATGGTATTAGTTTTCTTCTCCTTGTGACTCCATTCTCTTCATTCGTCTCTGCTTATAACTGCCTTTTCTGTATCATGCTAAGAATGACCCTTAAATTCATCACATTGTGCTATCAAGGGCTAGTGGTTGATGCTGGTACACAGAGCCCACCATACAGCAGCATTCTTACCTTTGCCTGCCTAGGGTACCCAGCCTGCCTTTCATCTAATAGGAAATGGCACTTTTTGCAAATTTGGAATTTCCTGGGTAACCGATATCAGTTTGGCAGCTAAAATCAGGGCGTTGCCAAATATTTATTCCCTTTGCCTGAGGTTAATTACCCAGTTCAGTTGCTTTTCATTTTTAATGTCTTTTAATGCCCTATCTTAAAAGAGCAGTCAGTACCTTGGCTTTTCTTTCTGCAGAATCCCTAATCTCAACCATCCATATCGCAAATGTCCAGTTTTCTTTCTGTGCTATCTTCTCATATATAAACAGATTATATGCCAAGAGTCCCTTGTCTTTAGCAATTTCTGCTAAAACTTCCAAGTAGACTGTTTCCTTTTATAATTAAATTATTGTATTTATTAATTTGAATCCAGTAAGTCCTTTATCTAACCTGGCTTTACTGTCAATAAAAAGACGAAGCAACAAATTGATTTTTTTTTAACTTGACTGTTGATTGAGCATTCTCAGATGGGCATGCCTCAGTATCAGAGCAGGCTAAACATGATCAGATTTTGTTCTGTATCATCACATAAGGTGTAAGGGTTGCTGCAGAGCACTTCTAGGTGCTCATCTCTTAACCTCAGTATGTTAACAGCCATGTGTACTTTCTCTAAGCATCACCCTATGGCCAGAGACTGAGCAATAAGTGATCAAAGCTACTCTCCCTACCACCACCACCAGCACCAACTACTAATAAGTAACAAAGATCCATGAATACTTAGAATATTTTTCAAACACAGAAATCCAGCTAATCCCAGAATTGCCCCATTTTATAAATTCTTAAAGGAGCCATCCTAAGAGCAAATGAAGTTAGACGCTCATTCTCTGTATAAGGAAGTTACTCTCATTTATTCAAAGAGCATTCATGTGATGGGTTCATTCCTCAAGTGGTGCTACAGAAGAACCTTTGGAAGATGCTGGTCTCACTGTCCTTAGAGTCCTCTGATTTGAGAAAACAACTAAAATATGATGCAGCAGGAAGGCAGCACCAGTGAACATATGGTGAGTAACAAAAATTAGACCATGAATACTGTTTTCAGATGCTGAGCTAATTCTGTAGCCTTGGATATTTCTCTTCAACTCCAGGAGTCTGGAATCTGCCTCTCTCAGCAACGCTTCTAAATCGGCAATAGGTGTAGTCTGCAGCACTATCCCCCTTTCACACTCCCCTTTCAGATCTAGAAAACCAGGCAAAAACAGTGATGTGCCCACTCTGCTCCCAAGTACCTGTTCCTACTTATAGTCAGTGCTTCCTCAAGCAAAAGGAGAATGTCCCCAAAAGCTAGCTATCTGCCTTATAGCCCTGGTGGATCCCTGACAGCCCTGTTGTTCTGTATTGGGCTTTGAAATTCGAAAAATAGGCATGTGATATTCCTGCACATGTAACAGCTTCAGCTTCTTAGAGGCAATGGTCTCCACAGCTAGCTAGATGAAGACAGACTACTGGATGATCCACATCAACTGGCTGCTTTCTTTCTATTGTTAACCTTTGTCACCTCCTTCTAGTGTATAATCCCAAACCTGTCCTTTATTATGCAGATCTTTGTTAAGTAAATATACTACTGCTATACAGTAGTATGTTGTTCATCCAGTACATTTGGATTAAATAAAAGTCTTTAGTTGCCAAATCCTGAAGATTAGTTTCATTGGCTATTTTTCAAAACAAAGGAGAAAGCTGGTCTAAACGTTTTTGCTAAAATAATATATCCATCATTTAAATCATTATTTATACAAATGCACTTTATTGTTTTAAACAGAACAAAAGAAGAGGCAGAAAATATTTGCATATAACAAATCCTAGCTTATAAATGTAGTTTTTTAGTGGTGATGTCTCTAATCAGTCTTCAGGGATTTTTTTTTTTTTTTTAACTTGCTTCACTGTGTCTTGAGCGCTGATATTAAGAGAAAAGCACATTGGCATAAAGTGTAAACCAGTGTCTCAAAACACTGGAAGAACTTGGAGAGCAAACATAATTCTTCTTATTTCCTCTAAGTAATCTTTCGTAAAACAAAAGGTGATCTTTGGCATAGATTCATACTTTAAAGGCATTAATATTGCATTTATATCAGGTAAGCAACTACAAATATGCTGAGGGCCTTAAAAATAATATTCATCAGTTAAAAGAAAATAGAGGAAGCCTGAGTGTACAGTACCAACTTAAGTTTTACACATTCGATGTTGAGATTTAACATATATTGGAGGTGAGAAGAAAGGACATTCAGGCAAGGGTTCTTACTCCTTTACTCATCCAGTTCTGGCTTTGGGAAGAAATAAGATTTCATGTGCTGGGCAATGCTTAGACAGCAGTGATAAGTGCAAAAAAGGAAAAGTTCTTCTCTCACTTTGCTAATAGGAAATTTATGGTGATAATTAAATATTATACCCATTATTCTCTTGGACACTCATACTTGGGAGGGAGGAGAGGATACAGGGTCTTGGTTACTTGGGAGGTAGGAACATACTGAGGACTATTTCTCATTGATTCATTCCCAACAGTGCCAGAATTCCAGTCTGCAAGTACCAATCTCCCTTAGGTAGGAAGTGCCCTTCAGACAGGACTGCCTTTCTCTTAAACATTCCTGGGAGGCAAGCACCAATTCTTAGGACAATTTCAAAAGGATAAAAAGGCTCTTTCAAAATTACAATGAACAAACACATATCTTTAAAATCTTGTTTAGGAAGGGGGTGAGGGTAGAATACAAAAGCCAGGACAGGAGACATGATTTGGTTAAAAATTAAATGCAGCATTTCAGCTCAGAACAAGAGATACGAATGAATGCTAAGGCCTCAGCACAGACCTCTGCAGGCAGTGACAAAGCATGAAGCTCCTGGGAGTGACCCTGCTGGGAAGATGGGCAGGGCCACGCCCCGGCTACTCTGCCCCTCCAGTAGCAGAAAGCACCAGGACACACAGTGTGTTTGTGGGGTGGCTACCTTGACAGGCCGAGGCCAGATATAGGACAGGAATTTTCCCTAGCACAGACACTGCTCAGGGGCAAGGTAAAGACAGAATCATGTGATTCTGTGATTTCCTCCTGAGAGTGAAATTTGGTTTTGTACTGTGGGAAATTAGAAGGATTAAATTGGGGAAGGGCAAGAAGTAAATCCAGGCTCCACCTACTGGGGCTCCCCAGAGGCCATCTTCCCTTGTAGCAGCGAAGCTCACTCTGAAAAGGACCCAGATAGTACACAGCCAGGGTCAGGAGCAATATAGAAAGCCCAAAACAAATTTTGGAGGCACAGTGATTTCCTTCTTAACTAAGCTGTCTGGGCCCTGGGTCTTGGGAGCCTAGCAGGAAGAAGGGGGTAGGGGAACAAGGAGAATGAAGCAAAGAAGGAACTGTCCCCTAGGGAATGAGGGCAGAGCAGGTGTCTGGCTAGTGTTCAGTCTTGGATTCTGAGCTTATGTGAAGTCCATGGGCTATAAACCCAGTCTTCCTATTGGGATAGAGTGTGCACAAGTATTAACTGTGTTTGAGAATACAGGCTTTATACGGAGACATATTTCAAAGTGTCCATGACAAGAGTATAAATGATTTCTAAAGTGAAGAGGCCTCATTCCTTTCTGTTACGTCAGGCCAGGATGTGGCTTTTAACCCCCTAAGCAATTTTCATCATCTTCTGGGACTCCAATCATTTCATTCTGTTTAGTAGGGGTTTCTGTGCCAGCCAAGTTTGACCAAGTGCCTACTGATACCAGGGAGTCTTTCTAACCCAGCGCAATGTAAATCCAGCATCTGTTCGAATTTTGATTGAAGCAGCTTCAGCTTCTCTAACAGTCTCCTTCACTGACTGCATGAGGTTCTGGGCATTGTGAACCAGCATCTCGGTGGCCTGCAAGGAAAGCAAGAACTCTCCATTACTCACAGTCCCTGACGCAGTCCAACCTCCAAGACTGGCTTAAGCTAGGAGTGGACTGCAGTTTACCCCGCCTGCAGCTGGCATCCCCCCACTTGTCATATCACTGGTGGGGTAGGGGAATCACCAAAAACAACCCAAAAAAGGCCATCACTGATTGTGTACTATACCAGCAGATAGATTCTAGCACATACTCTTTTCCTGGTCTTCAAACAAGCTCCTGCCTCATGCTCCTGCTGTTCCCTCTACCTGGAATGCTTTTCCCTCATGGCTCACCCCTCACCTCCAGATCTTTGCTCTGATCTTTGGTAAGGCATTCCCTGCTCACTTTACTTTAAATCACAAAGACCTTCCCACTGACAGCATTTCATCCTCCAATTCTTCATTTTTCTCCACAGAACCCATCATTACTGATAGACTGTATGTTTTACCTAAGTTGTTCATTTTATCTGATATTTTTACCTGATTTAAAATTTAAGTTCCATAAGGGCCGTGATATTTTTCAGTTTTGTTCGCTGCTATGTCTCAGGACAGTGCCTGGCACAAGAGATATTTCATAAATATTTAATTCTAATAAGGAGTGAAAAAACCAAATCAACAAACCCATTGTCATATAAATCGATGAAAATCCAAATCAGTAAATCTAAACACAAACTTACAGGACTGGGATAACACTAGTACTCCACCATAGAAACTCAGAGAACTTACAATCTATTAGCTCAGTAATTTATTTCTTAATTGTTATTTGAGACACACACACACACAAAACCACAGAACTATTTTTGAGCCACAGACCCTGTGAGGAGTTCATGAAGTCTAAAGATTCTTCCCCGAAAAATGCTCGTGTGTATAAAATTTGTGCATGCAATTTCTGAGGGTTCATCGGCTCTGAGAGGGAGAACTATGGGCTTAAATTCCTGGTCAGCTGATCTTTTCATGCCTGTCAACAAAGAGGCCAAGGCCCAGAGAGGCTCAGAGATTTGCCAACCAAACACACAATAATCAGGATGAGGACTCAAAACTTCTGACCTGGCAGTCCTGTGTTTTTTTTCATTCTACCACCCTGTCACTTTCTACCTTTTTTATTTGGGATATTAGGTGGAACATAGTAGATATTCCCAGAATATGTTTTTGTTGGTTAAATGATATGGTCTGAAACTATGAGTCCTATTCTTCCTTCCCTGTTTTCTCTACTTCCTTTTCTTGGGGGCAGATGAGATCACATGACAGGAAACAACCCAGTGCCCAAACCCTGCCTAGATTACATGGAAGTTAGGGGAGAAGATCCAATTCCTCTGGTGCACAAGGAAGGCCAGGGTGAGAGCTGCTGGATTGAAATATGGTAGTGAAAGCACCACTGGCACTAGGGGAGTAGGTTCTCTGTATCCTGGCCCAGAGATCAAGGACGGAGTTCCCCAAGGAGAGGGACTGTGTCTGACTTTTTCAAACCCCCTTCATAGTGCCTAATACAGTGAGTGCCACATGCATGCCCATGTACGATGAGCCTGTCTGAGCAGTTCAACAAAAGCTGTGCTACCTACTGTAAGACGACACTGGAAGTCTGGCTTACAGCAGGGCCTACTAGAGAGGAGGTAAGGAGAGGAACAGGTGCTCAGATGAAGACTTTCTGAATAGTGGGCCACATTTCCAGGAGGCAGTGAAAGAGGACAAACTCCAAAAAGTGGCTGCCATCGCTTAAGAGAACCCTCCTCCCATCATCCTTATTTCAAATGCTGTCAAAGAAACCGAGAGAAGCACCTCCTTTGAGCTGTCATTTCAGCCTCATCACACGCCCCTGAAAAGCCTACATTATTCAACCTCCCCAGGGTACTTATCACCCAGTGAGCTAGGAAGGAGAAATTCTCTCCAGTCAAAAAGGTCACAATGGGCAGGAGTGAACAGACTAGAGGCCTCAAGATAGCCAAACCTATTCCATGGAGAAAAAGAACTGAGCAGAGTCCCAACTGCTACCAATGCTTAACCCTAGGCCTCAACTTCCCATCTGTAAAGTGACCAAAGTTGCATAAGACTTTTACTTCCCCTTCGAAGTTTTGAATGCATCTCTCCAACCAGATGCCCTTCGGAGAGACTCCATTCCACCTACTGAATACTCAAATCATGGGTAAAACTTACCCAAAGCTGAATTAAGTTGCTATAATTGGCAAAGAAGCTGCTGGCACGACACCAGAAGCAGCAGACACATACCTGCTCAGATTCTTCATCACTGATGTTGGTCCGACCCAGCATGGTAGCCTTCACGGTGGACAGGATCTTGAGCTGGGTGCTTATGGTTGGGATTCGCTCACATACCTATAAAGAAAATTTAGTATGTTTCTAATGTTTTTCTTACCCACAAGTTCCTTGAGGGCAAGACTTGTCCACCTCTGTATTCCTAGGGGCTGGAATACAGAAGGCATTCAACAAATTACCAGCAGGATTCCACTTGCTTTCTCCCTAGGACCAATATAGTCCCTTTGTTCAGAAAGGAAGCATTAACATTTTTTCATTTGATCAGGGAATAAATTTTCCTGACTCTGCCTTTCGCAAATGTACATATATGTATTTCCCTTTCTGCCATTTCTTTCCACTCCAAAAGCTCCTCCTCCTCCTTGCTCATCCAGTTTTCTCTCTCTTGCTTTCTCCCTCCCATCCTCCCCACTCCGACACACACGCACACTTTTCTTGAATACCTGCAAGAGGTTGGTTCTGATCCGCTTATCTGTGCACTGCTTGGCAACCTCCTTGGCCAACCGCGTTACCTCATCTGAGGCCTTGGCAATGTCCTTGGCACACTGAATCAGTGCCCGCTTGGTACCACTGCCCCCTCTTACCAGCCGAGACATCTCAGCCATCAGCAGGGCCATGCGCTTGGCTGCTGCAATGATGTCATTGCCCTAGAGAGAAGCAAAGACATAATGTGAGCTCAGCCCCAACTCTGGCCAAGTTAGGAAAGGAAGGAGAAGCACAGAGAAGAAAGGAGGGAGCCTGCTGCTCCAGTGGCCCTCTGGAAGGGTGGGAAGAAGATAAAAGGACTACTCTTGAGTGACATGGATGGCACAGGAGGACAGAAGAGTGATCCAAAGCACTCCTCCCAGGACTGAATGAGAGAGACAGAGAGGGAAAGAGATTATCCAACTGAAAAAAAGGAAGACCAGGTAAAATATTAGTCTGGAAGGGCAACATGTGCACCCCTGGCATAGCACTGAACACAGCACTTCAGCATCTCCAAGTTAATCATGGCAATAAAAATGAGGATGAGGTCAAGAAGTTGGTTAAACAGGCATTTTCCTTTCTATAGGGGGAAAGCAGTAAGCTGGCCTGAGGGGAAAAATACAGAGGAGCCTTTCCAGATGCTGAAATCCTCTTCATCCTAACCCTTGTTACAAATAGCAGCCAAGGACCATTGCTGCTGAACTAGAATTTAAACCAAGTAACTGTTATCAGCATTGGTGAGACAAGATGTATTTTCTCACCTAGACTGCTCCTGCCCTCCCTCTACTGCCTCTTATTTGTCCTGTCAGCCTAAAGGAACACGGTATTTTAATTTATCACTTTTTAAAAGGCCAAGAATCAATTTTTCTGTCCCCTCAGCTAAGTGGCTTCAATTAAAGAAACCTTCAGCTAAGAGGATGCCGCGGAGGCACCAGAAAAATAAAAATCCTGAGTCAAAGCTATAAATGGAACCCCCACTCCAACAAATAGCAGTTTATCTGAGATTTGGCATCTGGGTTCATTAAAACCCCATGGGTCACAATAAAGAAACGTACAAGTAATTTATGCCTTCAAAAGGTTTCTCTTTTGACTGATAAAAACCAAAAATAACAACTGCAATGTTCAAAACTACCTAAAAGGTCAGGCCCTATTCATTTTTCCCCTCATGCTTTTCAATTTCTATACAAGGCAGTGAAGCATACACAAACCATGCCACTGCAGGGCACCGTGTGAGACACCCCCACAGGCATCACGAAGTGGCCGATCACTATGGGGGGAGGCGTGGAACATCTCAGGCAGTAATTGAGGCCAGAGAGAATGCAGGTATGGGAAGTAGTCAGGAGAATAGGGGCATGTTAGACAAGGCTGTCTGGGCCCATCTCTTCCAGTGTAGACCTGGTATCATTCCAGGATTTTATGACCTTGATTAGAAGACAGTGTAGTGCCAGGGTTAGTTATTACCCATCAGTCTTCAAACCCTTTCTTCTTGCAACATGCTACCTTCAAAAGGAAAAAAGAGTAATCACCCTCTTCCCTACTCCCCAAACTAGTATTGGTTCAGTCCCAAGGTCAAAGCTCTGTAGCTGCCTGTCCTACAGCCTTGAAGCGCCCACTGTTCCCCACTTCCAGCCCCTCCCACTGAAATACCTGGACAAGCAGTCAGTAAAGCCCCCTTCCCTGTGGGTTCCCATTGAAGCCAGCATCTGCCAGGCAGCCAAGTGCAGGGCCACAAGCAGTCCGCCCCAGAGACCCTGCCGTATAAAGCTGCTTCTCACCCTGATCAACTCTGCCTGAGCCATCAGTGAGAGGTCAGCAGAGAAGGGGGTGGTAGGCAAAGCTCAATGGTCAGGCCAGGTGACCTCTTAATGGTCTACAATGGTTCCAGACCTGCAAGTCATTGAGAGACATATCCACGGCTTCCCAAGGGCTTTAAGGTTCCAATTGTGGCCCCGAGGTAAGAAAAGAAATCCTTTCAAAAAGTGACCCCATCTCTACCCCCAAACATAAATGCAATCCAATTAATCTGGCATTAGCAGACCTATCAAACTTGTGAAGCCAGTCCTAACAACAAGGTGCAGATAGACAGATGCCCGCCCTGCTCAGACTCACAGGACTCGCACAGATCATGAGTGATGCAATGTGTCAAGGCTGCACATGGCCGGATGCATATGGAGCAGCCCCAACCGGGGGTGCTAATCAGTACCTTACTAGACCACTTGGTAGCTTCCCGATGCAATGACTGAGCCGCGGCCAGAATGGGCTGGTTGACCGGCTGACTGGATGGCATTAACAGCAGCTCAGGTTCGTAATCGTCTTCCATGTCAGGGGGGACAGGGAACCCAACAGCATCAGCCGCATCTGCCTCAGCTACAACACCTATACCCACCTCAGCGGCTGGGTTACCCCGCTTTGTCGATGGCAGGAAGGATGAGAAACAGGGACAGTGTTAGTAAGAGCAGTAGGACTGGGGAAGCTGAGCATCAGCTGGTTTAGTAACCAAAGCTTGCCTAGGATGGGAAAGAAAACGGCAGACTCTCCAGAAGCCAGATGAACCAAACTCACAGAAAGGGAATTCACAGCCTCCAGCACCGATCCCAGCTGCCCTGTTCATAGTAAAAGAAAGAGCCTCACTCCAGTGGTGAAGGGTTTCCAGAGAAAAAGTCATACCAAGGAAGCAAGTGCAATTCCTTTTACATACACTCACCACCAAAGGTAAACCTGCCAAGAGTAATTCTCAGAATAGTTTTGAGGAGCCAAACAACCAAACAATAGTAGCTGATTACCTTTAAAAGGAATCCAGAGGGAAAAAGTAAATTCAGCCACACAACTTGCTTTGAACAGAAGAAAGTGAGTACTCCCTGCTGGCTCATAAGGACACTATTCTATATCTTCCTGGGCACAGGAAGTGAGTTGGGTCAGCTCTGCAGTAACCAGACACAGATCATTATTTCCTTCAGGAATTAAAAAGTCCCAGAGTTTAAAATGATACATCAGAGGCAAATGATAATGAAACCAGGAAAGACGCAAAAAAACCAAACACAATGGTGATTGAAGAGGACTTATCAAATACCCCACAACCACCCAGCTGAAAGAAGTCTCCAGAAGATGCCCCATCCAGCTTCCCATCTTAGGGAAAACCCACACTTCAGACCACCTCTCTCTCTCTCTCTCTCTCTCTCTCTCTCTCTCGCTCTCGCTCTCGCTCTCTCTCTCTCTCCCCCTCAAGATCTTCAGGGCCAACACTTCTACCATCTCATATTGCATCCCTTGCTAGTACTGACTCAGAAAGCTGTTCCTTGGGTACAAACTAAATCTCTCCTGTTGCAAACTAGGGTTCTCATCCCAAACTTAATTTACATACTTCACAGATAACACATGAACGTGGCAACTGACCAAGGCTGGGTTCAGAGAAGCCCAAATGTGGGCCCACGAGAGAACAGGACCCATGAGGGGAAAGAATAAATTTAATAACAGGGATGGGGATTCTGAAAGGCCAGGGCAAGAAGCAGTGTGATCAGATGCTGAAATAGGTTGAGGGGAAAGAAAATAAAAGGAACTGCCTCAAGGAAGCCAAACCATGTATATGAAGAATGGTGAACACAGGTTTTTTTTTGTTTTGTTTTGTTTTTAAGAATTTTGTGGGGCTCGAAATCACAACCCCAAGATACAGAGTCACATGCTCTACCAACTGAGCCAGCCAGGTGCTCCTGAACATGGGTTTTTTTATATCAAACATCAGTGGGGCACCTGAGTGGCTCAGTCAGTTAAGTGTCCGACTCTTGACCTCAGCTTAGGTCTTGATCTCAGGGTCATGAGTTCAAGCTCCATTGGACTCCACACTGGTCATGGGGCCTACTTAAAAAAAAAAAAATCGCTAACCAAGAGGAAGTAAGAGTTTACATGGAAGTTTAACTGAGGTTGCTATCACTCCTAAAATTCTTATCCTGTACAGGAAACGTGCCTCCAAACGTTCATGATAGAGTTGGAGAATTCAGGGAAAACAAGGAGTTCAGGTACATTCTAAACTCTTTCCCTAAACTCTGTCTCAAGTAGGACTCATCCCCATTCCTTAGAAGAGAAGCCAGCTCACTGCTACTGGGGTTCAGAGTCTCGAAATGTACAAAAACAGACTGACAGATACACAAACACATAACACACCCATCCCCCAGATACACACGGTTCAAATAGCTCCTGACTTCACACAACTCAAAGTTGGCAATCTCCTAATGTTCCAAATCTCCAGGGATAGTCAGACCTAAAGACTTCTGGCCACAAATGGCAGAGTCGGAAAAATACGTAGGCTGATGCTCTCTGCCCCTTGTTTGTTTATAATTCATGTATGTTTTGTGTCCTGCTGCACAGTATATCTGGGTTTACTGTAATAAAGCTTAAATTTCTTTTAAAATCTTTAAGTAAAACCAACCTTCATCATCACCTCCATCCCACTCTCCACATGCAGTGGGACTCTGCTAAGGTCCTGGAGGTGTGCATGCCCTAGTTAGAAAGATACAATTATAAATAATTCCATGGTCAGGCCCAACACCAGCAAGGTCACACTATTCATTCCTTCTTAGAACCTAGGCTCACGGCTAACAGCACAGAAAAATACAGAATTAAAAACCCAAGGTCAATTTCCCAGGCTGGAAAAACCCAAGATCAGCTGCGTGCAGAAGGTCCCTGGGGAACTACATTTAATACAAGAGCTTGAGACAGCTGAGGGTGTAAAAAGGCAAATAAATGGTGGGAATAAAGATCTAGAAGAAAGGGTCATATCACGAACAGTTTAGAACTATATTTCATTGCAAGGTTAGCAATAACATTTAGCTCATATCTAGAAAAGCTTCCACTCACTTTCCATCGTTTAGGGGAAAATAGGCAAAAGTTATTCCCAGGGCATGACTGCTGCCAGCATCTAAATTTTCACCAACCACACTAATAGTTACACTTTCAGATTTGTCGAGGTGGAGTTAGCCTGGAGCTGTCTTGAACCAAGGGGTAAGATGACTCTAAGGAAAGGACAAAGCACATGGCTTTTAAGACACCAATCTAACTGCCTTTATGAAAAACAGAAGGAAAATGCAAACACTTCACCTAGCTCTAGCAGAGCCCACAGAAGACTATTTCATGTTTGGAGTGCTGATAATTAGCAAGAAAGCATCTAAAAACATTCAGCAATCTTAAGAAAGAGAAGCAGTTTCTCAAAGACCCCAAATGTCCAGGGTCACAGCAGCTGACCCTTGCATGGACAGAGGACAGGAACCCTCCTCTTAAATCACAGGCAGCCTAGATGACAATAGAAGGAGAAGCCATCAGGCGCCAGAAGCATCTTACTAAACCACAAGTAAGAAGAGGAACATGCTATTGACAACAACAGGAACCAAAGCAGACAGAGGGTAACTTTCCAAACAGACTCTTCTCCTGGGCTGTGTGTACAGTTCTTCATCCTTTTTCCACAAGAAAAGCTTCATTACTTACCTTGCTGGACCACTTGCGAGCTTCATCATGGAGCTGCCTGGCAGCCATCATCATTGGCTGGTTAATCACCTCCCCGGCTTTCTGCTCAGGGAACTCTTCATCCTTCTCCTCTGGTGGTGGGGGCCTGGGTGGAGGGACCTCACCCTCAGGCAGCGGTGGTTTGGGAGGAGCAAGCTCATCTGTCAGCTAAGAAAGAATTACTGGGTTGTAAGTAAAACCCTAGGAACTACTCCCCTCTAGAATTCTTTCCTTTCCTCTAAAAAGCATCCCCAGAAAAGCCACCCACATTCATTCCATATAAGACCACCCACACTGAGCGCAAGGACCACCTGCTTCAATCTCAACAGATGCATATTTTCTTCCTTGTTCTCCACAAAAAGCCAGCAGCTACAGTTTTGGACATATTCCAGGGAGGCATGCACGCACTACTGGACCAAGGATTCCCAAAGATCTAATTTGTGGCCCTGTGTTGAAGGGAAGCTGCACAGGCAAGTAATTTCTCCCCTGGGCCTCAGGTTCCTCCTCTGTCAATAGGGGTAGCTAGACAAGCCTCGAAGATCTTGATTCTGCGTGTCAAAAATCTGATGATCCCATAAAAAGCCATTTGGCAAAATAGCCCCCACCCACCCTGGCCCTAACAACCCACCAACAGTCCAGCTATAAAGAATCAAATGAGGCTGAAGCATTGGAGGCTAGGGAAGCACTGTGTCTTAGTTTGGGCAAAATGACCCAGTTGTATCCTCAAACAACTTAGAAATTTACATCTTTTATTGACATTAAACATGGCAAAGTAAGTCAAGGAGAGTAAATCAAAGTATTGCCTTGATAAACTATTCCCGAAGTCCAGCTATTTCTAATACTTGGTTAGAATAATCACTATTTCCTATTCTAGGATTTGTATCTATAAGATATTGCCCAGCTAAGCCTCCTTTTAAACCACTGATTTATGGAAGAATAAATTTATGGTACTTTGGGGTGCGTCAAAGAGTTTACATGATAGTTGGGGGAAAAATAAACTTGAAAACAAAGAGACTGTATTACTTTGTTACTAAAAAAAAAAAAAAGTCAAGTAAAGGAACAAAGAATGCACACAAGAGTGTACCCACTTCAGTGTGCCATTGTCAACTGGGAACACAAAAAAATCTCACCGCAAGATTATTTTCCCACTCTTCATTAACTTACTACTACCTCATCACTCATCACATGCACACTTACCAAAGCCAGTTCCTCTGCTCCAATCAGTTCCCAACACAGCAGGCCAACCCCACGGACCCCCACCTATCCAGCACGCCCCATGCAGAACCATGGGGTTAGGACTCCACTAATTTCAGAATGAAAGATGAAAGTCAACTTGTACATCCAACTAGGCTTTAGGCAGAAGTTAAACAAAGACCCCTGATAACTGAGGCGCCAGAACACAGCCAACCTCCCCCTTGTTAGAGTCCCAACACCCTCTGCTCAATTCTCCCCATCACTCTGAATTTACTTACACGGAGCTGTTCAAGGTCTGGCGGAGGAGGCGGGAAGTCAGGCTCCTGAGGTTGGAAGGCTTCTCTGACCTTGGCCACAGCTCCCAGGATCCGATATCCTGAGTCCAGGAAGCTCTTTTGCAGGCCTAAACATAAGAACCCTCACTTTCAGCTGGGCAGGTCAGCGCCCTGGAGCACTGTCTGTCCAGCAGAAGAACTGGTTTCTATTAACAAAAGCTGGATGTGAAGCTGCCAGGAAGCATCACAGGCAGTGATTGAAGGGGAAAGGAGGTAAGGGCAGGGCAGAAGCCGTGAGGCATACAAAGAGTCAGAAGGGTCACAGCCAGCTATTCCCAGTGGTGCAGGGTGCCTTCTTGCCTGTACAATTAACAAGTACTCAAGACACTCCTGGGCGTGATCACCTTGGGCTCAGGTGGTGCTCATCACCTCTTTTATGATGAACCAGTCAAGAGATACGCCTGCCTAACTCAGAACAGGGGAGATGTCAGTTTCAGATTGGGCATACATTCCCTGGAGTCCGTCTCATCTTTCTCACTACTCCTTTGCTCACCTTGGCATTAAGTGTATTAACCCTCTCTGTTGAGCTGCTGCTGCTACAGTGTCCAGTCACCGGGAATTCAAGAATTCTCCTCAAACTACTAGAAACTCCAATTAGGAACCTGAGCGTGTCCTTAGTGATGGTGGGTTCAAGATACCAGAAAGATCCTGCCTGGGCTAGGGATGAATAGGGCAGCCCTTCCTACCCACTCCCTTACACTGACTGCATTCTACTCACAGACGAGGCTAGACACACTGGATGCTCAGAACAGGAAGGAATTCAGATGTTTCTAACCAAAGGAGTGGTAACATCTTCAGTAATACTGAAAACGTGCTCAAAGTTCAGCTAAAGAAAGTCCAGACTCTTTGGTAGAGGATGAGGACACTCACCTAGGAGATCTACATGTCAACTTAAGCCCTCCCAATTTGACAGAAACAGAAAATGTTTAACAGAGTAAAAGCATTTTAAGAAAAGCAGAAAAGAAGTTATACATTGGTTATCATGCATCTTTTGGGCAATTTCCAAAATAACAAGTAAACAGGATCAGGAGGTATCTAATCAGACAAGCACAGAAAAGTTGGTCCAGAGAAACTAACTTGCAACAAACCTGCAATATTGCAGAAATTAGTCTGTGGAATATATTTTTTTTTTTGGACATGAAAAGATTAATCTAGCACTCTCAAACTAAGTATCTGCAGTTTCGGCTCCCAGATATTGTATGCGGTGGTTGCAGGTGGATGCATATCATCTTACCACTCTGTCGGCTTCCTGAGTTAACCTCTCAAGTGAGGTGAACCACACCATGAATTGCTTACCAGGGTCAGAAATGTTTCCGGCCACAGCCTTTGCATCCATCACCATTGGAGAGATGGTTTTGCTCAATTCATCAGAGGCAGCTTTCACAGCCTCACGGAACTTGGGATCCTCAGAGTTCTCCACCTCCCTCTTAGCCACCAGCAGGATACGGTTGGCCCGGCGAGCAATGCTGGTTGCCCCAGCGACCAACATCTGTGGCTGAATATTGGCCATGGCCACTTTACACTTGTCCAGGTCTTTTTTAATTGCTTCTTCAGAAGCATCCAACAGAGATTTGGTATCAATAGCTTCGTCCACCAGCCCTGTCAGGAGAAAAGGAATATAATTTAGTTTCTATTTTAGAAGAAGAGAGACTCAAAAACCCTGTTGTCCACTCAAGTTTCTCACGTGAAAGTCTAACACCCAGAATTCTCTCCTTCAGCTCTAAGCCCTTCCTCTACAATCAGAAGCTTCCAGGTGAATACCTTAGTTCAAAAAAAAAAGTGAAGATGGAGACCAGGAGGGCCATATAGAGTCATAGCATTCGTACCACCGTGGTCACTGGCCTTCCTGTGGCTACAACAGACAACCAGAATTGCAACGACAACAGGAGGAAACAAGGATTGCGTCTCAAGCCTTTACCGCATCTCCACGTTGTGTTAATAACATTTTCTCCCTTTCTGCCTCACTCCCCAGCCATCTGTTGCTTGTTGGCAGCTTGTAGTGCCCAAGATGAGACACTCAGAGGAGTCTAATAACCCTAACCACCTGTTTCTTGTTTCCGTTGCCTCTCTTACGATACCTCAGGAGCTCCACTTTCATCTCTGGCTGCTACGGACCCTGTCCCAGCAAGTTCTGCAGGGAAGCCGAAGAGCCTGCCTTCCTCATTTCTTCCCTCCTCTCCCATCCCTCCCTCCACAGAGAATGAAGATTCAGAGGTGCCACTTCAATTGCACAGACACAGGTTTGTTGGCGGTTGGTTTCTCCTTTTTTTAAAACTACGTACTTGATAAGTTGGAGGAAACTCTGAGACAAGTTGAATTAAATGGTAGCTATTGTGGTTCCTTGAAATGTGAACCCACTGAAAATGACAGGGACACTTACTGTATCCACAAACACTGCCTCCCAGCCTCTGAAACCAAACTCTGGTTCAGACTGAGCAAAGGCACTATTCAAAGAGAAGATAGGAGCTGTAACAATAAACATCACACAGGGAGGGCAGCATTAAAATAAAAGAGACTCAAAGAGCCTCTCTTCAAACAAAATTGCAAGGCTTGAATGAGAAGCCGCCGCTGCTCAGCAGCCTTAATCAGGGCCAAGTACACTGTCGGGCACATGACCGTCCCTTCATCCAATTACAGCTAAGTCATATAACCAGTCCTACTCGAGTTTCTCAGAACTCATTCCTCAAGGATTAGACAGTAAGAACTCTGCACACAGCTCTACCTGTCATTTTTTCTACATTATCAATCCACTGGTTCTTCATGGTCTCAAAATGTTCATAAGCAGCTTGATTTCCAGGATTTCTAAGTAAGATGCGAGCAGCTGAGACAACCTGTCAATGACAAAACAACCTTTAAACCTCAGGGCACCCTCCCGCTGGAATACAAACTTTCAGCAAAGCTTTCCCTCTCTACCTACAGATGGCGCTAGAAAGCCAAAAATGGGTAAGTCTCTTCTCAGGCTGAACACATTAGATTTGGTCTCATAAACATCTCACCCAAATGGGCCCCTGCAGAAGATTTTACAGTCACAGCCTGATGTGGGGAAGGTAATACAATGACAAAGTAAACGGCATTCACTTGGTACTTCCAAACATACACCAAACTGACCTATGTTTAAGCCCTTGGGAAGACTCTTCCACCTTAAAAATCATCACCAAGAAAGATACTAAAAATTACTTAAAACTGATTATGAATATTTATTTTTAAAAAAGTAACTATAGGGGCTCCTGGGTGGCTCAGTCAGTTAAGCGGCCGACTTCGGCTCAGGTCATGATCTCACGGTCCATGAGTTCGAGCCCCGCGTCGGGCTCTGTGCTGACAGCTCAGAGCCTGGAGCCTGCTTCCGATTCTGTGTCTCCCTCTCTCTCTCTGACCCTCCCCCATTCATGCTCTGTCTCTCTCTGTCTCAAAAATAAATTTAAAAAAAACGTTAAAAAAAATTTTTTTTTTTTTTAAAAAGTAACTATATACAGTTAATGAAGTACTTTCACATCTATTAACTTACTGAATCCTCACAACAACCCTATGAGACAGGTCAGGTAATTTCTCCACTTTACAGATGCAAAATGTAAATGACTTGCTCAAGAGCTCCCAGCTAATCAGGTATAGCAGTTGGGGAAGGAACTAACATTTCCTGAGTATTTGGTTAGTTACAGGCTGTACACATATCCTTTTAATCCTCCAAATGATCCACTAGGAAGGAATTCTCCCCATTTTACAGATGAGGAAACTCAAGGTCACAGAGGATTCAAGTCCAGATCTGTCTCCAAAATCCTTACTCTTTCCATCATTGGTATCTTTAGTTTTCTGTTTCTCTTTTTTAGGAATCTCACTTTTATGCAGAAATCCTGTTTTATGTTCCATGTTTTATGGAAGTTTTTAAAGAAAGTTACTCATGTTCATATTTTATGGAAGTGTTTTTTAGAAGTTGGACATGTATGATTTTTCAAGAGAATCTAACTTGTTAACATGCCATGTGGGCAAAAGATAAACAATATAAAGGTTTTTTTTTTTTTTAAATCTCTCCCTGCATGTTCCCACCAAAGCCAGTATCACAGACATGTAAAGCCTAGCACGGTTCCTAATATACTACAGGTACACAATAAATATCTGCTGAATAAATCAATTTTAAAAAGATGAGTTTCCTATAATTTGATTACTATATTATTCACAGCATACTGGCTATAACTTGGCTATATAATGAAGTAGAAAAAGAAAACAAGTTATGAACACAACCGAATTTTTAAAAAATATCCTCAAAGAGATGCAGGGAAAGGCAAAAGCTCTAAAATTCAAAGACTAACCTCTGAAGATTATCCAAAGATTTCCCTAATTATGAGTGTGGGTGAGGGGTCACTTTACTAGTTTTCTACTTTCAGAAGTAATCTATGATCATTACAGAAAACTACAACAATATAAAAATGATTTTGAGACTATGAGTGTGTTTCTTTCACGACAATTTACAATAAGTCTTCAAAAATGTATAGAAACTGTTCTGTAATTGACCTTTACTGAACACTGTAGGGCCAATATTGAAACAATAAAAAGCAAGCATAATTTAACCTGGGGTGTGAGTTCTCGAGCTGTCTTTACTGATGCCTGAATGCCTTCCACTGTGGATTTATTAGCAGTTCCAACAGCAGCCGCCTTCTCCGCCGTGGCACCAAGCCTTCCCGAATGGTGCTCAAAGTTTGCCGCCCTCTCATCAAATACCTTGAGAAAAAAACAAAAACATTAGGAAACTTTATTTCAATCAAATGGGTCAGGAAGCCTAAGAACAATTCTCACTTTAAGCAGAGGCAGCAACCACTCAAGCAAAGACTTCACAGATGACATCAAACCCTAGTTAATAAGACAACAATCAATCGCCAGGTCTTGGCCTTGCTCTATCTCCTCAGGTTTGGCCACAGGCATCATGTGCGTGCATGCGCACACCCGCACACCCACACACCCTTGAATTTCAGCTCAACCAATGCTTACCAAGTGCAGACAGAACACACAGCACTGTGAAGTCTACAACAAGGACTTCACAGAAGGTGAAGACCAAAAATCCCTGTTCCCAAAAGTCTTATCCTGGAGTTTGAAGAAGAGAGACAAACCCACTCAAGGCTCCAGTGCAGGTGGCTGGGTGCATTAAGAGCCAAGAATACCCACAGTCCTAACCCCAACTCCAGCCTCCTCAAGGCAGAATCGCTCACATATCCATTACCATTAATGTTGTAAAAACTCTGCCCCTGACCTCCATGAGAAAAATGATAGCTGGTGCTCACAATGGGGCCTAACACTAGGGCAGGGAAGGTTGATTTTTATTATCCCAAATAAAAAACCTATCTAGTGAATTGTCCATTCAGCTCTCAAATTTGAAAAAAGTTAGCTTTTCTGTTGACATGGATATTATGCAAAGTTGCATACAATGAAGTAGACTATTTAACTTAGATAAAATAACAAAAGCTCTTCTGTCACTTGCTTAGATAACAATGCTTTGAGAAGAAGCAAGGCATACCAAGCAGTGCTGGGTCAGGTTTACACTCCACACAGAGCATATCAGAAACTGCCTGACAGAATCCATCCTCTCCTTTGCCTCCTCCTGAGGGTCTACTTGCCCATATGCAGGGACCAGGGCAGACCACCTGTAAAGCCCTCAAGCCCTCCTGGTTCAATAGCAGACTCCAGTCTCCTTGCCAGGGTGCTGTCTTGACCCACACAAGTCTCTTCCCCATAATGGCATCTTGTGGGTTCAGCCACCTGGTTCTTGCCATTTAATGCTCAGAATCTTCGTCTAAATCTCTGATTTCCTAGTCCCCCCTTCTCCTGGCCTCAGTCCTTTTCTTATCTTGGCTGGTCTCCCATAATCTGGATCTACGGGGCTTTTGCTTACCCTAGTCAGTCATTTCAATTCCAGCCTTGTCTGCTGCTCCCTCTGACTTAACTGGCCACTTAGCCTGCTTTTCGTATCACTCAATCAAAATTTACTAAGCACCTACTATGTGCCAGACCCTGGAGTAGGTGCTAAAGATAGAAAAATGATTAAGACACAATTTCTGCATCCCAGAAGCTCAAATCCTTCAGATGTAAGAAGGGCCCATAAACAGATACTTATATAGAGTGTGCTATGTACAATCATAAAACTAAGCAGATACCATGCAAGCAAAAGGAAAGGCACTTAACCTTATCCAGGAAGTAAAAGATTAAAGGATAAATGATATATAGGAATTAGCCAAAAAAGAAAAAGGGGAAGATAATTAGGCAGAGACAAAAAGAACAAAGACATAGAAGGGAGAACGGGCAGAGTATGCCGGAAACCATAAGCAATTAAGTACTGCTGGGGCATGAACTGAGAGGCAGAGGTTTGTGGGAAACAGGTTTAGAGAGAGTATTAGAAGTAGATCCCAGTGCTACTTTATCCTATGTGAAAGGAAAGACTCACTGAAGGGGTAGGAAAAGAAGGTCAAATCTCTGTTTTTATTTTATTGGTGGCCTGGTGACAGGTTCAAAGAAGACGAGTCACAGCTGTGCAGTCATTTAGGCAGCAGGGGACAAGGATCAGAGCTAGAGCTGCAGCAATGTGTGAATGGAAAATGTGAAGGATTCAAGAAATATTTGTGAGATCAAATTAGCTTGCCTTAAGTTATTTATTGGTATGAGAAGAGTCAATGGCAACTCCCAAATTTCCAAGAGAGAGAGAATAGGAAAAGGACAACACATGCTGATGTCCCAACGAAGCATCAAATTGGGGATAACCAGGAGAGACTTGATCTACTCGTCAAAACTCAGAGAAGTTTGGACTGAAAAACATAGCAAATCATCTTAGCCTAAGGGGACCGTGAGCTGAACTACGCCCAGGCCAGAGAAAGAAATTCGGGGTCATCAGCAAGTAAGAATAACACACACCTCCAACCCACCAATGCTACCTGGTCTGGGGTGCCTGACCCAATAACCCCTTCTTCTTTGCTGCCAATATTTGCTTTCCTAGATGTCTCTACAGCTGGAGCAGCCATATGATGGAGTCAATGAAACATAAGCAAGTCACCTGGAGGATTTCTGGGAAAAACTTTATTTTCATTCATTCACCAACAATGTGCCAGGCATTGTTTTAAGAACTGGGAATAAAGTATGACAAAACAAATTCCTTGCCTACATGGCCTTTCATGCTAATGTGAGGGAGACAGACAAACAAAAAATGAGGCAAACATGTCAAATGTCGATAAATGCTGAGGAGAAAAATAGGATATGGAGATTAGGAAATCGCTGGGGGCCGGGTAGGGATGCTATCTTGGGCAGTGACCCAAAAGTGGTATTTCAGTAGAAGCTCAAGGAAGAGAGTAAATAATACATGTAATTATCTATGGGAGGAACAGAGAGAACAAGTGCAACGGCCCCAAGGTTCAAACATGGAAAATATAAACATGGCATGCTGGGAACACAACACAAGGAAGTCAGTGTAGACAGAGCAGCCTGCAGGGTAAGAGTGGTACAACATGATGTCAGAGAGGTAGAGGGGAACCAGATGCAGTGGTGTGAAGTCACCGTAACCACTCACACCAGCTCATAAGAGGCAAATGCACCCATTCCTTCCCAACCGCTTTCAGTGACTCCACACCGAAACAGCCACAACGGGAATATTTACATCATGGAAACAAACAAACATTACAAATCAGGGCTTTTTGGTTTTTAGGCTTTCTTTCCTAGAGTGCCAGTCTACCAGCACATCACTGGTCTTACTGTTATTGTAAGGATCCTGGCTTCCCTCTGGGACAGGAGGGAGTCATCGGAAGGGGGTGAGTAGAAGAACGACACCAAATCATTTAAAAGGACTACTTTGACTTTTGCGTTGAGAATAAAATGCCCTAATAAAAGGGACAGTTGTGACTGGAGTGCCCTTTCCTTCATTTCTTCCTGCCTTGAACATGATGCATAGGGTTACAACAGCCATCTCACACCATTAGGAAAAGACCAAAAAAAAATCACAGAAATGCCAGCTGTCACAGTGTCAAGCTGCTGAACCAATGCCAGGGCTACCTATGTCCGTGTTTCTTGTTACACCATAAAAACAAAACCCATTTGTTTTCTTCTCTGATAGTCAGGTCTTCTACAGCTTACAACTCAAGAAATGTCCTAAAGACATTACTGACACACCTGATAACTAAAAGAAGAGGTAGCAAGGCCTTTCCTCTTCTGCCCTTCCACCCTTCACCCACAATTTCCCAACCACTGCCTCTGATGCACACTGAAATCAAATTTTACCTTTACAAATATCCAAATATATATAAATATGCGTGCGTGCGTGCGTGCGCGCGCGTGTGTGTGTGTGTGTGTGTGTGTGTGTGGCTGGCCAACAGAAGAAAAGGAAGACTCCAGATACCCACTTCTTCCCTACTGGGAGCATCAGGAGGTGCAGTGGCCGCCACCGCCAACAGCTTGATGGGAGTTGTGGTGTCGCTGAAAACATCTGATACCTCCTGAGTCATCGCCTCCTGCATCCGGGCTTTCAGATCCTTAAAAACATTGTTCACAAATAAAAATTACCAAAAATGTCCAAAAGGTACATCTGCCAATATCCTTACTTTAGTGACACATTCATTCATTCATTCATTTAATCTTTCATTCAGTATTTACTATAACTATGTACAAAGCACTGAACCAGCATGGAACAGGTGTAAGATATGAATCCTACCCTCTAAGAGATTCATGTCTAGTAGGAGAGGTAAGACAGCACCCACATTCTCCACCCAAACAAGAAATCTTACTTCCTTTCTTGGTGGCTTCTAAGAAATGGTACTGAGGTTCATGGGGTAGAACAGAAGACCCTGAAATGTAAACAGTTCCTCGCCACTCCCAATGTTGGAGGAGCCTAATCATGGCCACAGAAGCTGTAAGGATTGTTTGGCAGATGCAGTGCCATATCTCTAAGCATTTTCTTACATTAAGAGTAAAGAAATTAAGAACGGGAAATTTTTCTGACACATGTTTTTTCAGTTAAGTTTCTAGAAAAACTTGATAACCAATATATGTACCCATTTCTGAACATAATCTAAAGACGATTCTTATGTGTCACGGAAAAGGTTCCTTTTCATAGTTATCACACTTAGTCCAATCTAAGTTTTCTGGATTTATAGAAAGAAGTCTCAGTCACTCCCACTGCTTCTCAAAATGGGTAACACTCACGATACCTGAAATGATGTTAGGTGTTAGATAGAACAGTGTTTTCATTTTGATAATTATGTGCTTTCTTCTAAAGAATATTAGGAAAAATGTAACTAGCACATCAAGCTCATGTTTTCATGATTATTATAAAGTTGTCTTTTAAATAAATCCACCTAAATTTAAAAAGGGAGTCCATTTTAAGAAAAATATTGACCAAATAAACACAGAGGACATATGGTAGAACAAATATCACAAAAGAGGTCTTGCTTGACTGAGACTTGGAAAACAACTTCAGCTGCAGTCAAACACAGGTGAGCTTTTTCCTAGTAAGTTCTAGACTTCATTATATGCTCCTTGATCACACTCTTCACTTTCCCTAGATTCAAGAAATTGTATATTTTAAAAATCTCTCCCCTCCCATTTTTCAATAATAGTAAGCATAGAAATGTAATAATGTGTGCTCCAAAGTTCTACCTTTAAGGAGTCTTGGAGCTGAGATGCAAGTGCTCTCGCCTGAGGACTCTCTCCTTCCCCTCTGGCAGCAAGGTCAGCCAGCTGGGCTGTCAGCTGGTCCACACGGTCACACTTTGCAAGAAGATCTTGGCGATACGGCCCCATCATGACATTAGCCAGACGATGCCCTTCGGCCACAAGACCCCGGATGGCAGCCTGACCTGGATCAAGAGGAAAGCACTGTAACTTACAGAGACCCAGAGAAGGCAACTGCAGTACCATTGTGGTAAACTATTGTGTTGTTGTTGTTGTTGTTTGTTTTATTTTAAAGTTTACTTATTTTTGAAAGAGAGAGAGAGACACATGTGTGCATGCATAGGGGAGGAGCGGAGAGACAGGGAAAGAGAGAGAGAGAGAGAGAGAGAGAGAGAGAGAGAGAGAGAGAGAGAGAGAGAATCCCAAGCAGGCTCCGTGCAAGTCAGCCCCAACTCAGGGCTCGATCCCATTGACCCTGGGATCACCACCCAAGCTGAAACCAAGTCTGACACTTAAGTGACTGAGCCACCCAGGTATCCCTGTTGTTTTTTTTAAATAAAAACATTTAGTGGGGTTTTTTTCCCCTAACAATAGAAAAAAAATTGGGAAATACAGGAAAGTATAAATAAGAATAGATAATCCACCCATAATCCTCAGAGACTGATACAGTTGAACATTTCCTACCAGTCTTTTTAAAAATTATTCTACTAATATTTATTTATTTATTTATTTATTTTTAGTTCCAGTATAGTTTACAGTTTTATATTAGCTTCAGGTATACAATGTAGTGATTCCATAGTTCTATACATTACTCAGTGCTCATCACCATAAGTGTACTCTTAATCCCCTTCACCTGTTTCAGCCATTCCCACCCCTCTCCCCTCTGGCAACCATAATTTGTTCTCTAAGTTCTCTATTTTTTTGTTTTGTCTTATTTTCTTTGTCCATTTGTTTTATTTCTTAAACTCTAAATATGAATTTCTCTTTCTCTGACTGACATATTTTGCTTAGCATTATACGCTCTAGATCCATCCATGTTATTGCAAATCTTTCAGTGGTTTTTTAATGCACTGCATGTCCCTATACAAATACACATTTCTCTTTTACAAAACTGAAATCATACTTTATATTAACTTTTATTCCTTGCCTCTTTTTATTTAATGGGAGCATTTTTCCGCATCATTGAGTATTCTTAAAAAATCATGATCTACACATCTATGTAATATTTTATATTAACCATAATTATTGATCATTTACTTATTATTAAATATTTATACTGTTTACATACATTCTCATATGTAACTCTGTATAGAAACATGTCTAATTATTTCTTATAATAAATTCCTCTAAGTCAAATTGCTAAATCAATGAGTATGAACTTTTTTAAAGCTTTTAATATGTAATACTAAATTGCCATTCAGAACCTTTATACCAGTTTATTCCTCCCCCAGTAAATTATACATCTGTCTGATTCCCCAAAACTGGGAATCACCAATTTAAAAATTAATCTTTTTATTCAACAAAAATAGTAAATGAAGTAAACAGATCTTTCAGCTTCAGCAGATTTGCTATCATAATATGACCTAACTTCTTATAGATTCATCCCTAAAAACTCCCCAAAATCAAAATTTTAGGTTATCAGATCTACTGGTGACTGTGTAATGCAGGAGCCCTCAAAAATGAAAATAACCTTGGTAGCTAAGTGCTTCTAACTTATTTTCAAAAACTACATTTAACTGGGTATTTTCCAATGAGTGTAATAGAAATACAACAGAATGGAAGTACACATAGACTGGAAATAATTAGTTCAATGTTTCGATTCCAACCTGAGGACCTTTCTATTTACCCACAGCAAAATCATTTACTCACAAATTCTTTTTGAATAAGCCACAGGTATCATTTATGGGCTATATTTGGAAATGGAGTCACACTGTAGGATGATTTACTCACCAGTAGCTGAAGAACCCCTTCTGCACCTAATTTCAGATGAACAGGATCTCTATCAACAACTTGCTTATTTTCACTAAGACCAGTTTATGGAGGGTTAAGTGCACTCATGGCCTTACCAACGCCCCGGTCATCCACTGTGGGATTATCAATCCACCGCTGTGCTTGTTCAATCTTGCCCTCCAGGTGGACAGCTGCCTTGGCGGGTCTGCTGTTGGCCACAGCCCTATTGGTTTTGGTCTGCAAGTTCTGCAGGGCTGTGGCCACCTGTTTGGCCAATGCTCGAGCCTCTGGGGAATCTCCTTTCCCCCTGAAAAGGAAAAAAAAAAAAAGCCATCCTGTCATAGACACTATTTACAGTGAGAGGATCTTAACTGCTACACAAATGCTAATGAGATGCCAAATTGCTAATGATTATTATTAGCTTAGTTTGGAAGGAAAGTGGTTTATTTATTTGGCACTAAAGTAAGAAATTGATCATTTAAATTCAGATTGCATTATCCCAGTTAAAACATTAAATATGAGTTTGAGTCAATCTACCTCAATCAAGCTCAACCATTTGGTTAGCTGAACTCAATCAAACATCACTAAGTTGGGGGGGGGGGCACCTGGATGGCTCAGTAGGTTGAGGATCCGACTTCGGCTCGGGTCATGATCTCATGGTCTGTGAGTTCAAGCGCCGTGTCAGGCTCTGTGCTGACAGCTCAGAGCCTGGAGCCTGCTTTGAATTCTGTGTGTCTCTCTCTCCCTCTGCCCCTCCCCTACTCGTGCTCACGCACACGCGCACGCTCGCTCTCTCTCTCAAAAATAAACATTAAAAAAAAAAATCACTACATTGGCTGACCCCTCAGTTGACCATCAAGGAAAACACTAGTTCCCTCAGGGATTAGGTGGGCCCAAGTAGCCATGTATGTTGTATAGCAGTAGTTGAAGCAGCTACAGTACTAGTTATAGAACTAGTAGTAAGTAGTACAATTTTTTGAGTCCCAACTCTGATAGTAAATAACACTCTTATGTTATTTAATCCTCATGACAAACCTAAGAGGTAGATACAAGTATTATCCCCGTTATTCAAAAAGCAAAAGTGAGGGACCAAAAGGCTGGATAACTTACCCAAGATCCTATCACTTACTTTGGTGGACTAGGGATTCAAACCCAGGCACTATGACTTCAGAGTCCTCACTCTTAGCTACTTACATTGGTATCAAAATAATTCTCCAATTCTTGCCATAACCGATTGAACTGGTTATCTAACTCAAAGACAACATGAACACAGTCAAGCAAGGAACCTAATTCCAGTGTGCATAAAAGTCATCTGGGATCTTAGTTTTAAATGCACCACCAAAAGAGATTATGATTAAGTACACCCCACTGCAAACGCAGTGGGTCCAGGCTGTACATTTTTCACAAGATTCCCAGGTGGTTCTGAGGTATGTTGTCCTTGGCCCATGCTTCAAAAACACTGCATAGTCAACTAGCGGTGGGTCTGGAACTAGAAAGCCTGGGACATGGTAGGGCAAAGCTAGACAAAGAACCCAAATAAACAAAATCAACACACAGACTGAAGCAGACAGCATGCCATACAGCTACTAACAAACAGAGGGAGTAGTTTCCAGTTGCCACCAGACCTGGCCATACTTCAAACTATTAAGTTCCATTAGACATTAGATGCCACTACACATTTCTGGCCTCCACTTTTTCTTGAGTTTCTTGTAACCAAATACAGAAATAAAAAGAGAATCACAATTATGTATCACAAAGGGAGATTACTGCCCCCAAAACCCTACTCCAAAGACTTCAGATTCTAACCATTATGAACATATAAAAAATATGACACATTTTATTTCTCAAGTCCACCTAGAGAAAACTTCAGGTTAATCTTATCTGCCTCACCTGTAAAAATGAAAATGTTAGCCTACCAGCCAGAACAACTAATTTAGATATTCTCTGAAGAACTCCTTTGTGATTTTAAATTTCAGTACCTTCTCCATTATAAAGCTGGACAAAGAAGGTATTTACTTTGGTTCTGATCGTGGCTACTCCCACTGTCAGGAAGCTATGGATATGTATATGTTATACTAATAAGTAATGATGGCATATGACCACACAGGAAGGTTTGCTGTTCTCACCATTAGCATCAATTCTCTCTTCATCATTAAGAAACATTAATGAGTGCCTGATATGTATATGGAATCGTGTTCTGGTCCTTAAAACAGTTTCTCCTTTGAGTATTTTAAACTAGTGATAATGTAAACAGATTATATTAATGGGTTAATATTAACAAACATAGACCTAACTGTATAGACATTATATTTTACAATGATCAAATTATTTTCTCTACCTAAACAACTCAAGATTTGGGGTATAAAACAGTGATTCCCAAATGATCAACCTTGATATGTAACCAAACTTGAGCTGCTAAGTTGGTCTCTATCACAACCTCCTGCCTAAAGTATGTTTACCCTGCTCCCACCCATCTCCTATTCATGGTAGGCAGGAGTGTGCTTTCTTAGCCAGTATTGTCCTCTTGGTCAATACAAGACTTGAAAGAATTCTAAAGTACAAGTCACTGAGACAAGGTTAGGTACTCTCCCACGGAAGAACAGGAAATGAAACATACAAGTTAAATGAAAAGCCAAATCTCACAAGATACTTGACTATGGTTATCCCTGAAGAAGTGGCTAGAAGCCTGAGGTGGAGAAGAAGCGACTTTTGTCCCCCTTTTTAATGTTCTTTTAGCAGTTTATTTAAGAGAGAAAAATACTGATCAAAGGAACAAAGCAACACCTCTTTATATAATCAAAGTAGAAGCCATGAAAGCCTTTAAAAGCAGTAGCTGTGGTGAGGACATTGTATTTAAGGATGTTTTATAACTGTTACATAAGAAACAACATTGCTGGGGAGAAAAGAAAGCATCTTCTTATGCCTCCTCCCCCTCCCCCCTGTCCACAGTCCACAGTATCTTTTCTTAGATAGCCACAAATATTTCCCTCTTGTGCCTGGGAAACAGTTATGCCACAAACATGATATAGCAGGAAAAGTCCTAGCTTAGAAATAAAAAGTGAATCTCAAAAAAGGAGTTCTTAGCATCCTAAATATATTAATTTAAAACCATGTGATCAGCAATAAATCATTAAACCTCAGTTATGTCAATAATAAAACAGAAGTAATACCTGACCTAGCCATGTCACACAGAATCAACAAGAATACAGTGAAAGAGCATCACATGTGCATTTAACCTATAGCATTCAACTATATATGCACTTGGGGGAAAAAAGAGAGAGATTAAAAGGCAATGTTAGAAGTTAAATACATACTGTCTTCGTAGATCTGCTAATTTAGAAGTCAGAGCAGATATTTCCCCAAGAGAACGTAGAATGTCATCTCTCTCTTTAGGATCATCACATAATTCTGCTATTTTCCGAGCTTCAGCCAAAGCCCCTCGAATCTGTTCTTCTCCTTCTGGTCCACCATTTGGATCTGCAAGCCAATTCTAAACACATAAAAATGGAAAAAAAGCATACTGTGATCTCCTCATAAACCACATTTCATTCAACTGACAAGGCCATCAGAAATATTTCAAAAGTAATCACAAGGCACACCACTGATTGCTTTTACAATGTTGATTCTTACTGTTTTAAACAGGTTCTTAGCTCAGGCAAAATCAAATCAATCCTCCAACTTCTTAAAAGTGATTTTTTTCCTTCCCCATCAGAATAAGTATCTTCAGGGGCGACTGGGTGGCTCAGTCAGTTAAGCGTCCAACTTTGGCTCAGGTCATGATCTCATGGTTCATGGGTTTGAGCCCCACATCGGGCCCTGTGCTGAAAGCTCAGGGCCTGGAACCTGCTTCAGATTCTGTGTCTCCCTCTCTCTCTCTGCCCCTCCCTCTCTCTCACTCTGTTTCTGTCTCTCAAAAGTAAACGTTAAAATTTTTAAATTTTTTTTTTTCAACGTTTATTTATTTTTGGGACAGAGAGAGACAGAGCATGAACGGGGGAGGGGCAGAGAGAGAGGGAGACACAGAATCGGAAACAGGCTCCAGGCTCTGAGCCATCAGCCCAGAGCCCGATGCGGGGCTCGAACTCACAGACCGCGAGATCGTGACCTGGCTGAAGTCGGACGCTTAACCGACTGCGCCACCCAGGCGCCCCTGACGTTAAAATTTTTAATAAAAATAAATTTTAAAAAAGAGAATCTTCACAAGCGTATCTTTGCTTTAATCACACCTTACTAATTCTTCAATTTCTCAAACATTTGTTTCTCTGTGAACTGCTTGAAAATCATTTTACAGGAGAGTGGCATCAGAAAACTTTAACCCTTTAACATTGCTATGACCAAATACAGTTGTGAATTCTAAGATAAGGAAAAGCTTTTATATACTGTGATCTATACCAGGAACTAGAATTTTCTTAGTGCTCAGAGTACTTTCTCTTTTTTTTTTTTTTTTTTAATTTTTTCATTTTAGAGAGAGAGAGAGTACACATGCACAAGCAGGGTACAGGGGCAGAGGGAGGGAGGGAAAGAGAGAGAGAGAGAGAGAAAGAAACCCAGGCAGGCTCCACACTCAGCGCAGAGCCCAATGCAGGGCTCAATCCCACACCCCTGGGATCATCACCTGAGCCAAAATCAAGAGTCAGATACTCAACCGACTGAGCCCCCCAGGTCCCCCCAGAGTACTTCCTTTAATCAAAGTATTCAAAATTAAGATCTCTATTTCAAAATAGAGTTAACATGAGTCTAAACCTGTGGTAGTAGAGGAAGTGTTAACATTGGTAATTGCTGGGAATCAGTCATCACTTAGAAACACCCATTATCTACCCATCTATATATAGAGGGGGGGGGGAGGGAGAGAGAGAGATGCAGGATAATTATGGAACATTTCTCTTTTATTTCCCATCCCTCCTTAAAACCATCATTACTACCTGAGCAGCATCGATCTTCTTGGCAATGCTCTGCTTTGAGTTGGTCATAGCTTCCAGCTTGCGAGCTGCATTTTCCACTTTGGCTGTTAGCACATCCAGACCCTGAGATACCTGCTGGGCCTTCTGCATGGCCACTGGCGAGGCTCCTTGTCCTCTGCTCAAAACAGATGTTGTCATTGTACTCTCTCAAATACTTACTGGCAAAATATCATGAGAAGCACAAATATGTCATTTTTGTTAACATGCTTGTCTTTTTCCTTTCCCCTACTACATCTGGGATAGCACAAGAAAACAGAAGAGATAAAGCAAAACACCCAAACTATCCACTTTCTCCTTTGGCTTTTAAAAATATGCATTAGCTTCCTGGAACAGCATAACCACTTTACAGACCAGCCTGCAAATTTCAATAATAATGATTCTCCTTTTGATGGTGATTACATAATCAAGTCTGAACTTCAGGGGGAAAATGTGCTTGTGATCTTCTTGCTATGAGGGTTTTGTTACCATAGTAATGTGTGCTTTAGAAAAAAAAATCCCATTAGATTGTCTTATTTATGGGCAAGTATACATTGAAAATGTTTCAGGAAGCAGCAAACACAGTATTACTGAAAGCACATGACACTAGGACCAAGTAGATCTGTGTTCAAATCCTGGCTCCTGGGACCTGTGAACCTTGTTTACAATGGGCTTCAGCTTTGTAACTTATAAAATGAGGGGTGTGCAGGTAACAATACTTGCCCTGCTTACCTAACAGAGTGGCTTCAAGCAAAAACAAAAAAACAAACAAAAAAACTTGAAAACACTATGTCAATAAAATAATACGAACATATAATTACTACTGTTATTAAATTGTCATGATTATTAAAATGAACCTAATAATAATCTTCAAGTCTACCTTCTACTCCTATGCAATCTATAAATATCAAAAACAGTTGTCACTGAGGTGACAAGAAACTGTTGTTTTCCATCACATTCTTAAAGAACTAATTTTACTATTTTCCTCTCCCAAAAGTGATACACTTCAAAAAATATGAGCATTATTAGAAACTTGTTTTCTCTTTGTAAGAGACTTTCCAAGTCATAACAAAATACGATTTGCCACATTTTTATAAGCTCATATATTTTTTAAATTTTTTAATGTTTATTTTGTTTTGAGAGAGAGAGAGAGAGCACAAGCAGGGGAGGGGCAGAGAGAGAGAGAGAGGGAGACACAGAATCCAAAGCAGGCTCTGTCAGCACAGAGCCTGACACAGGGCTCGAACCCACAAACCGTGAGATCATGACCTGAGCCGAAATCAAGAGTTGGGCACTTAACCGACTGAGCCACCCAGTCGCCCCTCAGATATTTTTAATCCACTCGGTCTGGTAAACTCAATGATGGGGTGGCAACTTTATCAGTTGGTATAATGGCATGGCTTATCCTCTTAACCTGAGCTTCTGATTTTAGGATGAACTCCAAAACATCTTTGCTTCCCTTTATAGTAGCATGGATCTGTCATTCATTTATCTATCTTTTCAAATTCATCCTTATTGGGGCACCTGGGTGGTTCAGTCAGTTAAGTGCCCAACTCTTGATTTCGACTCAGGTCATGTTCTTATGATTAATGAGATCAAGCCCCGCTGATAGTGCAAAGCCCGCTTGGGATTCTCTCTCTCTCTCTCTCTCTCTCTCTCTCTCTCTCTCTCCCTCTGCCCCACCCCACTCACACACACTCTCTCTCTCAAAATAAATAAAATAAACTTAAAAAAATAAAGTCATCCTTATTTTTCATCTAAACCAATATGTGAAGTAATGAACTCAAATACTATTTATTGCCAGGTATATAAAAGATATATATACCTTTTATTTGTACTTGAGGCTTCCCTTTTATGTGCAGAGGAGTGGAAGACTTTGGGGATTTAATTTGCTTTTTTCCTTCATATCTAGTAATTCATGATGAGAAACCATGTTAGTATAAAAGTCCAATTGTGAAAATGTAAAAATATTGATGGGCTACATAATTTTTCATTCAAAATAAAAAGTTTACTGAGCCCCATGAGAGGAAAAATATATCCTTACAACCTAGAAACCCTAGGTGAAAAGAAGAGTATCAATGAGGAAATTGTTACTGAGTTTCAGCCACTAAAATGTTAAATAGCTAGGCATATTTAAGAAAAGCTAACAGGGGGATAGCTTTCTAATCTTTCATCAGGAAAGGATATTGCAGGCTCCAGTGTGAAGAAGGCCCATAGCTCCTTTCCCTGTTCTAGCCTCTTCTCTTTACAGATTTATGGCCGATCCCATACAGCAGCCACCTTGTTCTCTTGCTCAAATTCATCTTTCTCTGAACACATACAACTGTGTATTTGAGAATTCCAAGTGAAAACTGTCTACCACACTGTGAAAAGGCTGCAAACAAAAGAGCCAGCAGTGAGAAATTAGAAGAGCCAAGAATCTTGTCAAACTGCATTGGCATTTCTCCGAATGGGAACAGAACTTCTTTTTGTCCTTTCTGTAAAGTTCCTGTCATGCTCATGACAGGGGAGACTGCTTCACAGCAGGAGAAAAAGGCTCACTGGGTTCAATGAGATCACATTTATTTATGCAGTTCCTTCTCCCCTACAAGGTAGAGATCCTAAACCTGAAACCTCTGGAGTTCCCAGGACTGCAGTGAATCCACGATCCTCGGGAAATTATACATAATACTATAGGGGCAAGTTTATGTGCAACTTTTTACATAAAGATTAATGGCTCTCATGAGATTATAAAAATTATTTTGATACAAAAAAGGTTAAGAACCACTCCTTTAAGAGCTGTATTCTTGGGGCACCTGGCTAGCTCAGTCAGAAAAGGGTGTGACTCTTCAACTCAGGGTCATAGGTTCAAGTCTCATGTTGCGTGCAGAGATTACAAAAAATAAACTTTTAAAAAACTGTATTCTTTTTTTTTTTATTTTTTTTAATGTTTATTTTTGAGAGACAGACAGAGACAGAGCATGAGTGAGGGAGTGGCAGAGAGAGAGGGAGACACAGAATCCAAGACAGGCTCTAGGCTCTGAGCTGTCAGCACAGAGCCCGACGTGGGGCTTGAATTTACAGTGAGATCATGACCTGAGCCGAAATCGGCTGCTTAACTGACTGAGCCACACAGGCACCCCCAAAAAACTATATTCTTAAGTTTATTCTGTTAATACATTTGAAACCAAGTGTAATGGTGTACAACATGCCAAGGGGTTATTTCTGAGGCCTGTTTGTATGGAGGCCCTATATGTTCCAATTATCTCAAGATGTTTCATGATTTTCTTGAAGCCAAATTAAACTTCATCTACACTAGTATTTCAATTTTCAATTTCCTCAATTGAAATATTTCTCAATTGAAAATATTTCAATTTTTCCTCAATGCTGATATTATAAAAGTCCATAAAAATGAGGATAATCTTTTAAAGCTGCATTAACTCTATGGCTGCGTTTCAAAGAAGCCTATATTATACTGAGTTTTCTTAACAGTAAACTATATAGATTTAGTTTACAGGGGGAAAAGTTCTAACAGTCAAGTCTTAAAGGAAGTAAAAGAATTATGAAACCAAATGAATAATGACGAAATAGAGACTCAAAAGCCTAGAAATAACCAACTTACAGGATAACCTATTTAACTGGATTTTAGAATAACATGAAATAATTCTAGTGTTTTCACTCTTTGTTTCTTTTTACCCATCCTTCATAAAAGATATGGCTACCCATGCCAGACTTCACCACTGCCCCTTATTCTTTCTAAACCTATGGCTAGAAACCAAGATACCATATTTCTATTTCTATTTCAACCTTGCTACAAAGAATCTGCTACTTTGAAAGTTTATCAAAGGAGAAGTTCACTTCAATCTTGAAGAATTAATAGAGTATAAAATCTGTGTTGTCCATTAGTCAAAAATAACACAGGGAAATTAGCAGAGACTTGGTCTCTGAATTACTTTGTCAGGAGTGAGATACGATCTGTTACCTAACTTGGGTAAGAGTAGAGCAATTTTACCGGGCTCGGAGTTCAGCCACTTGATCAGTCATCTGCCCCAGCATTTTACAGGTTCCCAGGATCTCTCTGCGTTCTTTGCCTGCACAGAGTTCACCAACTTTTCCAGCTTCATCTAAGATCTGTCTGATGGCCTGCTCACCAGCATCCCCTAAAATAAAGAGATACTCAATATCCTCACTGCTGACATATTAATTATTTAGAAAGGATACTTTACAAGTCATTTCATTCATGAAGGAATGGGTGATTTTAGAAGACAAGTGAATAGAAGGCAATACATCTGATAGCTAACAGCCAAGCAGTTCCCTTATAAGCAGAGGGTGAGGTTTTAACCACAGATACTTCTAAAAAAAAAAAATACTTGGAACCATATCCATCTGGAAATGATAAGCAGCTTGTGGTAAGAATACAGATGATGAAAACTACTAATTTAATACTACTTAGCACCTCTAACCTCCATTAGGCTTTTCACATTCATTCAAATATTAATCTAAAACTGAATATTAGATTAGAAAATCCATAAAACCCAGCTCAATAACCCATTTGGGTCTTTACGTAAGTCAAATTTTCTTTCCAATTCTTATTGGCATCATTTAATCTGCTTAATTAAATACTTTTTTGACATAAATGGAAATCTGCCCAATGGGAACTAGAAAGAGAAGAGTTTGGGGTTTTTTTTAATATTTATTCATTTTTGAGAGGCAGAGAGCAAGCATGAGTGGGGGAGGGGCAGAGAGAGAGGGAGACACCAAATTGAAGCAGGCTCCAGGCTCTGAGCTGTCAGCACAGAGCCCGACGTGGGGTTTGAACTCACGGATCACGAGATCCTGACCCGAGCTGTAGTCGGGTGCTTAACTGACTGAGCCACCCAGACCCCCCTAAAGATAACAGGTTTTTTTTTTTAAATAATTTTTTTAAGTTTATTTATTTTGAGAGAGACAAAGCAAATGGGGGAGGCGCAGAGAGAGAAGGAGAGAGAGAATCCCAAGCACACTCTACACTGTCAGCACAGAGCCCAATCTGGGGCTCAATCTCACGAGCCATGAGATCATGACCTGAGCTGAGACCAAGATCTGGGCACTTAACCAACTGAGCCCCAAGACAAGAGTTTTTATTCAGGATAATTACCTTTCAGATTCAGGGAAGAAGTGAGCCAATATTCTGACAGAGAATGCCCACTTCAGCTTGGTTTATTCCTCCATGATGAGAGGTGATTAGTCTATGCCGTTCATCTTTTTAAGGACCAGTAATGCTTCAATTAGTCAAAACTATCAGAGAATGGAGTATGCCCCTAAATGTTGCAGTAGTTATCTCAGAATTATGAGATTATGGAAAGACCCTCTTTCTTTATTTGTTTGTTTGCTTGACTTTTCGCTTTTTACTGTATCTGTCAGGAAAGTAGAACCAGTGGGTTACCTGGAGAGGCACTGGGATCACGGAGCCAACCCTTGGCCTGGTTCAGTTTGGAGTCTATGGAGGCCAATGCTCTCTTCATGGCTTCAGTGTCCTTTTGAAGAGAAACACCACAATTATTTTCTTTGCAAAAACTGAGAAACCATGATACAAAGTAAGACAGAGAAAAAGTTACAGCACTTAACATACAATAGCTAATGTAGTCCTAAAACAGCCTTAAAAATACTCTCATCACACCAGAGTGCTTATTTCTGTCAAAATGCAGCATTGTGCATGCAAATCTTCAGTTAATTCTATTTTGTTTTCTGGTTTCTCTATTGCTAGACTGTGAAAACTGGTAAAATCACTCAAGCCAAAAGATGCTTAATGTCTGCAGCAGGAAAAAGCCCTGTTGTCACATGCCTCATTATCAGCCTTTCCACTCATCTAGCGCAACCCTGGCAAAGCCCTCCCTGCATCAGGGAAGCCTCATTAGCATGTGGCGCCACAAATCACAGTTCTTTTACATCTTGTTTTGAAATACACAAACACTGGATGATGCTTCACTATACTTAATTAATCTGAAAAACTTGGAATTACTGGTTGGAAAAAAACTGAAAATTTTAATCTAGCAATTTAGTTTTAATTCCACAAATAAACCACTGAATGTAATGTAAGAAAAAAGTGTTTTTCTGGCCTTCCCTGCCATCCTCCTCACCCTCCTCATTCTTCGTTCCTTTACCATCCTAACCTGGAAGGAGAGGCAGAATAAAATAAAGTTGGTCTCAATTTATTGCTTACAATCAGGATTCAAAATGGCTAGCATTAAACTACCATAAAACCTCCCAGGATATGGCATGAGAAGCTGAAACAGACTAAAACTATACCTATAGTTTGATGAAGTTTTTAAAATTTCATCAAAGTTTTGCTCTAGGGAACTGGCTCTTAGAGAGTTCATCCATCAAAGCATGGATTTAACCTCTGAAGCTCTGGGCAATGCCCTGAATCCTTAACTTTTTTTCACTTTCCAATCCTGCAAAACTGGGGTTCTTAAAGGTGTTGTATCACCATGTTTCCACACGGGGGCACAAGGAGCATCCCCCCCCCCCCCCCCAACTTTTAATTCAAACAAGAATTAGTACAGTATACTAATACAGAGTAAGTGCTGACAACGCTCACAGGCCTAAGGTCAGCAGCCTGACCACAGTTTTTCCAAAGTACCTACTCACATTATAAGGACTCTCGGCTTTAGGATTTCTTCCTTCCCCATTTAAACAGATAATGACTGCTCTCCATTTTAACCCTGGCTATCAAAGACTCTGAATAGCAAATTCTCAGCCACAGCAATGAATGAGAAGTGAACTAAATTACTGAAAAAATGTAAAGAGAATATTTTCTAAGTTATTCGGAATTATGGGGGCTATCTATCAACAGAAGGCAGAGAGAGTCATGACAGTATTTCAAAATCCATTTGTAATTAGTACAAGCAGACAAATGGCATTTTTTAAGTGCTTTCGTTCTCAGTGGCTTAAATATCTGCTCCTCCTCCATCTTGTTCAATGGCAAAGCCTGCCTTTAAAAGTCAGCATTAGCATGATTCCAAATTAGCAAGGCCCAAATCAATACCTGTTTAGAGAGACTCGGGCAACTCCCAACCTCAGAGAATTAGATAGCCGTTAGTGTCTAATATAAGTTATAGGACTTCATCTGGATACAGAAAAAAAAAATCACAATCTCTGACCGAGGCAGTATGCACACACTCTGAAGAGAAATCATATCCATGTAAAAATACTTCATAACCATTTCCCTAACACACTATGTTTTTAGTGAAATAAAATCAGAGATTTATTGCATTTCAAAAACCTAAATTCACAGGAACAAAGATCACATTTTGTGTGTCTACTCTAGCATTAATGGCTACTAGTTTGGGACTCCCTGGCTGGCTCAGTCAGTAGAGCATGCAACTCTTGATCTCAGGGTTGTAAGTTTGAGCCCACGTTGGGTATGAAGACTACTTTAAAAAAGATTAAAAAACAAAAGATTAAAAAGATTAATTTGGAAACTAACTTTGAGGATTTCTTGCAAGTCAAGTTGTTTTAGGTATTTCTTCCCTTCATTTCTTTATCGAACCTCAAATTTAAATATAATTTAGTTTTACATGAGGTGCCTGTGTGGCTCAGGCAGTTAAGCGTCCAACTTTGGCTCAGGTCTGATCTCACCACTGGTAGGTTCAAGCCCCGTGTCAGACTCTGTGCTGACAGCTCAGAGCCTGAAGCCTGCTTCAGATTCTGTGTCTCCCTCGCTTTCTGACCCTCCCCTACTCGCAATCTGTGTGTGTCTTTCTGTCAAAAATAAATAAACATTTAAAAAATAAATAAATATAATTTAATTTCACAAATTAAGAAACAAGGGCTCAGTCCTACAAACCCAACTGTTCTCAGGTTTGCTGACATCAAACCCATGAACTTTTTCCTTTTACCAAAAAGAGCTGCCAAAGATTCTACTAACCTTATGTTATGCAGGTCCTTGCCTTGTTGATGTTGGCTTGGGTTAATAGTGCCCAGAAAATAAGCTCTAGAAATCAAAATCATAATCCTCACTAACCTAAAGGAGTTATTTTATTCTCCATTGCCCAAAAAAGATTTGAAACATAATGACAAAAAAGTGGCTTTGCTCTACTCAGTACCCTCAAAACTAATTGTTTTTTTCCTCCCTAATAAAGCATCAATGACCACCACTCTTGAAGGAGAGAATCTAATTCTCAGGAAGTGAGTAATTGACTCCTGAATGGAAGATGATGTGGCATCAATAAATTAAAATTCAGAGGTGCTGGTTTTCCCCTAAAAAGCATCTACAGCAAAGTTGAAATGAAGCTGCAATTTTAAACTGGGAATTTCAATTAGTTACCAAAGTTTTTAATAGCCTGAATTTTAGATAATTTTGGTGTTTAAGACAGTAACTGAAAGGACCACCTTAAATTCTTTCTGGAACAGAGCAAGTTTTGAATAAACATTTAAACATATTACATTTTAATGTCATATCTATTAAAATAAAAAATATCCATGGGAACAAATATTTTGGTCTTCTAAGAAACCCATATATATTTCTTTTGAAGGGCAGTATTTATTATGGAATTAAAAGAATTGTCATAAGCAACATAAGAAGTATATTAATATTGAATATGATATAAACCAAGTGACTGAACAACTAGGACCAGAAGTCAATTTTGAGATATATTTATAAAGGGGGAAAATAACCATAACCCTGTGGTCAACCGTACTATGTACCACAAAGTTTTCATTAAGCCATATGAAGCCTAAATACCAAGTACAATCTGGATATTAAATAGAAGGGAAAACAAAAACAAAAACAAACAAAAAAAAACACACCTCATTTGAATATTTTCTCTGCAAAATCTCAAATTTGGGAAAGAGAAAAGTCTCCACCAATTTCTTCTCTCAGTTTTTTTTGTTGTTCTTTTTTTTTTTAATGTTTACTTTTGAGAGAGAGAGAGAGAGAGAGAGAGACAGAGCGTGAGCAGGGGAGGGGCAAAGAGAGAGGAAAACACAGAATCCAAAGCAGGCTCCAGGCTCTGAGCTGTCAGCACAAAGCCTAACGTGGGGCTCAAACTCACGAACTGCAAGATCATGACATTGGGCTGTTAAGATCATGACCTGAGCCAAAGTCAGAAGCTCAACTAACTGATCCACACAGGTCCCCTGTTCTCTCTCTCTCTCTTTCTCTCTCTCTCTCTCTCTTTCTCTCTTTTTTTTTTAAGGAGTGACTGTTTTTTAAAAAGACCAGATCTAAGTGTGCAGCTCTGGGGACAGCTGGCATGTCACCTCCCGCTATGGTCCCTTCTACAGTAAAACTCTTCTGAGTTCAACTTTTAAATGAAAAAACCACGGTGGCTGGGCACTGTCACACACCAGAAAGCAGAGGGACAACCTTAAAAGAACTCCTTTCTGTACACCCTCCCAGGAACTGAAACGCTCCTGAAATGTAACACAAAGTGAGATCTAAAGAACACTGACTAGAACTGGGAACCAGAGCTCCTCCTACAAATAATCAAGAGGAACTGTAGTAGAAAAAGGGAGGTCCTACAATGCCATGTTCCAGAAAATTTGCAGTATGGGACTAAGGACCCCCTCTTGTTCACTGCCCAACCTACTCTCCCTTTTCCCACTGACACTTCCCCTCCCCACCTTTCCCTTCCCACTCTGTTCCATTCCTGGTGGCATTCCCCTCCCCCACCCTTAAATTAGTGTTTTAAACAAAGATGTTTCTGGAAAGCATAGACTGAGCAGTAGAACAAAATTTTACAAACTACATTTAAGTGGTGGGAGAAAGTTGTCTACCCCTGAAATTTCAGAGAAGTTACTCTCCCAGACTTCAGTTCCCCATCTTTGAGAATACCTCCCTACCACCAAAATAAAAAAGAATAGCTTCCCAGCTCTAAAATTCTATGCCACCCTATGTGCACACAATCAGAGGTAGCAACTACAGGATCACTTGGATCAGAAGGGAAATCTCAATTGCTTTAACATTTTGGGCTTTTCTCCTTTTAGAGGGGAGGGGCTAAAATATCATAAATGCCTAATTAACTATTTATCTCAAACTCCAAGAGATAAGTCTTTTATTGTATTTGCTGCTAACATAAAACACTCTAAGACTCCTTAAGAAGCTCCATCATGTTGTACACCTGAAACTAATATACCATTATATGTCAACTATATCTCAGTAATAAAAATAAAACACCTATAATGGAATCATTTTAATTAACTGATTCAATCTTAAATCATGTTTCATTTTCATAGTAGACATTCTAATAATAATATAAAAAATCCTCACATACAACCTTATTTTTTCAAAAATGATATAAAAATCAACCCTTAAATCTCAATGGTCTGTATTTAACAGCAAGTATTATAGGATCACATGTTCTAATCACTATTTCCTTCTTTGGTCGGGTAAAGTAATCTTCGGTGCAAGACATCTGAGTCAGTCACTACATTTACTCACGACCAGCCTAGGCCCACAGTGGAAGGAGATCCACTACAAGAACTAATTCTGAATAATAGCATCTAATGATTCAAGGAGCAGTTGTGGGAGCGCCTATGTAGGGCTCAAAAACTCTTAGCTTTTAAAATTTTTCTCACTTCCTCTTGATTCTCAGCATGCATCAACAAACAAGTAACGTAAATACAAAAAAAAAGAGATTAGGTATAAATTGCTAAATTTACAAAGGGTAGGATTATGATTGTGTTTAATTCACAAATTCTTTTGCTTCACAATGTATACTAAATTAATTTTTAATGATCACTATGACTATTGATTTCAGGAGGGGAAAATTTTTACTTTCCAAATAAAATAAAGTGTTTAAAGTGAAAGTACTTTTAAATTTGTAAATCTGTAATTTGAAGGTAGGTATAAAAGGTAAAATAATCAGCTATCGCATTGCCTCTTTAAAAACTTAACTTATTTGGCAAGACGCACTTTTACCAAGAATTTTTTCCACTTACTTTCTTCCCCCACTTTTCTAGAGGAACCATCACTTTCCAGGAGAAAACTGCACCAATGGGGAAGCATGAAACAAGTATGGTAAGACAAAGTTAATTCTTTATTGGCAGGGTCGAGAGGAGGTAAAAGATATATGTAAATAGAATGAGGACCCAGTGGTCAAAGATAGACATAAGGTCTGATTAACTCACTGCTTACAGCTGAGCAATGAAAGATGCATAATGCTACCAAACTAAAAAAATAACCAAAATCCTAGTTACCAATTTCCATTCTCAAGGTGAAATTTTTTTTTTCTAAGCATTCTTGCAACTAATAGAAACAATCAAACTTAAGGGGTAGGGCGAAGTAGAGTGAATGGGGATGGGGTTGGAAGTAAGATTTGTCATGTACATCTTTTTATAGCATTTTGATTTTTGAACCAGGTAAATGTATAACAAAAGCAAAATGAGATTTAAAAATAAACATTTCTTGTTCATTCTGATGTGATTATATACTTGAGCTTCTTTCAGGTGAACTAATTTTATTTACTTTCTTTCATTCTGATAGTTGTATAGTACCCTAACAGTCTGGTTCCTTCCAGATCAGCATAAGACTAAAACATCTACAAGAATGTACACAGTGGGGACCAGGTCTGTTTCCCTTGTATATTTCCCCAAGTGCCTAATCCTTGTCCTGAAAAACTCCACTGACCACATTTAAAAAAAAAAAAAGAAGCATCTCTCAATGGAACTTGCACAAAATAAAGCTTAATAACACTTATTAACTAAATGATGGATAACTTTTCCCTTCCAAAAATAGAAAACCATTGAAGTCGTAATGCCTGCTCCTCTTTTTTGCTATTTCTCATCTGCTAGAAGCAAAGGAGAGAGAATAAGGAAAGAGATTAGATTAGGGGACCATGAGGTGATGGAGAACTATGGCTGATTCACAGCTTAGCAGGACATGCAGTGAACCACGAACTGAAGTTAGGAAAAACTTTAGATACACTTAACTTTTTCCCTTTAGATTTTGAAGGCTAGGATTATTGTGAAGGGCAGGTGCCCCATCTAAACTCCTTAGCCTACCCATTTCCATTATGGTTAAAACCTCAGCGACACATCTCCTAAAGCAAAATTCCGGAGCCTGCAAAGAAGACTGGTAGCAAATGCAAATACAGTGATGGCATCTGCTAGAAGTTTCCTTTCCTAAGAGCAGGGTCCACAGGTAACTTGGAGGTCACCCAGCTACTTGGAGAAACTTGCCCCTCAAATGAAGTCAGTAGGAATGACCAGGCCAAAACAGTTCTCAGGAGCCTGTTCAAAAAGATGAAAGCACCCACCAAACACAGAAAGTCTGATATCCCATAGTAATGTATTTTCTTTTGCTTTCCCCAAAGAAATAGCTCAATACGAGCCAGAGTCAGTCTGCCAGACACAGCCCCGAGTCCCAGATTAAACCACATTCTGACGCACATTCGGACACAGTGTTACACACCGGCACACGGAATAAGGCACGGCACACAGCACAAGAAAACCTCACAGACATGCTTTTTCTCTTTTTAAGCGAAAAAGAAACTAGAGGGCATGAGAAAGCTTACCTTCTAAATGTGAGAAAAAGAATAAAACAAACAAGAGAACAAAAAAAAGATGCATAAAGAAGTCATAACAGGGAAGTGAAAGTTGTCAAATATGCAAAAGCAAAATTAAGTAAAATATCAAAGACTTAAAATGATTTCACCATATAGATTTAAAATACAGTCTTAGAACTTGTTCAAGAGCTTTGTGCCTCTGTAAACAAATCCATAGTTAAAATAAGCTAATTTCCTTCTGCATATTTAGATTCACTTTCTGGGCAACAAGAGAGAGGGCTGGTGATTTTAAGACCCCACCTTTGACCTTACCTTATAGGTGTCCTGGAGGATAAACACAGCCCTACTGCGCACCCAGTGGAAGTCATATTACAAATCCCCTCTTTGCTACTAGCCTGCTGGGGGCTCTGGAAACACCATCTAAGTCACACATGGAGTGTGTTTCCTCCACTGCTTGTATCTTGGGCTCTACCCAGGAAAGCGTAAACCCAAGTGCCCCTATTCTCCCAGAGAGTCACTAGACAGGGAGAAGCAGACCACAGTAGCAGCAACACAAGACCACTGCTACTAGGCTCTAGAAGAAATCCACCAACTCTTTTGGAGTGCAAGAAGAAATTCTAGATAAAGGGTGAATAGGACCCTCAAACGAGGTTTTCACGAATGTGCAAACTAATATTTTAATTAAGCTTTCCTTAAGGAAAATGGTATGCTGAAGGGACACACCTAGAAATGCCAACAATTTCCTCTGTAGATTTCTTAGTTCAAAGGTTGGTTAAGGAAAAGTTTCCATAAAAGTCAGTCACAGGCATACTCTGTATCTTACTTAGTCACCTAGCAACAACCACCCACATAAAAAGGGAGGGTTCCCACCCAGGGGAGTAGACACCACATCAGAATTCCTCCACCAGACCAGCGAGGGTCCAGCTTAAAGAAAAAGCTACACATCTGAGCCTTCAACTGGCCATTCACCCCACATACCCATTTCTTTGTTCTAGTCTGGGGCAAAGTAAATTTGCAAAAGCAGCAAGTAACCCATGAAACCCATGAAGAGTGAAGTAGAAATTATTTCATAAAATCTGAGTACTCTTACACCACCCACAATTACAAGATAAAATGTGAGGGGAGAATTCAGGAGTTTTCTTATTTCCCCTCCAAGAACACACACCTTGCTGGCCCAGGCATCTTCATCCCAAGAAGTGAGTTGTAATACACGGATGATCTCATTAATTTCAGCACTCATCTTTTCTACAGTAAAATTGCGATTTTTCAAAGCTTCTTCTATTCCTTGGTTTTTTGAATTTTTAGTTGTTACAAAAATCTTCATAGCTGTAAAAATAAACGATCAGAAACTAAGCTTAGAATTTAATCTTGCTGTATGACAACATTCACACAAGATATTCCATATTTTAGTACATGTTTTGGGTTTCTAAGATCTTAAAAAGAATATTTAGTTTGGCTCAGTTGGTGGAACGTGAGACTCTTGATCTCGGGTTGTGTGTTTGAGGCTTACATTAGGCGTAGAGATACCTTAAAAAAATAAAATCTTAAAAAAAAAGAATATATTAAAAACAAAACAAAACAAACAAAACACTGAAGGCTGCCAATGAAGTTCCAATATCAGCAACCTTAAGGTACAAGACATCACTACAAATGATCAGGGAGCTAATCTGACATGCATATATAGATGACCTATAATCCCAAAATGTCCAATATCCTTCTAAATCACGTTATCATCCCAGCCCTAACACTGTGCCCCATCTAATGCACACCCAATAGGACAAGACAAAAATAGTCAGTACAACTGTAACTGGAGTATGCTCCTGTACCCAATCCTAATGAAGATCCCAAAATACTGAGTTTATCTTTCAGAATTTCTCTCAACATGTAGTAGGAACTTTTTAACCCCCGAAAGTACAAGAAAATACTGATAATTTGAAGCACTAGAGAAAGAGAATATCTTCCCATAAAATAATTAAAATTGTGAAGACAAAGACTAACCAACACTTTATTGAGTTACCCAGATCAGAAAGAAATCTTGCTCCCAAAACTCTTCTATCACATGGAACAGCTGGCCTCAAAAACATTTCCCACGGAGATAGTTAAGACTCTACTCACAAATGTTTTGTTTTCTGGTTCATATAAGGGCTTTCTGAGCTCTTACATTCACCTCTCCTTTTTTAGCTACTACCTGAAATGCCAAAGCAGGAAGGCAGGATCTGGGGGTGCCAGGACATGCCCTACAAGATTTTGAAAATAGGAAACAAACAAACAAAAAAAAGACAGACTATAGAGCTGCCCTCTGACAGTTAAACTAACCCTTAACTTGACTAAGATAACTTATGTGAACCATGAGGTATCTGGTACATACTACACACCCAATGAGTGTAGCTCCCTCTTGCTAGCTGAGACAGCGGCCACCATGTTTGCATTTCTAGGCTCTACCCAGTGGAAAAGAAGTCCCATCTGGTACACTAGCTCTGTACAGTTCAATTTATTTTAGGAAAAACTGTGGACTTTGGGGTCACTTCTTTGTCATATAGTACTCTATAATATCCATTCCAGCTAATTCTTTTTTCATAACACAAATAAAAGTGTCAATATTCATATGCCCATAACTAAAGTTTCTAGACATTCTACCTCCTAGAAAAGGAGCCTAGTAGAACTATGAGAACAGAGCTGGGCAACAGGAAAGGCAGCTTCAAACAAAGAGCAGGAGAAGGAGGACATTACAGAAGATGAATACTGGTTCTTAGCCAATCAGCTACAGCCATCAAGTAACACCCAATCTATCAGGTCTCATTTTTACCCAGCCTGAAGGACATGCAACCGAGCAGCAAAAGAAAATGAACTTCAGGAGTTTAGAATATAGTGACTTGTTTTTTTCCTGTAAGATCAGGTACAGGCAGAAAATACCTGAAATGAGAACTGGCAGCAACTCTTTCACAGTGTTCATGGAGTTCACCAACATCACTCGGTGCTCCTGGTGAGTCAGTTCCTGCTGCCTTTCATCAATCATCTTGGCCATCTTCGTCATTCCTGGGGCATAAGGAATAAATTGTGCAGGGTGAGTCGTGAAACAATCCAGATTCACTTTCTGAGCCTAAATCCATTACGAATGACTACAGAAGTCCAAACTGATTGTCGGCTTATTTAAACAACAGATACTGTCACTGAACTGTAGCATTTTTGATAAAAATTTTTCAGGGCAGCTGTAACAATGCAACTTTATTCATTTCATTAAAAGTAATTTGTTAAATGTAAATCCAAACTATGACATAATTTTCACATGGTTGACATATAAAATATATTATATCTATATATTATAAATAATATATATTATAAATAATATAAATAATATATAATGTATAATTATAATATAAATAATATATTATATGTATATAAAATATAAAAACGTATTTGTGAAAAACAAATATGTATTTGCAAAAAATGAATAAAAATATTTTGCCTGGTTACTACACATACCAGGTTCACATAATGTATCTGGCCACTGCACATATGTAAGAATGTCATGCAAGCTGAGGCACCTGGGTGGCTCAGTCAGCTGAGCGTATGACTTTGGCTCAGGTCATGACCTCGCAGTTAGTGAGTTCGAGCCCCACATCAGGCTCTGTGCTGACAGCTCAAGGTCTGGAGCCTGCTTCTGGATTCTCCCTCTCTCTGCCCCTCCCCTGCTCATGCTCTCTCTCTCTCTCTCAAAAGTAAAGACATTATGGGGCGCCTGGGTGGCACAGTCGGTTAAGCGTCCGACTTCAGCCAGGTCACGATCTCGCGGTCCATGAGTTCGAGCCCCGCGTGGGGCTCTGGGCTGATGGCTCAGAGCCTGGAGCCTGTTTCTGATTCTGTGTCTCCCTCTCTCTCTGCCCCTCCTCCGTTCACGCTCTGTCTCTCTCTGTCCCAAAAATAAATAAACGTTGAAAAAACAAAAAAAATTAAAAAAAAAAAGTAAAGACATTAAAAAAAAATAGTAAAAAAAAAAAATCTCATGCGAGCTTAGTACTGAGAATCTAGTGGCTGAAAAAATCTTAAGAATTACAATAATGTGTTTTGTTTTCATCTTTATATTTTTCTGTACTTTCCGATTTGTCCAAAATAAGCATGTACTATTTTTATAATTAGAAACAAATAGAAATATTATAAAAATAATTATACTAAGGACAGCAATCAAAAGCATCTGGTGTTTTGGAACTGGCCTGCTAGCACTTTTTGTTTACTTTGGTTATTATTCAAAGGTGCTATGTGATTCTCTCAAGCTTTGGTTTTCAAACTGCTCTTAAGATTTCTTAAGTAGTTTCACAGATCATCAAAGGATACCAAAGAGGGGTAGGAAAGGAGGGGTTGCCCCTGCCTCATTCAGAATAGTTCCATTTTTGTCTTTATATGTTGGGATTCCGTGTAAGATTTTATTTGAAGAAATAAACTTTATTTTCCCAGTGCTATGGGAAAGTTTAAAGAATACTGCTCTAAAGGCATTTCCTGGTGATCTTCAAAGATGGCTCAGAGAAAGTCTTAACTGCCATAAGTTTACAGAATGACTGTATCGGAACCTCATAAACACACTGTGAATTAAAAACTATTTCACCTAAGGCAAAAGACTCTTATGAGGTGGTATGTGATCTTTACTACTGATAAGTTGAACATCTGAGGTTGTCCTGTCATTGGTCTCAATCATACTTTAAGGACCCTCAAGTTCATGTGATATGCCTATAACAGAAAAAGCTGGTATCTGTTCATGTATTTTGAATATTCAATTCTCAGGTGACTAAACAATCATTTCAAAATGAGACTTAGTCACAGTAGCTCTTCTCTTCTTCCAGGTCTGATTATATTATGCAGCCTCGGGCTAGGGCATGAATCCATAATAGTAGGCAGGCTAATTAACAAGACACGAGGTCATTAAGAGCTACAGGCCAGCTGGCAGACAGTGAAGGAATGCTGTATAATATGGAATGGAGGGGTCAGAATTCAGGGTGGCCTTAAGCATTACAGTAATAGAAAAGTATTTCCTATATTCTCCAGCAACATTTACAATGTCTAGTTTAATTCATTAGGCAGGGCCAGGATTTGTAGAAAGCAGATTCAGCTTTCAGAGACAATGATATCTCCTCAGTAGAAACACAGTGTCAGCTCCATCAGCAGAGTACAGACACCTCAAAACCCAATGTGTCATGACTAATCTTGGGCAAAAAGCAGGAGGGAGTACTTCTTTCACCTTGATCAAACTGGACAATCTCTAAAAACTCTTTATTATAAAAACTGGACATGACTAACCTGGTCCAAGATTCTTTGTGTAAGTGACCAAATCTTCCATAGTTTCCACCACCTCTGCCACTGTAAGATATTCCAAAATTCCTTTGCAAACTCTAATAATTTTACGAACCTGAAAACAGATTTCATATTTTAGTCAAGTGAGTGAACAATAAGTAGAAAACATGCTAATTCAGATGTGCAGCTCTTCAACATCTTCCCATCCTCAGCAGTCATCAATCCTCCATTATTACTTTTAAGACTATCTTTAAGACTTTTGCCTGGAAGAGGTCTGCATGGGCCTCAGATTGCCTACCTCAGCCTCATCGAAGGTGAGGAGCAGGTCTGATGTGCCTGAAAGGATGCCCCTTGACCCATCGATAAGATAATCTCGAGCAGGCACCGAGTAAGGATCTGACTGAAGCATCTGGGCTGCCTGAACAAGCTTGGTACAAGCATTCTCCACCCTGCGGGGAGGAACATGGAGTTAATTCACCGGCAGAACCAAGCAGAAGAATATCACGTGCAATGCAAAGAATGAAGAGACATACCCACATTTTTTTACTGCATGGAAAATTGCCAAGACCAATTTACAATAGGATTTAAGATTTTAGCTTTTAAAATCTACAATTAAGGGGGTATATCCATCCATCCATCCATTCATTCATTCACACATTCACTCATTCACTTCACTAAGCCCTTTTTCTTTGTTATTTCCTGGCAACAAAAAATGATGACAAAATGTTTTAGACCTTTCAGTTTAGGTTGCTATATATCTCTGCAACTCCTTTGTTTCCTTCTTCCTCGCCCCATCGACACTGCCGTTAAAAGACACCACACACACACACACACACACACACACACAAAAAAAAAGACACCACACAAAGAACGAAAATCCTTAACAACAGTCTCAGATTTAATATCTGGAAGTAAATTAAAATGCCAAAGCACTGTGTTAAATGAAATTTAATAATCAGATAACACGAAGGATTAGGAGGAAACAAAAAGTATGAAGTAATGCATAAATTCTCATTCATCTAGCTAAAAGGATTTGACAAATCCACTGGACTGTTTGAAAAGAGCCCTCTAACACTATGTTGTTAATTAAAAGGCCACTAGCATTAATAACCAAACCATTTATTGATAGTTTAATATTAATACAGTTCAATAACATAGACAACCTGATCATACAGAATAAATGAATGAATGAATGAATGAATGAAATCAATGAAGAACAGAACCTCACTGATGTGGCTTTGGATCACTCTTAGAGGCCTGGTTGTTTACTGTTCCTTTTTAACTTTTAAATTAAATCTTTAATTTAACTTTAAGTTATATAGAATATGTATAGTCCTATATATGAAAGACAGTGAAAAATCACCTTCTTTCCACTATCTCCCAGACATTCAAATTCCATCTACTTGCAATTAATGTTACACGTTTCCTCTGTATTCTTTAAAATAAAACATTTATGCATCCAGAAACAAAGACAGGCTTCTACTTTTTTATACAAATAGGATCATACTATTCATACTCTCTGCATTCGGCTTTTTCCACCTAATTTACCTGAGAAATGTTCTAATAAAAGTACATAAAGAGCCTCCTCATTCTTTAATATAACTATACAACTAGTCCATAATTCATTAGCCTGCTACAATAAATCACCTTGAAAAATATCATTTTAAAATGTATGTATCTGTAAGACACAATCCAGAAATGGAATTGCTGAGTCAAAGGTACAGACACTTAAAATTTTGACAAATGTTGCCATATTGCCAATCACAGAAGTTACTTACATTCCTAACACAATAGATGAGAGTACCTATTTCCTCACAGTCTCAACAACTTGGTATATAATCAAACTTAAGTTTATCTTCATCAATATGAAAGACCAAAATTAGATCACAACATAGTTTTTTATTAAGGTGAAAGTCACATAACATGCAATCAGTCACTCTAAACAGTACCATTCAATGGCATTTAGTATATTCACAATGCCGAGCAACTACCACCCCTCTCTTGGGTCAAAACTTTTATCACCTCAGAAATGCAGCCTGAACTCATTATGTAATCACTCCCCATTTCCCTCTTCCCCCATCCCCTGGTAGCCCCTAATCTGCCTTCTGTCTCCATGAATTTACCTATTCTGGATATATCATATAAAAAGAATCATGTACTATGCGACCTTCTGTGTCTGGCTTCTTTCACTTAGCATAAATGTTTTCAAAGTTCATCCAGGTTATAGTATATGTGTTACTAGTTTGCTCTTTTTCATAGCTGAATACTATTTTATTCAGCTTTGAAAATCTGATTATCCATCCATGTGTTGATGGACATCTGGGTTGTTTCCATCTTTTGGGAATTATGAATAATGCTGCTAACATTCATGTACAAATTTCTTTTTTTTTTTTCTTTTTTTGAGAAAAGGAGTGCAAGCGGGGCAGGGGCAGAGGGAAAGAGAGAAAGAATCACAAGCAGGCTCCATGCCCAACATGGAGCCCCACTCAGGGCTTGATCTAATGACCCTGGGATCATGACCTGAGCCAAAATCAAAAGTCGGACACTCAACCAGCTGAGCCACACAGGTGCCCCACTGTCATTATGTTTTAGATGTCTTTTATAAATATCACATAGCTACAGATTTTTTATCCAGCTAGGAACTTTTAACTTAGTAATTCAGCCCACTTAAATTCATTAATATTACTGATATACTTAGGATTATTTTCATATCTTATTATTTATTTTCTATATGGCCTGTAATTTTCATTTTTTTTCTTTTTTCCTTATTTTATCTTTTGTTGGCGGGGGTGGGGGGGTTGCTAGTTTTTTCTATCTTTTTCTTATTCCCTTAAAGGTTATATACTCTGTTCTTTTTGTGGTCACCTTATATTTTAGCATGCATACTTGGCACATTAAAAATCTAAAATAGGGGCGCCTGGGTGGCTCAGTTGGTTAAGCGTCCAACTTCGGCTCAGGTCATGATCTCGCAGTTCATGAGTTCGAGCCCTGCCTCGGGCTCTGTGCTGACAGCTCAGAGCCTGGAGCCTGCTTCAGAATCTGTGACTCACTCTCTCTCTCTCTCTCTCTCTCTCTCTCTCTCTCTGTCCCTTTCCCACTCACACTGTCTCTCAAAAAATAAATGTTAAAAAAAATTTTTTTTATTTTTTTTTTAATGTTTATTTATTTTTTCGAGACAAAGAGAGACAGATCATGAACGGGGGCGGGTCAGAGAGAGAGGGAGACACAAAATCCGAAACAGGCTCCAGGCTCCAAGCTGTCGACACACAGCCCGACGTGGGGCTCGAACTCACAGACCATGAGATCATGACCTGAGCCGAAGTTGGATGCTCAACCGACTGAGCCACCCAGGTGCCCCCCCCAAAAAATTTTTTTAATCTAAAATAAAAGCTGTCCTCTTAGCACAGTCGGCAGTGCATCAGTCTCATGAAAATCTAAAATTAGTCAATATTTCTACCGCCTTCCCAAAGAATGATCTTAGCATGTTTAATTCCCAATCATCCCTTTCCTGACCTTTATGCTACTGTTTCCAAGTTTTGTTTTGTGTTTATGTTGTTTTCATGTATAATATGTCGTATCTTTCATTTTAACCTTTATAACTCATTAGATATTACATTGTTATACTATGTAAGTCAAAGTTTGTTTATATTTACCAACAAATTGTCCCATATTTTGGTTAATCATTCCCTCTTATATCTCAGGCCTTACATCTAGAATCATCTGACTTTGTCTGAATTGCATTCTTTAGAATTTTCTCTACTAAGAGAATGCTGATAACAATATGTATCCATTTTTGTTTGTTTGAAAATATCTATTTTGTCCTCCTACTTCAAAGACTATTTCTGTAGTACAGATTTCTAGGTTGACAGCTATTTTATCGCACATTGAAGGTATTATTTCACAATGATGTAACAGCAGAAGCAGAAAGATATAATGACAGAAGAAGTAAGAGAGATGCAGGGCTACAAGCCAAAAAATTGGGGCAGCTTCCAGAAGCTGGAAAAGGCAAAGAAATGGATTATTTCCTAGAATCTTCAGAAGAAACACAACTCTATTAACCCATTTTGGACTTCTGACCTCCAGAACTGGAAGATAATGTTGTGTCTGTTACAACAGTAATATGACACTGTCCACCAACTGAAATTTACCAGGCATACAAATAGGCATGAAAACACCACCCACAATGAAAAGAAATCATTCAAAAACAACCCAGAAATGACACATATGACAAAATTAATAGACAAGAACGTTAAAACCATTATTATAACAGTATTCCATATGCTCAAAAGCTAAAGGAAAGATTGAGTACATTAAATAGATAAATAAAAGATATAAGAACAAGACTCAATAACTGGAGATGTGTCTCAGATACAAAAACAGACTTTATAAATTACTAACAGATAAGATATTGCATGAAAAAAAGATCAGTGAAATTCAAGTCATAGCAAGTAAAATTATCCAAAATGAAACAGAAAGAAAAAAAAAGACTTGAAAAAATTAACAGATCATCAGTGAGATGTGGTACAACTCAAAGCAGCCTAATACATGTGCAATTTGAATCTCCAAAGGAGAGAAAAGGGGGAAAGAGAAAACAGTATTTGAAGAGAGGATGACATAAAAAAAATTTTTTTAATGAACACTATAAAGCTGCAGGTCCAAGAAGCTCAATAAATGCCAAACACATGGCACAAAAACAGACACATAGACCAATGGAATAGAATAGAAACCCCAGAACTAGACCCACAAACGTATGGCCAACTCATCTTTGACAAAGCAGGAAAGAACATCAATGGAAAAAAGACAGCCTCTTTAACAAATGGTGCTGGGAGAACTGGACAGCAACATGCAGAAGGTTGAAACTAGACCACTTTCTCACACCATTCACAAAAATAAACTCAAAATGGATAAAGGACCTAAATGTGAGACAGGAAACCATCAAAACCTTAGAGGAGAAAGCAGGAAAAGACCTCTCTGACCTCAGCCGTAGCAATCTCTTACTCGACACATCCCCAAAGGCAAGGGAATTAAAAGCAAAAGTGAATTACTGGGACCTTATGAAGATAAAAAGCTTCTGCACAGCAAAGGAAACAACCAACAAAACTAAAAGGCAACCAACGGAATGGGAAAAGATATTCGCAAATGACATATCGGACAAAGGGCTAGTATCCAAAATCTATAAAGAGCTCACCAAACTCCACACCCAAAAAACAAATAACCCAGTGAAGAAATGGGCAGAAAACATGAATAGACACTTCTCTAAAGAAGACATCCGGATGGCCAACAGGCACATGAAAAGATGTTCAGCGTCGCTCCTTATCAGGGAAATACAAATCAAAACCACACTCAGGTATCACCTCACGCCAGTCAGAGTGGCCAAAATGAACAAATCAGGAGACTATAGATGCTGGAGAGGATGTGGAGACACGGGAACCCTCTTGCACTGTTGGTGGGAATGCAAATTAGTGCAGCCACTCTGGAAAGCAGTGTGGAGGTTCCTCAGAAAATTAAAAATAGACCTACCCTATGACCCAGCAATAGCACTGCTAGGAATTTATCCAATGGATACAGGAGTACCAATGCATAAGGCCACTTGTACCCCAATGTTCATAGCAGCACTCTCAACAATAGACAAATTATGGAAAGAGCCTAAATGTCCATCAACTGATGAATGGATAAAGAAATTGTGGTTTATATACACAATGGAATATTACGTGGCAATGAGAAAAAATGAAATATGGCCTTTTGTAGCAACGTGGATGGAACTGGAGAGTGTGATGCTAAGTGAAATAAGCCATACAGAGAAAGACAGATACCATATGGTTTCACTCTTATGTGGATCCTGAGAAACTTAACAGGAACCCATGGGGGAGGGGAAGGAAAAAAAAAAAAAAAAAGAGGTTAGAGTGGGAGAGAGCCAAAGCATAAGAGACTGTTAAAAACTGAGAACAAACTGAGGGTTGATGGGGGGTGGGAGGGAGGAGAAGGTGGGTGGTGGGTATTGAGGAGGGCACCTCTTGGGATGAGCACTGGGTGTTGTATGGAAACCAATTTGTCAATAAATTTCATATATATATAAAAAAAAATGCCAAACACAAAAAGCATGAAGAGAACTACACACATCATAAGGAAATTGCTCAAAACCAAGGTTGAAAAGAAAATATTTAAAGTAGTCAGAGAAAAATGACACTTTATATACAAAAGGACAAAGAATAACAACAGACTTCTTGCTAGAAACAATGCGAGCCATAAGACAGTGAAGCAAAGTACTGAAAGAAAAAAAAAAACATCAATCTAAAAATCTACACCCCCAAAAAAACACATTTCAAAAATTAAGGTGAAATAAAGATTTTTTCAGGTATATAAAAGCTGAAAGAATTCATCATCAGCAAACCTGAACTATAGGATATGTTAAAGGAAATCCTTCAGGAAGAAGGAAAATTATACCAGATGGAAATCCGGACTCAGAAAAAAATGACAACTAACAAAAGACAAGAGGTTATAAATAACACAATGTTAAGTACTGAGTAAATATTAAAAATTATATTATTTAAATATGTTTAAAAGACAATTGACTAAAGCAAGAACTATTTTAAAAGTGAAGTTGAAAAAAGTAAATTTGATCCAGCTGGCTAGATAGACAGTGAGAACTGGCTTTGCCAATGATTAATGGCAGATGCTTTCCATAAATCAAATGAGCCAGATTACATGGAAACATTTAAGACAGGTATATAATACACAATATGGCAGAAAATACATGCTGTAAAACTAGTTACACTTATTTTTAAATGTTTATGGAATTTAAGAAACAAAACTAACAAGCAAGGGGAAAAAGAGTGAGAGAGAGAAGCCAAGAAACAGACTCTTAACTGTTAAGTACAAACTGATGATTACCAGAGGGGAAGTGGGTTGGGGGATGGGTGAAATAAGTGATGGGGATTAAGGAGTGCACTTGTGATGAGGAGCACTGGGTAATGTATGGAAGTGTTGAATTATTACATTGCACACCTGAAACTAACATAGCACTGTATCTTTACACTGGAATTAAAATAAATAAAAATGTTTCAATGAAAACTTTAAAATATTCAAGAGAAATATTTCAAAAGACCTTTAGGGACAGCCAACCACTCATTGAAGACATTTAGTTAAAGAGCACTGGCATCTTGCTTCAAGATATTTCATATCCATTGCCTCGAATTCAAACACCTCTCTCTCCCCACTCTCTCCCCCCTAACCACTACTTACTCTCTTACACCCTGCCTTTAAATGACTCTTCTATCAGGAAACCATCCCAAATCTACAAGTACACCTCCTATGTGCTCCCATGAGACTGCTCACACCCTCTCAGTTTAGTTTTCTCTATTTCCCACAAGACTTTAAGTTCAACAAGGCTAAGAACCTTGTCTATCTTGTTCATTAATGTCTTCAGAGAATGCCCAACACATAACAAATGTTCAGTAAATATTTGCTGAATGAGTAAATAAATGAATTTTCACCCAGTATAGGCAATCAGGAATTTTCACCCATAGAGATCATTAACTTTAAAAAGTCATAAAACTTGGTTTTGTTCCCAGGTGACATGAACCCTGATGAAATTAAAGTAAACAAACAAGAATCACAGAATGCAACTGTTGTACTACACCTACTTGCAAGGATTCGATTACTGCCTAAGTGTTTCAAATTTGGAAAAAAATAAAAAAACAAAAATAAATAAATGAAAGGAATAACCATCATGGAGAAAAGAAACAGAAAAAAGATGATGAAATCAAAAGGCTTTTGCAGGAATCAATTTGATTCTCCACTAATGGTTCCCTTGTGTGGTAAACTGATAGGTCTAAAACAGACACTGTACCATTTTTCTACAATAAGACATCTGATCTGTACATTAAAATTTAATGGCATTCATAAAAGCCAAACAAATCCCACCATGACTAACCAGTAGTTAGAAACCGACAGAAGTCTCTTTCGTCTGCGGAAAATGAGATTTTAATTTGTTTTTTTTTTTTTTTCAACGTTTATTTATTTTTGGGACAGAGAGAGACAGAGCATGAACAGGGGAGGGGCAGAGAGAGAGGGAGACACAGAATAGGAAGCAGGCTCCAGGCTCTGAGCCATCAGCCCAGAGCCTGATGCGGGGCTCGAACTCACGGACCGCGAGATCGTGACCTGGCCAAAGTCGGACGCTTAACCGACTGCGCCACCCAGGCGCCCCGAAAATGAGATTTTAAACATTCAAGCTGCCTCACTTCTTAAAGTGATCTCCTACTTTTTTTAAGTCTTTTTTTTTTAATTTTTAAAAAATGTTTCTTTATTTTTGAGAGACAGAGAGACAGAGAGCAAGTGGGGGAGGGGCCAAGAAAGAGGGAGACACAGAATTAGGAAGCAGGCTTCAGGCTCCAAAGCAGTCAGCACAAAACTCCACGTAGAGCTTGACCTCACAAAACACAAGATCATAACCTGAGCTGAAGTCGGATGCTCAACCGACTGAGCCACCCAGGTGCCCCAATCTCCTTTTTAACACAAATCCAAAATTTTTAAAAAGCATTTCAGAGAATGACAATAGGAAAAAGGTCTGTTTCCTAAATAATTATATACCTTGACTCTATCCTAATAATATTGATTTAGATACTTTAAATCAATCAAGTGTATCACAAGTTAAAACTTCTCTCTGCCTTTGAGTCTTCAACATAAATTAATAGAAAATTCTTATGCTTTAGATCAATGGACTAATGACAGCCTCACAGGACCCAAAATATGTTCACTCATAACCTACTAATCCATTCTCTCCAGAATTACACATGATATAACTTGATACAATTTAAGATATATAAAGATCCCAAACTACTCAATTCCATGTGATTTCAGTGATCACTTTATCAAGCTTAAGTTTATGCTGAATTTTTAACTTAAGAAATATAAGAGAAAAACAGATCCAGAAATTATAAAGATTACCTTAAGTCATTTTTAAAGCTTCTACCAGAATGCACCCACTCTTAAATTACTTGAATTTAATTCTTCATCCATCTGTTCATCTAACATATTGAGGACCTACTACATGCTATAAGATACCCAGGAATAGAAAGTATTTTTAAGGGGTGCCTGGGTGGCTCAGTCGGTTGAGCGTCCGACTTCAACTCAGGTCATGATCTTGCAGTCTGTTAGTTCGAGCCCCGCATCGGGATCTGTGCTGACAGCTCAGAGCCTGGAGCCAGTTTCAGACTCTGTGTCTCCCTCTTTCTTCTCTCTCTTCCCCAACTCATGCTCTGTCTCTCTCTTCTCAAAAATAAACGTTAAAAAAAAATTTTTTTTAAAAAGAAAGTATTTTTAAGTCCCTACTTTTAAGGGGTTACAACTTTGGTAGGAGGAGACATACATGTAAACAAACAAATATAAACTAGTATTTAGAAGTACCTCCAGCAGAGGATAAGGGGACATAAAAGTAGAAGTAGTCCTTTTTACTTGGGAAATTAGGAAAGTGGTGATAGAGAAGGTGGAGACAACATTGCTCCTGCCTCAGAAGCTCAGCACTACTTATAAAGATGATCCTCTTCACAGCATCTTGGGAGTTGTTTTTCCAATGGGATAATATTCCCTCTCTCTCTTACCGTCCCTTCCTCTCTCTCTCTCTCTCTCTCTCTCTCTCTCTCTCTCTCTCTCTCACACACACACACACACACACACACACACACACACACACACACACACACAGCTCTTTCTGTGAAAAATACCATGCATTTGCCATAGGTGTGGTTTGACCAGAGAGGGCAGCCTACTATCACTAAGTACAGGTAACTCATTCACTCTGAAACCAAACAATCTCCCATCTGCTTCTGTAAAAAAAAAAAAAAATCAACCAGCAAATCCCAGCTCACTGATTCAGCAGAGGGAAAAAAAGAGTGCCCTGGGACAAAATAATGTCAGGGAGACAGTCTGATAGGCCTATTTAGACATATACCGCTCCACAATATAAAACTAAATGGGGTGCCTGGGTGGCTCAGTCGGTTGGGTGTCCGTCTTTGGCTCAGGTCATGATCTCACAGCTCATGAGTTCAAGCCCTGCGTTGGGCTCTGTGTTGACAGCTCGGAGCCTGGAGCCTGCTTTGGATTCTGTGTCTCCCTCTCGCTCTGCCCCGCCCCCATTCACACTCTGTCTCTCTCTCCTTCAAAAATAAATAAACATTAAAAAAAATTTTTTTTTAACTGAAAACCTCTCTGAAACATTCAACAAGTGAAACTATACCTCACCTCAAAAAAATATGTTGGGGTGGTCAGGTGTGGGGGGGGAACAATCCTATATCAAATTCAGTGATAAAATCTGAACTGGGTGCCTGGGTGTCTCAGTGGGTTAGGTGTCCGACTACAGTTCTGGTCATAATCTCGCGGTCCATGACTTTGAGCCCCGCATCGGGCTCTGTGCTGACAGCTCAGAGCTTGGAGCTTGCTTTGAATTCTGTCTCCCTCTCTCTCTGTACCCCCCCCAAAAAAATAAATAAATATTTAAAATAAAATTTTTTAATCTGAACTTAGTAAGTACAGCCATTTAGGTTATACATACTATCACACACACACACATACACACACACACACACACAAATGCATTCTGTTTGCCAAAGACTGAAGTGCTATGGAGAAGAACACCTGAAAATTTGATTTCATGGAAGTCGGATTACCCTGGAGCACACCCAAAGAAGCATACATTTTGGGTCTTGTCCTTTCAAGAGAGAGAGATGGTTAGGCCACAAGCATGTCCAATCACACAAAACAACATTTGCAAAATGGGAAGGTAACAGACAAAAGAAAGAAAACACAATCAACTGGTCAGTGAGTCTTTCCCTACTGTGGCCACTGCGCCCAGCACCTCCATCACTGCCATTACCAACCAGGTTAGCCTTGACATAAGTATTTGGCAGGCAAAACGGCCTGTCAAGACTATTCCTTCTCTCATCTTAATCCCTGTTGAGGCTTTCCTTTCCTTGCCATCTAGGTAGGGTCTCTCAGAGGTCAAGAAAGGCCCAGATCACTTCCAAGTTTGAGAAGTCCATCATATTTAAAAATGAAGAAATGCCAAAACAGGGTCATAAAAATGGTTGCTATAGACTTAAGTGTTTACATTTAATAATTTTAATTGCATGAAAAACACCTTTTAAGGCTCCTTTTTCTCTATGACTATATATATGGTCTCATTTGAAAGGAATATTAAAGTCCAGGCCTGAGAGAGATGCCAGGGGGTAGGGTAAGGGTCAGGCTCTCAAACTCTCTCTGCTTTCCCATATTTAGAGCCTAGTCTCAGCCACAAGTATGATGAGTGAAAATGACTGCTGAGGCTTCAAAAATTCTCCCTTCACCAGGCATTTAAGCGTTTAAATTGTTAACCTGAGGAACAAGCTCCAGTGAAATTCCAGCCATCAGCAACTGGCAGTTCAGCCTTTCTAGTATCCCTCAAATAGGAAGTACTGCCTCTATAATCCACTCATTTCATCCTCAGATCTTATATACATAGGATTAAAAAGTAATAATAAAAATAATGTGAAGATCACAAAAGACTCAGGGAGTTGTGTGAAAATAAACTTTTCTTTTATATACTGGCCATTTGGCATAAATTTTACTTTGAAATAGTAAAAGTAGATTCATCCTGTGGCATCCCAGAGCTAGGACTAGCCAATATGCTTTGGTCCCAGTGTTACCATTTTGAGAAAGGTCAAGGATCCTCAGCCATTAGTCATCTAGAAACCTGAGTGAAGGCCACAAGAATAGTTACAGTTTTTAGGAGGGAGTCAGGAACACAGAGTACAATGACAAACTTTAATCTAGTTCATGTAGCAAGTACACAGCAGCCACTCACCCACGTGTACACTGTGTGATAACACTGAAACAGGCTGTTCCAACCCTGTGCTCCCAGATTTAAAGATCCTACAGGCCTCATCCACGAATTATTCCTATCCCTTTCCTAACTCAGTGATAGCACAGGACACTGCATGTATACACCCAAAACTAAAATTAAAAACCACAGTGAATCATACTAAAAACATTCAAAGCCTTTCAAGGGCCACACCAACCTCTTTTTGCTAGAATATGTACATTGAGATACCAACACCACAGGCTCACTAAATTCTTTTATTTCAGATGAGAGTAGGAGAGTATGCGACCAGTTTTCACTTCACCTTCAAACAAAACAGGATTCTGCCAGAGCCAACAGATAACTGAAAAGGAAGTGGCACGTGGGCAAGGCGGATGAGAAGTGTCACCTCTGTCCAAGCCACATGCTCTTCAAGTTTTGGCAGGCCACTTATTTGAAAGGTAGAGTATGAGTCATACCCTCTGAATCCTTTAAAGCCTGAATGACTAGTCATAGTCTTTCTCCCCACTGCCTTCACCCCCTGTTCAAATCTGACATCTGATAAGGGAGAGGAGATTCCAAGCCTGCAAAGTTCAGGCAAGAAATCTGCTACCTGTAGGTCCTTTGGCTCCTATGGCTCTTCCTCTCTCTCATGCTAGGATTACAGCAGAAACAGATGAACATAGAAGTAAGCGTGTCTTACAGATACCAGTAGATTTTTAATGTATCTTAAGGCTGTTGTGATGACTAAAACAAAACTTTATTTTAAAACATTAGAGGCTTGACTGATAGCCCTGGAGGAGCAGAGGATGGAGGGGAAGAAGCCCAGAGTGATGGCAGGCACTGTGAAGCTGGAGGACAGGCAGTGGCTGGCCCAAGAGGAGTAGAATTAAGCCAAGTGCCCGGCCATCAGGATGATGAAGCAGGAGAAGTACCTTTATAACAAGATCATATTTGGCAAGAGGCACAAAATCCAAGAGGACACCAAATTGGCAGAGAAGCATAAAGCCCACAACGAGGCTGTGAGGTCTCAGAGGAAGGCCAGGGAGGCCAGGTCCATGTGAGTGGCAGCAGCCTCTTGATGGGCAAGGCCCGCCCCTGGCAGCTGGACTTGGCACAGGCAAGCCAGAAGACCCAGACTTGGTGGCAGACCAGAGTCTCTTCCCTTTTCATCCCCTTGCTCCCGCTGCCGGCCCTGGCTTCCTCTCAAGCTCTCTGGCTGGAGACCCAGCCTCCCTTAGATGGAGCTCCCTGCTGGTGGCTGGGCAGAGGAAAGGCTTCTGTGCCAGCCCAACTTGATGCTCCCAAGAGTCAGTGACATGGGGGGCAGGAGCCTGACCAGCCCTTCACCAGCTGCTCCCTGTTCCCTGCTTTCTGCAGTGCACCTCTCCCCCCCACAATTGGATGGGTGATTTTCCTGCTGCTGTGATGGGGTGAGGGTGGGGAAGCATTTGTTATTAAACAGCTGGAGTTTGGGGAAAAATAAATACAGAAAACATTATAAAATCACTTCACCTTTTGTTCTTATTCACTCCTTATCAAATAATAACAAAAGTCTATTATTATTTGATGGTCCTTACACTAAAAAAGTTGACAGTCACTGTTCTACAGCACAATGTAATGAATGAGTTAGAGGTATAAATGCCTAAACACAAAATGAGGTGGAATAGACACAATAAGAGAATATTTTTACTTATGAAAAAAACTGCCAAATTCTAAGATATGGTCTTTAAAAATCTTGAGATACAAGTCAACAGTAGACTAACATCAGCCAAAAGTCATTCTCAAAAAAGGACTATAAATAACAAAATAATTGACAGAATTTAGGACCCAGGAGAATCATAACCTTATAACCACTTACTATATATAACCTTATAACCTATAACCACTTACTAATCATAACCTTATAACCACTTACTTCTATTGCTTTGAAATACATAAAGCTAGGGGCGCCTGGGTGGCGCAGTCGGTTAAGCGTCCGACTTCAGCCAGGTCACGATCTCGCGGTCCGGGAGTTCGAGCCCCGCGTCGGGCTCTGTGCTGATGATGGCTCAGAGCCTGGAGCCTGTTTCCGATTCTGTGTCTCCCTCTCTCTCTGCCCCTCCCCCGTTCATGCTCTGTCTCTCTCTGTCCCAAAAATAAATAAACGTTGAAAAAAAAATAAAAAAAAATAAAAGAAATATATAAAGCTAAAACTGACAATTATGAGAAAAACTGACAAACCCACAATTACTATACATTTCAAGATACATCATCATAAGCTGATAATTCAGACAAACAAAATAGTAAGGCTACAAACAGTTTGATCAATAATATTTAGGGGTGACTGGCTGGCTCAGTCAGTAGAGCACACGACTCTTGATCTCAGGGTTGTGGGTTCAAAGCCCACTTTGGGTGTAGTGATTACTTAAAAATAAAACCTTAAAATAATAATAGTATTTTATACACTGACCTAACTGATATAAAGAAAACCCTAACCCCAGCAAAAGAGAATATACTTTCTTTTTTAAAAATTTTTAATGTTTGTTTATTTTTGAGAGAGAGAGAGAGAGAGAGAGACAGCGCGACAGAGATATAGAATCTGAAGCAGACTCCAGGCTCTGAGCTGCCAGCACAACAGTGGACATGGGGCTTGAATGCACAAACTGTGAGATAATGACCTGAGTCAAAGCCGGGTGCTTAACCGACTGAGCCACCCAGGCTCCCTGAGAATATACTTTCTTTTCAAGCACACATAGCACACAAAACTGACCACATATTATATCACAAGAGAATTTCCAAGAATTGATATTATATCATTCATGTTTTGGGCAAATGCAATTAAATTAGAAATAGAACAATAAAAAGATAGTAAAAAGATTTTTGAAATCTTTTAAATATACTCCTGAATAAAGCATATTATGAAGGAGGAATTCACAACCAAAATTACAACTATTAAATGTCTATAGCTGGAAAATTCACAATCCCATTTACAAATGCATCAAAAAGAATAACATACCTAGTAATTAAGTTAACCAAGGAGGTGAACGGCCTATATATTGAAAACAAGACATCAATGAAATAAACAGAAGACACAAACAGAAAGGTGTTCCATGCTCATGGATTAAAAGAACTATTATTGTTAAAATGTCCATCCTACCCAAACCAATTACAGATTCAATGCAATCCCTCTCAAAATTCCAGTGGCATTTTTCACAGAAATAGAACAAACAATCCTAAACTTTGTATGGAACCATAAAAGACCCCAAGTACACAAAGCTGTCTTGAGAAAGAAGAACAATGCTGGAGGCATCACGCTCCCTGGTTTCAAACTATGTTACAAAGCTACAGTAATTAAAACAGTATGGTACTGGCATAAAAACAAACACACAGATCAATGCAACAGGAGAGCCCAGAATAAACCCACACATATATGGTCAATATGACAAAGAAGTAAAGAATACACAGTGGTGAAAGGACAGTCTCTTCAATAAATGGTGTTGGTAAAATTGGACAGACACATGCCAAAGAATAAAACTGGACCTCTATCTTCTATCACTCACAAAAATTAACTCAAAATGGATCAAAGACTTGAATATAAAACCTGAAACCATGAAACTCCTAGCAGATAACGTAAGTGGTAAAGCTCCTTGACACTGGTCTTGGCAATGATTTTTCTAATCTGAACAACAAAAGCAAAAGCAACAAAACCAAAAATAAGTGGAACTACATCATACTAAAAATCTGCACAGCAAAGGAAGCCATCAGCCAAATGAAAAGGCAACCTACTGAACAGGAGAAAATACCTGCAAATCATATATCTGATAAGGGGCTAATATCCAAAATACATGAAGAACTCCTACAACTCAAGAACAAAAAAACGAACAATCCAATTTAAAAATGGGCAGAAGAGGAGCACCTGGGTGGCTCAGTTGGTTAAGTGTTAAACTTCGGCTCAGGTCATAATCTCACAGCTTGTGAGGTTCAAGCCCCGCTTCGGGCTCTGTGCTGACAGCTCAGAGCCTGGAGCCTGCTGCAGATTCTGTGTCTCTCTCTCTCTCTCTGCCCCTCCCCCATGCGTGCTATCTCTTCCAAAAATAAATAAACATTAAAAAAAATTTTTTAATGGGCTGAAGAAAAACAATAAAAAATAAAATCAAATAAAAATTGGCAGAAAATATGAATGCACATTTTTCCAAAGAAGACATACAAATGGCAAACAGGCACATGAAAGGATGCTCTGTATCAATGATCATTAAGAAAATGCAAATCAAAACCACAAGGAGAGATCACCTCACCTAGACAGAACGGCTATTATCAAAAAAACTAGAAATAACAAATGCTGGCAAAGATGTAAAGAAAAGGGAACTCTTGTACATTGTTGGTGGGAATGTAAACAGGTGCAGCCACTCTGGAAAACATTATGGAGGTTTCTCAAAAAATTAAAAATATAACTATCATATGATCCAGCAACTCTTCTTCTGGGTATTTACCCAAAGAAAATGAAAACACTAACTTGAAAAGATATATGCACCATGTTCACTGCAGTATTACTTATTACAATAGCCAAGATATGGAAACAACTTAAGTATCCATTGATGGATGAATGGATAAAGAAACTGTGGTGTGTGTGTGTGAGTGAAATATAGATATGAAATGAAATATACATGAAGAGTGAAATCTTGCTATTTGCAACAACATGGATGGACCTTGAGAGAATTATGGTAAGTGAAATAAGTCAGACAAAGACAAATACCACATCACCTCTCTTATATGTGAAAGCAATAAATCAAATAGATGGATGGATGGATGGATGGATGGATGGATGGATGGATGGACGGAGGAATAACCAACCAACCAACCAACCAACCAACTGACCGACCAAGCTCATAGATACAGAGAAGAGATTGGTGGTTGCCAGAGGCAGGGGTTGGGAGTGAGAGAAATGGGTGAACTGCTTTTATCTTTTTCTTTAGTTTAAATACATTGAATAACAAAAAGTACCTATAGCTGCTTCCAAACTTGTAGTAGAACTTAGAACAAAATTAAGAGTCTAAACTATATTTATTTAAAAACAAAAAGACTGAACATAAAGACTGAAATATTGAAAATAAGGCATTTTAATAATAAACTTAATATGGAATGAATAAGTCACAGGAATAAAAGTTATAGTATAAGAAATAAAGTCAATGGTGTTGTATGGTGACAAATGGCACCTACACTTATGAGCAAGCACAAAGGATAAACTTGTCAAATCTCTATGTTGTACACCTGAAACTAATATAACATCGTATGTCAACTATACTTCAATTAAATAAAAAATAAATAATAAGCTTAAAGTAAATAATAAACATGAAAGAAGAATTCTGGAGGGATATAATAAAACATAAAATTCTAAATGAGTGATAAATAAAGAAAAAAGGCAGAACTAAATAATACTGAACAAAAAAAGGGATATAACTAGAGACGTAACTCAGATGAAAAATAATAATAGGTTATTATGAACTTCATACTAATAAACTTGTGAGCTTAGGTGAATGGATAATTTCTTAGAAAAGTATCAGATTATCAAAGTTGACTCAAAACAAAAAAAAAAGCCCAAAGTTGACTCAAAATGAATTTAAAACCTGAGTTACAAAAAAAAAAAAAAGACAATGAAAAATCAAGTTTCTTTCTCTCAAAGACACTAGACCCAGAGTTTTACATGTAAGTTTGGTCAAACTTTCAAAAAACAGATAATCTTTATTTTCTGTAAACTGTTTCAAAGACTAGAAAAAGCTCTTATATCATGAAGTTAAAATAACCTTGACACCAGAACCAGATAAGAACAGAACAAGAAAATTATAGATCAAGACACCCCATGAACAAAGAAGCAATATCCTTCAAAAATATTAGCAAATTGAATTTAGCACTGCATTTTCTTTTTTAAATCACAACCAAGCAGGGTTTATCGCAGAAAATTGATATTCATGTAGTAGACCAGAGACTATCTTATCAAGTAATGGATAAAAATTGCATTATCATCTCAATAGATATAGAAAGAACTGTAAATAAAAACAAGCAATCATGTTTTTAGTTTTTTGGGTTTTTTTAAAAGACTTTACTAAGGCAACAATAAATGAGGGGAAATTTTTCTCTGAGTAAAGTTTAAAAATCAACTAACTTTATTTGAAGAAAATGAATAAGAAAAAAAGATTGAGTAGCCAAGGAAGGAGGGTAATAATCACCAATGTCTTTCCCCCCTCCCCCAGGTACTTTCACATTCAATATCTCATACATTTAAGCATCACAGTAATTATGTTATAAGAAGTTCTCATAGGGGCGCCCGGGTGGCGCAGTCGGTTAAGCGTCCGACTTCAGCCAGGTCACGATCTCGCGGTCCGTGAGTTCGAGCCCCGCGTCGGGCTCTGGGCTGATGGCTCAGAGCCTGGAGCCTATTTCCGATTCTGTGTCTCCCTCTCTCTCTGCCCCTCCCCCGTTCATGCTCTGTCTCTCTCTGTCCCAAAAATAAATAAACGTTGAAAAAAAAAATTTAAAAAAAAAAAAAAAGAAGTTCTTATAATGAAGACAGAAAGAGTCTTAGCATATCGGAATGAGCACAGCCTAGGAGTCAGTCCAGGGTTTGAATCCTACCTCTGACATTGATGTATTGGGTGACTTTGCAACAAGTTACTGAGCTTCTCCGAGTCGTAGCTTCCTCAACTGCAAGATGAGATGAATTAAATAATACAACTTAGGGCCACCTAGATGGCTCAGTCAGTAAGCATCTGACTCTTGATTTCAGCTCAGGTCAAGCTCTGCAGCCTGCTTGGGATTCTCTCTCTCCCTCTCTCTGCTGTTCCCCCCTCCCCTTCCACATGAACATGTACTCTCTCTCTCACTCTCTCTCTCAAAAATAAACATTAAAAAATCATAATAGTACAACTTAAAATATCCAGTTCACAAAAGGTGCTCAAGAAATGGAGCTATTTTTATAAGGTTCTTTTGCTGTACTAAGGAAAGAGCAATAAAGATTTTAAACAGTTGTGGGAAAAAAATTTTCAATCTTGAGAACTTCTTGATTTGGGACTTGACCTATATATGGACAGTCAAGGTAATAATTAAGGGAATACCTGTGTCTAATTATTTATAGTGTTTGTTTGGTTTGGGGCAGTAGGGCTGACATAGACAATGACCTCAATTCATCTATAAAATAAAGCAGTTGGATTAAATAATCTCTAGGATTCCTTTTAACTTTAAAATGTTATGAATTTAACTTCTTTATAGCTTAAGAGTTGCAAGACATCACAATACATCACAAATTACACGTGTAATATTCCTTCTCTGGAAATACTTAGGAAAAGTGTAAACTGTTATCTTCTAAGAGTGGTATAAAAGTAGCACTGCCTTGGAGAGGACGATGGACTACATGACCCTCATGGAAGGTCAGATTGTGGAAAGACCCTGGATTCAGAAGAAGCCATGAAACCACCAATAGGAAACATGTCCTGCCACATACAAGCTGAGCCAACCTTTGGTGAGTTAAAGTTTGTCAAGCCTCAGTTTTTTACCTGTAGAATTACTTTACTAATATCCTGAAGTTGATGTTCTCAGAATTACATGAGAAAATGAAAATATATAAGTACCTGGCCCAATAATATGCCTTTCAAAAAGGTGAGTTCCCTTGAGTTCCTTTCAATCATATGATTTTGATTACTCTCTAGAAATCGAAGCCAAACAATTACACTTTAAAATGGTGTATGATTGGGGCGCCTGGGTGGCGCAGTCGGTTAAGCGTCCGACTTCAGCCAGGTCACGATCTCGCGGTCCAGGAGTTCGAGCCCCGCATCAAGCTCTGGGCTGATGGCTCGGAGCCTGGAGCCTGTTTCCGATTCTGTGTCTCCCTCTCTCTCTGCCCCTCCCCCGTTCAAGTTCTGTCTCTCTCTGTCCCAAAAATAAATAAACGTTGAAAAAAAAATTAAAAAAAAAATTGTGTATGATTTCTTAATCATAAAGGGTATACAAAGTAAACCAAGGATCAAATCTTTGCCAAACTGTTTAGAACTCTTCTGCAAATCAATAATACTGACTCAGAGTTCATTACTGACAAGACTCAAAAGTTAAACCATTTTTGTTTAAGAAAGTCCCTGAAGGGGCGCCTGGGTGGGCTCAGTCAGTTGAGCATCTGACTTCGGCTCAGGTCATGATCTCATCAGTTGATGAGTTCGAGCCCCACGTCAGGCTCTGTGCTGACAGCTCAGAGCCTGGAGCCTGCTTCAGATTCTATGTCTCCTTCTCTCTCTGCCCCTCCCCTGTTCATGCTCTGTCTCTCTCTGTCTCAAAAATAAATAAACATTAAAAAACAATTTTTTTTAAAAAGTCCCTGAAAAACAGTAGTACCCAAATATGTTTAATATGGCAAGCTCAAAGGTGAACTATTTAAAGTTTGGGTGTTTGCTCTAGGTCAAAAATGAAGCAAGTCAGCTGGCAGATGTGAATAGTCTCACAGAACCTTGGTCATCTATGTTGAGACACAAATCTTCTCTTAAATAGCAATGGAAATAATCACACACACACACACACAAAAAAAACTCAAGTTAAAAAAATAAAGCATTAGAATCACACATTAGGCCCAGATAAGCAAAGTGCATTGAGTGGTATAATCAAAGAATTAATTCTAAAAAGAGATATTCTGGGCACGTTCATTGAGAAGAACATTTAAAAATATAAATTTCATCACAGATTATTTTGAGTGTTCAAGATCATAAGCAAAGAAAAAGCTAAATATACAGGCTGGTGATCTAAAAATATGACACTACTACTTTAGGTCAAAGAGATCTAAATTAAATGTAAGCATGTTTCAATCTTTTTCAAACGTCTTCTTTGTAGGACATGAGTATCAACCAAGGTAAAATTGTGCTTAACTAATAAAGTCTTTAAGAGTTAAAACAAGGTAATTTTCTAGGAAATATGATTAATGCTAATCATGCAGATTGTCAACAGTACATAAGCCCTTTCACACAGTATTTTAGAAACATTCTTTTATTCAATAGGCCTAGACATCACAATATGTTTCAAAAATAATCCAAGCTGGTGAATGATTTCAAGCAGACTGTTCAGAGCAGCACTGAGACAGAAATTGGCAACACTTTGCAGTTCTACATGAAACTATCATTTGCCTGCCAACAAACAAAGCCACTGATGCCCTTTTTAAGGAGTTCATAGCACTAGACCACCTCACAAGTGACACATTTTGATACATTCAGATACTGAACACTCTTATACAGGGGTCCATAAACTGCCTTCCTTTTCATTTATTTATTTTTTATTTTTTTAACATTTATTTATTATTGAGACACACAGAGAGATAGAGCACGAGCAGAGGAGGGACAGACAGACAGGGAGACACAGAATCCAAAGTAGGCTCCAGGCTCTGAGCTGTCAGCCCAGAGCCTGACGCAGGGCTTGAACTCACAAACTGCGAGTTCATGACGTGAGCCGAAGTCGGACGCTTAACCGACTAAGCCACCCAGGCGCCCCTCCTTTTCATTTCTGTTCCATTGCAGAAATAAGAATGAAATTCCATGCACACTACAACAGCAATTTTTCCAAGGCAAATAAAATAGTTTGCCATAAACATTTACCTATAAGGAATCCATCTGAAGTAAATCCACACTGACAGGAAATGGATCTGGTAGGTTCACACAGCTTACTTTCTTTCCTCCACTAGCACCTATTATTCATCCAGTATTTGGCTATGAACTCTGGAAAACCACTTCCAGCTTGTCATCTTACTGCTCAAGAACTGGAAAGCTTCTCTGCTACTCCATTCCAAGTTCCTCTGCCTGGCTTTCAAGGGCCTTTATCACCCGGCAGAACTTAGCTCAGCCCCTACTACTCCCAACATGACTGTCCCTCTCCTCACAGGCCCCATGACTTGCTCATGCAATTCATTCCACCCAGAGTATTTTCCTTTTCCCCACATCCATCTTCCCAAGTTCCATTTCCCACAGGAAGCTTCTTTCTACTATTCCTACTTACCACAATAGCACTTTCTCTGAATTCCTATTATATAGTGAAAGTCAGTCTGCATTACAGCTCTTTAATTTCAAACTTTTTAAAGCATCTTTTTACTTCTTTTTTTTTTTTTTAAGATTGTTTTCAAGCAATCTCTACACCCAGCATGGGGCTTAAACTCACAACCCCAAGATCAAGAGTCACATGCTCCACAAATTGAGCCAGCCAGGTGCCCCCTTCTTAAAGCATTTTTTAAAAATTTCTCTGCAGCAGCTTTCCACCTTTGCTCCTCCATGATAACACAGAAGAATAAAACCCACATGTATGACATACCCCCAAGTAAAGCATTTACAAATGTGGCTATTTTATTACTACTAATAAATAACTTATAATACATCTTACAAGTGATTAGTGTGCTACACATAATAGAAGGTGATCAATAAACACTTAATTAACCAATTAGTGTGTCCAGCCCATTAATCAATCAATTACACACAAATATTACTGCTGCTGCTGCCTGATAAGGATGATGATTGACGATGATGCAAAATACTCTTCTCCTGACAGTCTCTACAGGAACACATGACTTCTTACGGGGCAAATCTAACCAATATTATAACAGTACAGCAGGGACATTATACCCCTGAAGTTTATGAAGATTGAGACAGTTTCTATGGCAATCATCGTGCAATCCCACACGTCCTGTGCAACAGTGTGGCTATTACTTCAATCTTGGGTAAAATTAGTAAACTGTAAACTCTGCTAGTGCAGTTAGAGATCAGATAACTCTTACTCCACCCAAGAGAAAGACTTCCTGTAACAATGCAAATCTTGCTCCGTATTAAAATGTTCTTGCTTTTACAGTAAGGAATTGCTCAAGCATTGGAAGTCCCTCACTGAGAATTGTAACTCAGATATATAATTTTAACTGATATGAAATGTTTTCTCCAACATGTCAACATGCTCTTAATTGCCAGTCACACAAATAAGACTATGATTTGATTTTGACACCCCCAAATCCTAAAAATGCCAAAAATCCTGAAAATATCGTATCTTGCCCCCCCAAAAAAATCTCTAAACATATTTCAGACTGCTTAGATATAAATCTATCTACAGACCAAGAGCATTCTGTTTTCTCTAGTACTGACATTCTACCATTCTAGGAGTAGAAATAGATCCAAGAATAAATTTTTGAAAACTTTTATTCTTTAGTGTTGCCTAAGCAGACACTATTAGAAGTGCTTGTAAAAGTAGATGACAGAGGAAGCTCTCTCATGCCCTGGAAACCTCCAAACATCAACCAAACAGCCCAAAAGAATGTCCTACTCAACAGTTCCAAGGATGTCATTAATTGCTTCCATCTGTTTCTCTCTGTCCCCTCCCCCTTCAAGTCAAGGCATCTACAAAAATTTTCTGCTTCATTTTGCATTTGCATTCTAAAGAAAAGTAAGAAAAGCATAAAGAGCTATAATGTTTTAAACTGTGGAATATTTGCCCCCCCCCAAATCTGTTTGACAGCCACAGCCATATTGTTGTTTTTACCCTGTGCTATTTTCAAGTAACATATTAAGTTAATTGAAAGGAATCTATTCAAAGTCCCCCCAACCTCCCAGCCAAGCTTACAGGTAAAACTCACAGGTGTCTGCACTTGGTCCTAACTCTGCTTTTTTAGGTCACAGGGCCCATATTCTCAGAAAACAGACCCCAACTACAGAACATACTCTTCTCTAGTCAGACCACAACCCACATCCTGGAGGAGCCCCAGACAGAGCAGCTTGAAAAACACACCATCTTCTACTCTACCTGGCCGAGAGTCGACCCTCTCTCCACACACCGTGTCCCCTCTCAACATCCTTTAAAACCCCTTACAAGGCTCAGCCTGACAGAAACTTGTGGCCGACATCTCTCTTGATGTCTGGCCCCTCTACTCCCTTAGAGAGTGAATAAACTCTGTCCTGCTTGTCTGGACATGCTTTGTGCAATTCCCTAACAGCTTTGGTGGCCCGTAAGAGGACTGGCCATTACCTACTGACTGGAATCCATCTCAACCAGATCGCCTTCTCAACTTATCTCAGGTGAGTCAAATTTTCATTTTCAGGAGGGCGCTTTGAGATCTTGAGCACTGACAGCAATCACCCACCAGGTGTTGGCCAATTCCCCCACGGCAAGGTTCAAGCCCCAGTACTGGGCTCAGTCAACAATCAACAGTTCACCACTGGAGCGACACCTCCTCTGGGTCTTTCTGCAGTCTTGGGATCCTCAATCCCTTCCCTTCACACAGACCCTTGAGTTTGGGGGATGCCCCTTTCTCAGGCTCCACACTGGTCAGGGTTTCACCTTCCTGGAACGCGGAGTCAAGATGTCTCCCTTCACAGTTTTTCCCTTTGTTCCTGGTCCTCAAAATCTCCTTTCTCCTCCTAGATTTCCAGATGGGCAATACCTTGTCCACCCCTCCCAAGGAGTCCCCTCTGGGATGCCTCCTTAAAAAAATATCAAAAACCTCCAGGTGCGTGGGTGGCTCAGTCAGTTAAGCATATGACTCTTGATCTCGGCTCAAGTCATGATCTCACAGTTCCGTTCGTGAGATCAAGCCCTATGTCTGGCTCTGCAGCCTGCTGGGGACTCTCTCTTCCTCTCTCTCCACCCCTCCCCTGCTCACGTGCTCTTTCTCTCTCTCAAAATAGATAGATAAAAACCATTTTTACAAAAATCTCAAAAACCTCCAGTTGAAACAAGGTATTTGGCCCAAACGTCTTAATTTTCTACTGTAACGCAGCCTGGCCCCAATATTAATTAGATGACCAGAAGGGCTGGCCAGAGAACAGCTCTCTTAACCACAATTCTCTTCTCCAATTGAGTTTATTTTGTCATGGCCTGGGTAAATGAGGTGAGGTTCCTTATGTCCAAGCTTTCTTTGAACTCGCTCGTCATCCTGACCTTCGCACTGCCTGTCGTATGTTCCTTCTATCTCCCCAGTTCTACCAACTTGGATTTGCCCCTGCTGACCAACCTCCACCTTTCCACTTACCCATAGTTGATCCTCTGGCACCTCCACACACACCCCAGTACCCTCCTTCCCCTCAAGGCCCTTCAGCACCCCCTTCCCCCCTTAAGCCCTTGCCTCCACTTCTCAATCCTTCTCCTGCCCACACTCGCTCTGATCACTCTTACCAACCTCCTGATGCTCTCACCACCCAATTCCCTCTTCGCAAAGTGGCTACAGCAGGGGGCATTGTTTGGGTCCACGTTCCCTTCATGCCAGATCTTTCTCATATGGAATTTAAGCTTAGCTCTTTCTCAACTGATTCCTCCAGGTTCACTAAAGAATTTGAATATCTCACTCTTTCCTGTGATTTATTGTGGAGGGACCTATATGTTATTCTCTCCACCTGTACCACCCCAGAAGAAAAAAACAGAATTTGGTCCAAGGCTACTGAATATGCCGATGATCTAAACTGCAGACAGCCCTCCTCTGGAGACAAAGCCAAATGCAACCACAGGACCACCGGCTTCATAAGAGGCATGTAGCGGGCAGCTTCTAAACAGGTCAATTATGAAAGGTTAAGAAAAAGCACCCACAGATCAGATGAAAACTCTGCCCTTTTTCTCACCCACCTGACTGAGGCTCTTTAAAAATTCACAAACTCATGAGCTCGAGCCCCACATCAGGTGAGCTCTGCTTCTCTGTCTCTGTCTCTCTCTGCCTCCCTGGGATTCTCTCTCTCTCTGCCCCTCACTCACTTGCACTCTCTCTCTCTCTTTCACAAAGGAAAATCGATCCTGCCTATCTATGCATTTCATCTCCCAGTCAGCCTCAGACATTAGAAAGAAACCTCAAAAGTTGGATAAAGGCCCTCAAACCCCTCAATATGAACTACTGGACCTGGCCTTCAGGGTCTTTAACAACAGACAGGAGGAATCAAAGAGGAAACGAGACAAAGAGATCAAAAACGATCTCATGCTTACTAAGCGACTGCCCTTACTGGAGCTATTCAGTCTTACCCTGCTGGCTCAACCTAAACATTCTCCAAGCCCCCTCCAAGAGCTTGTCACACTTCTGGTAAGCCTGGCTACTGGCCTAAACAATGTCCCAATAAAAAACTGCCACCCAGGGGGCACCTGGGTGGCTCAATTGGCTAAGTGACTGACTCCTGATCTTGAGATCAGGTCATGATCTCACAGTTTGTGAGTTCGAGCCCCGCGTCAGGCTCTGTGCTGACAGCTCAGAACCTGGAGCCTGCTTCAGATTCTGTGTCTCCCTCTCTCTGCCCCTCCCGCACTCATGTGCTTACTCGCTCTCTCAAAAATTAACAAACGTTAAGAAAAAAAAACACTGTTCAGTAAGTTTTTCAGTTGATCATAACATAGTGTTTTTCCTTTATTCTCCATGGAGACCAGGATTTTTCCCCATGGTGCAATAAAGGTTAAAACCTATGAATGGTTTACCTAAATCCATTAATGATCTTTACCTAAATCAATTGCTTCCTAATTAAAATTGCATAATTACGACTTCCTAATTCTGTCATTAATTTCACATTTGTTGGCTAAAATTCCCCTCATCAACTAGGACTATTCGGTTACTCTGAGATAAAGTCTGTACAGGGAAGGCAAGATAGTTACAATTTTTTGTGTGTGGGTGAAGACAACATTTAAGGTCTATTCTCTTAGCAACTTTCAAATATACAATATTGTTAACTATAGCCACCATGCTGTACATTACATCTCTAGGACTTATATATCTTATAACTGAAAGTTTGTACCTTTCAACCACCTTCACTCATTTCCCCCATATTCCAGTGTGTGTGTGTCTGTATACATACACACATACAAACATACCACATTTTCTTTATCCATTCATTCTCTGATGGACACTTAGGTTGTTTCCATGTCTTGGCTTTTGTAAGTAAGGTTGCCGAGAATATGGGTGTGCAGATACCTTTCTGAGGTAGTGATTTTGTTTCCTTTGTATTAATACCCAGAAGTGGAACTGTTGGATCATATGGTAGTCCTACATTTAATTTTTTTGAAGAACCTCTGGAAAGGCAAGGTAAATCTTAATTTTTTTTTCTTTAAATCACCAATTACCAGTAAATAAATAAACAAATAAATAACCTACTAGAGTAGGGAACTGGTGTACTACTTACCACTAAGGGTAATCAATGAAGTTTTGTTTTGGTGGTTTTTTTTAAGGTTTATTTTATTTATTTTGAGTGAGAGAGCATATAAGCATGCAGGGGAGGGGCAGAGAAAGAAGAAGAGAGAGAATTCCAAGCAGGCTCCACACTGTCAGGGAGAAGAAGCCCAATGGAGCCCAACGCAGGGCTCAGACTCACAAAAGTGAGATCATGACCTGAGCTGAAATCAAGAGTCAGATGCTTAACCCACTGAGCCACACAGGCGCCCCTAAAGTTTTGTTTTGGTTTAAAGTTACCTATTTTTTTGGAAAATATCACTAGGACACACTCCTTAATTTGTCTAAGTCCCCAAGGAAGCCTGTGAGAGCACATAGCATACTTCAAGGATATATTTCTGGGGATGAGCAGAAATTAGTTTCCTGAAAAAAAAATCATTAATCAGTCAAATGATCTTCATAGACTTGAATGTCAGGGTTGAAAGGAAATTTCTGTAGGGTCACCTAGTTCAAATACCCACCTGATCTTGAAAACCCCTTGTGCATTATCTCACCATGCTCTATACTTTCCAGGGAGTGAGGGGCAAATAGATATGAGCTAGATCTATGTGGTTTTTTTTCTCTTTTTATTTTTTATTGAGGCATAATGGACATATAACATTATATTAGTTTCAGATGTACACATGATTTTAAATGTGTATATATTGTGAAAGAATCACCAAACTAAGACTAGTTGCCATCCATAGTTTTAATTTTTTCATATGATAACTTTTAAAATTCATTTTCTTAACAATTTTATATTATACCCCCAAGACTCATTTATTTTGTAACTGAAGCTTGTACGTTTGACCCACTACACCATTTTGGCCCCCCACTCCACTCTGCCTCATCTCCAGCAACTACCAATCTGTTTTGTGAATCTATAAATGATTTTTTAATGTCTTTTTGTATTAACTTGTTTTATTTTTTTTTTAATTTACATCCAAATTGGTTAGCATATAGTGCAACAATGATTTCAGGAGTAGATTCCTTAGTGCCCCTTACCCATTTAGCCCATCCCCCCCACACACCCCTTCCCGTAACCTTCAGTTTGTTCTCCATATTTGAGTCTCTTCTGTTTTGTCCCCCTCCCTGTTTTTATATTATTTTTGTTTCCCTTCCCTTATGTTCATCTGTTTTGTCTCTTAAAGTCCTCATATGAGTGAAGTCATATGATTTTTGTCTTTCTCTGACTAATTTCACTTAGCATAATATCCTCCAGTTCCATCCACGTAGTTGCAAATAGCAAGATTTCATTCTTTTTGATTGCCGAGTAATACTCCATTGTATATACACACCACATCTTCTTTATCCATTCATCCATCGATGGACATTTGAGCTCTTTCCATACTTTGGCTATTGTGGATAGTGCTGCTATAAACATTGGGGTGCATGTGTCCCTTTGAAACAGCACACCTGTATCCCTTGGACAAATGCCTAGTAGTACAATTGCTGGATCGTAGGGTAGTTCTATTTTTAGTTTTTTGAGGAACCTCCATACTGTTTTCCAGAGTGGCTGCACCAGCTTGCATTCCCAAGATCTGTGTTTTTAATGTAAGGCAAATATAAGTTTAATTATAATGTTTAACTGACAGCATAGCACTCCTCTTAATATTACCATGCTGATGAAATGGCACATAAACAAAGTAGGCTCATATTGGTTAGAGCTGGAAGAAACCTTGGAGGTTATCAAGTCCAGTGAGGCAAATCAGAAAAGATACTCCCACAAAACAGGCTCTACAAAAAACAGATGCTTCTGGCCCCTTACTTCCTGACACATGAACATTTTGCAGAATTAACAGAAACACAATTATGTAGAAACACCCACTCAAGTAAGTTAGAAATAAAAAGACATCAACATGGGTGAAATTTTGCATCTGTTCAATGAAAATAGAACATAAGGAGGTTAAAAATAAAAGAATACTTCTCACTTTATTTAAAATTGTGATATATAACATACATAGAGAAATATGTATAAAACATACATATAATATAATGAATAGTTATAAAACAATCACCTATATTGTGTTGAGTGAGTAACTCAACACTTACATCAAGAAATACATTACCGTTTGTTTATTTTGATATTATTTTTATCAAATATTATATATTTGATATAAATAAAATATAAATATTTATTATATTTTATATAAATATATAAAATAAAATATATATAATATAAAAAATATATTGTTTATTTTGATATTATTACCATTTCAGAAGCCCCTGTGTGGCCTGACCCTGAGTATAACCCTCTTCCTTCCTCCCAGAGGTACCATTACCCTGACTTTTGTAATCATTATTTCCTTACTTATCTTCATCTTTTTAAGGCAGTTTACTTCTACATGGAGACTACCTATGTATCTATCATTAATTTCTCTCATTTATTTTTGAGATTCATTCATTTTTTTAATTGAAGTAAAATTCACATAATATAAAATCCATTTGAATTGAATTCAAAAACCATTTTGAATTGAAAAATTCTCTTTCATTACTGATTGGTATTCCAATTTGTGACTATACCATAATTGTTTTTATCCATTCTACAATAAACAGACCAGTGGAGTCATCATGAACAATGTTGATATCAATGTTTTCATATATGGATCCTAGTGTACATGGGCATAAGTTTCTCTGAGAATTGTCTGTCCTCTACTTTACTAACACCAAACTGTTTTCCAAAGTGGCCGCACCAATTTACATTCCCAGTAGGAGTGTATGAGAGTTCCAATTGCTCCACATCTTTATCAACAACTAATATTATCACACTTCTTAATTTAGGGTTTATAATGGAGTAATTTGCACAGCTCTGATGAGTAATGAGATAGAGTACCTGTTCCTAATTTATTGGCCATTTAGATTTCCTCTTTTGAGGTGACTATTCAAATCCTTTGCCACTTTTTTTTTGTAACTGAATAGCCTTACCTTATTTCTGACTTTTGAAAAGTAAAGATTCCACTTTTTTTCTGTCCTATGCACCAACCTTTACATTTACTTGGGACTTGACTGCCATAGAACAAAATCACTGAGCAAAGACAAACTTGACAAAGTTTTAACTAATCAAAAGTTAGTATCTCCACTTTTACTCAGGATAGGCCAAAACACCTGCAAAATTATTTGTAGGAATTTGGGTGATAAGTAAATATAACTTAAATTTAAAATGTTACTGAAATAACACTGCAATAAATTTTTAAGTTTGTATCTATTCCCTCATCTCCAAGCAAAGGTGTTTAGCATATAACTCAGATTCATGCCTGCTAAGGTCAGAATGTTTCTGAATCTTTTCCATTCCAAATAATGAAACTCAGAAGTCAAACTTTCATTAAAAATCACTATGTCAAAACTGCCTAATAGCAATGAATACAATCAACAGTAGGAACTACAGTGTTATAAGATGAAAAGTCAAAATCTCAATTGTAAACACTTTTATATTAAAAAAAAAAAAAAAGTTGCTCCTGGAATCAGTTAATTTTCTTTCCTACCAAGAGGATTATTCTGCTTAGCAAGAGAAGAATGTTTTACTCACTTAATAAATGCTGGTGGCATATCTCTCTTCAAAATCTGATCTTCAGTGGTTTGAACAGTCTCTTTTCCAACCTACAGGAGAAAAAGATTCACAATTCAATAATAAATTCTCAGACTTTTAAAAACTTAAACATATTGAAACACATACTTTATCATTGAAGTTTCTGGATTCAAAGAAAATTTCTGGATTTTTGAAATTATCAAGATAGTTCCCATATATCCTTCCACAATATACTTGGATAACAATATGGGATACAAACAATGTACCACCCCTTGTTCAGAGTAATTCATTTGAAGGCACCGCGGAGCACAGTAAAAAAAAGAGATAAACTCATCTCTGAGATATATGAATATATGTTTAATTGACAAACTACTTTATCTTTTTTTTTAAGATTTTATATTTAAGTAATCTCTATACCCAATGTGGAGCTCAAACCCACAGCCCCAAGATCAAGAGTCACATGCTCCACCAATGGAGCTAGTCAGGTACCCCTATATCTCTAATACAGTACATGAAGTACAATGAATGAAGATAAGTAAGCTAAATGTCTATACCGGGGGGGAAAAAAACATAGTACTGGAACTGAAAAAAAGTATAAAGCAATTATGATGCTGAAACTAGAAACCAAACATATGAAAATACACAACTTCCCCATTAATCAAATAAATTCACACCAGGGGTGCCTGGGTAGCTTAGTCAGTTGAGCATCTGACTCTTGATGTCAGCTCACTCAGGTCACGATCCCAGCGTCCTGGGATCAAGCACCATCTCGGGCTCTGCATTGGGCATGGAGCCTGCCCCTCTCCCTTGCTCATGCTCTCTCTAAACTAAAAAAAAAATTTTTTTAATTAAAAATAAATAAATAAATTCAAACTAAAGCAACATGATTTTTCCCCTAATTATAGATCAACTTTTTAAAAAATAATATATAGGGGCGCCTGGGTGGCGCAGTCGGTTAAGCATCCGCCTTCAGCCAGGTCGCGATCTCGCGGTCCGTGATTTCGAGCCCCGCATCAGGCTCTGGGCTGATGGCTCAGAGCCTGGAGCCTGTTTCCGATTCTGTGTCTCCCTCTCTCTCTGCCCCTCCCCCGTTCATGCTCTGTCTCTCTCTGTCCCCCCAAAAATAAATAAACGTTGGAAAAAAAATTTTTTTTAAATAATAATAATAATATATAATGCTGAATGCTACAATGGAATAGTTTTATACCCTTCTAATGGCAATGTAAACTGGCATACTCCATTTGGAAAAGCATTTACTAGTATGTGTTAAGAGATATGAAAAGTCATATCTAGGAATTCCACTTAAAGAGAATATACACTATAAGCAATAATACCAAATGTGGTAATAACAAGATTCACAAAAATATTCACTATCATGTTAGTTATAAAAGCCAAAACATTTTTTAAATAACTTATCCAACAACAAGGAACAGCTAAGTAAATTAGGATAAAGATAGAGTACTACAGAGCCATTAAAACAATGGTTATAAAGACTCAGCACTACATAAACATTTTTCTGACATTATATTTCATTTAAAAGGAAGAATAAAAATAATAAATACACTATGATTACAACAAACCAGAAAAATCCATATGTATGAAGCAAAACACTGAAAGAATACAAAACAAAATGTTAACAGTGATTATAATGATGCTTAGGAAATTCTGTATCTGTATTTCCTCTTTTCTAATCTTCTGAAATGTGAATATACAATTTTTATAATTTAAAAAGTAATATTAAAATGTTATTCTGGGTTATTTAGATGCAATTATTTCCTACCTAATAACTGTAGTAATTATGTCATTTCATATAAATCTTCCAAATAGTAATATCTAAAAATATAAAAATATATCAAAATATTAAAAGCCACACTAACCAGATTATGTGCACACATATTTATTATATCACAAATGGTACACATACTCACTTTCTTCAAAATTATTCCTCTGTAGGGCTTGGATGTCAATTTTTCTTTCACTACAGCTATATCACATACTCTAAAGTACTCTAAAGAAAGGTAAACTTGAATATAGTAAATGGTGAAATCCACCCATTTTACCAATATAAAGCTACATAAAAGTGCTAAATCATAAATATAAACCACAGTTTAATGCAGAAATCTGTAATTTTTTTTTAAATCCAGAATGGAAAGTATCTCAATCCTACCATTTAACTGTTTAACTTTTGATTGAGTTTAAAGAAAAAAAACAAGTAAGAAAAATCCCTTAGTGCACAGTAAATCAGTTAAAGAAAATAATACAATAAACTATTCTCAGGGAATACAAGTCATGCATAAGTTAATGAATACAAGTTTTTTCTCTCAAGTTAATAACTCAGAAAAAAGCAAAAACACATATACCACTGTGTAATAGCCAGTGCTTTTGTAGACAATAGACTGCCTGTATCATAATAAAAGCCTTTCAAATCAGCAGCTGGTTCTCTAGAGTTTCTCAGATCAAAACATGACAGAATATTTCCAGATGTATTGTTCACTATATTTTCCAACTAAAATCAACCATTCAAAAAGCTGTGGGCCATGATTTCATGAAATAAAAAATGAAGTTCAGCAACAAAGTCACTAGTTCATACTGAGTATCAGGGCCTAGAAGGATATTCATCTTTAGACACATGGAGATTTCTTTTATTTTACACACACAGAGACACAGCAAGGGAAGAAGAGGAGTGAGTTCCTCTTATATCTCCTTTAGAAAACATTCAGTTATTCAGCTGTTATTCAGCATTATGAAACATTTATTGAGTACAACTACATAAGCCAGGCACTGTTCTAGGTATTGGGGCTAGAGCAGAGAGTAAAGATAAGCCTCCTGCCCTCATGGAACTTATATTCTAGTAGGAGTAGACAGAAAGTGCACAAGTACATAAATACACAAACAAAATCTCCCCAGATAATGGTAAGGATGATGCTATATAGACTATAGGGTAGGAGTAGAGGGTTCCTACTTTAAAGAGTGGATAAAGAAGACTTCTCTGAGGAAGTAACACTGGAGTTGAGACTCTGAAGCTGAGAAGGAAGCCTCATGGAAGAACTGGGAAAGAACACTCCATAGGGAGAAACAAGACAAAGACCCTGTGGCAGGAAAATTTGAGTATATCCAAGGAAGCTTAAGGAGGCCAGAGTGGCTGAAGTTCAGTGAGGGGAGAAGGTGTGGTGGTGATAGGGCTGGATAAGAAGGCAGGGGCCAGATGGCAAAGAGCCTTTTAGGCTAGGTTAAGATGTGTGGAATCTTTTCTAAACACAGTAAGAAGAAGGACTGCTAAACAGGAGATTGAAATGACCTGATTTTCTTTTTAAAAAGACATTTTTGTCTGTGATGTGGCCAAGTGATCTTAGTGGGTAAGGGGAAGCAGGCTGACCAGTTAGGAGGCTACTGCAGTCATCCAGCAGAGAGATGACAGTAACTTAAAATAAGACATGAAAGTGGAAATGGAGAATTAGCTCTTTTGGAGGAAGAACTAATAGGACTTGCTCTTGGACTGCAAGGAGTGGGGGATGGGGAGTAGACCGAGGAGGGGGGAATCAGAAATGACTTCTGATCAATTAGGTGAAAGGTCTTTGAAGGCAGCAATGCTGGAAGGCTGATATATGGCAAAGATTTACCCTCAAAAAATAAAACAATCATGGGGCACCCAGATGGCTCAGTCGGTTAATTGTCCAACTCTTCGTTCTGGCTCAGGTCATGATCTCACAGTTTCGGGAGTTTGAGCCCCACGCAGCAGGGAGCCTGCTTGGGATCCTCTCTCTCCCTCTCTCTCTGCCCCTCTCCCACTCATGCTTTCTCTGTCTCTCTCAAAAAAAATTAATTTAAAAATTAAGATAATCTGTTTTTAAAAAAATAAATAAAAATTAAAATTAAAAATAAAGCAATCATGAGTACACCAGCAAAACCATTAAAACAGTTTTACGAATAACCAATAACCTGACCCTGGTGAAGGTAATTACTAAAGAATGAATGAATTTTACTTAAATATTTTATTTCTCTTTTCTAAGGATAGGGGTAAGTGGGGAAAGAAAAGTAGATAATAAAAATATACTCAAAGGCTACTTATCCAGAAGCTTTTTTTTTTTTTTAAAAAAGGCATGTGGTTCCAGAGCCTGTGCTCTTCTTTTTTGGTGGCAGGGAGATGGCGTGGAAGGGCAGAGGGAGAGAGAGAATCTTAAGCAGGCTCCACACCCAGCACAGAGTCCAATGCGGGGCTCAATCCCACCACCCTGAGATCATTACCTGAGCTGAAATAGTCAGATACTCAACTGACTGAGTCACCCAAGCACCCCTTAATTTACTATTCTAAGCTGCATTCATACTTGTGGTGACAGTATCCACAGTCACTCCAATCTTCAATATACTCAGTCCAGAATTAAATTAGGTACAATAAATAAATGCTCCCGTTTTTAAGGCAAAACACATAAAGCATGACTGTGTAGAATAAATGTCATTTTCACTTGAGGAACTGATTTTTAGCAATGCTGTCCAATAGAACTTTCTGTTATGATAGAAATGTTCTTTTTGAACTGTCCTACCCAATACAGTAGCCAACAGCCACATATGCCTATTGAGCAGTATGGCTTGTGCAACTGAAGAAGTAAATTATTACTTTTTATTTAATTTTAATTAATCTTAATTTTTTAATTAAGATTTTATTTTTCATTTATAGCATTTTAAGTTCACAGCAAAACTAAGGGGAAGATAACAGAGATTTCCCATACACTCCCCGCTCCATACAACAGCCTCCCCCATTATCAACAACCCACACCAGAGAGTACATTTGTTACTACCCATAAACCTACCATTGACTACATCATAATCACCCAAAACTCATAGTCGACATGACAACTCACTCCTGGCAACCACTAATCATGTCACTGTCTCCATAGTTTTACCTTTTCTAAAATGTCGTATAGAATCATCCTGTATGTAACCTTTATCGATTGGCTTCTTTCAATTAATTTTAATTGTAATTGCCACATGTGGCTAGTGGCTACTATATTGCACAACTCAGGTCTATGGGACTTTCACTGTCTCCTAAAACTGGTCTTCCTGACTCTAGACTTCCTTCTTCTAATTCACTCTTCACACAGCTGCTAGATTAACCTTCATTTTTACCTTTGCTGCATGGTCTCTTCACAAAACAAAGGAGCTGGGTCTGCAAAGACAGAGTTGCTAGATGGAGAAGAGAGGGATCAGACAGTCCAAGCAGAAAGGAGAGAACAGGCAAAGGCTCCGATGTGTTTGAGCATATGGTTGAGTAGACAAGAAAAACAGGTTGGTGTGGCCTCAGCAAAAGAAATGAGGCTAGAAAGGGAAGCTCCAGTCACCTTGGGAAGGGCTTTGTATGCCAAGCAAAGACAGAGAAGATTATGTAACTTAACTTGCCCATTTATTCAAAGGTTGTCATCCTCTGTTCTAGATCTTTCCAATTCAGTGTTCTATCACTGAAGTATCAAGTCAAGAAGTTCCAAAGAAGCCAGTTTCTAAAGATATGCAGGATCAGAAAAGCATCTTCTATTTGTGAACAGCTGGCAAAGTCTATCTAGGAGAGCCAAGAAAAAGCTTCACATTTTTTAGGCCATCAACCAGGAAATGTACTTTCCTTCTCTTTCCCCACACTATCAAAACAAAACAGCTTTTTTAGCATCCATCTTTTCCAAACAAAAAGAGTAGAACAATTAAGAAAGGGATTAATTCACAAAATGCTCTTTGTTAACTAGCAGGAATCTTCATGGCTTGTGGAAAACATTACTCCTGGAGGCCTCAGCCTTACTGTGGGGAAACACATGATTCCTAATACAAGCTACACTTTGCAAACAAGCAGGTCAGTAATAATTTGGACAAATGCTTCTCTGGTGGTGCACAGGCAGCACCAGTCATCAAAACACTTAACTACTTGAGTAGTTAAGCCAAATGTTTTTACTACATACATGTTAAGAGCACATGCACAGGAATTTAGTGACTTGGTTTCTAGTTACAGCTTAGCTAATAAATAGTCATGTATGGGGGCACCTGGGTGGCTCAGTCTGTTAAGGGTTCCACTTCAGCTCTGGGTCATCTCAGGGTTCGTGACTTCAAGACCCGCGTTGGGCTCCATGCTGACAGCTTGGAGCCTGGAGACTGCTTTGGATTCTGTCTCCCTCTCTCTCTGCCCCTCCCCTGCTTGTACTCTGCCTCTCTCTCTCTGAAAAATAAACATTAAAAATAAATAAACAAATAAATAAATATATGGTCATGTATGTGACCTGAAATGAATCATCTAATTACTCAAATATTTCTTCTCAACTATGTGATCTCTTTCCTTCCTTGTCTACTGTAGGTTGACCCAATTACCTTTTAGCTCTCTGATAAAGGAAATTTACCTTTAAGTTTATCTTTTCTACCTTCAGTCTTCATTTACCACTTCAAATTCTTTTTAGGAACAAGGCAAGGTATGAAATGATTAATAAATGCAAAATTTAAAAGCTCTCACTTCCTGTATATTTTATCTATACATTTTATGATTATGAGGTTAAAGTTGATGTCTGATTTTTTAACCTTAAAATAAATCATATTCCCTCTGAAAAATAAATGCCCATAGTTAAAGGGTACAAAGCAGGGGAAGGGCACCTGGATGCTCAGTCAGTTGAGCATCGGACTCTTGATCTCATCTTGGGTCTTGATCTCAAGGCCGTGAGTTCAGGCCTCATGCTGGGCATGAAGGGTACTTAAAAAAAAAAAAAAAAGGCAGAGAAAAGAATGCCAGAATTCCAAATAGGTCTTAATTATAAGTTCTGAGGTTTTCCAGGTGAGCATTTAAAAACAACCCTTTCAAAGTAATCTAACTTTATAGTAAATACATTTTATTACTTCCAAGCTTTGTTCCATTGCTGAAATTCAGACTTGTTGGTTCTATTCACTGCTAAAACTATTTCTCTTTTATTTTCTTCTTCAGAGAATTGCCTCTAACTCTTGAGGCCCAATTCCCTCAATTCAATAAACAGGCAGTAAGTGCCAACTATGTGTCCGCTAGGTGGTAGGAAGAGAATGAGATAAGAAATAAAGCATCCTTAGATAAAATGAAATAAGGGTAGTGAATGAGTAAGAGGCCTGGGGGCATTTTCAGGGGGCTTGGCGGGAAGCCCTGTTTCTTTTGAAGAGCTCTTACTTTGTTCAGTAGTTAATTTAAATATCTTTTGTTCAATATGTGACTTTAGTTCAAAATTCTATGTGAGAAGCCTTTTGTCTTCTGCTGTTGTTATTACTCCTTTTATCACAACCCACTCAATTTGGTTCAGTAATGTACAGAGATTTGGTTTCTTTCCAGCGAAAGAAAGAAAAAGAAAGAAAGAAAGAAAGAAAGAAAGAAAGAAAGAAAGAAAGAAAGAAAGAAAGAAAGAAAGAAAGAAAGAAAAAAACAACAACTTGGCTGGTTCAAGTCATTACCCAGACTAAAAGTATGTTAATGTAGATGTCTCCCTTAGCTAGCCTAAATATAAGAAAACAGAAAGACAAAACACATAAGAGAATCTGTGTTAGAGATTTACACAGTATAAGTGGTAGCCATAGAACATCAGATTTAAAGGGTGCAGGGAGATGGTAATCAACAGAAGTCCCTAATGTATTTTATTTTTATTTTTATTTTATTTATTTTTTTATTTGAGAGAGAGCTAAGAGGGAGGGGCAGAGAGAGAGAGGGAGAGAGAATCCCAAGCAGGCTCCACCTTGTCAGCGCAGAGCTGGATCGGGGCTCAAACCCACAAACCGTGAGATCCATGACCTGAGCTGAAATCGAGTCAGATGCTTCACCGACTGAGCTACCCAGATGCTCCCCTAATGTATTTAGACAAGAAAATGCAAACAATGAAAATGTAAGCCAAATGTACACTTAAAGTTACAGTAGGCCAGCCACTGAGCCAACTGATGGAAACCAACTGATTGTGACCAGACAAGGGAATGTGCACAATTCTGCCTGCACTTAGTTTGGCTCAAATCTCTGCTTCTGTAGTATAGCTATTAGGCTGATCAATCCATTATACTGAAGGGCCATTCTGATATGCAGCTGTGTCCAGTACCATGTCTATGTCATAAAACAATAATAATGTATATGCCCACCATCAGCAACACTTTTGCTTATTTTCCTGCAATGGTGATGGATTTATGATCCACCCACCCCTCACTGTACCTTTTGCATTATTCACAGATGATATACTAGAGTCAGGTGTTTAAAAAGCCATATATCCAGAAAAACAAGGACTCTCTAACCTACTCTGATTTCCAACTCACTCATTTAATCAACCACTCATTGAGTACTTCCTATGTGGTAGGCACTGTGCACAACATTGTGTGTGATGGCAATATAAAAGTAAGTGGGATTCAGTCCTTGCCCTTCACAGAAAGACAAGACAAATGCTTAAACTAATCATTGTTACACAGTGTAATGCATGCTCTAACGGAGTCACATCCAAGCTTCAGCTCTGCATCAGTGATGTAGAAGAGGTTTCACAGAGGAAAAGAAACTCTAGAAAGGCTGATAAGAGCTCTTCTCCAGGAGTAATGGGATTTGGGGAAGAAAGAGCTTTCCAGCAGTGGAGCAGCTATGTGAAGGTACGGCCAGTTCAAGGAACACAGGTCCACAAGGAGGAGATATGAAGAAGACAGGAAATTGGAGAAGCAGAAACGGACCACATCAGGGAGGGCCTTGTGTGCAGTGGACTTAGACTTTATTCTCTAACCGATGGGAAATTATTTAATGGTCCTAAGCAAAAGACATTACTAGGTTTGCATTTCAGTAAGAAAAATTCAGCAGCAAAAATAAAACAAAGGCAAAAAAAAAAAACAAAATAAAACAAAACAAAAAAAACTAGGATGATCAGTTCATTTGTTAGTTCATTTATTCAATCAAATATTTCTATAACATACCATGTGCCAGGTATTATAGACAGTAATGAAGAAAACACATGTGGCCCCTAATCACACAGAGCTTAGAGTCTTAGTGAAAGTAAACTAAAGATAAACTAAAAGCAGCAGCAGTATGGATATGGATATGAAGGCAGATTTAAGAGGTGCATCTATGTGACATTCCACGTGGAGGGTAAGGGAGAAGTCTGGAATGACTCTCAGGCTCCTGACTCAAATGGACTTGGTAGTATAGGTAATATAGGAAGAGAAAACCAGATCTGAGAAAGAAAATCATGACTACCTATGGGATGTTGAGATGGAGATAAGCACTTGCTCAATAAGCAACTGAAGAGATGGTTCCTCAGTTTACATGCCTAGGCTGAAGAAACAGAGTAGAGCTGGTAGAAAAGCAAGCTGGTGAAAAGAGCTGAGAAGGAAATGTCTGAAAACAGGATGTGTGGAATGGTAGAACTATGCCATGAAAGCTAAAGAAATACAGAGTTCCAAGAATGTGAAAGAAGAGTCAATAGCGTCTACTGCCATAGTTAATGGTTTCAGTATATTCAGAGAGTTGTGCAACCATCACCATAATCATTTTCTGAACATCATCATCATCCCATACAGAAACCATCTGCAGTCACTCCTTGTATTTATCCCCAAACCTTCTCCACCCCATCCAGCCATAGGCAATCAGTAATTTACTTCCTGTCTCTACAGATTTGCCTATATTTGATACAAATGGAATCACACAGTGTACAACATTTAAAAAATTTTTTTTAATGTTTATTTATTTTTGAGACAGAGGGAGACAGAGCACAAGTGGGGGAGGGGCAGAGAGAGAGGGAGACACAGAATCTGAAACAGGCTCCAGGCTCTGAGCTGTCAGCACAGAGCCCGATGCAGGGCTCGAATCCACGAACCGTGAGATCATGACCTGAGCCGAAGTCGGACACTTAACTGACTGAGCCACCCAGGCGCCCCAGGATACAACCTTTAGTGACTGGCTTCTTTCCTGTTGGAGCATATAGCGGTATTTCATTGCTTTTTATTGTCAAATAATATTCCATTATACGGTTATACCACATATTTTCTCCCAGTCTGTGACTTGTTTTCACTTTTTTGATGGTGTCCTTTGTAGCACAAAAGTTTTTAATTCTGATGAAATTCAAGTTATCTATTTGTTTTCTTTTGTGGCTTGTGCTTTTAGTATAGTATCTAAGAAGGCTTTGCATGACCAAGGTCATGAGGATTTATTCCTATGTTTTATTCTAAGAATTTTACAGTTTTAGCTCTTACATTTTAGGTCCACAATCCATCTGAAGTTAATTTTTGTGTATGCTAAGAAAATGGTTATTATTTTCTTTAAAGAAACCAAGCATGTTGATAGGCTGAAGGAAAGGAGGCAGGAAACAAGACGTTGATTGTAAAGCAAGGTCTCTAAAGAGGCAGGGACAGAATCTGGAGAACAGGTAGAGACACTAACATTTACCAGGAGGAAATCATCTCTTCCTCAGAGACAAGACGGATGGTGAGTGAAGACAGAGACATTAACTGTAACTGTGGGGCCTATGACCTATATCTTCTTAGGAATTTACAAACAGTTTATTTAAGGATCTAAGATAACTTTCAGTCAGGAAATCTGTTTAATTTAATCCACCACTTTCCAATTTCTTAATACCTACCAACCTATGATGGAATTGGGATTTGTAGGATATACTTAGGAAAACAGTCATCTAGGCCACGAGTTACAAATTAGTGGCCTTTGTGCAGATTTGGACCAACGGTAATTTATGTTTCGTCCACATTGTTTTTAAGTCAAGAAATTTCATAAAGATACAAATTTATGAAACTCTTGACATACTAGAAGATTGGCCACATCAGATCTGCATTTCAGCAAAGAAACAATTTGCTAGAACCCAAATATCCTATATAGGGAATATACTCTCTGTACCATTCCCTATAATCTTAATATCCAGACCATTTCACTCATTTATGTCAGTTCCTGGTCTCTGTGGATATCTAGGTTTATCATTCCCACATTAGGCAACCCTCTCAGTGTCTACACAGACTGAAAATTCCTGAAGCCACTCTTAGAAATTCCTTATCCAAGTCCCCTCTAAATATTTTGTTATAAAAGTGCTCTTCTTATGAGAGCTGTGAGAAAGACTGAGGGAAGTATTTATGTCAGGAATGACAAAACGGCAGTGTATGGGCCGGGTGTAATCTACAGACCTATTTGACAGGCACGGTATTTTTTTAAAACGGAAAACTTCACATTAAAAAGAAATACAGATTTCCAGATTTTATTGGATATCAGGAAGATCTGGTAACACAAGACTCTGTTTCCATATGGCAACAATAAGCTGGAGATAGTAGCAGTCTTCTTCAATCAGGTCCTACATTTTTCAATTTACCACAGTCCCTACCACTCCCCAGTGTCCTCTAACTGGTCTGATTCACACATTTACACATTTGGTTGTGCAGGCATCTGAGTTTGTGCTACCTGGTTTAATAAAATCATTCAGTTCTTATATTTTTTTAGTATTTATTTATTTTTGAGAGAAAGTGTCGGTGAGGGAGGGATGGGGGTGGGGCGGGGGGACAGAGGATCTGAAGCAGGATCTGCACTGACAGGAGAGGGCTTGAACTCACAAACTGTGAAATTATGACCACAGCCAAAGTCGGGATGCTCAACTGACTGAGCCACCCAGGTGCCCCAGACAAAATCATTCAGTTCTTAATTAGCACAGTACACAAGGCAAGATTCCCAACATCATGAGTGTCATGGGAAATTCTACTTATGCCTCAGCTGTTTCACTAAGGAAATATCCCCCTCTCCCCCAAACACATAGCTACCTCAAAAAAAAAAAAAAGAAAAAAATGACTAGAAGGAAACAGCATGGAAAGTTGAATTTCAGGTGATTTCTCTTTTCTTCTTAATCTTTTCCTGTACTTTCCAGATTTTTAAAAAATGACTATGCGTTACCTCTATAATCAGAAAAACAAACTAAATTTCTAAAATGTGTCAACAGGGGCACCTGGGTGGCTCAGTTAGTTGAGCATCCACCTGCAGCTCAGGTCATGATCTCACAGTTCATGAGTTCAAGCACCCATTGGGCTAACTGCTGTCAGTGCAGAGCCCGCTTCGGATCCTCTGTCCCCCTCTGTCTCTTCCCCTCCCCTGCTTGCACTCTCTCTCTCAAAAATAAATAAAACATTTAAAAATAAAATGAAAAGTGTCAACAATATTCTTGGTAAGGGAGCGCCTGGTGGCTCAGTCAGTTAAGCATCCATCTCTAGATTTTGGCTCAGGTCACAACCTCGCCATTTGTGAGTTGGAGCCCTGCATCAGGCTCTGTGCTGACATTGTGGAGCCTGGTTGGGATTCTCTCTCTCTCCCTCTTTCTCTATTCTTCCCCTGCCCGCACACTCTCTCTCTAAAAATAAATAAATAAACTTTAAAAAAATATTCCTGGCAAGTAATAATCCATAAAGTAATGAGAAACCACCAGTGCCTAAAAGGTTCATATTTTGACCAACTGCCGAAAATTGAATTTAAATGTGCACCAATGATAACACAATCACATGGGATAAATAGTAGATGAACCATGTCAGTGGCAAGTTCTAACGTCAAGCAGGCTTATTTGATGCAACATACTTTCCTTATAACTAGTGTTAAGCTGCCTCGGCAGCAGCCTTTTATTCTAAACCAATTTAAGATTGACTGTATCAGTTAAGGTTAGATAAATGTTAACAGAGCAGCCTGCTCACCAGATTCATATTTATGAAGATGCTGTGGGCAGGCTTCCAATTGGCAAATGCTAGATTCTCTCCCTCAACTCAGTACTCTTCTGTACGCATCACAAATACTTACACTTGCGCTCTGGATGGCCACTAAATTAACAACAAAGCAGGTCTCCAGCACAGTGAACTTCTCGCCACCACCCACTTTCTCCCAGCCATCTCAAATAAACACAAAATATGCTCCTTCCATTTCACGGAGAATTTCAGAGTAAAAAAGAATTTGGCAATCTAACCTAAATGCATCACTTTAAAAAGGAGGGTCAGGGAGGTAATTTCTCTAAAGAAGTTGCAGAACATGAATGTAAATCCAAGCATCTTGGCTCCATTTCCTGGGTTTTCAGGTATACTTCCTAACTTGCAAGCAAGACATTAAGTGACAAATATTCCTACACTCGTTTACAGCATATCAAATCCTACTTAAAGGGATTTCCCTTTTGTCTTGAAACGTGCATAAGCAAGTACTACATCACATAAAGTTCCCCCAATTCTCACCCTTTAGTCCTGCCTTTAGTAAGAGGAGAACAAGCAATAATTACAGGAAAATAAAAGGATGGTTTTTCATTCAATCTGCTTTAGTTTTTCTAATTTTTTTTAGTTATTAAAAAGATTACTTAAACAGGAACTCCGTACTAGTCCCACTAGTCTTATAATTAAATAACTATCGCATATTCATAAATACTGGTGGGGAGGAAAAGATCATTGCATGATCTGAATATAATCTTTAGCAGATGCTTCAAGTAAAGAACAAATTCCACTGGGGTCAGGTCTGACACACAATGACTGATAATGTGCTCAGAAAATAGTGCCAACTAAAATAAGAAAATATTAAAGACAGTAAAAAAAAAAGTTAACATTTAATTCTACCATTTTCTTATCTGCCCACATATACCCTTTACTCCATTCTAATTCCTTCTATTTCAGCACAATTAACTCAGGAAGACTGATATGGGGAACAAAAGCAACAGAAAAAAATTAAATTTCCTTACAACTTAGAGCCCAGTGACAAGTCCTTGAAACAGGGAGAGTGACCTTCCTCTAGGAACTCAACTGCCTGGATGTTAATACTTTGCTAAGGGCTTAACATCCCAACCTCCAGGGTCCTGTTAAGTCTCCATTAACATATAAAAATTCCTTTGGAAACTTCCTTTATCTCTACCCCCCCCCCCAAGATATATGTTAGCAATCATCCTCCAAGCATATGGCCCACTGATATACATCTGAAGGGTCTTATGACTAAGGTTTTACTAGACAGTAGTAAATGACCTATCCTAACAACAGCTAGCCCCTCAAGGTCCTGGAAACTTTGCTTCCAAATTCCTTAGAGACTTATACTATCCCTAACCCCTCCCAACTTGAAAGTATGTAATCAATTGTTCTCACAATCCCAGTGCAGCCCTTTCTAGCCATGGGTCCAGTCTTCATGCTTTAATAAAACCACCTTTTTGCACCAAAGAGGCCTCAAGAATTCTTTCTTGACCGCTTGCTCCAAGCCCCAACATTTCTACATCAAAGACCTTCATTCTTTTATTTTTATTCATTCTTCAATATACCTATAAACTAATCCTTTGAGTATTAAAGTGACTAGCTGGGCTCCTTTAAAAAACAAAAATCATGGATGAAATGATGGGGGAAAAAAGCTAACTATTGCCAAGGAAAATTAGGTCAACTCTACTACCTATCCTACGTGTCTCATACATGATTATAATGAATAAGAATGTGCTTTGTACATCATCAAAGTGTCATCAAACATAGGCTGTTTCCGTGCTATAAATGTTCAGTCCCTTAAAGTATCCCAAAGGCCCCACCAGCATCAAAGCAGTCTCCATCTTCTTACTGTTCTCTAACCAGTCTGCTTTTCTCAAAGAACTATTATTCCACAGAATTTAAAATATACTTTTTCTGTTTAATAGCCAAAATTGCAATTGCATTTTTTTTCTGACAGTTTTAGTTCACAAATGTGGATAATTTCAGTAACAATGCAGCTTTTGCAGATAAGTCTGGGTCTATAACCACCATTTGTAACTTTGTCCTTATGGAAAAATAACTTCAAATGAATTTTTAAATGAATTTTTGAAATGCAACCCATTTTTATGTGGGGAAAACTGGGGACCTCATGGAAGGTAACAGGGTAGTGGAAAAGAACTGGGGCTTTGGAATGAATCTCTCCTCCCACTCTGCTATTATTAATACAGTGTCCTTGGGCAAGTAACTTAATCTCTTTCTCACTCTTCTACCCAGTAAAATGGGAAAAGTAAAATCTCTCTCAAGGCTAAAGAATGTAATACATATGTAAATCACCTAATACATCTGTATCTTCCAGGGCCTGGAAGATAACAGGTGCTAAATAAACATTAGTCCTTTTTTCTTTCCCTCTGCCATTGTGGTATTCATCTGTGACTTCTGTTTTCTCCTTTAAAAAAGTTGTTTTTTTTTTTTTTTAACTGCGCACATGCTGTAAATCAGGAGCTCTTTATTACTTCATTAAATCTTTGTAACAATATACCTATGAGGTAGGTACCATTACAATCTCATTTTACAGATGACAGAGGCAAAGATAGGTTCCTTGATCTGCCTAAAATTACTCAGATACTGGTGTTGACTTCAGCACACCCATGCTCTAATTCTCAACCACTCTCAGGGGTGCCTGGCTGGCTCAGTCAGTAGAGAATGTGACTCTTGACTTAGGGGTTGTAAGTTTGAACCTCCATGTTGGGTGTAGAGATTGCCTAAAAACAAAATCTTAAAAAATACAAATAAAATAAGCCACTCTACTGTGTTTGTGTGTGTATGTGTGTGTAGGTGTGTGTGCATGCGTATATGTGTGTGTAATGAGGGAAAAGGATTCAATGATATGGAATGTTTCCTGCTATTACATCACATGATTCTATAATTCTATGGAGCTATCAGATGGCAAGGATAAGAAAGACTTCAAGCCCACAACGGGTATATATAAACCACCAGGCTGCAGTCTAATCAACTCATATCCAATTGTTCTGATTTTCCTTCCCAGAAGCTGGAAGGTTTCCACAGCGAGGACAGGTCAGGCTCACTAGGGATAAAGCTGCTTCAGCTCCATAACTGTTACTTGCTTAGGAATGATCAGCTGAGTCAACCTGGCCTCAATTAGCTTTTAAAATTGAACCAGGATTGACCAATAATGTAGCCTTTTACTTTTTTTTTTTTTTTAATTACAGGTGTGGTCAAAATTTGAAATAGTAACCCAAAGACAAATGTCTTTGAGTGTCTTTACTAATGTTGGGAACCATCCTGCTTGCTAACTGGAGATCATTCAGAGTCACTTTTACAGTTTAGTAATTAAATTTGGCTCCAGGCTGTAACAGACACTCTGACCCATTAAATTAGGGCCAGAAGCAGAATTACTCTATTTCAGCTCAAGCTACAAACACATTTCTTATAAACAGCCAGAACCAGAAATCCAATGTTTGGGAATACTAATATGACAAATGGTTAAGGCTGCTCACTTCAAATGCCCATAAAAAAGATTTGTTTAATGGTACCTAAACTAAATAAAACCCCCAAGTTTTACCTTTAGGCTTTTGTTTTTAACATTTTTACCTTTTCTTCTTAATGACTACAAACATATTTAGTGCGACTACATATGGGCTAAGCAAGACTCAATTCTAAACTTGCTGAAAAGTGAAATAAGAGAACAGCTGCAGCACATCCAAACCAAACTGGCCGAGATGTACAGACAGAAAAAAAGCTGTTGTCAACCATCCCCAGCCATACTATTTGTGTTTGTGCCTTTTGCCGATTATATTTCATCACTGCTCTTCATGTAACATTAATAGATCAGACACAACCTTGGTTTAATTAGAAGACTTTCACAGGGACATTATTTCCTTTTGTTTCACCTACTTACTAATACAAAGTACCACAAGCCTAGATGTTGAAGAGCTGCCACAGATAACCAAACCCATCAGTTAAGTTCTGGCTCTACCATCTTACATAACTTATTCCCAGTTGGGGAAAAGAAAGAGAATTAGAACTGAGAGGATTACATTATCATGAGGGTCTATTCATCTATCTAGTTTTTTTTGTGTTTTTTTTTTATTGTTGATGTTGTTTCAAGCAAAGTATCAAAAGTCAATGCTGGCAAGGCACCTATACACTAACCTACAATCCTTTTATCTTCAGTCATCCCTAAATATCAAGTTCACTCCTAATGATTCATTACAGAACAACACAAGTCTGTATTTGGTTCATAAATAGAAACCTTCCCGAATTGATTTACATGGAAGATATAACAATAGAGAATCCCTGTAGATAGAGAATGTATAAGATTATCACTGTTGAATTTGAATTTAGAGTGTGAATTCCTACCTTAGCAGGGAAGTTTCTATAAGCCTAGTAATCAATAAATATACTCAAGTCTTAAATAATAATCACATAATTAGATGATCCTCCTTGGAACAAATCCAAGTTCTCCCTAGGGTATACATACTTCATCGACTGTGAGGTAGATTCTTCTATGTAGCTAATACCATCAAAAATATTATTCAGTGGTGTTGTATTTTCTTTTTTCTTTCTTTCTTTCTTTCTTTCTTTTTTTTTTTTTTTTTTTTTTGAGAGAGAGAGAGAGAGTACGAGCACAAGTGGGGGAGGAGCAGAGGGGAAGGGTGAGAGAGAATCTTGAGGACGCTGGGAGTGGAGGCTGCCCACCCGACACGGGCTCAATTTCACAATGGTGAGCTCATGACCCAAGCCAAATCAAGAGTTGGACACTTAACCGATTGAGCCACCCAGGCACCCCCTTTTTTTAATAAGACATAAACTAGAGATGTTGAAGGCATCTTTTGTATCCTGATGTTTTTAGTTAATTTATTCTTTAAATTATGTCCTAGGAATTCCATTTGTAAGGCAATGTGCAAGTGATACAAAGATGCAATTAGGCAGTTTATAGTTAGTTAGACTTGGAAAAGATCAGAACTACATAAATGCCTGCTGTGTATAGGCCAACAGGGAAGTAGAGCTTAGCACTACTGGGGGTAGGTGGACACAGAGTGCAACCAGCTGTTGAGATTAAGACAGTCTTCAGTATTTGAGCTAAACCTTAAAGCATGGATGGATATAATTTCTGGAGGGAAGAAGGTATCTTAGATGGAAGGAAATACAGCATATGCAAAGAAACAGAACTGAGAAGGGCTGGACTGTGTTCATGAAATGCCAAGCAGTCTCATGGGGTCTAAGTGCAGGCTTTGAGGGAGGGGCCCTACTCTGGGGTAGGAACAGCAGTAGATTCTGATTTTGGCTTTTCCACTGTCAAAGGTACCTGCCTCAGAGACTCTATTGATCATGTCTGAGAATACATTTTCTCATTTTTATTTATTTATTTTTTAAGTTTCTTTCTTTTGAGAGAGAGCACGTGCAAGCAGGGAAGGGGCAGAGAGGAGAGATCCCAAGCAGGCTATGTGCTGATAGCGCAGGGCTTGATCCTGCAAACTATGAGATCATGACCTGAGCCGAATCAGGAGTCAGACCCTCAACCAACTGAGCCACCCAGGTGCCCCCACTTTCTCATTTTTAAAATGAGACAGTTGGGGCCATCTGGCTGGCTCAGTCAGTAAAGCATGCGACTCTTGATCGTGGGGTTGTGAGTTTGAGCCCTACATTGGGCATACAGCTTACTTAAAAAAAAAAAAAATGAGAGTTGGATTAGAACATCTCTGAGGTCTATTCCCAACTTTATAAATCTTAAGACTCTGGGTCAGGGATTGGCAAACTTTTTCTATAAAGGGCCAGATAGTAAATATTTTAGGCTTTATGGACCATATAGCCTCTGTCACAACTTCTCAACACTGTCGTAAGCTGAAAGCAGTCATAGAAAATATGTTAATGAGTGGGCAGGGCTGTTCCAAGAAAGCTGTATTTATGGATATTGAAACTTCAATTTTATATAACTTCATGCACCATGGAATCTTCTTTTGATTTTTTTTTTCAAACATTTAAAAATATAAACACTATTTCAGCTCCTGGGCAGTATAAATTTTGGCCCACAGGCTATATATAGTTTGCTGACTTCTCCACTCCACAGAGAAATAAAAACAAAGGGGGGGGGGGCGTGAAGTGTAATAGCCCTCAAGAGCTAAAATAAGGAGTTTAGATTAATTTAAAAGACAATAGGAGGAGGTACAGACTTCTGAGCAAGACAAGTGTTGAGATCAGAACTGTACTTAGATTTACTAATAAGTAAATTGGCAGTAATGGATAGGAGTGAGAGGCTAATAGGTAACTATCAAGGAGGGACATTATTCCTTTTTTCTTAATTTTTTTAATGTTTATTCATTTTTGGGAGCCAGAGCGTGAGCAGGGAAGGGGCAGAGAGGGAGACACAGAATCCAAAGCAGGCTCCATGCTCCAAGCTGCCAGCATAGAGCCCGATGCGGGACTCAACGCACCAATGGTGAGTTCATGACTAGAGCCAAGGTGGACACTTAACCGACTGAGCCACCCAGGCGCCCCAAGGAGGGACATTATTAAAGTCTAATCTAGACTGGTAGCTTTGAAGAAGGAGAAGAAAAAAGGTATGGAAGGAAAGATCAACAGAACACTACTTAAAAAAAAGAAGAGGAAAAGGTTTATCTGGCAAACATAATAAAAGGGGTCAATTTCTGGACAAGAAGGGGGAAGAAGGGGATTCTGCATTCCCATTCCTCAGTGCCATCAGTATATGACTACAGGAGACTGAGGAATTTGCCTGTTTCTGGAAACTCTAGAACAAGCAGCCAATTTGGAGCTTCCAGTTCAAAGATAATAGTTTCCTGGTATATTAGGTAAAATGTAGCATTCATGTTTAGGTGTTAGAGATGCAATAGATATGGCAGTTTTAGAGATGATGTTTATTTATTTACGGCTCCTTTTTCTCCAGGGACTTTTCAGCAGCCTTCGCAAATTAGGAAAGAGTATTCATCTGGTGTACACAGATAATATCATTGCGCTTAGAATTTTAAAATCACTCTGCTGACTGTGACTTGGAATTTATCTCTATTTCTTCTTCCTCTGACAGAGAGAAAACTGCAGTGCTGCAAATACAACTGATTCAGCATTACAGTATCTACCAAGTGCAAGCAATCCCACTCTACGAGAGCACTACAAGCCTTCCAGAACTCAAACTTGTAAGGTGGGTGAGGTCGGAGGACAGAGTACAAACACATATACTCAAGTAGCTCTAATTCATGACAGTATCTTGTAAGAAACATAGACAAGCCTTATGGAAAGATTAATTTCAACTGAGCCGCCTGGAAAGAAGCTTCAGGGAGAAAGTGAGATCAACATCGGGCCCATTTTAACTCTTGGAAGGGTGATTCCAAGCATTGAAAACAGCACAAACAATAATAAGAAAAAGATATGAGAAAATACTGGATGTATCTTTTTTACTTCGAAAGTGGTACATTTTCATTTTTAGGGGAAAAACATGAATTATGGTAAGAAAAAAAAAAGTTTAACCTGAAATCCCACCACTCAATCCCACCACATTTTAGTATATGCTCTTCCACATATAGGATAATATAAAACGGGGTCATTCTAAACATATCTCCCTAATGGTTTTTGCATAACATCTTACTGGAGTGATTAAAAACCACAGGCCTACCTGACTTGAAGGCCAAGTATAGCTCTTTCCTTAGAGCTCCCACTTCAACTTGTTCTTTTCTCTTTCCTTCCAAGATTTCTATAGGTAGATCCATGCTACTAGCCACTGTATTTAATTTTTCCTTTTTCCACATGAAATCAAAAAGGTATGTATGGTATGACTTATTTAACATACAACTTCAATATAGCCATTGTTGACACCTTTTAGGTTTTTGGTCCTGCATTTCAAAGTGAGCTCATTTGCATAATTAAAATACTGAAGTTCTGGCCCTGCCACTTATTAGCCCCCGGCTCTATGAGCCTTAGTTTCCTCATCTATAAAATAGGAGTAACAACCACATAGTGTTGCCCTAAGGATAAATAAAATAATTAGTAATTTTTAAAACCACTTTGTTTCACTGGTGCGTTTCTGAAATTGAGAATACTATGACTCCAAATGTAAATGAAGTAATAAAGAACTCTCTAGAATTTGCCCCGTCTTTCTCTATCTGCACTCCCCCAGTGCTTGAAGGCAGCCTTCCCTGTCTCTTGGATGGATGGCTCTCCAACAATGTGTGTCTCACTCTCCAATCTATGTTCCTCACCACTACCAGGGTTATCCTACCCAAACCCAAAACTGTCCATGTTATACCTCAGTTTAAAATCCTTCCACTGCCTCACATCCAGTGCCTAGAATGGTCCCCTTCTAGAAATTATCCTATAAATGTACTTGCACAGGCATAAAATGACTTAACTGTGTCATTCATTGCCACAGTCTGAAATAGCAGAAGATCACAAATAACCTGAGGTCCCTCCATAAGGGCCTAGTTACATAAACTATGTTACAGTCATCAATGGATTACTATGTAACTGTCAAAAGATTCAATATGTATTAAGAAATGTTCTCAAAATATTTCAAGGGAAAAAAATCGAGGACCAGGACAGTAATGATAGGTCACCACTTATATAAAAGGCGAACACATATTGCCTGAATATGCATAAACTATCTCTAGAAGCATACCCAAGACATTGGGTTTCCTGTGTCCATTGGTTTCCTATGAGGAGGAACCCTATTGGTTTCCTATTGGAACTGTGACTGATGTTCAAGGGTGGGATAGAGATTGTTTACTAAATCCCAAACCTTTCAAATTTCAAACCAGGTGAATTTTTACTTATTCAAAAATTAAAGGATTTTTTGATTGGTTAATATGGCATATAAGTCCCTTCCCAAACTAGCACAATCTACCTTGGTAGTCTCATCACTAAAGCTTCCCCACTCCCTAACTGCACATTTACACTCTTGTATCTTTGCATTTGCACAGAAGGCTTTTCCATTTTTCTCTGGCTGACAAACTTGCTTGTGCTTCAAATACTGGCTCCCTGGGATGGAATGAACTTCCCCTCCTGTCTTCCTGCCATATTCTGCAAAAGGGCCTTTGGCCTGATTTGATTACACGTTTGCTCCCTGGCAAACATGGCTGGGTTCACAGTCCTACCTGAATCCATCAGAAGCTTCTACCCCTCAGATGCAAAGTCCAGACCTCAGAAGGCAATAAAAAGAGTGATGACACAGCAGCACTATTCACACGAGCCAAAAGGAAGGTACCTAAGTGGCTATCAATAGATGAATAAACAAAATGCAGTACATACATGCAATGGAGTATTATTACTAGCTTTAAAAAGGAAGGAAATTCTGACATAAGATACATGGATGAACCTTGAAGACATTATGTTAAGTAAAATAAGCCAGTCACCAAAGGAAAAATACCATATGATTCTACTTTATATGAGTTGCCTAGAGAAGTCAAACTCAAAGAGACAGAAAGTAGAATTATAGCTGTCAGGAACTCAGTGGAATAAGAAATGGGAAGTTGTGTGTAATGGGTACAGAGTTTCAGCTGGGGGCAATGAAAAGGTTCTAGAGGTAGAAGGTGATCATGGTAACACAACAATGTGAATGTACTTATTGTCACAGAATTGTACACTTAAAAATAGTTAAAATGACACCTTTTTATTATTTTTTTTATTTTTTATTTTTTGAAGACCGAGAGTGCAAGTGGGGTAAGAAGGACAAAGGGAGAGAGAGAGAATCCCAAGTAGGCTCCACACTCAGCACAGAGCCCTTCACAGGGCTCAATCCCACAATCCTGGGATCATGACCTGAACCAAAATCAAGAGTCAGACGCTCAACTGAGCCACCCAGGGGCCTCTACAATGGTAGCTTTTATGTTACATGTATCTTCCTGCAATAATAAAAAAAAAAAAATTTTTAAAGAAAGAAAGAAAAGAATCAGAGACTTCCACAGTCTCATGACAGTAATATTATCCTAGAATTCCTTCAGATTTCAAAAGTACCTTTCTATTCTCATCCTGGTATTAAGCTCTTATAGTTCTACACTCCAAGATGTTTTTTATCAAACCAAAAAAAAAAAAAAAAGAAAGAAAGGGAGAGAGAGAGAATATAATCTTTTTTAAAAGGTCTGATGAAAGAACAAGAGACTATTAAAACTGACAGGCAGATTTTGAAAAAGATACAAACAGAATTCTAGAAGTAAAAAATACTGTCATTTAAATTAAAAACTCAGTAGATGAACGAAATGACAGACACAGCTGCATGAGAATTAGCAAACTGGAAGAACTGAAGAAATTAACTAAAGGTAAAACACAAACTACTAAGAAATATGAAGGATAGAGTGATAAAGTACAACATTTTTCTAATTAGAGTTCCCAAGGGAGAGAATAAAATGAGGAAAGAGGTAAAAATTCAAAAAGATAATGGCTAAGAATTATCTAGGATTGATAAAAGAAATCAATCCTCAAAAATAAGGGAGCCCAAAAAAAAATCTCAAGAAAGATAAATAAGGTCTTAAAAACCCCTGGGAGAAAAGTTGTAACCTGCAGCAAAACGACAATTGGCTGATGTGAATACAGAAACACTGGAATAATATTTTCAAAGTGCTGGGAAAAAATTACTATCAGCCCTGATTAGCATATCTAATGAAATTATCTTTCAAAAAAGAAGACAAAAGAAAGACATTTTCAGCCAAATAAAAACTTAGAATGTATACTGCCCAAAGACCCCATTAAAGATAATACTAGCATAGGGGCCCCTGGGTAGCTCAGCTGGTTGAGCGTCTGACTTCAGCTCAAGTCATGATTTCACAGTTTGTGAGTCTGAGCCCTACGTTGGGCTCTGTGCTGACAGCTCAGAGTCTGGAGCCTGCTTCAGATTGTGGCTCTCCCTCTCGCTCTCTGCCTCTTCCCCGCGTGTGTGTTTTTTCTCTCTCTCTCTGTCAAAGATAAAAATAAACATTAAAAAAAAAAGATACTAGTGTAGGGTGTACTTCAGGAAGTAGAGAAATATACCTAGAAGGAAGGTCTGTTTGTTCATCACTTCTCTTACATCTCAAAAAAATAGTAAATGTGGGTAAATGGGGAAAAAAGCAACAGTATAAGACAACAATACTATCTAACTTATGGGGTGAAAAAACAAGACAAACAAAATTTTGCACAACCATAAGTAAAGGGATCATGGAACTAGAAGTATTTTACAATCTTTATATTACTCAGGAAGATAGTAAAAATGCTATCTAATTTAAGACATTGACATTAAATACACATGTTAAAAAAATTTCCAGAAAACCACCATAAGACTAGAAATAACAGTATACCTTCTAAACTAGTAGTGTGGCCATCATATTCTTTGACTCTATTACCCCCATGTTGATAGGACATCTGAAAGAGATTCTAGCCCTCCTTTCAGATAAGAGATACTAAGCCCACCCAGTACCTACCATAGTATGTAGTCATTATGTATTTGTTACATTAATTTGGCTGTTCCAGAATAAAATGAATTCTATTTTACAAATGCATTATACTTCTCAACTCTACCTGGAAGGCTGATCCTATCTTACTTATTTTAGTGAGTGGCCTGACTATCCCTTCATCTTTTTTCTTTTTAAGAAAATGGGACAATGAATGCTTGGGATAAAATCCCAAATCCTAAGCTCCATTTCTTGATTCTAAATTGGGGGGACAAATATAGAGGGGGGGAGGGGTACTTTACTTTTCCCTTCACTATTGCTCCAAAGGAGTTATCAATCAAAAATTTAGATGTTTGATTCAATCATGAGGAAATGGCAATCAAAGCTCAGGCACCTAAACTGTGAGTGATATTTTCCCCACAGTTGGTAAAACTGTATATTCCACAACATATGGAATTCTACTGAAAGCTTTCACTGGCACTTTGCCTTGTAAAGCAAAAGTTAGAAGTTATGCTTAGACATTAAAAAAAAAGAATCAACACTGCCTTTTCATTAGACTAACATTTTAAAATATGACTTAAAAATTATGGAAAATATCTTAATATATCTAACACTCATTGAGCTCTTAACTATATGACAGGCATAGTTCTAAACATTTTTATGAATTCATTAATCCTCACAATAACACATGATGAGTCAGGTAGTATTATGATTAGCTTTATTTTACAGAGGAGGACCATGAGAAATAGAGATTAAATAATTTCCCCAATTTACATACCTCAGAGGTATCAATCAATAGTGGGATTTGAACCAAGGAGTTTAGCTCTGGAGTCTTTACTCTTAACCATTATACCCTACTGCTTTCCAAGATTCTTGTCAAGTTTGTATCCTGATTTACCTTGTATCTTTATCTAAAGTCTGACTTTGGTATTTGCTAACTCATACTAGATGCATTTTGCCAAACTTGTCTATTCTGTTTATTTGCAAAGCATTAAAACTAATCGAGAATTTCAAATCCATGTTACAGTTTTATTTACACTTAACAAATTCTGCATCTTCCTATGTTGGACAGGATTATTCCCACCTCACCCCAGGACTTTATGCCTGGAATTGATTCATTCAGGAAACAGGAATTAGATGGTCCTACTACATGCAATGCCCTGTGCTAAGCAAAAATTTACAGCTACTTTCCTAACTGGCAGCTAAACCTCACCAAGATTCACCCACAGCATGATATATATTTTTCCAAAAAAACATAAAACAGTTTTGGTAGGGAAGCAGCACATGGTCTTCCCATTTGTTCATTCCACAAGTATTCTTCAAGACTCTACTCTGTGCAAGCACTATGATGGGTGCTGAAAATTCTGGGGCAAACACAATAGAACCAGTATTTGCTCCTTAAGGCTCTAGTGGGGAGAAAGATGTTAAGTATCACACAGGTAATTACTTACAATTGTGATAAGCAAAATAAGGAAAAAAGTATAGAAATCATATGATAGACAGACCTAACTTAGTTCTGGAGATAAAGTCAGGGAGGATGTCCCTAAAACACTGACATTTAATATGGAAGTTGAGGATTGGTGGAAATTGCCCAAATAAAGAAGCACTGAAAAGTAGTTCAAGCAGAGGAACAGCACTGTGCTTTGGAGGAAATGAAAACCCAGTGTGTCTGGAGTACCACAAGAAGACAACAGCTGAGGCCAATGCTCAAAGGTCTTTTCCTCACTATGAGGCCCACCACCTGCTCACTCTGCTGCTGGTCCACTCATATTTTCTCCGTGGCTCCAAGAAATAAAGCATTTACAGTACTAGCACACAACCCCTTAAAATGGGTAACTTAAATTCTGCAAACAGTTTCACTGGTGGAGAGGACATGGATAAGATAAATATTTTCTAAGATTATAAATTTCATCTGTATTTTAACAACTTGAAGCCAGAGACCATATCTTACATATCCTACTATCACTCAGGACACCTAGCAAGGTGCATAACAAGGGTCTGATAAATAATTTTGTTCTTTGGGGAGAAGAGCAAAGATATTTAAGTGTTAGTAGACTTGATTTTTTTCTGTGTAAGAATTATGCTGCCATTCATATATCCTTATCCACTTTAACTGTATATATAAAAACAGGTTGTCTACCTTACAGATAAAACCAATTCTTCAGAGATGCATTGAACAAAGAAATAAGGCTTAAAATATAGGGAGCTAGGTAATAGAGGTCCCTCACCTCTCAACTCTAAGAACAAATGGGCTATTTCTCTTTCTTCACAGAAAGCTTACTTGTGGGAATAAGGTGAACTTATTTCAAAAGAAGGAATGACTTTTACTTGGATTGTGGCCAGCTGCAATGAAATTCAGCCACTTTCCTCTTAAAAGTCATTTGACTGGAAATCTTATCAGTGGGAAATTCTCTAGGGGCCAAAGATTCTATTTTCTGCAACTTTTACAATATTTGTAAAACATTTTTAGTTCTAAGATTCACTACCTCTCATCCTCTATACACATAAAAATCCCACACTCATACCAATCCAATAAGCTGACTTCTAGTAGAAGTAACAAAATTTTTTGAAATCTAAAAGTCCAAATACGTAACAACAGAATATAATATCATTTATGAATCTTTGTTTTTCTCTTTGATTACATAGCCATTTGTATATAGCAACATTTGAAGGCAAGAAAAGAGAATCACCATGCCTTCCAAGGGAGGCAAAAGATAGTGAGCTATCCTCATTAGAATGACTAGCTGGGATAGCAACTATCAAAGCACAACACACTTGTGGAAGGAATACCATGAGCAAGGGACTAGGATAAGAACAGCACCAGAAATACCAAGAATATAGCCCCATTCTTGCCCTCCAGAAACCAACAATCTAAGGGAAATACCCTAGGGGAGGGGGCGGGGCAGGTGGGAGGGATAAGAAAAACCACAAATCAATCATCAGACTGATGACCCAATATACAAGGACACAAAATCTACCAAGAGACTGGAAAGAAAGCAACAAATCCCCAATTTCCTATGTCTAATTATACAAGTTCCCTTTTATCCATTACTCTCTCATACCCTACCTATCTCTTTGTCTGCACATATTGCTCATACCTAAATAGATTTAATCAGACTAAAGCCCCCATATCTTTAAATAGTATGTCAAGATTAGTTCTTTCAGGATCTAGCCCATTAGTTTAAAGTCATCTCATTCCACACTTACTGAAACAAGCAGTAAAGTACATCATGGCTCTTCAATGGCACATGACAAAGTCTTGGGATATTATAACAGACTGGGTCTCCTCACTTTTCTTTGCAAATTTTTTTTTAACATTTATTTATTTTTGAGAGATAGATCATGAGCGGGAAATGGGCAGAGAGAGGAAGACACAGAATTTGAAGTAGGCTCCAGGCTCTAAACTGTCAGCACAGAGCCCAATGCAAGGCTGGAACCCATGAACTGTGAGATCATGACCTGAGCCAAAGGTGGACGCTTAACCGACTGAGCCACCCAGGCACCCCTTTCCTTGCAAATTCTTAAACAGGAAAGTGAATTAAAGGAGTTGAGGTATTGTTTGTTTGTTTGTTTGTTCGTTTGTTTTTTAACGGTGAAAAACAATAAGAACTGGTGCATCTATATATAGTTTAATTTGTATTTATATCCAGGGAAACACAAATTGGTTTGAAGTAGAGAGAAAAGACAGAGGAATTCATGACCCATAGTATGATACTATGCTGTAACCTGCAGGCCTCCAAATAATATATCAATACCTGGTCTAACTTGTTAAATTTTAAAAAGACATTGCAGTTTAAAAAGAATGCAAGATCCCAATGCCATTTTCAGTTAGGAACATGTTCTCACATTATGAATTTAATAAGTGGCCTGCGTACTTGAAATGACTCTGAAACAGAGAACCACAACCCAAAATAGCCTGAACACTTTTGTTATCTCAACCAATGGGCAGCTAGCCATTCGTTCCTTCCTCTTATACATATTCTACTTGTTTCAGACAAAGCCCACTATAAATTCACTGCAACTGTTCAAATTTGGCTACATCAGATGCTTCAAAGCTGGGGATGAAAAATATACATTGCACAAAATTTTTATTACAATATTTTTCACATAAGAAAGAAATGCTATGTACATGTTCACTTAGTTAAAAGAAAATTATATTGCACACCTATGGTCACAGCTTGACACTAGAAATAAAGTAACGAACACAACAGACATGGTCCCTGCCATTGGAGAACCTATAATCTAGTGGAGAAAACAAACATTGACTAAGTATGATGAATGTCACAGGAGAGTATACACATGCCATGCTGAACTGGAGGAGAAAACCAGGAATAAAAATGACCTTCTCAGTTTTGATACATATGAAGCATAAGCATTTTATATGTGTATAAGTGGCTAATAATTAAATAAGTATATAAAATGATGAAACCACTTTTTTAACAAATATACAAGAAATATTAAAATCCAAATAAGTCCCATCCCCATTAAAGTAGTTGCCTTAATGCTGCCCTTATTCCTGGTCTGTAACAGAAGCCAACTTAAGACACTGTGGTTAACACCATAGGACTTTTACTCTAACCTTTATTCTGTCCACTTAGAGTTATCCTAGTGCTATTTATACAAAAGCTTTAGAAAAACCCAACTTTCAGGGCACCTGGGTGGCTCAATCAGTTAAGCGGCAGACTCTTGATTTTGCCTCAGGTCATGATCTCGTGGTTTGTGAGATGGAGCCTGCAAGGGTCTCTGCGCTGACAGTGGAGCCTGCTTGGGATTCTCTCTCTCTCTCTCTCTCTCTCTCTCTCTCTCTCTCTCTCTCTCTCTCTCTCTCTCTTTTTCTCTCTGCCCCTCCCCTGCTCATGTTCTCTCTTTCCCTCAAAATAAACAAATAAACTTAAAAAAAAAAAAAAAGGTCCAACTTTCTACTACGTAGATACACAAATATTTAAATCGGGGCCCTATTAAAATTAAAACCATAGTTGTAGAAACATTATAATCTTCAAAACTCTCCAGTTCTCTCAATCACATGAGTAAATGTTAAGTATTATTGGAACAAAGTTCACGACCTGTCCCATTCATTTATCTCTTTTGATCCATAGTTTTTCATTTTTCTTTTCTTTTTTTTTTTTTCCAGAAAGAGAGAGAGAAAGTTTGAGCAATAGAGGGAAAGAGAATCTTAAGCAGGCTCCATGCCCAGTGCAGACTCATGAAATGTGACATCATGATCTGAGCCAAAATCAAGAGTCAGTCGCTTAACTGACTAGGTCACCCAGACGCCCCTTCATTTTTCAAATGAAAGTTCATGATTCCCCAAAAAGTCCACAAACTACTTCAAATACTATTTACATACAGAAATCCTACAAAACTACTTTAAATACTATTAGTAATAGGCTTTCAATCTGAGCAGGCATATATACTATAAAAAGCCTTTATCTGTTTTGCAGGCATAAATACTTCTGTGCTGATCTATATCTACTCTTTTTTTTTTTTTAAAGAAATGCTGCAAAATCAAATGTTACTGTGAAACAGAACCATACCTTCACGTCATTCTTTTCACATAGGCCCGTCATGCAGGCCATGCCGAAAAAAGGTTTTAAACAGATAACCTTGCCAGGCCCAGGACAAACGGAAACTCTATGACTAACAGCATTCTCGTTGTTTCAGACTCTAGGTGGAAAACTTCCACTGATATTTAACAACTTTGCTCTAAGTGGACACAGAATAGTGGAGTAGAGAAAGCAAAGGATACAGAGGAAGAAAAACAGAGTTTGGGTTCAAGCTATACCACTAACTAGCTGTGCCACTGTGGGCAGGTTACTTAATTTCTCTGATCTACATAGTATCCTCATCTATAAAACCAGGACCATCGCAATACCTACCTTAATGGATTACTATGATACCACATATGAAAGTATTTTACTGGGGCACCTGAGTGGCTCAGTCGGTTAAGCGTCCAACTTCAGCTCAGGTCATGATCTTGCAGTTTGTAAGTTCGAGCCCCACATCAGGCTCTCTGTTGTCAGCGCAGAGCCCACTTCAGAGCCTCTGTCTCCCCCTCTCTCTGACACTCCCCCACTCACTCTCTCTCAAAAATAAACATTAAAAAAAAAAAGAAAGTATTTTATTAACTATGAAGGATTACACAAATGTTATTATTCCCTTTATTTTTTCCTTAATATAGGAATTATATGCTCATTTTAAAAATTGGAAAATACAGGAAAATATGAAGAAGAAAAAAATCACCCACAGGCCTATCACCATTGTTGTTGTCGTTTTTTAAGATTTTGGTTTTTTTCAAGTAATCTCTACACCTAATGTGGGGCTCAAACTCACAACCTTGAGATCAAGAGTTGCATGTTCTTCCAACTGAGCCAGCTAGGCACCTCCGTTATTTATCTTAACTGAAATAAATCTAACATCAACCAAAAAAAAATTAGAGCAAAAATAATTTCGGATGTTAATGATAATTTACAAATGACAAAATTAATTGCTGATCTTTTTTTAAGAGCAGAACGGCCTTTCCCATGTATCAGTTTAAAGTAAAGACAATCCTGCTATTTGTACCATAGCTGGTCTCAACAGGGTATAATATATGGGTGAGGCTCATAAAAGTCAAGGCCACAAAAACTCCCAAAATAAATATTTCATGAGCCCAAGGAGGAGTTACAACACATGCCCTCAGATGCAATGGAGAAGGCAAAGTGTCTGAAGTCCCATTAATAAAACTACCATGACCATATGATCACAAAGACTGACAGATTTCTATGGGCCACTTCAGTGGGAAAAAAAGAAAACTTTATATGCCATGCTACAAAACAGGCAGTCTAAGACTTCTGACTTTTTCACACTGCTCATTGAATCCCACCCTTGGAAATTGTTACTGCTCCTCTGTTTTTCGTTTCCCACCCTTCTTTGTCTCAGCACCTCTTCCTTGTTTTGTTTTTTCATTACATTAGAATCACTCTCTCTGTTTAAAATGGCCTTATTCTATACAATGGAATATTATTCAGCAGCAAAAAGGAATGAAGTTCTGATACATACTATGCTACACTGTGGATGAACCTTGAAAACATTATGCAAAGTCAAAGAAGTCAGAGACAAAAGACCATGTATTTTATGATTCCGTTAACACAAAATGTCCAAATAGGCAAATCCACAGAGACAGAAAGGAGACTGGTGGTTGTCTAGGCCTGAGAAAGTGGGGGATCGAGAGAATGAGTGACTGCTGATGGGTACGAGGTTTCTTTTTGACGGGATAGAAACTTTCTAAAATGAGACTGCAGTGATGGTTACACAACTCTGTCAATATATTAAAAAACACCTAATTGTACACTTTAAATGGGGGAATTGTATGGTATGTGAATTACATCTCAACAAAACTGTTTTTAAAACATGGTCCTCCTCAGGATCCTGAAAAAAAGGACATGCAAATAAATACTCCCATCTTACCCCTCCCTAAGTGTGGAGTAAAAATGATAACTCAGTTGCAATAAGATATGTATAAAAAGTGACCGGACTACTTCTGTTTAACAAATATACTTGAAATTACAACTCCAAATGAGTCTTACCCCTCCAAAAGTAGTCACCTTAATGATGCCCTAAGTCTAAACTTGGTCCTCAGATTCTCAATAATTCTATGCCTCTGTTTGGGTCATTCTTTCCACTTGGGATGCTTTCTTACCACATGTTTAAATGTTCAAATTCCAGCTGTCTCAAATGCTACATCCTCCTTGAAGCCTTCCCGATTCTCCCACCGAAAGTAACCTCACCTTCCTCTGAACTTTCACAGTACTTCACTTCCTTAGTGTCACTTGGGACTTTCAATCTAGTATTATACTTATTCTGCCCAGAATCATACTTACTGTTTTGACATTAAAAGGGAGTCTCAATAAACACCTGTTTGATAAGTGAGTGACTATGCTTAACAATCAAGAAGTTCATCTTCATCTGGTAAACTTTCATTGTGGAAATGTCCAAAAGGCACTTGGACTCAAGAACGACACATAAAATAGTAGGGCTAAGGAATGCCCACCGCAGATAAAATTTTCTGGACTAATTTGACACATATATGTAAATAATCTGAGAGAAATTCTCAAACAGAAGCACTGGAATAAAGATATAACTTCCCAAGGTAAATGAAAGAAGCCTGAATTATATAGATTCCAGAATATTTGTTCAAAAATCAGTTTCATTATTTTATAGTAACACAACGTTGTTTCCTAGCAAAACCTGAGGGCGCCAGTATCAAGTTCCACTAACTCTTCCTCTACTATATTTCTAGTTAACTCCTTCTCCATTTTCGCTGCCACACTCAAAGTCCAGGTCCTCAATTTTTTCATGACCAGCCAACTTAAAAGTTCTCCTAATTTATCTCCTCTTCTACAGTTCCTTCTTTCCTTCAGCAATACTTATTGGGCCATCCTGTGAGGCCTATTCTCCAGACACAACCTAGTTGAGAACTTGACACATGTACACAATTCATCACAACACTCAGTAGCATATATATAAGGGCCACAGTTGGCACTGAGAATTCCACGCAATGGGCAGGTCCCCTGGCCTCCAGAGAACACAACCTATACAGTCTCCCTCAAAAACTATTCTCATCCACTCCTCCCTCCCACTGTCTTTGTTCATCTTGGATAAGGCCTTCTGTTTAACTGCCATATGTCATACACTGACTTCGTCTCTAATTTCTCTCCAACTTACTTCCTGAGCTAGTCCAGACAATATACTTGTTGTAACCTGGAAATGACTTACCAGTACCTTTGTTCATTTTAACTATCAGCACAATCCTCCCAACTTTCTCTTTGCTAATTCAGATGTACCACCAACCTCAAGTCCCTTTCTTTGTATGTATTGGGATGCAACTATATGTATTTTTTTTTTTTCAGCTCATGACTGGCCTTATTTCTTTTGTATTTGTCTCATGATACGTTTGCAGTGTTTCCTAACTAAGGGTGTATCACAACCAACTATGAAGCTTCTGAAAAATACAAAGGCCTTGAGACTACCCCATGAAAGGCTCCTCAGTTAAGTCTGAGATGGGAGCTGGACAACTTTATTCCTAAAAACCCCTCTAGTGACTCTGATGCACACCCCAACCTGAGAACCACTGATTTATTACAATGCTCCCTAGGCAGCATTCACTTCTTATTAATTCATGCAATGAAGCTCATAAATAACTTTTCTCTAAATAGCCTAACCAGATATCAACCCCTAGACTAAACTAGCTCTGTTCCAAGTGCAACATGTGGTTTTAAGATTTCATTTCCTGAAGTATTCCATGGGGGGACACTATTACTCTGTCTCTTTACATTGTTTCCTATTTGTTGAAAAATGGAGGTCTGGAATGCAGCCATGTTAGACAACACTACTTAAGAATGTACTCTGGAGTCTTAGATTAAAATTAGTTACAAAAAGAACAAGAACAATATAGAACTAGATATTCTGAATGAATACTGCATTCTTACTGAATAGATTCTTACTAAATCTATACAGAACGAAATTGAGGAATTTAGTCGGTGGGGTCCCCCCCCCTTCCCAATTATCAGTCTCTTGAACTGGCTGAGAAGGACCCCTAAAGACTGAGGTAGACTTTCAGCGGCTAAAGTGCCACTAGTGCATTACAGTGCTCTAATCAGACAAGTAAACCAAGCCCCACCCAGACCCACACTTGCCTCCCAAGCTGCCAACTACCCTGACATACACTATTTACACAGCTCAGTGGGGGAACAGTATGAACTTTTTCCAAAGTTGTCCCTTAGAGGCAGCAGGGGTCTGAGTGAGTCACCCACCCAGGGTGGGAAAGAAGTGTGATATTAGTCAGGGAAGTGTTAGGAGACTGGTCACAGCACCTCTTTTCCCATTTCAGAAGTGAGCTCCGCCTCCCCTAAGAACCACCTCTGTTATTAGTCACAGCTGTGGGCTACAGAGGTCTGCAGGGCCACTCAGCCACCCAGCAAAGTTGTGGGTTGGGGAGGAGACGCCCCGTTCTCCTCTCCGGCAGGGGCCTCTCTCCGGCAGGGGCCGCAGATCCCAGATTCCACAGGCCTCTCCCAACACTCCATCTTGCTTCCTGCCCGGAGGAGGGGCGGAGGAGGAGGGCCCCCAAGTCTAGAAAGGCCCCAGAAGGAGGAAGCCGTTTGACAGCAGGTAACGCCAGGTGGAAATCTCCACGGGAGGGAATAAAATGAAAGGCCGCAGGGTGAAGCAAAAGTGGAAAAGGGACTCGGGGTCATGAATTATTGCATAAAGAAATATAAAGAAATTACCCGGTGTTTGAGAGTGCCAGAGGTGTGAGCAGAAGTAGAAATGCCTAGGAAGGAAGGAGGAGATCGAGAGACGAGTGGCAAGTAAGACAAGTAGACAAAAGAGCCCGACTCGGGGAGCGCGAGGGGGAAGAGTGGTGGGTGAGGGAGGTCTCCGGGTGAGGGGCAAAAGTATTAGAAAGGTGAACAAGGCCGCTCAAATAAGAATCCCTCGAAGGAAAGGCAGGGGAGCGCGCCCGCACATAGGCCAGACTGGGGAGGCCTAAGAAGGAACTGAGAGCAAGACTGTCAACGCGAGGGGCGACAGCCTGCTGAGTGAAAGGGGCCATCAGACACCCTAACAACTATCCTTTACTGAGCGCCTACTGTGGGTCACAAGCTGCGCTAGGCACTTTACAAATACCACCTCGCTGAATCTTCACAACAAACCCGCAAGGCAGGCATTATTATGATTGCCCCCATTTTATGGATGAAGAAACTGAGGCCCAGAGAAGCACAGGGGCTCGCTCAAGGTCACAGAGTGGGGGGATTGGGATTAGAACCCACGGCCACCTGGCTGCAGAACCCACGCGCAAAGCCACAGGCAGCAAGCCGGCAAAGGGGAGCCATTGGAATGTCTCCTCACCCCGCTCCCCACTCCAGGCCTAGCGCGCTCACCCGGACAAGGTTGCTGACTGCCGCCTGCACAGCGGCCACCGGCGCGGTGAGGTCAGGGATGGCTTTGCCGTCCACCTCGCCTTCCTCGTGCATGATCACCAGGTGGGAGATTTGCTGCGCCACCGGCTCCAAAATGCTCTCGATCGTGCGCGTATGAAACACCGGCATCGCGGCGGCAAGCAGGAGGCGGCGAACCGCTGGCTACAGAGAATTGGGAACGGCTGGGCCGGGAACCGGCAAAGAAACCGACTGCGAGCAGCAACTACGGAGTCGGGGCTTCCCTCGGCGTAACCAGCCCCGCGGGCGCCCCGCCCTCTCCTGTAGCCGCGCCCAATGGCAGCACCATTCAGACCGGGTCCGCCACTCCTATTGGTCCCACTTCAAGATGCTCCGCCCTCGCTACCGCGCCGCCAAGAACCCGCCCCGCCCCCATTCCCAAGGGAGGGGCCTGGGATTGGGGCTGCGCCGCAGGGATTGCGACCGGATTCCGGAGCCCTAACGCGGGGCGCTCCTTATAAGGGCATGGTGGGAGCGGAGCGTGCGGCTGGAATCAGCAGCCCCGCCCCCAGGAGCCACCCCCCGCCAGGGCTCTGCAGAGCTCCGCCCCTCTGCAGAATCACCTCAGCGGGGCGGGGTCTCCTCACCTCCCGCGGCTCTGGAGTCTCAAGAGATCAGGGTCTCCCCGCCCCCTCCTCAACTTTTCCCTTCGCACAATTCCCTCAAAATACTCTTTCCATTTCCTCTCAGTAATACGTGGAAATATTTTTGGTAAAACATTCATATAACAGGAATGCACATGTAACATGAGTGTCCCATTCATTCACACACACACTCCACCCACTCCCTTCCTCAGAGATTTTCACTGTTAATAGTTTAATGTGTAGCCTTCTAGACTTTTGGGTATTCATTTTCTTGTACATGTATATTTTCTAAGTAAGTGGGATTAAACATTTTCCTGGAATTTGATATTTTCCCCTTAATTAAAATCCCCTGGTTATCTTTCATCATTGATAAATACAGGTCTAACTTCATTCTTTTTTAATGGCTGCATGGTATTCCATTGCATTAAATCAAACAATTAGATAACCAATTTCCTACTAGTGGACATTTAGATTAAATTCTGTTTGTCAGTATCAAAAAACAATTCTGCATGACCAGCATTGTGTTGTGCACGTGTGTAAATATCTAGGACAGAAACCTAGAAAGGAAGTAAAAATGAAAAAGTTTTATCAAAAGTTTTACATTTTGATACAACCAAATTACCTATTCCTCTCACAGCACACTTTATATTAAAGACATCTTGTGAATATATCTCTGATTCTCTTTCACCCAAACTTTCCCATTCCAAGGTAACACTTTCACTAATACCACCAAGCTGACATTCCTCAAGTCAAATGAAACTATTTCTCAAGGTCCCACATTTTCCAAGAGGCTAAACTATGGGTGTTTTCCTGTGCAATTTTTGAAGCTATTTTTGTCTGGTAATATATATCCCCTATTTCTACTCTGCATGTTGCCAAATCCTGCATTTTTTTCTTCTCATAATATCGTCACTGTTTGGCTACTACTTCCATATCCTTATAGATAACAGAATTCTATATCTATTTTAAGCTAACATTTATTTATACTTTATAAGTTCTAGGCACTGTATAAACCCTTATTCAAACTGAGATATATGCAGTTTATACTACTTTATTCTCCCCTATTTTACAGATAAGGAAACTGAAGCTCTGTCGTTCATCTAAAGTTTCACCTAGGACCGGCTAAAGGTAAGGAAACCAAGCCAGGCATCTTCCCTTCCAATAGGCCTTCCTCCACAACCCTCAGCAGATGGGTGACCTCAAAAGACATCTTTACCTCAACACTGAGACTCACTAAGTAACTGGATCAAGGGAGGGAAAGAGACCCATGGCCACCTAACAGCTCTCAAACATGCTGTGGCCCTGATAGCTTGAGTTGGGAATGGCCACCATAATCCCTGACCCCTAGATGCTATGGGGGGCCCACATGGAATCCTGCCTAAGGCAGAACAGAAACCAGCTGTGGTCACTGGACAGGAGTGGGGAAGAAAAGGTTAGTGGGGGCAGGGGACCAAGAGGTTGGGGGAGCAGGCTGCCTAAAACCCATCCACGGGAGTTGGTGAGAGACAGGACCGTGCAAAAGTGGAGATTCCAAACCCCCGATGTGTGCTCCATTGTCTCATTGGACTTCTAAAATACAAACTCAAAGATAAAGTTGGGTTTTTTTTTTATTTTTTTATTTTTTTTGAGAAAGAGAGAGAAAGAAAGAGAGAACGAGTGGGGGAGGGGCAGAGAAAGAAGAGGAAAGAGGATCAGAAGCGGGCTCTGCACTGACAACCGATATGGGGCTTGCATTCACGAACCATGAGATCATGACCTGAGCCGAAGTCAGACCCTTAACTGACTGAGCCACCCAGAGGCCCCTCAAAGATGAAACTATATAAATTAAGACAATAACCCACGAGCATTACACCTCAAATGTGAAGCTCTTATGAGTGCAGGGCCCTGTGCAACCACCCCGGCCTGTGAACCTGACCCTAGTTACACAGCTAGTAACCATGTTAGTCTGACCATGACTAACTCTTAATTACTAAACAGCTCGCAGGAACTCCCTTGCCTGATGGATCCTCTCTTCAAAACTAGTAACATTTTTGTCTAGTCTACCACAGCTACCAAAGCTGTTTTCTCTGCTTATTATCTCACATAGTAATAGTAATATATGGGCAATGGAATTACATACGATCTTTTTTCTGTAATCCTTACTCTGCCCCCACTTTAATAATTATATACTTAAGTGTAGTTTAACACTTTCTTCTGGCCCATGTATTTCCTGCAAATCAGCAGCAAGACTCAGAGACATAATCATGCAATAGACTTCTAACTGTAATATATCATCCCTGCCTCCAATTTTATACTCCAGGCTACTCCAGACTAACCATATTTAACCTCCCTAAAATACCACATGGGATGTCCAAGCCACATGCTCCCCTCCATCCACATCCGTGTCCACGTCTGTCCACCTCCTCCCCCACACTCATGCACACCATCCAAAATCTTCCATGGCAACTTTTAACCTATGTTAACGTCAACGTCCTCCACAGTCTGTGTTCAGACCAACCTCCTTGCCTTCTCCTTCCTCATCCAGACCCACAGAAAGGTGGGTTAAATAGTGCAAAGAGCACAAAGCTGGAGTCATCTAGAGTTCAAGCCATAATCCCAGCTTCACAATTCGATTGGGATAGAACTCTGACAAGTAGCTTTTCTTCTCTCTCCCTGAATTTCTGTCTTTGTAAAAGTAGAATGATACCACCCTTATAGAGCTGATGTAAGGATTGTTAAATGAATTTGTGTAAAGCACCTAGGAGACCCTCAGGAAAAGGGAGCTGTTACTATGATTGGAGCAGTCATAACAGTCACAAAATTGCTGGTGGAATTTTTCTTTTCAGCTTTTGCCTATATTTCTTTTCCAACTACAACCTCTCTCTGGTTGTCTAAGTCTTATCTACTGTGGTAGGTAAAATTCTAAGATGTCTGCCTAGATTTCCTATCCCTGGTGTAATCCTCAGAACTGCAAATGTAATGGATTTTATCTACACATGGTGATGTTATATAGCACAGTTGACCTTAAAATAAGGAGATTATCCAGGCAAGTCTGGCCTAATCACATCAGTCCTTTTTTTCTAAGTTTATTTATTTATTTTGAGAGAGAGAGAGAACACGAGAAGGGGAGGGGCAGAGAGAGAGGGAAAGAGAGAGAATGCCAAGCAGGTTCTGCTCTGTCAGTGCAGAGCCTGATTCGGGGCTTGATCCCACGAACCATGATCATGACCTGAGCTGAAATCAAGAGTTGGACACTTGAGGCGCCTGGGTGGCTCAGTCAGTTAAGCATCTGACTTCAGCTCAGGTCATGATCTCTCGGTCCATGAGTTCGAGCCCCGCGTCGGGCTCTGTGCTGACAGCTCAGAGCCTGGAGCCTGCTTCGGATTCTGTGTCTCCCTCTTTCTCTCTGCTCCTCCCCCATTCATGTTCTGTCTCTCTCTGTCTCAAAAATAAATAAACATTAAAAACAAAAAGAGTTGGACGCTTAACCAGCTGATCCTCCCAGGTGCCCATATTAGCCCCTTTAAAGCAAAGAGTTTTCTTCAGCTGGTCCTGAGGAAGTTAAAGATTAGAACCACAGAAAGGATTTAACAAGCTGTGGATAGATTAAAGATGCAGGAGGTCACATGTCAAGGAATGCAGGCTGCCTCTAGGAACTGCAAGTAGACCCTGGCTGACAACAGGGAAATGTAGACCTCATTCCCACAGCTACAAGGAACTAAATTCTGACAGGTAGAATGATCTTGGGGGAGTGCCTGGGTGGCTCAGCTGGTTGAGCATCCAAGTGTTGACTTCAGCTCAGGGTGTGATCCCAGGCTCATGGGATTGAGCCCCTCCTCCACACCCAGTGTGGAGCTTGCTTAAGATTAAGATTCTCTCTCTCTCTCTCTCTCTCTCTCTCTCTCTCTCTGCCCCTGCCCTGTTAACGTGCTCATGTTCTTTCTCTCTCTGGAGAAGGAGAAGGGGGAGGAGGAGGAGGAGGAGGAGGAGGAGGAGGGGGAGGAGGAGGAGAAGGAGAAGAATGATCTCGGAAACAGATTTTCCCACAGAGCCCCCAGATGAGAACTGAGTCCATTGGATACCTTGATTTCAGAATATGATAATGAACACTGAACCCAGCCACACCATGAAGGACAAACATCTGACCTTTACAATTGTGAGATGAACATGAGTGTTGTGAGGTAACTTGTTACATAGCAATAGAATACTAATGCACCTACCTTCAAGGTCTACTTCTTTTTTTTTTTTAATGTTTATTTATTTTTGAGAGAGAGAGAGACAGACAGACAGAATGTGAGCAGGGGAGGGGCTGAGAGAGAGGGAGACACTGAATCTGAAGCAGGCTCCAGGCTCTGAACTGTCAGCACAGAGCCCAACACAGGGCTCGAACCCATGAACTGTGAGATCATGACCTGAGCCGAAGTAGGACGCTCAACCGACTGAGCCACCCAGGCACCCCCAAGGTCTACTAGTCCTTTCTATATGACTTCCCACCACAAAACCCTGGCATGAACTATTTATACAAACCCTTTTTCCTTCTTAAAACTTATCACAATTGCCCTTTTATTACATGACCACTTTACATTTCTCTCCTATTACAGAGACTGCTAAATGTCCCGCATACTTGTTCTGCTCTTTCTCCACAGTAATAGAACCCCAGATTTATAGCTGGGCACTTAGCCACACTGTTCCAATTTGACACATGGCAAGTTACAAAGCTTTGGTTTTCTCATCTCTAAAATAGGGATAGTAATCTTTTGGACCTTTTTTAATGGAAAGGGCTTAGCACAAAGTCAGCACAAGGAAAACATTAACAAAGGTCAATTGACAGCCTACACTAGACTAAGAAACTAAGTCACAAATAATGTGGTGAAGACCATGTTGTCATGTACCAAGCAGGAAGAGATCACGATAAGGACCTAAGGATAAAAAAGAGTTTATGGGACAGTGAAATCAATGTAGCTGCAAAGGAAGAATGTTTGGTTAGGAAGGCACCTAGAGGTGGCAGCATGTCCTGGGACATGATTAAATTATAGTAGCTACCCTTATGCACAGGAGAGTACATTCTAAGACCCTCAGTGGATACCTGAAACTGCAGATGGTATCGAACCGTATATACACTGGTTTTTTTCCTATGATAAAGTTTGATTTATAAATTAAGCACAGTACGAGATTAACAACAATAACTAATAATAAAAGAGGACAATTACAACAATATACTATAATAAAAGCTTGCGACTATGGTCTTTTTCTCAAAATATCTTGCCGTGCGATATTCACCTTTCTTCTTGTGATGCTCTAAGATGATAAAATGCCTGCATGATGGGACAAATGAGATGAAGGACATAGGCGCTGTGATGAAGTGTAGGCTGCTATTGCTCTTCCTTCAGAAGGAAGAGCAGCTGCTTCGGGGCCACGGTGGACTGTAGATCACTGAAAACCCCCAGGTTGAAGCTTTGGATGAGGGGGACTAGTGTCATCAGACTAAAGTGAATGTTCACATGGCTCAAAGATAAGAATGAAAAGATAAATTTCCACAAGATTATAACCTGCAGAGGTTAAGGACTGTGTGACATTTGCTCGTGGTTGCAGCTGGCTCAACATCGCTCTGCCATATAATTAGTCTGAAGGCCACTAATGACAGGGTACATTGTAAGATATGTAAAAATTTAGCATTTCTCGGTAAAAAATAATTGAGGAAGAGTTTTATTTTTAATGTTTATTTATTTATCTTGAAAGAGAGGGTGGGGGAGAGGCAGAGACAGGGTGACAGAGAATCATAAGCAGGCTTCACACTGTCAGTGCAGAGCTGGACACGAGGCTTGAACTCACGAATTGTGAGATCATGACCTGAGCTGAAATCAAGACTCGGACACTTAACTGACTGAGCCATCCTGGTGCCCCAGAGGAAGAGTTTTTGATGATGGCAATTATTTCACACAGTGCCCCATGGCATGGGAAGCTTTAAATTCTTCTAAGTCGGTAGCAGTTCTCCAGGTTACGTGAAAAACAGGAAGTACAGCTCTCTTTTATTACACAGACTGGGAAATTGAGACATAGTAGCAACTGTCAGTATGAATACAATATGTGGAAATTTTAATTAGGGAGAGAGCTGGGTATAAAATCTAAGTCTTCTGTATTTAGTTGTTTAGTTTAGTTTCTATGCTCTCCTAATTAGTTTTCAGACTGCTCTATGTCAGTTATGGACATGAGGATTGGCTTATACCTTCTCAATACTCTCTAGTATACTTCATGCCCACTTTGGTAAATCTACAATTTACACGCACACACTGCATCCCCCAACTCACACAGATGTACCTTCTCTGTTTATACCATCTCACCAACCTCTTCCCCACAATGTCCCCACATCAGAACCACACAGTGGCTCAATCAGTAGTTCTTCCTTTCTTCCCCAAATGCTACATGTACACCACACTCCACCCCCACCCAAAACCACAACCACTTCCCCCATCACTTTGAAAACAGCAGGGCTCTTCTCTTTTCTTCTTTGTTACCCTTAACTTTATTGAGGTATAATTAACAAAACGTACATACACACACACACACACACACACACACACACACACACAGACATATATGCTATACAATGTAGTGTTTTGATATATATTCATACTGTGAAATGATTACTACAATCAAGCGATTTCACACATTCACATAGTTACCATTTTTTCTTGTGAGAATACTTAAAATCTACCCTTTAGAAATATACATTATTATTAACTATAGTTATCATGCTGTATGTTAGGTCTCTAAAACTTATTCATTTTATAACTGGAAGTTTGTACCCTTGACAAACATCTCCCCATTTCTCCCACTACCCCCCACCTCCCTGGTAATCACCCTTCTTTCTTTTCTTTTTCTTTTTTTTTTTTTTTACTTTTTAAAAAAATTGGAGTACAAATATCTCTTCAAGATGTAGATTTCATATCTTTTGGATTTATAACCAGAAGTGGGATTGCATTATCCAAAGAAGATATCTAAGCGGACAACAGGTATATGGAAAGGCACTCAACATCACTAATCATCAGGGAAATGCAAATCAAAACCACGTTGAAATATCACTTCACATCTGTTAGGATGGTTATTATCAAAAAGTGAAAAAATAGTAAGTGTTGGCAAGGAGGTGGAGAAAAGTGAATCTTTATTCCCTGTTGGAAATGTAAATTGGTACAGGCATTATGGAAAACAGGAGGGAGGCTCTTCAAAAAATAAAAAATAGAACTATCTTATCCCGATCTTTTCCTTTATTCACCAATTTTTTAAAAATTCAGAATGGATTTAAATCATTTTCAGCTTCACATTTTTCCAGTGTTCTCACTTTTTTATTGCACTTCAACCTTCTACTCTGTGAGAAAGCTACAAAGAAGGTTATTAAAAATTATGTAAAATTTCAGCTCCCAGAGATAGCTACTAATAACATTTTAATATATTACCTTTCAGGCTTTTCTCTGCCCATATATATTTTTATGTGTGTGTTCATTTTTTTCTCACACAAATTTTTTACTGAGATAATTTACACACCATAAAATTTACCCTTTTAAAGTATAGTGTTCAATTTTTATTCCTGCTATTTTCACCTCAACATTATTATATCAAGAACATGTGCTCATGACATTGAATATTCTCCAAAACTTTATTTTTTAGAGTTTATAGCCATTTTAAAGTATGCAAGAATCATAATTTATTTAAACATCTTCTTATTGGACATTTAAGTTGTCTCCAACTTTTCATTATTGTAAATAATGCTTTGAAAAATAGTCTTGTATTTTTATTTTTATAGACATAGAATTATTGTTTTAACACATTTTTACTTATGAGAGGGGCAAATGCTACTGTTTGCCTACCCAATAGACATTCTCTCCTTCATCCTTTGTTTGTAGAATCTCATAGTTTGGAGAGGTGTATTAGTTATCTATTGCTGTCTATAAACTACTCCAAAACAGGAGCACCTGGGTGGCTCAGTCAGTTAAGAGTCAGGCTTTGGCTCAAGTCATGATCTCATGGCTCATGAGTTTGAGCCCCATGTTGGGCTCTGTGCTGACAGCTCAGAGCCTGAAGCCTATTTCAGATTCGGTGTCTCCCTCTCTCTCTGCCCCTCCCCCAGTCATGCTCTGTCTTTCTCTCCTTCAAAAAGAAATAAACATTATAAATTACTCTAAAATAATCCTTTATTCTCTCTCATGTTTTCTATGGCTCAGGAATTTGGAAGTGGCTTGGCTGGGAAGTTCTAGCTTAGAGTCTCTCATAATGTTGCAGTCAGCTGAGGTCATCTCCAAAGCTCCTTCAGTCACATGTTTGATGCCTGGACTGGGAATATTAGAAAAACTGGGGTCTTACGTGGTAGAGCCTTTCAAAAATCCCTTTCTATTTCGAGGCACCTGGGTGGCTTAGTTGGTTAAGCATGGGATTCTTCATTTTGGCTCAGGTCATGATCTCATCATGAGATCAAGCCCCGCATCAAGCTCTGTGCTGGGTGTAGAGCCTGCTTAAGATTCTCTCTCTCTGCCTCCCTAGACCCATCTCCCACTCATGCTCTATCTTCTCTCTCAAAAAAAAAAAGAAAAGAAAGAAAGAAAGAAAGAAAGAAAGAAAGAAAGAAAGAAAGAAAGAAAGAAAAAGAGGGGCGCCTGGGTGGCTCAGTCGGTTGAGTGTCCGACTTCCGACTTCGACTCAGGTCATGATCTCACGGTTTGTGAGGTCGAGCCCCACGACGGGCTCTGTGCTGACAGCTTAGAGCCTGGAGCCTGCTTCGAATTCTGTGTCTCCCTCTCTCTCTGCTCCTCCCCCGCTCATGCTCTTTCTCTCTCCTTCAAAAATAAATTTAAGACAAAATTAAATTTAAAAAAGAAAGAAAGAAAAGAGAAAGAGAGAATCTCTTTCTATATCTATGTGGTCCCCCCACCATTATCTCTCAAACACGCTTACTTCAGGGTAGCCAGACTTCTTATATAGGACTCAGTACTTCAAAAAGCACATCTCTCAAGAGATCAAGAGCTAGGCAGAAGCTGTATCACCTTTTCTAACTTAGTCATGCAAGTCACAAATATCATTTCCCACCTGAATCATACATAGATAGGCCCACCCAGATTTCAGAAAGGGAACATGGACCTCATTTCTTCCTTGATGTCAAAGTATCAGTCACATTTAAGGAGACATTTGGAAAATCTAACCTGCCAGAAGAGCAAAAAAGCTCAGAGAAGGTGGAACCCTACCCAAACCTAAGGGATGAACTTGCTTTGTCTAAACCAATTATGGTAATCCCACTCTTTATTGTTAGTATAAAAGACACTGCTATGGCACAAAAACAGACACATAGACCAATGGAACAGAATAGAAACCCCAGAACTAGACCCACAAACGTATGGCCAACTCATCTTTGACAAAGCAGGAAAGAACATCCAATGGAAAAAAAGACAGCCTCTTTAACAAATGGTGCTGGGAGAACTGGACAGCAACATGCAGAAGGTTGAAACTAGACCACTTTCTCACACCATTCACAAAAATAAACTCAAAATGGATAAAGGACCTAAATGTGAGACAGGAAACCATCAAAACCTTAGAGGAGAAAGCAGGAAAAGACCTCTCTGACCTCAGCCGTAGCAATCTCTTACTTGACACATCCCCAAAGGCAAGGGAATTAAAAGCAAAAGTGAATTACTGGGACCTTATGAAGATAAAAAGCTTCTGCACAGCAAAGGAAACAACCAACAAAACTAAAAGGCAACCAACGGAATGGGAAAAGATATTTGCAAATGACATATCGGACAAAGGGCTAGTATCCAAAATCTATAAAGAGCTCACCAAACTCCACACCCAAAAAACAAATAACCCAGTGAAGAAATGGGCAGAAAACATGAATAGACACTTCTCTAAAGAAGACATCCGGATGGCCAACAGGCACATGAAAAGATGTTCAGCGTCGCTCCTTATCAGGGAAATACAAATCAAAACCACACTCAGGTATCACCTCACGCCAGTCAGAGTGGCCAAAATGAACAAATCAGGAGACTATAGATGCTGGAGAGGATGTGGAGACACGGGAACCCTCTTGCACTGGTGGTGGGAATGCAAATTGGTGCAGCCACTCTGGAAAGCAGTGTGGAGGTTCCTCAGAAAATTAAAAATAGACCTACCCTATGACCCAGCAATAGCACTGCTAGGAATTTATCCAAGGGATACAGGAGTACTGATGCATAGGGGCACTTGTACCCCAATGTTTATAGCAGCACTCTCAACAATAGCCAGATTATGGAAAGAGCCTAAATGTCCATCAACTGATGAATGGATAAAGAAATTGTGGTTTATATACACAATGGAATACTACGTGGCAATGAGAAAAAATGAAATATGGCCTTTTGTAGCCACGTGGATGGAACTGGAGAGTGTGATGCTAAGTGAAATAAGCCATACAGAGAAAGACAGATACCATATGGTTTCACTCTTATGTGGATCCTGAGAAACTTAACAGAAACCCATGGGGGAGGGGAAGGAAAAAAAAAAAAAAGAGGTTAGAGTGGAAGAGAGCCTAAGCATAAGAGACTGTTAAAAACTGAGAACAAACTGAGGGTTGATGGGGGGTGGGAGGGAGGGGAGGGTGGGTGATGGGTATTGAGGAGGGCACCTTTTGGGATGAGCACTGGGTGTTGTATGGAAACCAATTTGTCAATAAATTTCATATAAAAAAAATAAAAAATAAAAAAAAGACACTGCTAGCTGTCCACCTAAAATGTATTTATCCTTCCTCCTATCAGAACCCAGCTAAACATACTAAATTACCCAAGCTCTCCTGCAGCTAGGATAGTCAAGTGATAAATTCTGCCTTAATGAAACTAAGCTAAGAGATCTAGTAAAGCTTTCATTTTCCTAATGTAAGTCCTTTCCCCTTTCTGATACACAAGAATATAGCTCCAGGGATAGTTCTCAACAGGCATGGGCCAATCAATACTGTCTATCCACCTGCTCGTAGTGTTTGGTTCAGGAATAAGTATTTGACTCAATTTGGCCCAACATGAGAAAAAGTGACTCTCAGGTCTCAGGTGTAGGAGCTACCAAAGACATGCTTTCTTTTTCCTTCAAGGCATGATATGAAAGTAGGAAGCATCTGCAGTCATCTTGATTTCATTAGGAAAAAGTTTGGAGCTCACAGGAGCTTGAATTTGAAGGCAACACCAAGAAGTGAGAGAGACACAGAGAAATTTGTCTTCAGTGAAATTTTTATTTTGGACTCAATCCTCACCTAAAGCCAGACTGACCTCAGAATTTTTCATTCACTGAATATATTGGTCAGGGTTCTCTTGAGAAACAGAGCAAGTAGGAACCAAAGAGATTTATTATAATGAATTGGCTCGTGCCATTATAGAGGAAGACAAGTCCTAAGATCTGCAGGATGATTGGCAATCTGGAGACCCAGGAGAGGAATGTTTTAGTTCTAGTCTAAGTCTGAAGGCCTGAGAACCAGGAGGGTTGATGGTGTAATTCCTGTCAAAGGGTGACAGGCTCAAGGCCCAGAAAAAAAACCCTGTTTCACTTTTAGTCCAAAGGCAGGAAACAAGCTAATGTCCCAGTTGGAATTAGTGAGGAAAGAAAGAATTCTCTCTTACCTGGGGGAGGGTCACTCTTTTTGCTTCATTCAGGCCTTCAATTGATTGGATGAGGCCCACTCACATTAGAGGGCAATCTGCTTTACTGAGTCTACCAATTTAAATGTTAGTTTCATCCAAGAAACTCTCACAGAAACACTCCGAATAACATTTGACCAAATATCCAGGCACCCCTTGGCCCAGGCTAGTTGACACAAATTTAACCAGCACACTGAGCAAATTAATCCCTCTTGTGGTTTAAGACCGTTTGATTTGGGTTTTCTTTCACTTGCAACCAAAAAGGCTACATTGATATAGGGAATCTACTCTGTGCCAGACTGTGCCAAGTGCACCAAAACAGTAAGACAGACCTTCTAGTCTAGCAACATATGTAGGAAGACCACTGCTTTTTTTATTTCTTTAAGTAATCTTTATGCCAAAAGTGGGGCTCAAACTCACACAACCCTGAGATCAAGAGTCACACATTCCACCGACTAACCCAGCCAAGTGCCTCCAAACCGTTGTGTTTTTTTGTAAAAATGGTATTAAAAGATAACATTCAGACGACCGCAAGTTGGTTGACATCTTGACTACAAACTCATAAGAGGAGAGACCCTGAACCAGAACTACCCTGATAAGCTACTCCTAAGTCCTTGACCCACAGATATTTTTCTGATATAGTAACCATTTTTGTTGTTTCACAGCATTAAGATTTCAGGTATTTTTTTACATAGGAATAGATGTATAATATGCCCCTTCCACAAACATATCCACTAATCTGACCTTTATCATCATCATAAGTTAGCTTTACCTGTTCTTGAAATTTACGTAATTGAATTCATACAGCATACACTCATTTGTTCCTGGCTTCTTCCACTCACTGTTATATCTGTGAGATTCATCATATGCTTACATCTAGAAATAGTCTGTTCTTTGTTATTGTTGTATAGTATTTTATTTCATAAATATACCAAAATATATCTTTTCTACTGTTGGTGGAAATTTAATTTTTTCCCACATTTTGACTATATAAATAAAACTTCTATGAACAATCACATATGTCTTTTGGTTGGACACGTATATACTCATTTTTTCTTGAAAGTCACTTGAAAAACTGTTTTAATGTTTATTTTTGAGAGAGAAAGACAGCGCCAGCACATGCAAGTGAGGGAGGGGCAGAGAGAGAGGGGAGAACAGAGGATCTGAAGCAAGCTGTGCTAACAGCCGAGAACCCCATGTGGGGCTCGAACTCAGGAACCATGAGATCATGACCTGAGTCAAAGTTGGATGCTTAACCGACTTAGCTACCCAGGTACCCCGTGGAAGCCATTTTTAAAATGTAATATTTCTGGGATGCCTGGGTGGCTCAGTCGGTTAAACATCCAAGAGCCCCATATTGGACTCTGTGCTGACAGCTCAGAGCCTGGAGCCTGCTTCAGATTGTGTGTCTCCCTCTCTCTCTGCCCCTCCCCCACTCACACTCTGTGTGTGTCTCTCTTTCAAAAATAAATAAATGTTTAAAAAATTTTTTTAAAGTAATATTTCTTGCTTCCAACTTTCCTATACTACTGCTTACTCTGATATTTTACTTATTAGCCTCTCCTGCTGTTCTTTTGAAAATGACTGTGGCACAAAAACAGACACATAGACCAATGGAACAGAATAGAAACCCCAGAACTAGACCCACAAACGTATGGCCAACTCATCTTTGACAAAGCAGAAAAGAACATCCAATGGAAAAAAGACAGTCTCTTTAACAAATGGTGCTGGGAGAACTGGACAGCAACATGCAGAAGGTTGAAACTAGACCACTTTCTCACACCATTCACAAAAATAAACTCAAAATGGATAAAGGACCTGAATGTGAGACAGGAAACCATCAAAACCTTAGAGGAGAAAGCAGGAAAAGACCTCTCTGACCTCAGCCGTAGCAATCTCTTACTTGACACATCCCCAAAGGCAAGGGAATTAAAAGCAAAAGTGAATTACTGGGATCTTATGAAGATAAAAAGCTTCTGCACAGGAAAGGAAACAACCAACAAAACTAAAAGGCAACCAACGGAATGGGAAAAGATATTTGCAAATGACATATCGGACAAAGGGCTAGTATCCAAAATCTATAAAGAGCTCACCAAACTCCACACCCAAAAAACAAATAACCCAGTGAAGAAATGGGCAGAAAACATGAATAGACACTTCTCTAAAGAAGACATCCGGATGGCCAACAGGCACATGAAAAGATGTTCAGCGTCGCTCCTTATCAGGGAAATACAAATCAAAACCACACTCAGGTATCACCTCACGCCCGTCAGAGTGGCCAAAATGAACAAATCAGGAGACTATAGATGCTGGAGAGGATGTGGAGACACGGGAACCCTCTTGCACTGTTGGTGGGAATGCAAATTGGTGCAGCCACTCTGGAAAGCAGTGTGGAGGTTCCTCAGAAAATTAAAAATAGACCTACCCTATGACCCAGCAATAGCACTGCTAGGAATTTATCCAAGGGATACAGGAGTACTGATGCATAGGGGCACTTGTACCCCAATGTTTATAGCAGCACTCTCAACAATAGCCAGATTATGGAAAGAGCCTAAATGTCCATCAACTGATGAATGGATAAAGAAATTGTGGTTTATATACACAATGGAATACTACGTGGCAATGAGAAAAAATGAAATATGGCCTTTTGTAGCCATGTGGATGGAACTGGAGAGTGTGATGCTAAGTGAAATAAGCCATACAGAGAAAGACAGATACCATATGGTTTCACTCTTATGTGGATCCTGAGAAACTTAACAGAAACCCATGGGGGAGGGGAAGGAAAAAAAAAAAAAGAGGTTAGAGTGGGAGACAGCCAAAGCATAAGAGACTGTTAAAAACTGAGAACAAACTGAGGGTTGATGGGGGGTGGGAGGGAGGGGAGGGTGGGTGATGGGTATTGAGGAGGGCACCTTTTGGGATGAGCACTGGGTGTTGTATGGAAACCAATTTGACAATAAATTTCATATATTAAAAAAAAAAAGAAAGAAAATGACTGAAAACTCAACCTTATCTTTTAAACATTTCCAAACAACCTTTATTTTTTTTTAAGTTTATTTATTTATTTTGAGAGAGAGAGAAAGAGCACACGTGTGCACACAAGCACAGGAGGGGCAGAAAGAGAGAATCCCAAGCAGACTCCATGCTATCAGTGCAGAGCCCAACATGGGGCCTAAATCCGTGAACCTTGAGATCATGACCTGAGCTGAAACCAAGAGTCAGATGTTCAATCAACTGAGCCATCCAGATGCCCCTCCAAACAACATTTAATTTGTAAATTTTAACTACTTATAATGGCAAAGGAATAATCAGAGGACATTGTTTTCTTAGCTGTGTGGAGAATGGGTTCTTCCTATCTCCCTCATTCCCATGGGTTTTTGTAATCCATCAAAAAAGAACTTTCAGTCCTCCTAGATTCTTATGCACAGAGAACTTCTTTCAGCAATATTTTTGCAGATCCAAGAATTATGCTGTGAGTAAAACTACTACATAACAAAATTGATGAATGGCTAATTTTTGCATATGCCAGCAATTCTCAAACTTTTTGGTCTCAGGATCTCCATATACTTTTTTCTTTTTTAGGACCTCTGTATATTTCTTTTTGTTGTTGTTGTTTATTTATTTTTGAGATACAGAGAGAGATAGAGCATGAGCAGAGGAGGGGCAGAGAGAGAGGGAGACACGGAATCTGAGGCAGGCTTCAGGCTCCGAGCTGTCAGCACAGAGCCCGTCGCGGGGCTCAGACTCACCGACCACGAGATCATGACCTGAGCTGAAGTTGGATGCTTAATCGACTGAGCCACCCAGGCACCCCTAGGACCTCTGTATATTTCTAAAAGTTATTGAGGACCCCAAAGATCTTTTGTTTATGTGATTATATTTATCAGTATTTACTGCTTTAAAGAAATTGATAAAACTTTTATATATTTATTAATTTTTAAAAATAATGATAAACCCATCATGCATTAACATAAATAACATATTTTAATTGTTTTTATTTTAGAGAGACAGAGAGAGAGAGCTGCAAGCAGGGTAAAGGGACAGAGGGAGTGAAAGAACCCCAGGCAGGTTCCATACTCAGCATGGAGCCCAATGTGGGGCTTGATTCCATGACCCTAGGATCATGACCTGAGCCAAAATCAAGAGTCAGTCACTCAACCAACTAAGCCACCCAGGCACCCCAGAATAATATATTTTTATGAAAAATAATGTGGACCTCCTAAAAGTATCTCAGATACTCAAAGCAGTCCCTGGACTATGCTACAAGAACCACTGGTCTGTGCTGATGCATTCTTTGCCCCTATCATATCACTTTGTATAAATCATCTTTTATTTTGACTTCTCAGCATCACATTCATCTTTATTTGGTGACAAAACCCTTATTTCCTAAAGAGAACCTATTCAAGATGGTTGAGATGAAGTTGACCACACCCCTTTCTCACCCAGTGATATGCATGTGATTCATGATTGGGAACTCTCATGCTGAGCTATTAGAAAATTATTTCTCTCTCTCTCTCTCTCTCTCTCTCTCTCTCTCTCTCTCTCTCTCTCTCTCTCCCTGTCTCTCTCTTTCTGTCACTCACTCCCTGTCTTCCCTCTCTACCTCCAGTTTGCAAATCATGTTTTAGGAAAGCCTAAAAACAACTTTCTTCCCCATTAAGTGGAGACAGCCTTCTAAGAAATGAAAAGCCCCAATCCCTGATGATATCATTTGAATTATTGGAGCAAGCCAGGACTGAAAAAATCTCTCCTCCTCTTCCCAGTTGTGTTAGCCAGTTTGCTAAAGTTAGGTCTTTGTCCCTGACAAGTGAAGGAACACTGCTTAATACACATTGATAACATTTATGCATCAATCACAGCCTTCAACATTTAAATGTAACATGAGAATTTCAGACATTGTGGTAGGACAACAGGCAAAACATTCAGGTGGTATGGAGTCTTCCAGATATTTATTTCTAAAATGTGGGTGCACCTCAGAATCAACTAAGGGAGCTTTTTCAAAATACAAACTTCTAGACCCTGCCCAAAATACTCTGACTCAGTTGATGGAGCCAAAGAATATGTATTATTAGTAAGGTCCCTTGGTGATTCTGACACAATCAGTACAAGATCTGGCATTTGATAAACACTAATCTAGAAAACTATCTATTCCATCTGTAAGAACAATACGCAGTATGGATTCCTATGCTTCTATAAAGAAAACTTCTTTGGCTAGTACAGGAATGCCATGATTTTCAGAAATTCACTTAAGGGAAATCCTGGAATTTATAAATTAGGTAAAATATTCACACAAAGCATGGCACCCATGCACTTCCCATCCCCTTTCAGCTAAGACCGTTTAAGAGTTCTTTGCTATCTTCTTCAAATTTCTATCTTGTCCACATCTTTGCCAACTATGCTGTTAACTGTATGTATTAACATACACACATAATATACAACACTGTACAGTATTTGGCAATTCAGCATTTTGCCAATCAATAACAGACATCATTCAAATGTGCAAAAAGCCACTAATAAGGACAGCAGCTTGAACACCACTAGGCTGGGCACCAAAGCAAAATCTAGGAAACTCAGGCAGAAGTTTCTAATTATTTGATCATTATCAAACTTTAGCTGATCTAAAGTGGTAGGGAAGACTTTAAGAGAAAATCTTCAGGTCCCCACCCTCAGAAATGTTTGGAAATGGTATTTGCAAATAAGGATTTTGTATATGATAATTATGAAAGTTTTGTGTTGTGTTCCTTCAATAAAATGTATTGCTTTTTTCACACAGAGAGGTATTATCTTACTAAATTTATTTCTAGGTATTCATAGTTTGTTGATAACTGGAACAGCTTTTGAAATTACCCTTTCTAGGAAATTATTTATAATTTAAAGAAAGGCTATTTTTAAATTTACCATAAGACAAATTCTCTTATTGGCTGTGAATAAGATGTATTTTTGATAGTCTCTTGGGTTTTCTTGTTATGTAATCATATCATCTGAAAAATCAAATTCATGTTGCCACTTTATTTGCAATATTTATTCCTGTATATCTTATTTTCTAATCTTTTTAAAAATGTTATGTTTTTTTTAAATTGACATCCAAATTAGTTAGCATATAGTGCAACAATGATTTCAGGAGTATATTCCTTAACGCCCCTTACCCATTTAGCCCATCCCCCCTTCCACACCCCCTCCAGTAACCCTCTGTTTGTTCTCCATATTTATGAATCTCTTATGTTTTTCCCCGTCCTTGTTTTTATATGCTTTTTGCTTCCCTTCCGTTATGTTCATCTGTTTTGTCTCTTAAATTCCTCATATGAGTGAAGTCATATGCTATTTGTCTATCTCTGACTGGCTAATTTCACTTAGCATAATACCCTCTAGTTCTATCCACATAGGAGCAAATGGCAACATTTCATTCTTTTTGATTGCTGAGTAATACTTCATTGTATATATACACACCACATCTTCTTTATCCATTCATCCATCGATGGACCTTTGGGCTCTTTCCATACTTTGGCTATTGTGGATAGTGCTGCCATAAACATGGGGGTGCAAGTGTCCCTTTGAAACAGCACACCTGTATCCCTTGGATAAATACCTAGTAGTGCAATTGCTGGGTCGTAAGGTAGTTCTATTTTTAGTTTTTTGAGGAACCTCCATACTGTTTTCCAGAGCAGCTGCACCAGCTTCCATTTCCATCTTATTTTCTTATCTTATTGCATTAGCTACAACCTTCAATATATCAATTTAGTGATGTTGATAGTCATCTCTTTTTTAATGATAATTACCTTAGTATGTCACCACTTAATATCATTTTACTCTTTGTTTGATATACAGTAAAGATTATATTTTAGTCAGAATATAAATTAGTCACCTAAATGATTTCAACGAGGCATGTATCCATTAAGAATGCTTTTAGCTACAAATAATAGAACCCTAAGACTGGCATAAACAAATAGGAAGTTAACTTCCAAGTTTGACCAAGACAGAGTAACAGGGACCAGATTTACCCTCTTACCTAAAAACTAAAGAAAAACCACACAAAACATTTGAAACAATCATTTTCAAACATTAGCCAATAGGCAGTGCATGGTAGTAACACCTGAAAGAAGAGAAACAAGCAGTGGGAGCTTTACAATTGCTCTGGCTCATTGCCAGGGAGGAGGAACCCAGAGTCCATAGTGTCCCAGAGTTGGAAAAGTTTTGCTAGGAGTACAGGCAGGTCAATGTGAATCAAAACTTGAACAGGGATGCCTGGGTGGCTCAGTCAGTTAAGTGGCTGACTCCTCATTTCGTCTCAGGTCATGATCTCATGGTCGTGAATTCAAGCCCTGTGCCCAGCTCTACGCTGACAGTGTGAATCCTGCTTGCAATTTTCTCTTTCTAATCTCTCTACCCCCCCCCCACTTGTGCTCTCTCCCTCTCTCAAAATAAATAAATAAACTTTAAAAATATTTTTAAAAGACTTGAACAAAAAAGCCATGTTTTGCATAGATAGTAGAGTACCTGACACAATCCAAGGATAAGATGTGCAGCCCAGCCTCATAAGACACAGAACAAAAGGGATCCAGGAGTAGTCAAGTACAATAGCAGGTATCTTCTCTGTGCCTTCTTCTGGAGCCCCTTGTTCTCCTGGGCACCTGCTTCATTCTCCACCCTCTGTAGTCTGAATTACTTTACTTTTTCATCCACAGTCTGGAAAATAACTGTCCAAACTCTCTTTGTTCTCTCTCCATTTGTCTCACAAGCATTTTTCCTAATAAATTTGTTGCACATTTAATAGCATCTTGATTTGCTTTTCAATGGACCTGAACTAACAGATCAGTATCAATACATTCTGGTTTATCCAGTCTTAAAAATTATAATGTGAAGGGCAGTAAAAGCCCAGAGCTCTCATTGTGTACAGTCATTCCTCCAACGTGAGGTGAAGTTCATGTCTGTGGTCTCTCCTGCAGTCCTCAGCGTTCCTTCCTAAAAAACAAACAAACAAACAAACAATTTTACACTACTACCCAAGAATGAGTAACAATTATAGGCATAGGGCAGCCTAGATTCATGAAAGAAAGAACAGTTTCCCCTTCAAGGACACTAAAGATACACCCAATTTACATGATCAACCATATAACTTCCTGATTGAAAACCACTACATTTTATTCAATATTCTCCTAAGAACAAAGGGTGGATACTGTGTACTTGTTTGCATAATTTTAATACAGTCATGGCTTTTCCAGAACAGAGGGAGGGCCAACTTTCAATATGTATCCAAATCTTCACTTGTTAGCAAGAAGGAACTGCTTATAATTTTTAAGTAACAGTTTTTATTTGGCTTAAAAAAAAAAAAGCTCAAGATCCAGTTTCTACCAAGGCAAGCCACTGCATATATTTTATCTCATTTATCCTAAACAGAATAATGTCTTTCATTTATCTCCATTTTAAGAAGAGGAAACTGCATTTCAGAGAAATTAAGAAATTTACCAACGGTTGCTTCACTGACTCTTATAGACAGAAATTAAACCAAGTTCCTTCTGGTTCACAATCTAGTATCTTTTGTTGCTTTTTGAGATGCCACTGAAAATCTAGTTTGACAAAATCTTTGCTAATGATAATATATGGATCTTTAAGCAAACCTGCTTGTCCTTTGTGTTATTTAAGAACGTGAATGGTATGTGTACTGCTTGGTCAAAAGTTAAATATACATAAATGTCTGCTATATGTTGCTCAAGTTTCTGACACATAGAAAAAAAAAAGGACTTTTCTTTTCTCTTCCTCTTTCCCTTCATTAGGGCTGAGCTTTCCACTGGTACCCAGTAAAGGATGGAAGTTGGCATGTCCAGGGTTAGACAAATAAATAAATACAGATTTCTCACTATCAGAGAAAGGAGTTACAACTATGGAAATTAGGAAGTCCAGAATATATCCTGGAGTGCTGCAAAGGAACTGGAGATATCAGTCTTATGGCCTGATTAGATAGACAAATATAAGTGTGTGTGTGTGTGTGTGTGTGTGTGTGTGTGTGTGTGTGTGTTCTAGCTCTGTTCACTAAGAGGGTCTAGAAGCAATGGCATTCTGATAACAATGAACCGATTTAGATCTTTTTTTTTCTAGATAACATTATCTGCTAAAAGGAACCAGGTCTCCTTGCCACAATATGACTCTAGGACTAGAGTAAGGAAAATATAAGATGTATGTATTTGGAACATTTTATGACACCAGAAGGTTAAAAAAAATGCTTGAAAAATTATGGGGGCATGCGTATAATACACAGTAACCAGCTTGAGGTGGCTTCCGCTGGTAAGTCTGGGACAAAATGAGTATCAAAATAAATAACAATAATAACAGACTGTAACCCTGTGAGTAAAAGACAAATCCTAAGTTCATACTGACATTAATTAATTAATTAATTAATTAATTGGAGAGAAAGGAAAGCTCTATCCTACCTAATCTAGAATGAATGACAAGATTAGAAAATTCCCATTTCATAATCATCAGAATAATAATTTATTCAGGCTAGAATCATTAACTGATGGTAAACTGGTGAAAATTTGCTAAGAAACAAGATAGTCAAATGATCTCAAAGAGTCTTGCTACAAAATAATAATTTATTATGTTACAATAGAGAACTTGGCAGACACAATCTTAACTAAGTAATAAAAGTTGACGTCATCATTAATGGAACAAATTGACATCAAGTGCCTCCTCATATGATTCCTGGAGACTAGCACAGCATCACTTCTGTAAAATTCCTGCCAAAATGCATAAATTATAAAGAAACATCAGACAACTCCCCATAATTGAGAAACATTCTCAAAACCAATTGGTCTGGGCTCTCCCAAACTATCAAGATCATGAAAGATCATTAAACTTTGAGAAACTGTTCCAGACTGAAGAAGACTAAAGAGACACAACTAAATGCAATATATGATTGTAAACCAAATCCTGAACCTAAAAGGGACATTATTGAGACCATAAGATTTGAGTAGGGTATATAGATTGGATGATATTATTGGATCAACATTAATTTCCTGATTTTGATTGTTATACTGAATCCTTGCACTCAAGAAATACAAATTAGAATATTAAAGGTAATGGGGCATTGTGTCTACAACTTACTCTCAAATAATTGAGAAATAAGTAGAGGATCAAGATGGAAGGTATACGGAAGCTCTGTGTACTACTTCGCAACTTTTTTTGTAGATTTGAAATTATTGCCAAATAAAGTTTTAAAAATTAAAAACAAAGGGCACCTGGGTGGCTCAGTTGGTTAAGCGTCCGACTCTTGATTTCAGCTCAGGTCATGACCTGAAGGTTCATGAGTTCAAGCCCCACATCAGGCTCTGTGGTGATGGTGCAGAGTCTGCTTGGGATTCTCTCTCTCTCTCTCTCTCTCTCTCTGCCCCTCCCTGCTCTCTCTCTCTCTCAAAATAAATAGATAAACTTTAAAAAATTAAAAATGAAAAACAATAGGGACACCTGGGTGACTCAGTTGGTTAAGCACCCAGCTCTTGATTTCGGCTCAGGTCATGACCTCAAGGTTCGTGAGTTCAGGCCCTACATCAGGCTCCGTGGTGACAGTGCAGAGCCTGCTTGGGATTCTCTCTCTCTCTCTGCCCCCCCCTCCACTTGCATGCATGCTTCGAAAGAAAGAAAGAAAGAAAGAAAGAAAGAAAGAAAGAAAGAAAGAAAGAAAGAAAACAGACAATGGCATTTTCTTCCCCCAAATAACGCTAAGAATAACAAAGCCCATCAACACCTGTGGGATTAAAAGATTGGAGGAATAGAAAACAAAAATGTTTCATTTCAATTATTTATGGCTGCATAATAAAACCACTCCAAAATTCAGTGGCTTTACTGTATTATCTGTCATGATTCTGTGGATTGATTGGCCTCAGTTGGGAGTTCTGCTCCCTGTGATGGCAGATGAAGCTGCAGTCATTTGGGTGTCCCCTAGGCTGAACATCCAAGATGGCACACTCACATGTTTGGAACTTTGCTGAGGTTGGTTAGAAGAGGGAGAGGGCTGAAATAGGCCACTGAGATGGCTGGGGCCTCTTTGCCCATGCAGTCTCAGGGTCTCTCCCTTTCTACCTGGTCTCTAAGTCACTTCTCCATATGATCTCTGTGGGATGACCTGATCAGAGGCTGGTGAAAGAATTCCCCCAATGCAGAACAAAGGAGAGAGAAGTTTATTGACTATACCACAAGGGAGCAATGGGCAGGACAGCAAAGGAGAGACTGCCTGCCAGGAGGCAGCAGGTGGGGGGTGGGGAAGCTGTATTTAAGGGGGAAGGTGAGAAGGTATGGGAATTTTCCTTTTTTGGAACCTATGTCCAGGTGTAAGTAACTCATTGGTCAGCTAGGCCTTATGGATATTATGGATATTTTGAGGTGGGTGGCCTAATGGGCCTGTTTGTATTCAGTAGGGAGTCTCTGTGGGCCCTTCTACCATACTCAGGTTTCCACTGTTCAAGTTAGTTGACTAAAAGTGGCAAGCGCCCTTCAAATACATGCTTTTATATGGACATGAGTATTCATTTCTCTTGGGCTGATATCTGGTCCATGAATATTTAAATATAGTTTATAATATATTAATTCTATATATTTATTAATTTTGTATAATTAATTATATTTAATTACATTTCTACATTTAATTAATTCTATGTATTCTATAATATATCTGATTCATTGATATTTTTATGAGAAAGCTAAAGGTTATTTTCCAGTTATTAAACTTTATCTTTCTAATCCCCAGTTAACAGCAAATAATAGTTAATTTGGAAGAAGATGATTAGAGAAGTTGATGGGACCTTTACTTTAAGGGTAAAGGAATTTGCAATCCCTGTCAAAATATCACCAGCATTCTTCAGAGAGCTAGAACAAACAATCCTAAAATTTGTACGGAACCCCAAAAGACCCCCAAATAGTCAAAGAAATCTTGAAAAAGAAAACCAAATATGGAAGCATCACAATCCTGGACTTCAAGATGTATTACAAAGCTGTAATCATCTAGACAGTATGGTACTGGCACAAAAACAGACACATAGATCAATGGAACAGAATAGAAAACCCTGAAATGGACCTACAAACATATGGCCAACTAATCTTTGACAAAGCAGGAAAGAATATCCAATGAAATAAAGACAGTCTCTTCAGCAAATGCTGTTGGGAAAACTGGACAGAGACATGCAGAAAAATGAACCTGGACCACTTTCTCACACCATGCACAAAAATAAACTCAAAATGGGGCGCCTGGGTGGCTCAGTCGGTTAAGCGGCTGACTTCAGCTAAGGTCATGATCTCTCGGTCCGTGAGTTCGAGCCCCACGTCAGGCTCTGTGCTGACAGCTCAGAGCCTGGAGCCTGTTTCAGATTCTGTGTCTCCCTCTCTCTGACCCTCCCCTGTTCATGCTCTGTATCTCCCTGTCTCAAAAATAAATAAAACGTTAAAAAAAATTTTTTTTAATAAAAAAAAATCTCAAAATGGATGAAAGACCTAAACATAAGACAAGAAGCCATCAAAATCCTCAAGGAGAAAGCAGGCAAAAACTCTTTGACCTCGGCCTCAGTAACTTCTTACTCAACATGTCCCTGGAGGCAAGGGAAACAAAAGCAAAAATGAACTATTGGGATATCAACAAAATAAAAATCTTCTGCAGAGTGAAGAAAACAATCAACAAAATTAAAAGCCAACTGACAGAATGGGAGAAGATATTTGCAAACAACATATCAGATAAAGGGTTAGTATCCAAAATCTATGAGGAACTTAGCAAACAAAGCACCCAAAAAACAATCCAGTGAAGAAATGGGCAAAAGACACGAATAGACACTTCTCCAAAGAAGACATCTAGATGGCCAACCAACACATGAAAAAATGCTCAACATCACTTATTATCAGGGAAATACAAATCAAAACCACAATGAGATACCACCTCACACATGTCAGAATGGCTAACATTAACAACTAAGGCAACAACAGATGTTGGTGAGGATGCAGAAAAAGAGGAACCCTTTTGCGCTGCTGGTGGGAATGCAAACTGGTGCAGCCACTCTGGAATGCAGTATGGAGGTCCCTCAAAAAACTAAAAATAGAACTACCTTACCACCCAGCAATTGCACTACTAGGTATTTATACAAGGGATACAGGTGTGCTGTTTCCAAGGGACACATGCACCCCCATGTTTATGGCAGCACTATCCACAATAGCCAAAGTATGGAAAGAGCCCAAATGTCCATTGATGGATGAATGGATAAAGAAGATGTGGTGTGTATATACAATGGAATATTACTCGGCAATCAAAAAGAATGAAATCTTGCCATTTGCAACTACATGGATGGAACTGGAGGGTATTATTCTAAGTGAAATTAATGAGTCAGAGAAAGACAAAAATCATATGACTTCACTCATATGAGGACTTTAAGAGACAAAACAGATGAACATAAGGGAAGGGAAGCAAAAATAATACAAAAACAAGAAGGGGGACAAAACATGAGACTCTTAAACATGGAAAATAAACTGAGGGTTGCTGGAGGGGTTGTGGGAGGGGAGATGGGCTAAATGGGTAAGGGACATTAAGGAATCTACTCCTGAAATCATTGTTGCACTATATGCTAACTAACTTGGATGTAATTTAAATAAATAAATAAATAAATAAATAAATAAATAAATAAATAAATAAGAAAATAAGTAAATAAATATTAACTTAAATTTAAAAAATAAAATAAATAAAAAACTATTTTAGAAATAAAAAAAGGGTAAATGAATTTGATTTTTCTGTTTGTTTTTGAGAGAGAGAGAGAGCAAGCGAGAGAGAGCACTTTTGTGCACCAGTGGGGGAGAGTGGCAGAGGGAAAAAGAAAATCTTTAACAGGCTCCACACTGAGCATGTAACACATGATCCCACAATCCTGGGATCATGACCTGAGCCCAAATCAAGTCAGATGCTCGGGGCACCTGGGTGGCTCAGTCGGTTGGGAGTCCTACTTTAGCTCGGTCATGATCTCTCAGTCTATGAGTTCGAGCCCTGTGTCGGGCTCTGTGCTGACAGCTCAGAGCCTGGAGCCTGTTTCAGATTCTGTATCTCCCTCTCTCTCTGACCCTCCTCCGTTCATGCTCTGTCTTTCTCTGTCTCAAAAATAAATAAACGTTAAGAAAAAAAAAAAAGAGTCAGATGCTCAACCAACTGAGCCACCCATTTAAGAGCTTAGATGTTGAAACGTAACTGCCTTGTTTAAAGTCCTGATTCTACCATTCACAAGATGTATGACTTTACGCAAGTTACTTAACTTCTGTGAGCTTCAGCTTTTTTATCTGCAAAGTGGAGGAAAATATAATAATAACTATCTTACTAGATGATTGTGATGATTAAATCAGATGCCTCCAAACCTAACGCTAGGCACTTTGTAAATATGTATTAATTGTTAGTAATTATTAATAATAATTTATATACTGATGCATTATTACCTTTAAAAAATTATTTATTGGGGCGCCTGGGTGGCGCAGTCGGTTAAGCGTCCGACTTCAGCCAGGTCACGATCTTGCGGTCCGTGAGTTCGAGCCCCGCATCGGGCTCTGGCCTGATGGCTCGGAGCCTGGAGCCTGTTTCCGATTCTGTGTCTCCCTCTCTCTCTGCCCCTCCCCCGTTCATGCTCTCTCTCTGTCCCAAAAATAAATTTTAAAAAAAAATTATTTATTTATTTTGAGACAGAGAGAAAGAGAGAGAGAGAGAGAGTGCACCCGTGTGCTTGTGTGTGTGTATGTGCACGGGTATGTGGGTAAGCAACAGAGGGGCAGAAAGTGGGAGGGAAAATCCCAAGCAGGCTCTGTGCTGTGGCATCAGACACAGGGCTCCAATCCACCAACCAATAAGTCATGACCTGAGCTGAAACCAAGAGTGGGACGCTTAACCAACTGAGCCACCCAGGCAACCCTGCATAGTTACATTTTTATAGTGAAAATGCATTGCTTTTGAAATTTTTTATTTATTTATTTTTAACTTCTTAAAATATTTATTTATTTTTGAGAGAGAGACAGCACGAACGAACAGGGGAGGTGCAGAGAGAGAAGGAGACCCAGAATCCGAAGCAGGATCTAGGCTCTGAGCTGTCAGCGCAAAGCCCAATGTGGGGCTCAAATTCACGAACCGTGAGATCATGACCTGAGCTGAAGTCAGACACTTAACCAACTGAGCCACCCAGGCACCCCATTTTTGAAATTGTAAAAACAATTTTTAAATGTGTGAAGTCAACCTTAATTTTGAGCGTTTACTAATACAAATGCATTCTTAAATTATCAAGTCATGCGTTAAACTGCAAAATAGGAATTTTGCCCTGCTTTCTTGGTGTTTCGGAGGAAACGGAGACTGCTCACTTAAGGTCTGAATTGTGCTTTAGTTATTCTTTTCCATTCTATAAATCAAGGAGGGGCACTTTCCCGGGCACAAAAATTCATGAAGTTGTGGTACCTTTTTTACCAAAATTGTTCCTAAAACAACTACTAATGACATTAAATTTCCTAATCTACAAGGAGTTCCTTTTAGTATTCTATTGGTCATTCGGATCTTTGAAGCAAAGCAATTCCAACTAAATTTCATGTTGACCCCTAAGGCTTTTTGTTTTAGAGCGAAAGAACTCTGTTAATAATCTAGCATCTTTTCCAAGATCCTGTCTCGTCTCCCTTTGGTAGATTGGAGCATTCCATTTTAATTCATTGCCTGTGGAATTAGTAATTATATGATTTCTCTTGTGACTCCAATCTTAAATAATGATATCCCTTTAATAAGCTTTGTTCTATTTATAGGGCTTAAAGAGAAATTTGATTTTTAAGAGAAAACAGCAGCAATACTACAAATAACTGTTAAAATGTATTCTAGAAGCCATTTTCTGGCCTGTTTTTTATTGCTTTATTTGTGTTTCTGGTCAGAAGAACTGGAATGCAGAATGAGGAGCTTATGAGGTTCTCACCCTGGCTCCTCCCACCCATGCTTGGATTCAAACAAGTGGCCACTCACTAGCATCTCCAAATGGATACCAGAGCCATTTTCCAGACCTCAGGAGTCCTATAGCCTTTCACCAGTCAAGCTGTAAGTACCTACAAGGTAACAAGTACTTTTCTCAAGGCTGTCTTTGTGTGTGTGTGTGTGTGTGTGTGTGTGTGTAACAGCTTTATTGAGGTATAGTTTATATACTACACAATTTACCCATTTAAAGTGTAAAACTTATTGGTTTGTTTTGGGTTTTTTGAGTGTGTGTGTGTGTGTGTGTGCACAAGCTGGGGAGGGGCTTGTGAGAGGGAAAGGAACAGAGAGAATCTTAAGCAGACTCCACACCCAGTGCAGAGCCCAACGTGGGGCTTGATCTCATGACCCTGAGATCATGACCTGACCCGAAATCAAGAGTCAATGCTTAACCAACTGAGCCACCCAGTGCCCCTCATTGATTTTTAATATATTCACAGAGTTGTGCAATTATCACCAAAATGAATTTTAGAACATTTTCATCACCCCAAATAGAAACCCCATACCCAGTTACAAAACTCCCCTTTCCACATAGTGACAACAAAGCTCACCAAAAAAAGTATTTAAATTTATCCTACTAAAGCAAAAAGGACAGATTAAAAGGAAAGCTCAAACTGTGCATAGTGTTCTAATTTTTAAATTCCATAATTGTGTTTTGTCCTATCTCAAATTGTGCAAAGAATATTTTTAAGGACTCTTATTTTTTAATTTGGGAAATTTATATTTTATAACAAAAAGGATTGAAATTGAGAAGATATAGAATTTTCCAGCATCTAAAATCATGAAAATCGGGGTGCCTGGGTGGCTCAGTTGGTTAGGCATCTACTTCAGCTCAGGTCATGATCTCGTGGTTCATGAGTTCAAGCCCCGCGTTGGGCTCTGTGTTGACAGCTCAGAGCCTGGAGCCTGCTTTGGATTCTCTGTCTTCCTCTCTCTCTACCACTCTGCTTCCCCTGCTCATGCTCTGTCTCTAGGTCTCTCTCAAAAATAAATAAACATTAAAACTGTTAAAATAATTAAAAGAATCACAGAAACAAAACAAACAAACAAACAAACAAACAAGCAAACATTCCCCTATTCACCCCAGCCCTAGGCAATTACTGATCTATTTTCTGTCTCCTTGAATTTGCCTATTCTGGAAATTTCACATAAATGGCAGCATATAATATGTGGCCTTTTGTGTCAGTCTTTTTCATTTATCATAATGTTTTCAAAGTTCATGTTGCAGTGTGTATCAGTACTTCCTTTCTTTTAATGGCTGAATAATACTCCATTGTATGGATGTGCCACATTTTCTTTATCCATTCATTAATTAATGAGCATTTGAGTTGTTTCTACTTCTTAGCTATCATGAATAATGTTGCTATGCACATTCATGTGCAAGTTTTAGTGTAAACATATGTCTTCATTTCTCTTGGGTGTATGCGTAAGAGTGGAATTACTGGTCCATGTGTTTAACCTTTTGAGAAACTGCCAGATTTACATCAAGGCTCTCTTAAGATCTACTTGGTCTTGGGTTAATTGTTGTTCCATTTGGGTATGGCCTTGGAAACAGGCCCTTGCTGTTCAGATAAGAAACTTCTGTCAAAGACTTTCACTACATTATGATCTGAACTTAACAATCTAAAAAAGTATGTGCTTTTCAACATTTTTGAAAATACGATGATTAGCATTCTTCTCTCTAGGGAAAAAAAAGATCCTGTTTATCAAGTTTCCAGAACTATATAGACTCTTAAGGAGCACTTGACTCTTCTCACCCTAAAAGGCTGAGTAGACTTTAGGGGCACGTGGAGCAAGGCATAGTTGTATAAATTAAGGAGAATTACAAAAGAAAATATGTCTTCATTATTGCAAGGAAATTCTTCATTTCGCTTACAACAACATCCCTTGTTTCAGAAGTCAGAAATTCATATGGGCTAATACATTTTTTATTGTAGTCACTCACACCTTAGCACAAATTACTTTAATAATCACACTTTCCTCTTAACCCCTGGTTAAGTACGGACTAAGATGTTCTGGTAGTAGAGGAGGTACTTTAAAAAAGGTAGAAAACAAGTAATTTTAGAACCTAAAAAGGAGAATTGGGACACACTACATATATTACATTTAGTAGGTTATTTACTGCTCATAAAAATGCCATGAGATAAGTACTATCATTTTTCTTTAAAATTTTTTAATGTTTATTTACTTTTGAGAGAGAGAGAGAGAGAGAGTAAGAGCATGAGTGGGAGAAGGGCAGAGAGAGAGGGAGGCACAAAATCCCAAGCAGGCTCCAGACTCCAAGCCATCAGCACAGAGACCGACACGGGGCTCGAACTCAGGAACCAGGAGATCATGACCTGAGCCGAAGTCAGTTGCCCCCATTTTTACTTTAAAAGAAAGGAAAAGGGCTAAAAAAAAAAAAGTTAAGTAACTTACTGAAAATCACACAAATTATATGTGAGAACTTTAACTCATATCTATCTGATTCCAAAAAACCAGAGCATCCACTCTCTGTCCTGAAGAGAGAACAAATACTTGCAGAACTCTGGGGCTGGGAAGTAGGGAATGTGGAGAGTAGAGGTGTGCCGAAACCAAACTTTGCCTTCTCTGCAAATTTTTTTCCATCCCTGGTTGCCACAACCACCTGCTGGCAGCACCTCCTGACCCCCAATGGTGCAAAAATGCTAATGAGTCCTTAACTGCTTCGTCTTCCTGGCTTACAGGACCTACTGTATCTGACTAAGTTAGGATGGTAGCAACTGCTGCTGCCTGAGCCACACACTCCAGCAAAACTTCCTTATTTGGAAAAGTCCTTTCCATCCTATCTGGGCAGAAAGAATACAATCTCACATTTAAAAAAAAAACAAAATGCTTTGACCTACATCAGAAGGGGCACTTGAAAACACTAAAACACAGAGAAATGACAAAAAGATCAAGTATATTTCTAAATACTTTGCTCAAGTGGAAGGTGGGGGAATGTGGATGGGGTGGGGAATGCTTCATCAGAGAGTTAAAAGAAAGAACATTCACAAAACCCTTTTGCTTTAACCCCAGAAGCTCTTTTAGTTAGCAATAAGCTTTGTATCTCAGTTATATGAAATTTAGCACACTTTTTACTGGAATGAAGAAAAAATACATTTTGAAACTGCTGTTGAAGCCAGGAGGGAGCTGAATGGCAGGAGACTATAGTTTCTCAGATGGGGTTTAGCATTGCATCTCTCCTACGCAGAGGTTATATTTGAAAAGGTGGGACTAAGTGGATATTTTCAGGATGGGCCAATGAGGTCGGCCTGAGTGTTAGCTCTTGTTGTTCCTGGAGCAGCTTGGTAGAAAGATGAAAAGAGGAGACTAAAGTCTCAACCCTGCTGCTGGGTGAACTTGGGCAAATTACTTAACCTCTCTGGGTGGACCTCATTATGCTCTTCTTTGAAGAGGAGTTGGACTAAATGACCTCCAATAACCTTTCCAGAATTGACTTTCTGTTTTGTGATTTCCATGATTGTGGAAAGGGCTTGTCTAGGCTAAAGCGTGCAACAGAAACCATGGGTTTCCAATGACCTCTAGACACACCCATCGTTCCCTAACTTCCCTCCTGGTACCTTTAAACCCTCAGCCCTTCTGGAGCACAGGGCCTTGGTGTTGCTTCCGGGCTTCCTGGAGGGACCTCCCAGAAGACCCATTAGTATGCAAAGCACAATAAGCTGAATATCATTCCCAGTGCTTATCGAATTTTATCTGTCCTATATTCCATTCTCTCAGAGTCTGCTTTCAACCACCTGGCCCTGCGTGATGATGGATTAAATCAGATAAAATAACCCTCACTGAGATTTCCTAACATGTAACCCTCCTCACAAAATAACTTAAAAATAATCCGAATATACATCCCTCTTCCAAAGTTCCTCATATCTTTTTTTTAGTTTATTTACTTTGAGAGAGAAAGGGAGAGAGAAAGCATGCACATGCACATGCAAGCGCACAAGCAGGGGAGGGAAGAGAGAGAGAGAGAGAGAGAGAGAGAGAGAGAGAGAGAGAGAATCCCAAGCAGCCTCTGCAATGTTATTGCAGTGCCCCAAGTGGGCCTGATCCCATGACCGTGAAACCATGACCTGAGCCAAAATCAAGAGTCAGACGCTCACCCGACTGAGCCACCCAAGTGCCCAAAAGTTCCTAATATCTACATTATTTATTTATGTGGAAGGAGACAATTGATGGAGGGGTCTTCCTATGCCCCTGAAATTACATTAAGATTGGATTGCCTTCCCTGATCAGTGACACTTGGGGAAGTTGTCCTATCTTGGCAGGAAGATTGTAAACTCAAGATGGAGATTTTGTTTTTCTCTGCATTAATCTGCAGCTAATGCCAGTGAACATTATCCTTGTTTAATTACATTCACTAACCAACTGACACAACTTCCCCTGGGAAGAAGCTTATCCGACTCTGACTCATGCTTTACAGCATGTTGGATTTGAGGAAATGGATAATATACGCCCCGCTGGCTTTGGAATTTTAAACAGAAACCCACATGCCGCCAAGTCTCCAGCTTACTCCCAAATATGGGAGAATGTGTGCCCCAGCCACGGTTGCAGGAGGCATGCTCAGTGTGACAAAAGGCAAAACCCACAGTGTGTGCTGAATGCCAGGCCAGGCGTGGAGAGGCAGAGCAAGTATTCACTTAAAGGAAAAGGAACAACCCCAGAAAAGTGGTGGGAGGATGCCTCCTCTAAGGACTGTGTCCCTTTCCTAGAGTTATTTTGATGATGTCATAGCAGTGAATGTCTTATTAAAAGTAAAGTAGGAGTGCCTAGGTGGCTCAGTCAGTTATGCGTCCAACTCTTGGTTTCAGCTCAGGTCATTATCTCACAGTTCGTGAGTTTGAGCCCACGCTGACCTTGAGGAGTCTGCTTGTGACTGTCTCTCTCCTCTCTCTCTCTCTCTCTTTCTCTCTCTCTCTCTCTCTCCCCCCTCCCCTCCTCCCTTCTTGTGCACTCACCTGTGCTGTCGCACTCGCTCTCTCTCTTTCTCTCTCAAAATAAATAAATAAGCACTTAAAAACCAGTAAAATCCTTGCCAGCCTCAGGGACTAAGAGGTGTGATTTCAAAGGGCTAACCTTTAGAGGTTTTTAAAGCAGTACTCACAGACACAGCATGTGAGAACAAGAAATGAAATGATAGGAGGCTTGTGCTGAGCTGGTCAGGTCACTCTGTATCCAGATCATGGCAAGAAACTCTCTAGTAGCCAGTGTGCCCCAGGATTCTCTAGTATCAGAGATGTTCCCAGAGTAGAGCTAACTGGGGCAATTGCTCTTGTGTCTGAGCTTAGGGTGCAGGGAGCAGTAACCCAGGGCAGAAAGACATAGATCCTCAGCTGGAAGCCAAAAAAGAAAGGCTCATAGTCCAATTCAACCCCTACCCCCCACTCCATGGCTGAGCCACTCCCTCCTTTTGCCCACACCTCCTAAGTCTCCACATGTCTTCTTACAAACTCTCTTCCTTTTCAGGACTGTCCTTGTTCTTCTTTAAAAAAAAAAAAATCTTTATTTTTTTAATCTTTAAAATGTGTATGATAAAAAATGTCAAAAAATATGGAAATATAACAATAACAGCTCCCATTTTTGGAGTGTTTTCTTTGTGTAAGACACTATACGAAAACACTTAATGTGCATCATTTTATTCAGGTAGGTTTATTATCATCCCCGTTTACAGATAATAAGATTAAAGTTCATACAGGTGAAGTAACTTGCCCAAAGTCACATGGCTGAGATTTGAACCCAAGTGCTTTCTGTCCTAAGGCCATGTGCTTAAATATTGCACAGGCTTCCTTAAAAGTACATGGAAGAGGGAAATATCAACCCTCGTCCACCACTCAAAGGTAACTACTGTGTTATCTTTCCAGACCTCTCTTTACATAAGTGCGTGTGGTGTTTATTTTAATCTGATTTTAGTAGAATAAAATCTGGGTTGATTGGGCTTCCAGGAAGAGGGAGAATGAGTCACCCACTGTAATTTATCCAGATTTCTCTTCCTCTTAAAAAGCTCTAGCTCAAACAACCTGCACTTGGATGAGTCCTGAGCCCTCTGCTGGTTTCCAAGAGGCATGGGTATCTTGCTGGAAGCATCATGCCAAGCACACAGTAGGCACTCAGTTGTTTCTCTCCAGTGGTATTATCAGGAACAGGATTTTCTGTTATTCTTGGCCTCTGCTCCAATGTAAGTATTTTAGAGCTGTGAGTTTCAGGGCACCTGGATGGCTCGGTTAGTTAAGCATCTGGCACTTGATTTCAGCTCAGGTCATGATCTTGCAGTTCATGAGATCAAGCCCCACTTTGGGCTCTGCGACGACAGTGCAGAGATTGCTTGGGATTCTCTCTTTCTCTCTGACTCTCCCCACCTCTTAAAAAAAAAAAAAAAAGAGCTGTGAATTCCTTCCCTCTCTAGATGGTGCTGGTGCTGGTGCTGGAGCCAGATAAAGAACCAACTGCCCAAGTGAGCCTGGAAATACACACATGTCATCTCTCTGGAGAGCAAAATTGACACCATGACTACTGTTCTGGGACTGCCCTTTAAAACCTTTGCTGAATTTGTACTCCTGGTCTTTCTCATGACTGCTGATGAAGAGAAGAGCTTCAGGGGTAGAGATAGTCACAGGTGAGGTGAAATGTGTGTGTTGGGGGTAGTGAGCAGAACAGAGTGGGATTCAATGGCTCTTCTGGAGTTCATAGGGGCTCCTGTCATCAGTTCTAGCCTGACTTCAGGGGGCTGGAGAATCCCCCACAGCCAATGAAGGGATTGACTTCAAGGGGCGGTGAATTACCCTGCTTGGTCATGAGACCTCAGCTGAGCAAGCAGAACAAACTGAGGCAAGTATGACACAAGCTAATCAGGGAGTCAGGAAACCTGTCTTTCCTTCTTACTTCTCACTAACCAGTACCTCCCCCTGCCACACATACAACCACACATATTCTCTTAAAAAATACCCCAAGCCATAAAGTGGTAAATTTTATGTTATACGTATTTTACTATGATTAAAAAGAATCATATTTAGCCAACCTAGGTTAAATATTCTATTCTCTGTCCTTATTCCTATGTCTATGTATTCCTCAGAACTGTAATCCAAGCACTGTAATCCACATTATTGCATTAGAATCACCTCAATTTGTGATCTAATTTGTGAGTTTCCTAAATGAGGGATTACTAATTTTTTCTTTTTCTTTCTGCTCTTTGTGGAGGCATAACATATATACTGAAAAATGCACAAATCATAAATATACAGTTCTATAAATTTTCAAATGGCAAATACCTTCATATAACCAAAACCTAAATGAAGAAACAGAATGTCACTAGCACATCTTCCAGTCACTAGTTTCTCAAGGGTAATTCCTATTCATAAATTAAAAACATATATTAATTTCTCCTGTTTTTGAACTTGACATAAATGGAATTGTAAGTATGTATTCTTTTTTTGTCTGGCTTCTTCCACTTAACATTATATTTATGATATTCATCCTTACTATCGTATAGAGTTATAGACTATTTATTCCCATTGTTATCTAATACTCCTTTATATGAATTCACCATGATTTATTTATCCATTCTATTGTTGGTGGACATTTGAATTGGTGGACATTTGAATTGTTTCTGGTTTGTTTGTTTTTTTTTTTTAATTTTTTTTTCAACATTTATTTATTTTTGGGACAGAGAGAGACAGAGCATGAACGGGGGAGGGTCAGAGAGAGAGGGAGACACAGAATCGGAAACAGGCTCCAGGCTCTGAGCCATCAGCCCAGAGCCTGACGCGGGGCTCGAACTCACGGACCGCGAGATTGTGACCTGGCTGAAGTCGGACGCTTAACCGACTGCGCCACCCAGGCGCCCCTGAATTGTTTCTGGTTTTTAGCTATTACAAATAGTGTCACTATGAGCATTCTTGTATATATGTTTTAGTGAACATACGTTTTTCTAGAAATGCAATTGCTGTCATAGGGTATGCACATTTTCAGCTTGGATAGATATTGTCAGACATTTTTCCAAGGTGGTTGTAACCAATTTACACTCCCACTAGCAATGTGTGAGAGTTCTGGTTGCTCCATATCCTCACCAACACTTGGTGTTGTCTGTCTTCTTTATTTTAGCCATTCTGGTGTGATGTGAACAGATATCCTGTTGTGCTCTTAATTTGCATTTTCCTGTTGATTAGTGAATGGAGTATTTTTCATATATTTATTAGCCATTTGGATATTCTAGGAATTTTTTAAGGTTTTGCTTTCCTGGTTATTAAAGTAATACACGCTAATTGAAGAAGGTATGTCAAATACAGAAAGGAATCGTGGTGGCTTTGTACACGTCAATTTAGTTAAATTGGAACTACGTTTTTCAGAATTTTTTTTCCCTATCTAATTCCAGGCTAGATTTAGCCACAAGAAAATTTGCATAAAGGGTGCCTGGGTGGCTGAGTCCATTAAGCGACTGACTCTTGGTTTGGGCTCAGGTCATGATCTAGTGGTTTCATGAGTTGGAGCCCCACTGTGCTGACAGTGCAGAGCCTGCTTGAGAGTCTCTATCTCCCTCTTTCTCTGCCCCTCCCCCACTCATGCTGTGTCTCTCTTTTCTCTCTTTCGCTCTCAAAATAAATAAGTAAACTTAAAAAAAAAGTAAGTTTGCATAAGACTTGCAGAAGTGAAGCAGCCATGTTTATGTTCAGAAGGTCTGCATAAAGGCAGGCACCATTGCAACTCATACATGTCTCAGATCTGCTGGTTTACCTGTTGGCATGGGAAGGCAACTGGACTCATAGTTCCCACCACATCTTGCCCTTCAACTTGTTCAACTCCTGGTCCAAATGTGTGTTTAGCCCCGTGCCAAAGGTCCCAGCTCCTTTTGCAGGTCACTGACATCACTGAGGATGGAGGTTGTGGAGGCAGTGGGAGACAGATGCAGGTTCCACTTCACCCTTCAGGGTGCCACATTTTTCTTGCAAGTTCCAGTTTGCCCTCACTCTCCCATACTTCATGTCTCTTCATTCTTCCTAGCTGCTACCCTCCTGACTTCAGGCCCAGCGCGAGAAACATAAGCAGCAAGTGCACATAAGCTATTTAACCAGCGCCCACAATTACATAACTTCAAATCCCTTATAATAAACCACTGATTCTAGGTCATTCTTAGTAGTTATGCATCTCTAATTAAACTCTGATACAGGCAATAAGAAGAAACAGACTTCACCTGTAATCCCACATCCCGAGTGGACCACTGTCAGCATCTCAGTCTGTATTTTTCCTGCCTGGAGTATTTTCATTGAAGAGAATGAGTTCTGGAGAGGTTAAGGACTGCTCAGGGCTCAACTGGTAGGTGGCAGAGCCCAGCCGTCAGAAATCTGGTTTCATTCACGCCAGTGTGGTGTTGCTTCCACTGTGTCTCAGAATCCCTGAGTGACCCTTTACTCCTCCAGCGTTCTGGGGACCCTCCAACTCTGAGCATGAGCTCTGGGCCTGTGAGAACAGCTTTTGAACACATTTTCCTGGGCTTTTTGGCCACCTGCTTTTACAGCTTCCCCATTCTGTTCTGACCAAATTACAGGAGTTCCACCTTTCTGTTCCTCTTCAGAAAAAGAAAAGTCTTTTAAAATGAGAGTCATGCTGTGTCATCTACATCCGGAGAACTGACTAAGAAGTGATGGCCACCAGGGGGCCGAAGAGAGTCCTAAGGCCTTCCCTGCCCTGCCAAACACTGCTCCCCTGAAGTCTAGAGATGAAGTACTTTGATTTAAGCATTACTGTCTTGAGAGTTCTTTTTTAAAATAGAAGTACTCTTGAGAGAGGCAACACATGACATAATTCTTCAGAATGAATGATTTCCCAGATGTAGTAGTAAGTGACAAAAGCTTTGGTAAGAGAGCAGGCTGGACAGGAGACAGCAGAGGTGAAGTCAAAGACAAACTCCCTACTATACGATTTGGCCAAGAGTCTCCAGGACTCTGAGTTTTATAAAACCAAGAGTCAACAACACTTTTCTGCTCAAACCTGAGACTTGGGCTTGAGATCTGCTCCTCGCCTAGAGGGTGGATCCTCTAGGACAGATTCACTTCCCTGAGAACAGAACCAGAGAGAAGCATCCAGAGATGGAGAGCAATTTAGAAACTAATGACCTTTGGGGTGCCTGGCTGGCTCAGTCAGTAGGGCACGTGACTCTCAATCTCACAGTCATGAGTTCAAACCCCAAGTCCAAGTAGGGCATGGAGCCTACTTAACATACATTTAAAAAGCAAAATACATTAAAAGATTAAAAAAAATTCTGCTCTAGAAACTAGTGATGATGAGAAGAAGCTGGTAACACATACTCTTCCAGCATGTCAGTTATGCCTGACTGGCTTCTTGAAAAAGAAAAAAAGTGGATGTTGTGGTTAAGGTTTCTTGCTTTGTTTGTTTTCCCCTTCCAACAGCTATAGATACTGTTGGCCTCATTCCTGGTTTGTTCCTATCACTGCCCCCCAAGTAGAGGGGATAGTTACTCTACAGGTTGGTTGCTGAGCTGGGAGCCGCAGGCTGGCAGGGAGGCCACAGCCCAAAGCACAGGAGTGCCCAGGGGTAACATTATCCTGCCAGAGCTAAACAAGGAACTGAGTGTTTAGAATAACTTCAAGAAAGTCGTGGGTGTTTCCTCTGTCAGAGAAACAAGAAACCACAGTGAGATAATGGATAGCTATATTCAGGTCACAGATTATCAGCTGCCATTGCTACTTCCTGTTCAGAATTCAATGAAACTTCTTTCTAGTCACTGGAGCCTCATGGATTCTGCAAGCATGACAGCATTTTGTGATGTGGGGCTTGGAAGCGCTGCTAACCAGAGGTGGAACTGTTTTTTGGGGGGCGGGGGGTGAGTCTTCAGGGGCCTGTTCCTCGTAGGTGGTGAGTGAGGAACCATCAGTGAGAATAATTTTTGCCAGACTCTTGGTATTTTTCAGGCTTTTAGACTAAGATTTTTGTGCATTATCTTATTTGACTCTTAAAACAAGTGCTATGCAAAAGACAAGTGATAGTGAGGATGTGGAGAAACTGGAACCCTTGTACACTGTTGGTGGGAATGCAGAAACGTGTCCATCAACTGATGAATGGATAAAGAAGACATGGTATGTATATATTATATGTATATGTATGTGCATATATATATATATAATGGAATATTACTCAGCGATAAAAAAGAAAAATCTTGCCATTTACAATGATGTGAATGAAGCTAGAGAGAATTTGTTTGTTTATTTATTTATTTATTTATTTATTTATTTATTTATTTTTCCAATATATGAAATTTATTGTCAAATTGGTTTCCATACAACACCCAGTGCTCATCCCAAAAGGTGCCCTCCTCAACACCCATCACCCACCCTCCCCTCCCTCCCACCCTCCATCAACCCTCAGTTTGTTCTCAGTTTTTAACAGTCTCTTATGCTTTGGCTGTCTCCCACTCTAACCTCTTTTTTTTTTTTCCTTCCCCTCCCCCATGGGTTTCTGTTAAGTTTCTCAGGATCCACATAAGAGTGAAACCATATGGTATCTGTCTTTCTCTGTATGGCTTATTTCACTTAGCATCACACTCTCCAGTTCCATCCACGTTGCTACAAAGGGCCATATTTCATTCTTTCTCATTGCCCTGTAGTACTCCATTGTGTATATAAACCACAATTTCTTTATCCATTCATCAGTTGATGGACATTTAGGCTCTTTCCATAATTTGGCTATTGTTGAGAGTACTGCTATAAACATTGGGGTACAAGTGCCCCTATGCATCAGTACTCCTGTATCCCTTGGGTAAATTCCTAGCAGTGCTATTCCTGGGTCATAGGGTAGGTCTATTTTTAATTTTCTGAGGAACCTCCACACTGCTTTCCAGAGTGGCCGCACCAGTTTGCATTCCCACCAACAGTGCAAGAGGGTTCCCGTTTCTCCACATCCTCTCCAGCATCTATAGTCTCCTGATTTGTTCATTTTGGCCACGAAGCTAGAGAGAATTATACTAAGCAAAATAAATCGGCCAGAGAAAGACAAACACCATATGATTCCACTCATATGTAGAGTTTAAGAATGAAACAAACAAAGGGGGAAAAGAGAGAGAAACCAAGAAACAGACTCTTAACTATAGAGAACAATTGATGGTTAGCAGAGGAGAAGGCATGGGAAGATGGGTCACATAGGTGATGGAGACTGAGGAGTGTGCTTGTTGTGACCACACCAGGTGTTGTATGGAAGTGTTGAATAACTATATTGTACACCTGAAACTAGCATTACACTGTATGTTAACTAACCGGAATTTATTTATTTATTTATTTATTTATTTATTTATTTTAATTTTTTTATTTTTTGAGAGACAGAGACAGTGCAAGTCAGAGAGGGGTTGAAAGACAGGGAGACACAGAAACCAAAGCAGGCTCCAGGCTCTGAGCTGTCAGCACAGACCCTCATGCAGAGCTCAAACCCACGAACTGTGAGATCATGACCTGAGCCAAAGTCAGACACTTAACTGACTGAGCCACCCAGGCACCCCTGGAATTTATATAAAAAATTTTAATAATTGAAAATAGAAGTGTTGTGTCATCGAGCAAACCCACTTCTGGGTATTGATCCAAAATAATTGAAGTCAGGATCACAAATCAATATCGGAACTTCTATGTCTACTGCAACACGTTTCACAATAGTCAAGATGTAAAAACAACCTAAATGTCAATTGAAGGATGAATGGATAAAGAAAATGTATAGATACATACAATGAAATATTATTCAGCCTTTAAAAAGAAGGAAACCTTAAAAATATGTGACAGCATGATTGAGTCTTGAGGACATTAGGACATTATGCTAAGTGAAAGAAGCCAGTCACAGGACAAATACTATATGATTGTACTTATATGGGGTATCAAAAACAGTCAAACTTGTAGAAGCAGAAAATAGAATAGTGGTTGCCAGGAGAAGCCTGGGGAGTTGCTAATCAATAGGTTTAAAGTTTCAGTCATGCAAAAGGAATAAGTTCTAGAGATCTGCTGTACAACATTGTGTCTATAACTTACAATACTGTGTTGTACACAAAAATCTGTTAAGTACAGGGGCGCCTGGGTGACTCAGTCGGTTAAGCATCCGATTTCAGCTCAGGTCATGATCTCATGGTTTGTGGGTTCAAGCCCCACGTCGCGCTCTGTGCTGACAGCTTAGACCCTGGAGCCTGCTTTAGATTCTGTGTGTCTCTCTCTCTGCCCCTCCCCTGCTTCACTCTGTCTCTCAAAAAATAAGTAAACGTTAAAAAATTTTTTAGAGACGCTTGGGTAGCTCAGTCGGTTGTGTCTGATTTCGGTTCAGGTCATGATCTCATGGTTCATGAGTTTGAGCCCCACATTGGGCTCTGTGCTGACAGCATGGAACCTGGAGCCTGCTTTGGATTCTGTGTCTCCCTCTCTCTCTGCCCCTCCCCCGCTCATGCTCGCTCGCTCGCTCTCTCTCTCTCTCCTTCAAAAATAAATAAACATTAAAAAATTATTTAATCTGTTAAGAATAGATATCATGTTAAGTGTTATTACTACAGTAAAACAAAAATACAAATTTAATTTAAAAACCACACTTTAGGGGTGCCTGGGTGGCTCAGTCGGTTGAGCGTCCAACTTCAGCTCAGGTCATGATCTCACGCTCCGAGTTCGAGCCCCGCATCGGGCTTTGTGCTGACAGCTCAGAGCCTGGAACCTGCTTCAGATTCTGTGTCTCCCTCTCTCTCTGCCCCTCTCCTGCTCATGCTCTGTCTCTCTCTGTCTCAAAAATAAAATAAAATAAAAAATTTAAAAACCACACTTTGAGGGGCACCAGGGTGGCTCAATTGGTTAAGCATCTGACTTCGACTCAGGTCATGATCCTGGGGTCAGCGGGTTTGAGCCAGCTTTGGGCTCTGTGCTGACAGCTCAGAGCCTGGAGCCTGCTTCAGATTCTGTGTCTCCCACTCTCTCTGCTCCTCCCTCACTCATGCTCTGTCTCTCTCTCTCTCTCAAAAATAAACATTAAAAAAAACTTTTAATAAAAAAATAAAAACCACCCTTTGAGAACAGTACTATTATTATCCCCATTTTATAGATGAGGTAAGGGGATCATAAATGTTAATTTGCCCAGGGGTCACAGTGGTAGAACTGGGAATTAGAATCAAGACTTGCTTCTCTCTCTCTCTCTCTCTCTCTCTCTCTCTCTCTCTCTCTCTCAGTACTTTATTGAACTATCACTTACATACACTTAATATGTATATAGCCATGTGGCCACCACCCAGATCAAAATTAGAACATTTACATAACTCATAAAAGTTCCCCCATGCCCATTCCCCCTAACTTCCAAGGTAACCAATGTTCTGACTTCTATCCTCATAGATTCATTTGAACTTCATATGAATGAAATCATACTCATATCTGGCTTCTTTTGCCCAGTAGAGTGTGTCCAGGATTTGTCTACCTTGTTGTATGTATCAGCAGTTTTTTCCTTTCCTTACTGCTGAACAGTATTTGATTTTATGAATATACCACCCAATTTACTTTTATCTATCCTCTTGTTGCTGAATATTTAGGTCGTTTCCAGTTTTAGGCCCTTTCGAATAACACTGCCATGAACATTTTTCTTAGGTAGTAGTGAGTTTAACTTTATTAAATACTGCCAATGTTTAATACAGTATTAAATACCGCCAAACAGTTGAGTTGTTCCACATCCTTGCTAATACATGGAATTGTTGGTCTTCATTTTAGCCATTAAAATGAGTGTGAGAATCAGCCCTTTCCCATCCCAAAGCCTATGCAGCATCATAGAGCTCCTGCTACATCCATAGCTCTCGGTCTTGGGTAGGAAAAAGCCACTTAAGTACCACTTACATGCTGGCAGCAAGAATGGAAAGTGGCTTTCCAGGACAGCTACGTGCCAGGACATCTGCCTCCTCCATCATTTCTGAGGTGTGCCCATCAAAGTCAAGATTGAGTGTGCTCATGCCATTTTCTAGGAAAAGCTCCTTTAGAGAAAGCTCTCCTGTGGCTTCTGGTACAAGGGTGTGCCAAGAGTGTGGCCAATGTGGTCAGAGCCTACTGTGAGGCTGGGCCTGTTCATTGCTGCTAACAACTGGGAGTGGTTCAAGCCAGAGCATCAGAAGGCTCTCAAGGATGTCCTGGCCCAGGAAGCACTGTAGCCCGAAGCATAAAAATCTTAGAACTATTTTGTAGTTTGACTTCATCCCCTAATGTGGCCTTTGAGCAGGTTATTTAACCTTCTGTGACTCAGTCTTGTAAACTACTAAATGGGGCAGCAATGCCTGCACTCTATCTTGCACAGGGTTCTTCAAAGGCTTCCTACTGTTCTTAGAGTGTCTCTTTTTCCAGCTCATCTTTCCCCCATGACCCCTATGCTTCCACCACACTGACCTATTTGAAGTTCATGAGCAGGATGTCTTCTTTTACTCCTCCACATTTTTATACAAGGTGCTTTTATGTAGGTATTCCTTTTCTCTGGAATACCTTTTCTCACCTAGTCCAACTAGCAAACTTCTCTTCATTCTCTGACACTCAGCATGAGCAACACCTCCTTTGTGAAGTCTTCCCTGATCATTCCTTGACTCTCCTAGCCAGATGGATGGCCTCATAACACTTGGTGTTATACATCCACTCACATCACATTGTTTTCTTGTGAGTCTTCCCCATCAGACTGTGGGTTCCTTAAGGAGAAAACCTCCTAGCACTGTGTCAGACAGTCATGGGATAGCAGTTGCTCAAAAAACATATACTGAATTAATGAATAAATCTTGAAAGAAAAGGAAATATGTTAATAGTAAAAAAAAAAAAAAAAGGAAAGCAAACCTTCAGCACTGTCTCCATTAGTTAAAGAAATACATGCATATGATGAACTATTCAAGCAACAGACACAGAACTTTCCTCCAGTCTATGACACACCCAGGGACAGCCCTATCAGCAATTTGCTTTCAGACCTTTTTCTATATGTATACAATTTCTTTTTCCAAAAATGGGGTCATGTATTTCAGAACCTGTTTTTTATTTATTACATCGTGAACACCCTTTAGAAATGTCTCTTTTTTCCCATTATTATTGAAATATAAGTTGGAAGCACAAGTCTCAGACTCGGTAAATAATTGGTCAGGGATAGAAACTTAAGGACAGAGTTTCCTTCTCCATCCACCCTTTTGGGAAACCTAAAAAGTCCTTTATTCATTCATTCCTGTGTTCTTTTAATTACAAAAGTAGCACATGTGCACTGTAACAAATTCATACAATACAGAAATGTATAAATAAATAGGTAGATATCTTCCATATATGTATGTGTGTATGTGTATTCACAATTTTTAGGAAGAAAAAGAAGACTGTACTATACATCCATAGCTACACAAAAAAGTGTTGCTTTTTTCACTTAGTAGCTCATGGACAACTTGATCAATAAGTATATATCAACCTCATTCTTTTTGAATGTTTATTAATTTTTGAGAGAGACAGAGTGTGAGTGGGGGAGGGGCAGAGAGAGAGAGGGAGACACAGAATCCAAAGCAGGCTCCAGGCTCTGAGCTGTCAACACAGAGCCCGATGTGGGGCTCGAACTCACAGACTGTGAGATCATGACCTGAACTGAAGTCGGCCCCTTAACTCACTGAGCCACCCAGGAGCCCCAACCTCATTCTTTTTATGCTTGCATAGTATTCCATTGAATGGTGTGCCATGATTTAGATGTTTTCTAACCCTTTATTGATACAATATATCCATTCAAAAAATACTTACTGAGCACCAATAGGAAAAAATAAATAGCAGTGTTGAGCTCACAATGGCAGGTTTATCCCAGGATGCTGTGAGAGCCTAGAGGAGATGCATAAGGCTGGGAGGCACGTATTTGACTGCACCTAGTAGCATCAAGGATTTACTAGCAAGTATGAATCTAAAAGCTCAGCTTCCCAGCAATCTCCCTCCCACCCAGGCCTTGCATCTCATTGGCTAGAACAAGGCAGGATCCAGGACCCCCAGAGGGAGCTTCCAGAACATGAGCTGAATAGAGCAAGCATAGTTTGCGTTAGATGAACAAATTGATTTTGCAGACACAGGAAATTTCTCTCATACTTCAAGTCCTAAAATAGAAGAAATATGCTGGGATGCACAGGGAATTAGGGAACTTGGTTAACATTGTGAAGTAAATTTGATGTGCACTTTGAACCTGACAATCTCAACGTGAGCTGTTTCTCACTTCTCAAAAAGACTTTTACTGAAAATCAAGCAAGGACAGCAATCAGGGAATGTTCATACAGTAATAGAATGGAGGGAGGAGAACACTTCAAAGTATTACTGTTATCACAGGTGCAGGAAATGGAACCCTTCATGCTCTGCTGGGGAGACTATAAATCAGGCAGCCTAGAAGGCCAAGTGTGGCCTGGCCCAGTCTTCCTCTTTAGCCTCAACTCCAGATTTTCTCCCTGACACTGGCCCTGGTATTCCTCCAACTCAGCCTACTGTCCACCTGAGGACCTCTACACAGGTCTACCTTGTCTGGAAAGATCCTTCTTCCCCAGGCATTCTCCCGACCCTCAGTCTCTCTAATCTTCCTATTCATCTGTTAATTCTCAGTTTCAGGGAGCCTGTCTCTAAACCCCTAGTATAAATTAGGTTCCCCTGTCTACATTCTCTGACAACCCTGTTCTTTTTCTTCAAAGAAGTAATCCTAATCGCAGTAATATATTAATTCATGTAATTATTTGTTTAGTGATGATGTCTATTCAGTGACATAGGATGAATCTGTGTCATTTTGTTCATAGCCGAGTTCCTAGGGTCTCATAAATGTCTGACACAAAATTGCACCCAATATATATATGTGTTGAATAAGTGAATGCTTTTAGAGTCTCTATAAAAATTGTAAATGTGATACCGTGTGACTCAGCCATCCTACTGAAAGAGTCTATCCTACAGAAATAGCAAAACTGCACTAAGACATAGGTGCAAAGTGTGTCTGTGGACGCATCATTTGTATTGCAGAGGTTTAGAAAATGCGTGATGTGGTACATCATTCAATGGAATATTATGTAACCATTCAAAGGAATGACAAATATGTATCTATTACTGATATGAAAAATGTAAAGGGAGGGATGACTAAATGAAGCACAAAGGATTTTTAGGGCAATGAAATTACTCTATATGATACAAAAATGATGGACACATGTCATTACATATTTGTTGAAATCCATAAAATGTACGACACCAAGAGTCAACCCTAACATAAACTATGGGCTTTAGGTGACAATGGTGTATCAATGTAGATTTATTAATTGTAACAAATATACCACTCTTGCGGGGGATGTTGATAGTGGGGGAGGCTGTATACGGATGGGTGTAGGGAGTATATGGGAAATCTTAGTACCTTCCATTCAGTTTTGCTGTGAGCTTAAAAATATTCTTTTTAAAAGCCTATTTTAAAAAACGTCCTTGAGCCATATATGGAGGATTTCTAACTTTTTATTTACACATTTATGTTTTCCAAATTTTTTACACTGCACATATATATTAACCATCTTGGTAATTGAGAAATACTAAAGATAAAAAAGAAAGGAAGAATAAATACTGTCAGTCTATATATACAGTCCATACTGTGCAATTGCATACATGCACAGTAACAACCAGACATGCAAACATGCTCGGAGCTCTCTAACCACCAATAATAGTATCCACGCTTTCTCCTGAACATCCACAGGGCCACACATTTTCATTCAGGGTGGACCTTGCAGAGGGAGAAGAAAGCTGTTCATCTCTAGGAGATTTACTCAAACCTGACCCTGGGAGAGGATGAACCTGGGACCCAGTGAAGGTTGGAATCTGTGTAAGACATCCAGGGAGGGTGTCCTGTGAGCCTGGCACCCTGTTCTCTTAGGGAGGCCCAAACGAGGTTTTTTTTCTCATAATTATAACATTTACATATTTTTATTGTAAAATTTAGACAATACAAAAAAGTACAAAGAAATGAACCAATAACCTATAGCTCACATCTTTGTAATAATATGGTATAGAGATAAGAACATTCTGTTATACATTTTTCTAAACGTTATAATTTGCACATCTATAAACACATATGTATGCAAATATATACAATACATATTTAATTGATATATTTACCTATTTTTGTTTCTTTTTATATGCCTTTGGACTGGAACTGACTTTCATTTTTTCAAAGAAACATTTCATTTTGGAATAATTTTTTTAAGTTTATTTATTTATTTTGAGAGTGGGGAGGGGCAGAGAGAGAGAGACAGAAGAGAGAAAGAGAGAATCCCAAGCATTCTCTACACTGTCAGCACAGAGCCTGATGTGGGGCTTCAACTCACAAACTGTGAGGTCATGACCTGAACCAAAGTCAAGAGTCAGATGTTTAACTGACTGAGCCCTCTAGGTGCCCCTGGAATAATTTTAGATTTACAGAAAAGTTGCAAAGAGAGTCAGAGAATTCCTGTATAACCTTCACCCAGCTTGCCCTAATATTAACACCTTACATACACCTAAAGGTGGTCCACGGTCGGGGTGCCCGGGTGGCTCAGTCAGTTAAGTGTCCGACTTTGGCTCAGGTCATGATCTCATTGTTTGTAGGTTTAAGCCCCATGTCAGGCTCTGTGCTGACATTTCAGAGCCTACAGCTTGCTTCGGATTCTGTGTCTCCTTCTCTCTCTGACCCTTCCCAGCTCATGCTCTGTCTCTCTCTCTCTCTCAAAAATAAATAAATAAATAAATAAATAAATAAATAAATAAATAGAAACATAAAAAAAAAAAAAATAAAGGTGGTCCATGGTCAAAACTAAGAAATTAATGCCAGTATAGTACTATTAACCTAAATTTAGACAGTGTTCAGATTCTACCAGTTTTTCCACTTATGTCCTTTTTGTGTTCCAGGATACCACAATGCATTGAGACAAATAAGTTTTCATAAATTCACCTGCTTCTTAAGTTGCTCCTCTTCTTTTACTACTACATGTAGTACTAACATGGGGTCAGAGTGCCTTCCTTCATTTTTTTTTATCTCCTTGCTTTCAGGTCATTTACTTTTCTCATGTGCTTCTCCATAGACTGCCTTTGGAGGACCCCACAGATATAAGGTCTCTCTGAAGACTCCTTTGGTCAGACAAATCCTGCTCACTGCCTTTTCTCTGAGTAGGGTAAGTCCAGCCAGGAGGTTTGCCTGTTAGGAGGCATCTCACCCAGGACTGGCCTGGATCCACTGTGTTCTGGCTTCTCTCAGTGTGCATCTTCCCTATGCCTTCCATTGTAATTCCCACCCCATGACTTCCCTGAGTATGTCACCTGGGAGCCTAAGCCTTTACCTGCTTTCTCACTCTTACAATCCCTATGTCACTTTAAAATGCCTCCAAGATGCCTGAAACATTTTGTAATGTAATGGGTCTTCCTTTAAAATGTCTAAATTTTATATAGCCACCAACTATTCTAATCATTAAACTCCAGATGCCCTTATTGTTGACCAACTTTGGGGTGGTAGCTTTTTTTTTTTTTTTTTTTTTTTGTCTCTGGTACAGAAAGTTGGACAAATCTCTTCAGTTCATGGTACATTATTTCATCATCAATAGGTAGGTGCCTTCTTTTACCCCCCCCCCCCCCGCTTCATCTCCCTACTCATTCATCTTTCTTTCCACCTCATAAGGGGCAATCTCTATAATGCATGTAATACATATCCTTCGGTATACATAGTGTTCTTTTGTGGATAGTTGTGATGTTAGCCTCCATCAATGGTATTATACCAAAACTTTTAGTGTATTTCTTCCTTACATGACATGTAATTTAATATTGTTGTGTGGCTCTAAGTACATCTGGTTCATTGCGTCTGACTTCTGCACAGTACTGCAAAGCATGCATCCACACATTTCACTTCATCATTTCTCCAGTGGTGAACACCTAAGTTACCTCTGCACACAATCTTCTGACAAATATGCTTGTTTATGTTCCATTAGGGACCTGTCTGAGTTTTTTCCAGGGCAGTATACCCAGGTGTGGGGTTGCTGGCTCTTTGGGTAGAGCATATTTAAATTCGTGAAATAGAGTCAGATGGCTTCTAGAATGGTTCTATAAGTTTATACTTCTACCCATGGTTCCCTCTTTCCCACATCCTTGCCAACACTTGTTAGGTAATAGATGACTTGTCTAACTTTTGCCAGTCTAATTAACACAAAGTGATAGCAAGTTTTAATTTGCGTTCCTTAGAATGCTTCTAAGGTTGAGCATCTCTTCACACACTGGCAAGCCATTCTGATTTTCCTTCTGTGATTTCCTGATCTATCTATCGTTCACTTTTCCATTGGGTTTCTGGTCTTTTTCGTGTTTATCTGCAGGAGTTTTCTGCATATTCCAGATACTAATCCTGAGTCTGAGCAAACTTGATTCCTAAAGTCAGACTGCTTCAGATCTTCTGTCCCCCTCTCTCTCTCTGCACCTCCCTCACTTGCACTCTGTCTCTTTCAAAAATGGATATTAAAAAAAACTTTAAAAATATATACAAAATGAGAAGGAGGACAGAATTGGGGGAGTCTTCTACCACTAGAAACCTAATGGCCCCAAACTTTACACATAAGTGTTCTTAATCCGTATGAAACTAAGCTATTTTTTCTTTAAAGTTTCCATCTGCAATATTGGATGAGAAACAGGGTGAAGAGGGGAAAGCAAGCTGTGGTGGTATAAACTGCTTTATTCATGATGACTAAAACCTCTGTCTGTTTGAAGTGAACCTTTGCTAAACCTAAAAGGGTCTATTTTCTCAATAACTTGATACCAGCTTCTGTCACACGCCACAGCAGCTGCACTAAGCTGTGGGCTCCCATGTGTTATTTTTAACCCAAATACTCACTAGTACCCACTTGGTCACCAGTATGTGCACAGAAGTGTTTGGGAGCCTGAATGCTTCCATCTACCTCACAGGGATGAATGCCCCATGGCAAGAAGAAGCATTTTTAGTAACTGGCTGGGTAAGGCTTCTGCATGCCCTTGGAACAAGGTTCTTTAGTAAAAGCTGGGTCAGAGAACTCAGCTGTAACCAAAAGGCCTCAGCAAGCCTTCCTGTTCCCTTTGTCTGAATCAGAGAGTTCATGACCCAACCAGCTGCACAGAGGATGTCTGCCCTTCTCAGAGAGGCCAGGCCCTTTATGGTCCATATGGAGGCAGGAATCGGAAGAGAAAATGGAGTCATTAATCCCCATGCAGCAACAGACCATTTGTCTCCCTGGGCTAAGCCATCTTGCCCTCAGACCTAGACTTGCCTCTTTTCCTCAGCCCCAATATCAGAACAATTTCTAAAACCCAGAGCATGGCATAAACAACCTTGAGGTAGTCAGAGTTTATTTTCTCTGAGCCTCCTTTGACAGCAAGGTCCACACGCTGCCCGTCAGACCATCCCTCCCAGCCTTTCTTCACAGCCAGAGTTCTGGGCGCCTCCCCATCCTTGGTCGCTTTCACCCCCAGCCCAGCAGAGGCCGCTAGAGTAATGCAGATGGAGCCAGCGTTGGCGGGAATGGTAAAAGAAGGGCTGCCAACAGGGCCCAGGGGCTGGCATAATAGCCTATACTTCAGACACTCTCAGTCCAAGCACCTAGCTGGGACAGGCACTCTGAGCCTCCTGCTCAGAGCTCCCCTCATCCCTCTCAGAAGTGAAGACAGGGCCAGAGTACTTCCATTTTATTATTTTAAGAAATATGTTTAGTATTTCCATTTTTATGGCTCCTGATATATTTTTAATGCTCCCCAAAATTACTAAAATTGTGGTTTATTTAAAAAGTTTATACTTAGAAAATTAAACTTCATGATATCCTCCCCCACCCATACACACTGCAACATAATAGTACAATTCACAAGCTGTATGGAAATACTTCATAGCACGCTACAGTTGGCATGATCTGGTAATGGGACAGGTTTGGGATGCATGTTTTCTGCATCCAGTGAATGAGACTGAGTGCAGCTCTGTGATGCGTACATAACCCCCACATTTCAGATCCGTACTTAAGGCCCATCATAAATGTGAGACCCTAGCCAAATGGCCCTTCTAGTCCACTGCCTACTATCCATCCCTACCCTCCATGGACCAGGCCACAGTGAAATATTACACTAAGTACAGAATGGAGAAAAGGGAGCTGTGAAAGTTACTGGTCCCCCTCTTCCAGCTCCCAATCCATCACCCTTAGGTGGAAAAATGCACCCAGCAGGCTTGAGAAACATAGATGAATGGCAAGAGTGAAGCTTCTCTGCTCCCAGCTGTTTTCTGTACAAGTCTCTACCCCCCAAAACCTCTACTCTGGGCCATTACTCCCACCCCATAGGCCCCAGAGCCTTTTCCTGTGGTTGTGCTGTTTTTCTCAGAGCAGGAAATCTTCCTGGAAATTCTCCAGGAATCCAACATCCTCCTCCTTACCCAGGGGACACTAGCCTCAGGCGTGCAGCCCACCCCGCCCTCCCCACCTCCTCTCTGGGCTGGGCCAAGAGGCCCAAACAACAGGAAATTATCTTCCCAGGGACCTAGCACTTGCCCTCCGAGTGCCCTGGGCACCTTCTCCTCAGCAACAGTCAGAACAACAACTTCTTGCCAATGAAGAGAAAACAACAACCCATATTTCCACAATGCTGCTTGTCTTCATGTCTCTTTTCTCACTTGGGACCTGGAGGCTGAGCACCATGGACCCCTCTCCCCATCTCCCCAAGATCTGTGGTTTCTGCTCTGGTGCTCAACATTTTCAACCTCTTCCTCCTTGTTCAGTTGTCAGAATCCCCATCTTCTCTGGTTGTCATGGGAGATGATAAGGCAAATGTGAATGACCGGCAAGGCCCCCAGTTTGCTCCCTCTCCTGAGAAGGTTATATTATAGACTAATAGCTCGAGGTATCCTAAAGAGCCTCTGCAACACTAGTTCTGTTGGATGCTCCGGGAAAATGGGGTTCGTGGTCAAATATGTTTAGGGGACATAATATACAGATCCACAATCCTTTATCCACAATGTTAAAGTAAAAACAAAGTCCTGATTCTTTTCAGATTCTTTATTTAACCTACTTAGTGTGACTATCTGCAGATGTATGTGATTACAGGTGATAAGTATGTGATCCACTCTGCTGGGGATGCTATGGAATAAGTAGTACATTCATTATAATATCTTATTAAAATATGCACAATTCTGAATTCTGAATACATCTGGCCCCAAGGGTTTTGGGTCCTGGATTGTGAACTGTATAAATCCCCTCATTTATCCTATCTATAGCATTTCAAGGCTCTGGAAAGATTGTAGACAAGAAACGAACCGTAAAGAGTACTCCCAAAACTTATTTGGCTACAAAACTCTTTGTTCCACTTAATATCTATTAATACCTCAAAGAATTTCCATGTGGACACTAGGAAACATAGGATATTCATAAGAATTTAACTCTCTAACAGTGGATTCTCAGACATAGGAAAAGGTGGATCTTCCTGAAAGCTTTTAGAGCCTAGGTCCTAGGGATAGTTTTTCCTTATTCTCAGGGATAACACTATGGGCAAGACAAAAAACTAGAATAAGGAAGACTGAGGCAAGACTCTGATGACTCATGTGGGCCTGGGACAGGGACAGGGCCTGCTAGAAAACCCAATTAGGAGAAACACCTATGTCAAGAATCAAACCAGAGAACCAGACAAGAACCAGGAGGGAAACAGGTAAAAGTTCAGCTAGAGATCAGATATCAAGACATATGCAAAATTTAAAGCACTCAGGAATCCAAGTACACACACACACACACACACACACACACACACACCCTGGAAACTAAGGCAACTTTTGCCTCATCCTATGAGTTTTTATATGCCTCCTATAAAGATTCACCCATTCTAGAGTATAAAGTATAAAGGTCTAAAAGTATAAAGGTATAAAGATAAGTGAATCTCCTGGCTGGTGTGTTAAATCAGTGAATAGGCAGTTAAGCCACCTAATGTCCTCTCTTGACCCAGGTGGAAGGGATACTAAGGGGTTTATAAGAATAGCAGATTCAGGCAGTAAGGACTTCCAATATACTTCTTGTATCTCTGGTCTCTGGCTGCTGAATGTTATCATTCGTTGAAATTACACATTGGTAAAAAACATTGGGCTCAGGTACCACGTGTCAATAGGGCCAGAGCTAGGACTCTGGCCTGTCACAATATGCTAGCGAGGAATGGCCATCTTGGCTAGTACCTCTTAGCAGTCCTGGGTCTGTTAGGTGTCAGGAAACTCTTCAGAGTTAGTGAGTAACTCTAGGATAACTCATTAATGGCTTTCTCTGAGCTTTAAGGCTGGTGCTTGGGAGTAAGCAGGAGCACACTGGGAAAAGGATGTGCCAAATCCATTGCAGGCTTTGTTGTGGCTGACCCCTGCCTCTTGCTGCTGTGAGTACAGTATGTTCAAGGCCTTTTTAAAAATGTCTCTTCCAAAAGTCTCACGCTCACCTTCTGGCTACCTCCCTGTGCCTGCCCTCTATGGATCATTCTCAATCTCAGGATTTCTTGATCCTGGCACTATTGACATTTGGGGCCGGATAATTCTTTGCTGGGTGTACGTGTCCTATGCATTGAAAGATGTTAGTTACCCACTAGATGCCAGTAGCATCCCCCCAGTTGTGACAACCAAAACTGTTTCCAGACACTGCCAAATGTCTTCAGAGGGGCAAAATCACCTCCCTCTGTTGAGAACCACTTCTCTATATGAATGAGGAGGTAGCATGGCAAACTGAATGTCTGGGTTAGACTCCAGTTCTGCCCTAGGCTAGCTGGATGCCTAGAATCTATGTTATTTCTGATAGGACCCTATAATATTTCTGGCTGAATTTAACCTCTCTGATCCTCAATTTCCTCATAAAATAGAGAAAAATGATAATACATAGTTCACAGGCTTGCTGGGAGGATTAAATGAGATAATTTATGTAAAAAGATCACAGTGCTTGGCACAAAAGAACATTACAATACCTGTGGGTTATTATTTACCCCTGTCCCTCAGGGCTCCACACCTGTTTCAAAGTGACTGCTAACTGACCTTAAACCGCCTTATAAAACATCTTGATGTTTGACCTTCCCTCTCAAATTTCATTTCTTCAACATCACCCCCAAACTCAACACTCCAGACCTACTGACTCCTTGCAATTCCAGGTAAGCAGACAAGATTTTTATGGCCCCTGTGGTCTTTGTGCACATATGTTGTTCCTTTTGCCTGGTACCCTCTTCCTTTCCCCTGGCTAACTTGCTACATACACTTCAAATCTCCATGTGGGCAGCCCCAAGCCCAGGAAGGCTTCACCTCCCAAGTCAGGGCAGAAGAGCCTCCTTTGCACTCCCTGGTTTCTCTACTTACCTGTCATCATGCTTCTGACACTTGCATGATCATTGGCTGGATATCTGAATTGCTCCCCTGACTCAGATATCTATGCGGCAAGGGATAGTACGTTGCCCTATGCAGAGTATCCAGAACCTAGCTCAGTGCCTGACGTCCAACAGGGACTTTGTAATGTTTGCACAATCAATAACTAACTTTATGAACTGCTTCAGCACTAATATGGAAAAAAAAGCCCTCTCTTTTTCTCCTCCTTTCCAGATAACCATGTACTATTCTTTTCATTTGAATAGGTAATATTTGAAAATGGAACAAAATTTGAGTTATCAAAAGGTATATGGAGAATGGGGCACCTGGCTGACTCAGTCAGTACAGCATACAGCTCTTAATCTCTGGGTCATGAGTTCAAGTTCCACATTGGGTATAGAGCTTACTTTTAAAAAAATAAAGGTATTACCTATTTTTTAAAAAGATAGATAGATATAGATGTAGATATATAGATATATATATAGATATGGAGAAGAGTAAGTCTTCCTTTCCCATCCTCCAGCTACCTAGCCTTCCTTCCTAGAGGCCACTATAGTACCATGCAGCCTTTCATTGATGTCCAACTATGCACTTTAAATGGAGCCTTTGTAATCTAGTACTGGGCTTTCTTATGTGCTATCCCACTGTTAGTACTCCAGTCCAGGCAACCAGCATGAGTCTTCCCCATTCTGCAAATCCTACTTTCCATATTCAAGAAAATGGATGCAATGGGACAGGAAACAAACTTTTGACCCTCTTCAAAGGCAGCAAGACAGGAGATGGCAGATGACAGAGATGACAGCAAGGGAGAAATCTGGTAGATCCCAGCACGGTCACCACCTCCATGTCTCCTAAACTGTCTACACACGCACGCACATACGTACACATACCCAGAATAAAAGCAGAAGTTGGACACTCTAGGGGACATCCCCAGGAGCACTGTCGCCTGCAAAGCCCCACCCCACTTCTTGCTACCTTGAGAAATCTGAGGGAGGGGGAGGGTCAGGCCCAGCTTCCAGCTTCCTCCTCCCTCCCCATTAAGAGGAAGCAAACTTCAATGCTTAGTCATTTCCCATGGGGTAGGGCTTTACCTGGGGGTCTGAGTCACCATACAGGTGCCAGCAAGGAAGAGGTGCTGTCCGATATGACACATCTGCTTGCCCAGGAAGGACATTAGCTACTGGGGGTTGTGGGGACCAATCTGACCCTAGATGCTAAGAACCCATACTGTTCTGTGAAGGACTTTGGAGTTCCAGGCCAAGGGCATGAACTTAGGGTAGAGAATTAAGGCTCCTTTCCTTATCTAACACCTTTTCCTTTCTCCTTCTCATTCCCCTCCATCCATGGGGAACCCATGGCTGGTTAGCCAACCTGGCCTTCAGCTCCTAGTACCTTAGTAGGCAAAGCCACAACCTCCCTGAGAGGACAGAGGTAAGTCCCAGGCACTTTATGGGCCTTCAAAAATGTTATTTCCCTTCTCCTCTCTGAGTTGAGGAGAAAGTCCAGGACATGAGGAGCACCAATGAGCATACTGATCCCAACAAGTAGCCTCAGCGCCTGACCAACATTTCAACCATGCCAGGGGCCTCCTGGAGCTGGCCAGAGGTGACCAACCAAATCCTGGGAGAGGCTGGACTCTATACTGGAAATCTTCACCTTGGCATGACTTTCACTGTGCCTTGACTACTATTTCCACTCCTATTAAGCTGCACTAACTGTAGTAGGCTAAATAATGGCTTCCCAAAGATGTCCACATCCTAATCCCTAGGACTTATAATTCTACCTTACATAGCAAAGAAGACTTTGCAGATGTGATTGAGTTAAGGATCTTGAGATGGGGAGATTATCCTAGATTATTCAGGTGGGCCCAATGTCATCACGAAGGTCCTTACAAAAGGGAAATGAGGAACCAGAGTGAAAAGGGGGGAGGTCTTGATGGAAAGAGAGGTCAGAGTGATATGGGACCATGAGCCAAGGAATATAGTCAGCCCTTAGAAGCTGGAAAAGGCAAGGAAACAGATTCTGCCCAGAACCTCCAGTCTTGCTGGCTCATTTTGGACTTTTGACCTCTAGAACAATAAAATAATACATCTGTTTTCTTTTAAGCCATTAAGTTGGTGGTCCTCTGTTACAGCAACAGTAGGAAACTAATACAGATTCTGATACTGGGAGAAGGGTGCTGATGTAACAAATACCTTAAAAGCCAAATGGCTTTTGGAATTGAGCGGTAGGTAGTGGATGGAAGAATTTTAAGTGTGATAGAAAAAAATCTAGGTTCCCTTGAACAGACTTGTTAGTAGAACTATAGAAGGTGAAAATTCTGCTAATGAGGAATGAGAATTAAGTGAGGAGCACAATAGAGAAAACCTATATAGTTTTAGAGAATATCTAAATCATCATAAACAGAATATTAGTAATAATATGGACATTAAAGGTGATGCTGGTAGGGGTTAGAAGGTAGTAATATTTTATTGAAAACTGGAGGAAGGAGGGCAGGGGTCTTTGTTATATAGTGATGGAAAACTTACCTGAATTGCATCCTTTAGTTATATAGAAAGCAGAACTTGTGAGGAGCGAACTTGGATATTTATCTTAGGATATTTCCAAGCAAAGTATCGAAGGTGCAACCTGGCTTATTTTTGTCTTTATAGTAACATGTGAGAGGAAGGAGATAAATTGAGAGAAGCACTATAAACAAAAAGGGGAGGTGCCTGGGTGGCTCAGTCAGTTGAGTGCCTGACTCTTGATTTCAGCTCAGGTCATGATCCTAGGGTTGTGGGATCAAGCCCCATGTCAGGCTCCACACTGAATGTGGAGCCTGCTTGGGATTCTCTCTCTCTCTCTCTCTCTCTCTCTCTCTCTCTCTCTCTCTCTCTCCTCTGCCCCTCTCCCCACCCCCCAATAAATAAAAATGAAAGAAAAAGAAAGGAAGCAGGAGTAATGATTTGGGAAATTCTCAGCCTATCCAGATTGGAAAAGATGCTAAAATTAGGAGATTCACTGTCAGGAAAGAATTCTCTGGAAAGAAAGCCAAAGGTGTGACTAGACAACCTTTTGTTAATGCCTTGGAAGGATCAAAAGGTCAGAGTATTCATTTTCTCAGTGGATTCTTAGAAAATATTAGGCATGTGACTCATGTATCCCCACAACCATCTCAGCAGAATCCAGAAATAGGGGTGCCTATGTGGCTCAGTCAGTTAAGCATCCGATTTCGGCTCAGGTCATGATCTTGCAGTCCATGAGTTTTAGCCCTGCATCAGGCTCTGTGCTGACAGCTCAGAGCCTGGAGCCTGCTTTGGATTCTGTGTCTCCCTCTCTTCTGCCTCTCCTCCACTCATGCTCTGTCTCTCTCAAAATAATAAACAAACATTAAAAACAAAGAATCCAGAAATAGAGGTTGGGTCATCTAGGAAAAAATCTATGGAGGAGACTTTTGTCTAATGGAGTGAATGCCTGTGACATGTATGGGAGACCCACAAGGTTCTTGTGAATTTTATACTGGCAGAAACACTGTCAACTTGGATTAAAAGGGATAGAGAAAAACAAACTGAAAGAAGGTTGCCAGACTCTCAACATTCTACAAGCAAGAAACAAGATGATAAAATAAAATTATTCAAGAAAAAGGAAGAACAACTGAGAGAGGAGGGGTAAGCCCAGATGTCAGAGTCTCAAGCCACAGGATTATTCTCAGGCCTTGAAACCTAAAGGAGTTTGCCCAGCTACATTTTGAAATTTCTTAGGACCAGTGACTTCCTTTTTATTCCATTTTCTCCCTTTTTTTTTTTTTTTTTTTTTTTTTTTGAGTGAGAATATCTATAACTAGTATTCAGTGCCCATCCTGGGAAGCAGATAACTTGTTTCTTGAATTTCGTAGGTTCACAGATGGAGAGAAAATTGTCCTCAGGATGGATTGTATCCAATGTCTCACCCATGTCTTATTTAGAATATTTAGATGATGAGATTTGAGGATTTTGGGCTGATGAGATTTAGATGATATTTTAGACTGAGTCGATGCTCTAATGGGTTGAGATTTTGAGGGATGTTGGAATAGGTATGTGAGTATATTTTGTATATGAGATAAATGTGAATCTTTGGGGTCTGGAGGGCAGACTGTAGTAGGCTGAATAATGACCCTCAAGAGTATCCACCTCTTGAGGGGTCTGGGTAGCTCAGTTGGTTAAGCATCTGACTCTTGATTTCAGCTCAGGTCATGATCTCATGGTACATGAGATCGAGTCCCACATCAGGCTCTGTGCTGACCTTGGTTCCGGCTTTGGATTCTCTCTCTCTCCCTCTCTGTCTTTACCCCCCCCCCCAAAATAAATAAATAAACATTTTAAAAAATATATCCACATCTTAATCCCTGGAATCTGTGAATATGTTAATTACACGGCAAAAGGAACTTCACAGATGTGATTAAGTTAAGGATTTTGAGATGGAGAGATTATTCTAGATTTTTAAGAGATCTGGATCTCTTACAAGGGGATCCTTATAAGAGGGAAACAGGAGGGTCAGACTTAAAGGAGATGTGATGATGTGGATTCATGAGCCAGGGAATGTAGGCAGCCTCTAGAAGCTAGATAAGGCAAAGAAGTGGATTCTACTCCCCAGAGCCTCCAGAAGGAATGCAGCCCTGCTGATCCATTTTGGATTTCTGACCTCAAGAGCTATAAAAATAATACATTTGTGTAATTTTATGTTTGTTAATGTTTATTTTGAGAGATAAAGAGAGAGCACAAGTGTGTGCACACAAGCAGGGGAAGGGCAGAGAGATAGGGAGAGAGAGAATCCTAAGCAGGCTCCTCACTGTCAGCACAGAGCCCCACATGAACTGAGATCATGACCTGAGCTGAAATCAAGAGTTGGACACTTAACCAAGTGAGCTACCCAGGTGCCCTTGTGGTATTTTAAATCACTAAATTGTGATGATTTGTTGCAGCAGCAATAGGAAACTCATAAGCTAACCCTTTTCATTCACCAAGCTCCATACCACTCAAGCCAACCTACTCAATCTTCCACCTGAGGCTGCTTCCACCTTTCTATCTCCTGTAGATTTCCAACTTGACATTTATAACTAATTCCCCCCACAGGCTTCCACCAACTGTTTCCTTGGCATTCCATCGCTTTCTCCTGTTTCCTGACCCTTCCCAGGTCTGCATTAGCCTTTGGTTTAACCCTAACTATACATTAAAATCACTTGGGTGTGGTAGGTGGCATGAGGATGGGAGTGGGGGAGGAGGAAGACTTGTAAAAAATGTTGAAGCCCCGGCCCATACCTATTAAAGCAGGCTCTCAGGTATGTCATTATTTAAGTTCCCCCAAGTGATTCTACTGTGCATACTGTCATTGAGAACACCTGTCTACATGTTGCTCCAGGGTTATCAAACTTTCACATGCATAAGAGCTACCTAGAGAACTCTGAATGTAAATGCCACGGGCTAAGGCCTAGAGAGTCTGGTTCAATACATTAGATACTTATATCCTATTCTTCTAACAAGCTCCTCAGAGGGTCAGATGCAGGTGGCATTTGGAAATTGGAGAGACATTTCCACAGCCTTCTGTCTGCTCCTTCCCCAAAAGAGTCAGCTAATTGATAAGATGAATTCCTTAGATCAATGATTCTCAATCTTTGATGAATATCAGAATCACCTAGGGACCTTGCAAAATAGTTTCTCAGACACCAATCCAGTTTTGTTTAACCAGATTATGGTTAACAAACTCCCCAGGAGGTTTTGGTTCATGCTGAAGTCTGAGAATCAATGCCTTAAGTCAGTGATTCTGGTACTTGAGTATGTAACAGAATCACCTGCAGGGCTTCTTAAAACACAGATTGTTTGGTTGCACTTATAGAATTTCTGAGCCAGTTGGTCTGGGGTAGAGCCTAATAATTTGCATTTCTAACAAGTGCCAGGTGATACTCAAGTTGCTGATTTGAGAACACTTGGAGGGCCACCACTTTATTTTATTTATTTGTTTGTTTGTTGTAAGCTCTATGCCCAACTTGGAGGCTTGAACTTAAACTCATGACCCAGAGATCAAGAGTCTCATGCTCCACTGACTGAGCCAGGCAGGTACCCTGGAGAACCATCACTTCAGATTGACATTTTAAGCAAAGTGTTGATCTCACCATGTGTCTCTATCCATCCTTTCTCCTGATTCTCTCAGCCATGAAAGAGTCTAGCCAAGGAGAAAGAAAGGGCTAAGGCAACTGGCCAAGAGACTCTTGACTTGAGGGGGCTACAGAGGGGCTGTTAGGGAAGGACTTCTGGTAATCTCACCACAGGGGCATCCTGGGATAAATCTAAGAGCTCTTCATGGCCAGTCTCCATGGTGGCCAAATTCCAGTGGAAAATAAAAATGATATGATCAATAGCTGTTAACTCCACATATACATCCAGCCCCACTGGGACTCAAGGGCTTAGAGCTTCCCTGGCAGAGCCTCACAGCCTGTGATAGTAAAAGCTATGCAGGTATAGTGAGTAATAAGAGAAAATCTGAGGTCACCCTTGTCACCAAAGTAATTAGGGGGAAAGCCAAGCTGAGGCTATAGAGTCTTGTTCGTCAGTGGTATTGACCTCAGCTTATACACATGCTCTGGAGAGGAGAGCTAAAGAAACCAAAAGAGCAAAGATGAGAAGAGCCAGGTGAGAGAGGAAAGTCATTCCCTGTCCTTTTATTAAGAGAGAGTGAAAAATTAAGGGCAACTGACAGGCCATAACTGGCAAGGGGATGTAAGGGCTGAGAACCCAACCAGCCAAAGTTCTTACAAAATCCACTTTATTTTCACACTCTGCATGCAGAATTTGGTTATGTGCTAAGTTCACATGACCTGCTCAAACACCAGAAGTCACGTCTCAGTTTTAGGAAGCCAGAAGGCAAATAGCTAGATCCAGTCTGCTGATCCCTTTATACATAGTACAGGCCCATCTACGAACTCACTGACAGTAAATCACAGGACTGGAAGGTTTGGGAAAAGTTTCTAGAGTCAGAACCACAGTCACAAGGCTAAACAGATTTGGGGTATTTACCCCTGCAGGTTTGGACAGAGTCACAGAGGCCATCAGCAGGTCTAGCTTGCCCTGTAGATACTGATCCCCCAAATTCCACCAGAAATAACTCTAGTTTGTTCATGTGCCTGGTAGATATGGCTTTAGGGAAATCACTTATGGTAGAACGTCAGCTGTAAAAGTATACAGTATCTTATCTATCTAAAGGCAGGAGGCTAAGCCAAATGATACCTTCTTTCACCCCCAACCCAGGCACCAAGTCAATCCTATCTTCACAAAATCTCCCATATCTGCACCCTCTCTTCACACCCCACTGCTGCTGCCCTGGTTCAGACCTTTTTCAGTTCCCACCAAGCTCAGTTCAGTGGTCTCTGAACTGGTTTTCCCTGCTCATAATATCATCTAGGCCCAAGAATCTTCTTTTAATTAATCTTTAACACTGTTGCCACACGCCCCAAACTTTTTAATGATTCTCCATCATTATGAAGTCCAAAGTCCTTTCTGTGGCAGGCATGGTCGCCTAGGACCTTAGGTGCCAGCTCTCACCAATCCCGGCAGACAAATCACCTCTACAGAATTGGCTTTATACCCCATCCACTTGAACCACCTGCAGTTCTTTGAGTGCTCCTTGCTTTCTCCTTCCTCTTTACCTTTGCACATGCTGTTTCCTCTGCTCAGATTGTCATTTCTCCCTTCTGTATTTGCCCTCCAAGACTCCACTCTTAGCCATCCATGCCCATTTGCACATCTGACTCATAGTTTCACTCTCACTGTACTCCATTCATCTGCTTATCTGTTTTTCCACTTGACTTTTATTCCACTGAAGCTGAGACTGGGGCTTTTACCTCCATACCCAGTACACAGTACAGTGCCAGGCCTACAAGCAACTCTCAGTAAATGTTTGTTAAATAAATGAATGAAAAATAAATCAATGAATCAATGAATATCTTGAGTCCTTGCCCAGGCCCCAAACTTCATCAACTTGCCTTGAGTGTCCTTCTTTAAAAGTCCTTTTAAAAAATGCAAACATCCTTGGGCTGGTAGCATATTAAAGTTAATGAGTTATTTTAGATTAACTAGGTGATCAGGCAGAACAAGGGCACACACACACACACACACACACACGCATGGGTGCCCAAGGAAAGGAGGTATAAAGGCAAGGGTAGAGAGGGCACCAGAGACAAAACAAACTTTACCCACATTTCCTTTTAAGTGTAAATAATACTGCCTCATATGTACGTGCAGTTTACAAAGAACTTTCACATACTTTATCTATGATGCCTGAAACCAGAAAGGTAGGTTGGATGAGTGTTATTAACTACATGGTACATACAACGCTTAGAGAAATTTGTAACACCCCAAGAAAAGGCTTATGACAAAGTAGTCAAAAGAAAAGAGCAAGATACAAAATTATGTATAGAATGTGAACACAAGTATGTAAAAAAGAAGCAAATATTTTAAAAAGGAAATAAATACATCAGAATGCATTCATTCGATAAATATTTATTAAATATCTGCTATATTCTAGACATTGTGCTAAGTGCTGGGGATATAGTAGTGATCAAAAACACATCGCCTCTCATGGAAGTTACAATTTGGTGGGGAAAAGCAAACATTAATCAAATAACGAATGATGCAGTAAAGGTAAAATTGCAGCAGTTACAAGTGCGTCAAAGAGGTGGTACTTGTTACCATGAGATTATAGACAAAATAGAGGGATCTTATACAGTTATAGGCAGTCCAGGAAAGGCTTCCTTGAAGAAATGATCTCTGAAGCACAAGGAAGAATTTAACTAGTCAAAGAAAGTCCGAGGCAGAAGAAACATCATGAACAAGGGCCCTGTGGTAAGAGAGAGACTGATGAGTAAGAGAATGGTTGAGTAGAGCAAGACTGGGAGAGGGTGGTGCCAGGTGGAGCTAGAGAGGAAGTAGGGGCCAGACACTGCCCAAACCAGCCAGCCAGGAACAATGGGAGTCATTAGGCACACTTGCATTTTCAAAAGATTTCTCCAGAATGAATTGGTGGGGTGTGGGAGAGAGTGGAGGGGGAAATAGAGTCAATGGGGGAGGCCAGTTGGGAAGCTATTGTGGCAGTCCTTGCAGGAGCTGACGGTGACTTAGGCTCAAGAAATGGTGGTGCTGCAAATGGGGAGAAATGGATGACTTCAAGGGCTATGAAGCAAATTGCCAGGATGGGATGAGGGGAGCAAGAGGAGAAAAGCATTGAGATGGCTCCTAGGTTTCTGGATGTGAATCGAGGTGGTGCCATCCCTTGAGACAGAGGGTGATGGAAGAAGTTCATCAGGTTGGGGCCTGAAGACAGGACCAATTTGGGGCAGGTTGTTTGAGGTGCCCTATGTGTGACAACCAAAAGGGGGTGTAAAGTAGCAGAAAATGAGGGTAGGTCTGGCTGGGTATAAGCATTTATAAGTCAACTGTTTATTGGTGGTAATTTAAGCCTGTGTGTGAATGAAACTGTATGAGAGAAAGTTGGGAACAGGAGAAACTCTAGAATGAGAACTTAGGGAACCCAATATTCAGGGCCAAGTAGAGGAGGTTGATTGCAAAGGAAACCCAAGAAACCAGAGACGTTAACAGCAACTATGGAATGCTATGGAAGCATTTTACTTTTATAGTTACTTTTATAATTGGGTAGAAAATTTTAGTTAAGGGGAAAAAAACTTCTTATGGCTCCTTGACCTTAATTAACTTTTTAGATTTTTGAAAAATAGTATTTGAGGGCAAGAGGTGATGTTCAAAGTATTTAACTAGTAGGACTTCAGAGCCCCAACACATGGATGGTAGCTAAAGGAGGGAGGGGTGTCAGAGGCCCTATGCCCTATGGTTGCTGGATCATGAAGTGGAAAGAGGCTGGGTAGCAGGAGGCCACATGGAAGGGATTTCAAACAGCTATTTCTGATTATCAACCCTGCTTAAGGGTCCTCACCAACTGGATCCAACTAGCTCCTTCCCCCCATGCCCCCACCAGCCCTCTGCCTGCTCATTGCCAACCCTCAAACTCTTCTGTCTACTGCAGTGATCTATTTATCATTTCTTCCCTTTTTTAAAGTAATCTCTATACCAAACATGGGGCTTGAACTCATGACCCCAAGATCAAGAGTCACATGCTCCACCAACTAAGCCAACCAGGTGCCCCTATTCATCATTTCTTGAGAATGCCTTGCCTTTTCATGTCTTCACGATTTTCCCTATACATAGAATGCCTTTCTCCTCCTTGTTTGGCAAACTTCTTTGCATTTTTATAGGCCCAGGTAAAATATCACCTCCTCTATAAAGTCTTCCTTGACTTCCCAAGGCAGAATTGTTTCCTCATCATTGTTCCATATACTTTATACATACTTTTATTATAGCATTTATCACGTTGAACTGCAGTCTTGGTTCTGTCTCTTTCACAAAGCTGTGAGTTCCTTGAGGACTAAGACTATGTCCCACTCATTCTTGTATCCCCAGCATCTAAAACAATGTCTGGTGTCCAGGTACTAATTATTTTTTAAAGGTTGTTGAATGACTGCCAATGGGACTGCAAGGTCAGGGGGCCCTAGACTATCTTTTCTCCCAATTTTCTATTTAAAACTCAGCAACAGGGCACCTGGATGGCTCAGTGGGTTAAGTGGTCGACTTCGGCTCAAGTCATGATCTCCCAGTTCATGAGTTCAAGCCCCACGTCAGGCTCTGTGCTGACAGCTCAGAGCCTAGAGCCTGCTTTGGATTCTTTGTCTCCCTCTCTCTAACCCTCCCCTGCTCGTGCTCACTCTCTCTCTCAAAAAAAATAAACAAACATTAAAAAAATTAAAGCTCAGCAACAGTCCTGATACATGCTACAACACTGATGGAAGTGGAAAACATTATGGCAAGCAAAAGAAATCAGTCACAAAAGGGGTGCCTGGCTGGCTCAGTCAGTAGAGCATGTGACTCTTGATCTCAGGGTTGTGAGTTCAAGCCCCACTTTGGGTGTAGAGATTACTTAAAAATCTGGGAAAAAAAAGTCTCTCACAAAAGACCACATATTATATGATTCTGTATATATGAAATGCCCAGCATAGGCAAACCCACAGAGACAGACCTAGATTAGGGGATTGAGGAGATGGAGAGAAAAAGGGAGTGACTGCTAACGAGCATGGGGTTTCTTTTTGAGGTGATCAAAATGTTCTAGAATTGATTATGGTGATGGTTGCACAGCTCTGAATATAAAAATCATTAAGTTGTACATTTTAAGGGGGTGAATTGTATAGTATGTGAATTATATCTCAATACTACTGTTATGTGGCACCTGGGTGGCTCAGCCGGTTAAGCATCTGACTTCAGCTCAAGTCACGATCTCTCGCCTAGTGAGTTCAAGCCCTGCATCGGACTCTGTGCTGACAGCTCAGAGCCTGGAGCCTGCTTCAGATTCTGTGTCTCCCTCTCTCTCTGCACCTTCCCAGTTCACGCTCTCTCTCTCTCTCAAAAATAAATTTAAAAACACATTTTTGGGTGCCTGAGTGGCTCAGTCAGTTAAGCATCCCACTTTGGCTCAGGTCATGATCTCACCAGTTTGTGAGTTTGAGCCTGCATTGGGCTCTGTGCTGACAACCCAGAGCCTGTAGCCTGCTTCAGATGCTGTGTCTCCCTCTCTCTCCCCTTCTCTGCTCGCGCTCCGTCTCTGAAAAATTAGTAAATGTTAAAAAAAAAATTAAATAGTACTATTATTTATTTTTTTATTATTTTATTTGTGGCTTTTGTTTGGTTTGCTTGTTTGAGGTTTTTTTGTTTTTTGTTTTTTTTTAAGAGAGAGCATGCATGAACACCTGAGCTGTGCAAGCTAGGGAGGGGCAGAGGGATAGGAAGAAAGAAAGAGAATGTTAAGCAGGCTCCACATCCAGTGCTGGGGTGGGGGATGGGGAGCCCCACAGGGGGCTCAGCTTGATCTCACAACTGTGAGATCATGACCATGAGATCATGACCTGAGCCTAATCAAGAGTCAGATGCTTAACAGGTGCCTCTATAGTATTGTTATTTAAAAAGCACCTCAGCAACTTCTCCCACTGTATCTGATTCAAAGGGAAGGTTCAAATGTTTGCTGCTGGGGAGGAAGATGGACACACTGGGGGTGAGTGTGGAGGAGCAGATGAGGGGTGTGGTGTAGGGGGTTGGCTTGGGAAAGGCAGAGCATAAGTGGAAATCAAGTTGAGTCCTCCTAATAGAACGGGCCACAGAATATTTCAGAAGGAGGGCTTCTGGTGTAAACGGAAACCACTTCAATGAAATCAGGTTTCAGAAAAAAGAAGGATGAGGTTAGCTGAGAAGAGTGAAATTTTACTTTGAAACTAGTGGCTGAGTGTGGTCTCCTCATTTGACCTGGGAATCTTTTAAGAGAAAAGAGTTATAATATAGGCAGGGGTGGAAATACTAATACACTTAGCCTGGAAACCCCAGCATCTCCGAAGTAGGGAGCTTGAAAGGGGGTGCTCTCCTTTTCCCAGGCTGGGCCCTGCCAGGAGGTCATAGGAAGCCAGCTGAATCCTGTCTCTGCCACTTACCAGCTGTGATGCCTCCGGCAAGTCTCCCTCTGTGTTTCCACTTTCTCTACTGTAAAATAGGGCCAATGATAGCACCTTCCTCATAGGACTGTTGTAAGGATTAAACCAGACACAGTGTGCAATACAGGGGTGCTTGGGTGGCTCAGTCAGTAGAGCATGTGACTCTTGATCTCGGGGCATGAGTTCAAGCCCCATGTTGACCATAGAACTTACTTTAAAAAACAAAACAAGGGGCGCCTGGGTGGCTCAGTCGGTTAAGCTCAGGCTCAGGTCATGATCTCGCAGTCTGTGAGTTCAAGCCCAGCATCGGGGTCTGTGCTGACAGCTCGGAGCCTGGAGCCTGCTTCAGATTCTGTGTCTCCCTCTCTCTCTGCCCCTCCCCTGCTTACACTCCGTCTCTCTCTCTCTCTGAAAAGTAAACATTAAAAAATTAAAAAACAAAACAGTGTCTAATACATAGTGAGGACTAGAAGAAGGAAGTCCCTAAGGTGAGTGACAGGTTAATATATGGAACCCTGAAACTGGTTGCTGGAGAAGTGGCTGTTCCTGATAGTCTTGAGAGAGAGATTAGGGAAGAGATAGTAGCTGGCAGGGGAAGGGGGGAGTCAGGTCAGGGTGGTGGCTGGGAAATGGTCTGAAAAGAGCAGTGTCATTGCTCAATCCCACCAGTGGGGCTCACACTTCCTGTTTTCAGTGTCTGTGAGCCCAGATGCTGGAGCTGCTCATGTTGGAACAAGATCTTTCTTGGCCCCTCAGGGGAAATGCAGAGGCTGAGAAGCAACTCAGCCTGGGCTGGGTCCCTTAGCTTCACATCATGCCTTTTCTTTCCTGGCAAGTTTCAGCTCCCACAAAACCCACAAATGCAATCCTGGGGTGGAAGAGAGGGGGCTCCCACTCAATCTATAGTTTTATAGTATAAGCCATCATTTGTGTGCCTTTATTAGGTGCCAGGATTATACTAAGAAATTTGTGAACTCACGAATCCTTATAACATTCTTGGGAGGTAGATATTACGGTCTCTTTTTTTCAGATGGGGAAACTGGGGCACAGAGAGGTTAAGAGTCTTTCCCTTGTCACACAGCTAGTGTCAGAGCCAGGGTTCTAGTCCAGACCACTTGACTCTGTAACCCATGCTCTGAACCACTGTATCATAGTAATAAGACAACATGCCACATTAGAGGGACTAAAAATGAAATACTCTGGGTCCCTGACCTCCAGAGGCCCATGATCTAGGTAACCTCTGAACAGGAAGCCCAGGAGACCTTGCACCCCCAAACCCCACTCAGAAAACTGATTGCTCATGCAGAGAATGCATGCTGACAAATCTTGAATTTACTGAGCCCTTCACATAATCTGGCCAGTTGTCCCCAAAGGATTTCAATCAGGAGTTCTTATAAGAAACACCTGGGAAACTTCTCTAACATCACAAGCCCTGGCACCAGTCCTGACCTGAATCACAATGTCTGGGGGGGGGGGGGGAAGGGGGGATGGTCATGTATGTATTTTTTAAAAGGTTTTCATGTGACTTGGTTAAGAAACACTGCTAAAAACCATTAACACAGGTTGGAAATCCCAACACTTTAGCATCCAACTATATCTCCCCACTTCTTCAGAAACTGATGTTTGGTTCAAAATATGTGGTCACCTCTATTAGGATACTACCTAGGTTTAGATTCTGGGTCCTCTGATACTAGGGATAGCAGTGACTGGTCATGAGCTTCATTAACACACTGAGAAAACTCAGCACCAGCCCCTCACACAGATGATGGGAAATTGTTTTCTATTCCCTGAATGACACAGACCCAAGCCAGACTGGGTTTTGAATCAGCAGTTTTCACTCATGCCAGTGTTCTCCTAGGTTGAGGTCAACCCCAGGATTGTTATGGGCAGAGCAAAGAGAATGTGGTGGGACTTATCCTAGAGGATCACTGTGTACAGCCGTACAAGATGTGCGTTGTACAAAGGCATCAGGCTAAGGAGGGAATTGAGGGCAGACATCCAATCTGCACACTAGGCTGTACCGTACATGCTATGCAGGACCTATTCTACAATTCTTCTAGCCTCTACTTCTCAAAGTGCCATTAAGTCCGGAGATTCAGCCCCCAAGGAACTCTGAGGTATATGCCGCCATCATCATTTTCCACTTTTTATGCTCCCCAACTTCCTCCCAAACAAGTACCAAGAAAGAACCAAAGTCTTCAGAAAAATCATATTTTTTGATCATATTTATTCAAAATTACAAAAATAGATATAAATAAAAATAGCAGAATATAATTATTAAATATTCAGTGTATAGGAGTGGTCCTCACTTCACCCAGTGAGGATTGGATAGACTCAGCTGAAAGGTCAGAAGGAATAACTGGCCAAGAAAGAACATCTATGTAAAAGTGAAACTGAAAATTTAGTGCTGGTCACGGGCCATGCCCCAGAATGATACATTCATAGGCATCACATGAGAGACTCAAAAGGACATAGGAGTCCATGACCTCTCCAGACAGACCATTCTATGTGGCATCATAGTCCATTCAGTTTAGGAAAATATCTAGACTTGCAGTCAGACACAGGAATACCAGCTGTTACTCATTCACACTGACACAGCCTGTGCACGGGTGTGCAAACATACATACACATATATAATATTTCCTGATACATTCATGGAATGTCAGAGCCCTTCCCTAAGTCATTAGTGTCTCCACTCCCCAAACCACTGTTCCACAGTGGCCGAGTTCACTCAAAAGACCTCAGTTCTGTTCTACTTCCTAATTGAGAAATTGTTCCTTTCCCCAACAGTGGGTCTCATGAATGCCCACTGTTGGGGGAGCTGGCTCTCCTTCTAGCTGTGCACAGGAAATGGCATTTTTAACTCCAGGAGGCTTTAGTTCCGAAAAAGACAAACTACTGGTCAATACCATCCTGGGTCAGAACGAGCCCTCCATCCTGGCCACAGAGGATCTGGGCACTCAGCACCCAGGCCTGTATCTAAGGATAAAGCTATTGTTGCTCACCCTGGCGGGCGGCACATGCAAAACCATCTCTGCAGAGCCTATCTTCCTCAGTTTCTTCCTTATATATAGCTGATGCAGATGGTTCTACTGCAAAAACGACAGCATGGGAGTGGGTGGTACCCTTCTCTTCCCTTGGCTCCCTGGGGAGCCTCACAGGTCTAGGCCATTCTGCTCCCCAGTGTGCCTTTGGATCCAAGGCAGGAAGCCTGAGACTCTTGTGTAGACGCCCGGCTTGTCCTTCATGGCACATCCACTGCCCCAGCTCACAATCCCAGTCAGAGTCAGGCGGCCGTGGATAGAGCAGACCAGAGGGCCCCCAGAGTCTCCCTGTTAAGCCAAAGACACAAAAGGTGAGCCCAGAGAGAAGTGAGGAGGGGGCCATCTGATCCAATCACCCAATCATACGCAAGAGAGAGAGAGAAGGGAGAGTTTCTTAGAGTCAAAATCCTTAGTGACTCCCCACTTTCTACCACATAAAGTTTAAAATGCTCTGCTTGTTTTTCAAAGCCCTGCTATCTGCCACAATTCCATCTACATTCTCAGATCCTTTTCCTCCCCATCCTGGACTATGCCATGTTCACCCATTTTTGTATCTTTCAACTGGAACATTTTCCTTTCTTCCCTAGACCTCCTCAAATCCCTGCAGAGTCACATTCTCTTTAAAGCCTTCCCTCCAGTTGGCACTCACCTTCTGCTCCCAAACGTCTAATCATTTACAATTCATACCACACCCTGAGCACTGAGTTGTATTGTTTTCTATTGTTTTCCTCTTTCTTGTGGTCTTATTTCTTTCCCTCCCCAGTGCAAAGTGTCTAGCACAGAGCCAGGCTCACAGCAAATGTTTGGGAAACATATAAGGGTTAGTTTAAACTAAGACCTAAGCTCCTAATACTGGCTTCTTTGGTTGGACAGAGGCTCCCCAAAGCTGGCAGGTACAGGCCCAGGAGCCCTGGGGAGGTTTGGGGGTGACAAGGAGAGAAGCTAGAACTCTCACCTGGCAGGAATCTGTTTCCCATTGTGGGTCAGCAGCACACAGCATTTTGGTGGTGATTTCAGAGCCGTAGTAGTGGGGCTGCTGACACTCCTGGTAGGAAATCAGCTTCACAGAAGTCATTTTCAGCTGCTCTGGATAGAGATAGTCAGCTGGAGGGAGGAAACAAGGAGAAGTTTACATTAAGCTGTATATGTCTAGTCTTTCCACTGGGACTCTCTGCTGGAGTGAGGACCAAAAAGTGTCCTCACCAGGGAAAACCTTTATTCATTTCCACCCAAATCTGAGCCTTTACTCCATGTATAGCCCCTCACCCCCCATCTATTTACCTTTATGGCCCATTACTCCCTAAACAGGGCTCCCTACTCCATCCCTGGACCCGTCTGCTACCTCCACAACGCTCCCATCTCCATCTCTACGGTCCTCTCTTGATCAAGTTGAGTTCACTTCCAGGTTACAACCCTCCCTCAGAACCCTCTCAGCCAGCCCCAAATGTCACTTACTGGTATTCTCTTTTCCAAAGCCAGTGATCTCACAGCTTGTGCCAAAATGAGCATCACCATACGATGGGGGCAAACAGATGGTTTGTATGGACCTGGATGGCTGTGCACACTGGCCTGTGTTGGATCTGATCTTCAGCAAGGCTGGCGGAGGAGGGAAGCAGGAGAGGTCAGGGGGAAAGATCTCCACCTGGTCAGTTGGTCACCATGTTTCGCCTCCAAATGCTGAAGGACTGGCTGTCTATCCCTAAATCGGTTAGGGTCAGAGATCATCCTGGAAAGTCTGCCTGTAGCTTATTACCTGAAACAAGTCTCCCCTGTCCCATGTCTCAAGGGCTTTGTTACAGCTGCCAACAAGAGCTTGGCCAGCCAGAGCCGCTGTATACAGCCATATGGTTGTTTTCTGTGAACAGCCCTGGCTGATGTAGATGAGCTGAATTCAGCCCAATGCTCTAAGTTGCAGATCCTGGGACAGGCAGAGGTTGTATCCAACAAAAGATGGGGCCTCCCAGCCCAAGCCATATGCCCACAGGGTCACTGCCATCCATAGGAGGCTAAATGTTTGAAAATTTAAAGACTCTGCAGAGGAGCAGCAGGCCCTTCACATATGTCCTTTTGTTATATAAAGTAGGCTTTTCAGTTCCCCTACAACCTCAACCCCCCACTTGGTTCTCTTTTTGGACCCCTCTTCCTCCAACCATCATCATTATGGCAGATAAGGGTTTTCTACTCACCGATATCATTGTGGTGAGCAAGAGTGTCAGCACTATAGTCCTCATGCAAGATGAGATTTTCCACTTCAAACTTCATCTGCCCAAGTGTATCGGAGTTAAGCTTTGACCGACCCAGGTAGACAATGTAGTCCTCCTTCTTCGGGTTATTACTGTGGGAGGGGAGACCTGTTAGATAGTCTGATCTCATGAGATCTTGTCACTTCCCCTCCACAGCGAGCTCAGAGCATGACTTGTCCCCAAGGCCATGGGCCACATGGAGAGGGGCTAAGGGGGTAGAATTTAAGCGGAATCCTTTGCTGGGAAGGAGAATGGGATGTGTCTGGGGTAAGGTAGGAGGGTCAGGGAGAAGAGACAGAGGGACGTACATGAAGCAATGTGTGGCGCTGACCACCCAGCAAGGACTGATGAGGCTGCCTCCGCACAAGTAGGTGACAGAGCCTCCACGGTGCCTCCTATAGATGGCTGCAAACCAAGGCTGGTTCTCGATGGTGGTGAATTCTCCCCCAATAATCTTAAAGCGAGGCCTCAGAGCCTTCTGGCCACACTGAAACTCTGCTGTTTTTGGAGGAGACAGGGGACTTTTTCCTGGAGGAGACAGGGGACGTTTTCCTGGAGGAGAAAGAGAGAGATGTCTTGGGGAGGCAAGTAGGATAGTGTCCCTCTCTTGTCCTTTGACCTCCCAGTTTTTCAAAGCCGGGCAGACCTCCCTCCTCAACTCTCCTGATGGAATAAGGCGATGTATGAGGCTGTCCCCTTCCACCCTACTGTCATAAATAGGTCAGTGACACTCACCAAAAGAGCAGTCGTGCACCATGCACTGTTGGACAAGCTGGTTTAAGCCAACCTGCACATAGCACCATGGCTTTCTCTGGTTGTCCGGGTTCCTGGTAACACAGAGGGGAAGGTGGGGGGGGGGTTGTCATTCCAACCCAGAATACGTTTCCTTCCCCTCCAGGGAAAACTCAGCCAGAGGCCTTGCTTTTCTCATGCTACGATCAGTACTCTTGAAACACAGGATGGTACCAAAGGTTCCTGTGTGGCTACGGGAGGGTCTTTGTTGCCCCACCTCACCTGCAATAATTGTGTTTCCCCAGGCCCAGCTGAAGGGCATCAGATCGGAGGGCATGGTACTCTTTCAGAAGAACGGCAGCAGAGTTCCAGGCCAGGCAGGGCCGGCCCACGATGTCGGTGTTGGCCTTCCCTCGGTAAGAGTGACCATTCCCCTGATAGCAGGTTTTCGATGTATCTAAGGAAGAATGTGAGGATGAGAGATATTAGAAAGAGGAGGAAATTCAGACAGGTGTTTTAGAGATCCTGTCAGGCCTTGCATGATTTCAGACCTGGGAGAAAACACTAGAAAGGATCTCCTTCCATCCCCACCCCACATTTGTGCAGCCACAGATTCATGAGACAGTGTGTCTGTGTACATCACATGGGGATCAAGATGTCCTCCACTCTACCTCCAGCCTTAACTCCTGCCTGCTCTTACATCCCACCCATCTCTCCCTGTCCCCAAATCTCTGGTGTCCCCTGCTCCCCAGTTAGAGTCAGGATATCCATACCTATCTCACAGTGTTCTCCTTGGAATTTCTTTGGACAGCTGCATCGCTGAATGTTGGAGAAGTACTTGTAGGACACACATGTTCCTCCATTCAGGCAACCGCAGTTTGCTGGAGAGCACAGAGGTGGAGGGGTAAGCAAGGAGTGTGGGAGGAGGCAAGGGGGGAGCCAGCCCTGCAACAGGGTCAGGGAGGGGCTGCCCCCTGAGGCTTTTCCAAGATGTCTGTACTGCCAGATATTATGCAAGGGGTGGATACTCACATGCATCAGACACTGGATGAAGTTCGTGGCTGCCCTGGAAATGATGAGAGGGAGGGGAAAGTTCATCAAAGGTGTCATGCTCCTGGGACCCAAGGGGAAGGATAAACTGGCCTCCTGCCAAATCTCACCTTTTCCTCCAGCTCCCTCTGTCTTCACCTTGTTCATATCTAACTAGCCCTCAAATGGAAGATCATAGGTTTCAAGCAGGGAGAAATGGATTGACTCAAGCAAGCTAGGGTGCAAGAGAGCTAGGCCAGCCTCTGCAGTTTCTTCTTCCCTTGGCTGAAGGTGTGAACTCCCTTGGTTCTCAGGGTCCCCACAGCCACACCTGTCCTATTTTCCTGAGAGGCTAGCCCCCTGTAGATGGAATCCAGAGGACCCCAGCTCCCTATGCACCGCTCTCCTTCCTTCCCCTGACGCTGTTCAGGAGTCCTGCCAAGCCCCCTCCCGCCGCCATAAGTCAAAGCGGGGAAGCCACTTACTTCGGAGTCGCTCACCACCAGGACACAGAGGAGCAGGCAGGTCATCAGGATTCTCATGGTGGCCAGGCTGGGGCTCTAGACAGCACTCTACAAAGGAGGGAGAAGTCAACTTGAGGAAGGAGCAGAGGAGAGAGAAGGCGTGCCGGGTGGGTCACCGCAGTTCAGAACAGAAATTCCAAGGTCTCCCCAGAGGCGCGCCTGCGGTGACCAGGCTTCCCAGGCCCCGCCGCCTCTCCTCGCTGGAGGCTCAGGGGTTCCGGCACCCGAAGGGGATGCACAGGCACCGGGAGCGGTGACTCGGACTCTGCCGCTGCGGAGCCGGGCCGCTGGGGCAGCCGGGGTAGGGGGAAGGGAAACCCGCAGGAGCAGCCCTGCGCAATCAGGGTGGCCTGCACTCACCGGCGGCTACGGCAGGAGGGACTCGGCGCTGGGACGGCAGAGACAGGTTGACACTGAAATCCGAGGGGCTCTGGGGCTCCAGCAGTTGCGCTGTGCTGCTAGCCCGCCGCCGGGCTCTATATCAGGACCCGCCCCAGCCCTGGCCCCGCCCCAGCCTGGGATCTCCCCAACCCCTCCCTTCTCTCCGCTTCCCTGGGGAAGTGTGTTTCCTCAACCTTGTCTGAGAATGAGGGGCTGCGCGGTCCCCAGGGGAGGGGACGTACGAGGTCTGAAAACAGAGACACAGAGGCATCTAAATTCCTCGCCCTCTCCTCCCATTCACCTGTCCTGGGCCCCATCCCAGTGCATGGGGCCTCCGAATTGCTCTTGGGAGACTCTCCGTCCAGCTCTGATGTCTCTCCCCAGATCCCCTAAACAGCTCTTCTCCAGTCTTTACACCTTTGGGCCCCAAACCCTAACCCTAACCCTGGGAGAATGATTCGGACCACTGGGTGTGGGGTCATAGTCCGCAGCTCAGAGAGCGAAGTCTGTTTCTCAACGTGAAAATGCACGTGACACATGCTTGCTTACTCCCGCTAACAGGAGCTGTTGAATCGCAGCTCCCCGAAATTCATCAACACAACCAGTGGATAAGACAAAGTTGAGTTTATTGCTTACCGTCCTAAGGGCAGGAGCAGCGGGTAGGCAAGATCGGATTTTATTGAGAATTTAGAGTTTGGTTTAACTTAAGGGTAGCCTTTCAAAGTGAGGGCTTGGTAAGGATTACATAAGGATCACACACGATATATTATTATGAGATTGTGAGAACAAAGTCTAAGGGCACAAACTGTTGATGCTTTCTATTAAAGTATTGATGGATCTTTCAAAAATTTCCTGTAACAAACAATCCCTTTATTTGCCTGGGCCAGAGTATAGTCAGTTAATAAAGACAATAGAATGTAAAGCCTTATTAAGGTAGACACTAAGCTGTGGAGGGGCAGGAAGTTCTGTTTTCACATCTGAGGAGAGAAACTGGGGAACTGGAGGACAAGAATGAGATTTGTTTTTCACTCTATGCCTTTTTGCACTGTTTCAACTTTTGAAAACATACCTTTATATCACCCATTCCAAAAATATAATTACAGGTTTTTTTTTAAGTTTTTAAAATTTATTTTGAGAGAGACAGCATGAGTGGGGGGGGAGGGCCAAAGAGAGGAGACAGAGAATTCCAAGCAAGCTCCTTGCTTCCAGCACAGAGCCCAACATAGGGCTTGAATCACAAAACTGTGAGATCATGACCTGAGCCGAAGAAACTAAGAGTGGGACACTTAACCGACTGAGCCACCCAGGTGCCCCATAATCACAGATTTAAAACAAACAAACAAACATATGTATTGGGGTGCCGGGTGGCTCAGTCGGTTAAGCATCCCACTTCGGCTCAGGTCATGATCTCACAGTTGGTGGGTCCCAGCCCCTCATAGGGCTCTGCACTGGGCTTGGAGCCTGCTTGAAATTCTCTCTTCCCCCTCCTCCTCCCCCCACCCCTATGTCTCTCAAAATAAATAAATAAACTTTAAAAAATGCATATGCTCAGTTGGCTCAGGTCATGAGGTGACGGTTGGTGAGCCCCGTATCAGGCTGTACCCTGACATTGTGGAGCCTGCTTGGGATTCTCTTTCTCCCTGTCTCTCTGCCCCTCACCCACTTGCTCTCATACTCTCTTTCTCTCAAAATAAGTAAACTTTTAAAAAAATGCACATGTATTTAGTATTCTAGACTTCACCATAAAGCCTTGTTTCTAATGAGATAAAATAATTGCTTATCAAACAAGGTTGGCCTCCAGAAAGACAGGCCATGTGTAAAGGACTCCACCCGCTTTACCTGCCCGAAGGCAAGCGCACATAGTTGTAGAGCCATGCACATTCACATATCTCTCAGGCATAGCTGAAGGAGCACAGCGGGGACTCTGAGGTTCAGTCAACCCTTTCCCTTTCCCCTGGTGTTAGGAACCAACACCTTCGTGAAGGAATGGCTTGGGGTGACTTCCTTCTATCCAGAGGGACTGTCCCCTTAATGGGAAGAAAGAGGGCTGTGTCCCTGTAACTCATTAGCATCCTAAAGCCAAGCCCCAGGCTTGGTCCCTCTTTCTGCCTAGGCCTACAACATTTTGCTGCCTGGCAAACCTGAACCTTGGGTCTGGATCCACTTGAGAAGGGAAGGAGGAAGGCAGGGAGAATGCCAGTAGGAAGGAAGAAAGCTTCTTTGCTCTGCTCCAGCCAGAGGCCTCAAGATGCCAACCTCTGCTTGGGGGAAGTTCAAGTTAACCATTCAGCTTTCGTGAGGAAGGTGACCCATCATCCTCTGGAGAGGGTTTTTCTGTGTCCGGCTGAGCTGCCAGCTCTCAGGGAATGGACTGAGTCACAGGTGCTAGAGGCTTCAGAGCTGGCCTGGCTACTTCCTCTAGAAAACTGAAGCATGTTTTGTTTGGATTTAGAACCCATTAATTGCAAATAAACGTGATCAAAATGTAAACAGAGATGTTGCAGCCTGAGGACTTACCCCGAAACTGCTAGGTTAGGTATCAGGAAATTCCCAGCACACTGTCATGATTCACAGAGCACCCCCAGCAGCTCTCATGACTCCAGATTACTTGGCTGGAGGCTGTCATGCTGATTCTTGAGAGCAGGATGACCTCATTTCCTCCTGGACAAAGAGGCTTGGAGACCGTTATGCAGCGTGACACTCTTCTTCCCTTTTCTTCCCCCTGCAGTGCCTTCACCTGGTTGAACAATCCTGGAGCCTCCAACTCTTTACTGTCTTTCCACTGTATGATCTTTGGTGCTCCCTGAAACCTCTGTGTCCTTCTTTTGGTGCACAGCCTGTGCTAGTCTTTTCAATTCTTCAAGGGCAGAGACCACATCTTAAACATCTTTGTCTCTCCCTCAACCCTGGGTACATGCCCTGTTCATGTAGGTGTTTTATGAGGAATGGATCAGTAAACAAGTGGCAATAGAAAGCTTTGGGGCACCCTGAAAGTTTTCCTACTCTCTTTCTTGCAGTGAAAAATAGTACTGGTATTGTTTCTGTCTTGTGCTAAAGAGCAATTTGACACAAACTATTCCTCTTTTGTTTTAAACAATTTTTTTTGAGAGAGAGAGAGAGAGAGAGAGAGAGAGAGAGAGAACACGCCTGTGCCTGAGAGCAGAGGATGGATAGAGGGAGGGGAAGAATCTTAAGCAGGCTCCACCCCTAGTGCAGAGCCTGGTGCATGGGGCTTGACCTCACAACCATGAGATCATGACCTGAGCCAAAATCAAGAGTCAGACATTTAACCAACTGACCACCTAGTTGCCCCCAAACTATTCCTCTCTAAACTCTTAACAGCCTTATGACATAGCTGGAAATCGTGTCCATTTTGCAGATGAGGAAAATGAGGTGGAGAAAAGATACACACTTGTTGAGTGGCAAAGCCAGCACTAGGACCCAGGTTTTCTGATCCTTATTCCCATGCTCTATACCTCACTGCCTCCATGGAGAAGGGAATAAGACAGAATGCTGTGAAGATGAGCGTCAGATGATGTACAATGTTCCAGCTCAGGGGAGCCCTCTTGCTGGTTTTGGGACCACCTTCCAGAATTCTCCTTGGGCTATGGGCCCCTAGTTCTTGGAAAGTCTGCACTGTAGTATGGGTTAGTTGCTTGCCTGAGTTCTAAGAACTAACTTGGTGGTCTAGGCTATCTGAAGTTTCTATCGAGGGTAAGAGAATAAGGAGCATAATGTATACGGTTTCATTCTGTTCCTGACTCCCAGAGTCACACCACCTGCCCCCACCTCTGTGTTTCAGAAGACCAAGCTTCGAAGTCAGATGTGGCAACAGAGACTAATGAAGGGGTCTCCTTTCCCAAAGCTTCTTATAAAAGAGCAGGCAGATGCCAGGTGCGCAAGAAGAACCAGGATGTCCAAACTTGGCCTTGAGACTATGTCCAGGAAACTGGGCCCCTGAAAAGGCTATTTTCTGACCAGCAGGAACCAAAGGGAAGCTCACATCAAGGCACAGGATGTATTCCTGGTCTGCTGTACCAAAAATGTTCAACATGGCGGTGACCGGGCGGCTCAGTCAGTTGAGCATCCGACTCTTGGTTTTGGCTCAGGTCACGGCCTGCGTTGGGCTCTGAGCTGGGCGTGGAGCCTGTTTGGGGTTCCCCCTCTCTCTCCCTCTGCACTTCTCTCTCAAATAAATAAAGTGAAAATAATAATAATAAAAAAAGAATGTTCAGCATGGTACTACATAGAGAGTCGCGTCTAGCCTCGGGTCTGCCACATCCAGGCTGAATAACCTCAGACAAGACACTTAACTCTCTTCATCTCAGTTCCTAGCTGCAAAATGAGGCAATGCCTGCTCTGTCTGTTCCTCGCTTTGCAGATTGAATGAGATCATGCTTGTGTGTGTGGAAGTATTTGTTCATTCCTTTATTTATGGACCCAATGCCAAGGACAGTTCTGGATACTAGAGATAGAGGGATGAACTTTTCTGGATACTAGAGATAGAGGGATGAACTTTGTAAACTACAATTCCTACCCTGAGTGCTTGCCTTGCCTTCCTGACTATGGCTGTACTGGGCCAGAAGACCAGCAATTCTCTGGAGTCTGTCCCAGGATTCCGGTTAAGTGGGGATGCTGTGTCCTTAGCCAATAGTTCCCAGCAGCTGGCCAGCTGCATGTGCTATTCACCCTCTATAGCCCTGACTCCCATTCCCTCCCCCACTTCTCTGCTGTCTGTGGCCTGAAGCTCCTCTCTCTTTCCCCTACACCCAGGGCAGACAGATTCCTCTGCAGTTCTGGGAAGGAGGCACTGAATGCCGGTCACATAGCTTCCCTGGGTCTGAGGACTCCCATGTGTGTTTAGACCTAAGGGAAAAGACACTGTTGTCACAGTATGCACTGAAACATGATAGGGGAGCTTCTGGAACCGCTAGGCCCCCAGCAGCCTGTGGAAAGAGTGGGGCAGAGGAAGCCACATACTTGCTTCCTTACTCATGGAAAGCAAAAAACTGCATCCTGAGGTTATAGTCTGTCGTCAGTAATGCCCTAAACAGAGAGGCCACGTTGGTCCCTCCAGTTCAGCCTCTGACCCCTACTCTTTCTCACCCTTTATGCCTCACAATTTCTGTTCCAATTCCTACCCCGCTGAAGTCAATTACCTCAGATCTCTGCGTGAATATTTTGAGCCTTGGCCAAATTTTTCTTCATCTTTAACCCAAATCTGTCTTTAACTTCCTAAATCAGGAACTTGTGTCCTTAAAGGAGTGTTGGTCACGGCTTTCTAGACGTAGATTCTGAGTCCCCTCCAAGAACTAAAGCTAGGTCCTAGAAATTCTGCTTAAGTTACCGTGCTGGACGGCCATGGCTCCTTAACTGGAAGGTAAGGGGATACCTAGGAAGAAAGGACTGGAAAGGGAAACTGGAAACTGGTGGGTACTACCAAGAAGTCGATGATGTTTAAGGAAATACATTAAGCCAGGAGCTAGTATATTAAAAAACATTGCTCAGAAGAAAACCAACCTAGCATCCGTAGCCCATACGATGTATAATATCATGTGCTCTTGGCTCTCCCGAGATGATTTCTATATGCTTCTCTGTCTGTAAAGCAAGTGCAAGCACTTCCCTTTCCATTACACAGAGAGGAAAATAGAGGGCTAATGAAGGGAAGTGAATCATCTGAGTTCATTCACTGAAAATGATGAGATTCAGAATTCACCGATTTTGAGGAAACTCATGACACATTTCCACCCTCTCCCCTCCTATTCTGAATCCTCACCGCCTCCCTTCCTGACCACCCTCAATCCCCACCCTCAGTCTCTTTGTCTTCTGAAGGTGCTTCTTTTCTCCAAACAGTGATTGATACTAGTGTGATGAGGCAGCCAAGCCCTGGGGGGAGGTCAGTTTCCTTTCAGAGGGCACACAGGACGAAATGTATGGAAGTCTGTGAGAGGAGGGAGCAGGGACCCAGCAGGGAGCCCCTGAGATAGGTGTGTTTGTAGAGTGAGTGGAAAAACAGCATGCAGGTAGTCTAACCAGGAGGCTTCTCTTTACTCTGAAAGCAGTGGATGGTGGGAAGTGTGACAGCAGTTAAAGAAGACAGCAGTTAAAGACAGCAGCTAGAATTAAAGCAGTGGATGGTGGGAAGTGGAGCTGGAGGTGCCTAGCTGGCTAAGTTGGAAGAGCATTCAACTCTTGATCTTGAGATCATGAGTTCAAGCCCTACATTGGGTGTAGAGATTATTAAAAGAAAGAAAGAAAAGGGGCGCCTGGGTGGCGCAGTCGGTCCGACTTCAGCCAGGTCACCATCTCGCGGTCTGTGAGTTCGAGCCCCGCGTCAGGCTCTGGGCTGATGGCTCAGAGCCTGGAGCCTGTTTCCGATTCTGTGTCTCCCTCTCTCTCTGCCCCTCCCCTGTTCATGCTCTGTCTCTCTCTGTCCCAAAAATGAATAAAAATGTTGAAAATAAATTAAAAAAAAAAGAAAGAAAGAAAGACACACACTTAAAAAAAAAGTCATTAAAAAAAAAAAAAGGAAGAGGAAGGCTGTTCCCCCCAAGGAGATGTTATAATCTATCCTTTGTTAAAGATAGATGATAGGAACCAATTTTTATTTGCTTAAAATTCTTTTTCAATCTTGGCAACAACTTTTAAGGAAGGTACTTTTTTTTTTTTAATTTACATCCAAGTTAGTTAGCATATAGTGCAACAATGATTTCATGAGTAGATTCCTTAATGCCCCTTACCCATTTAGCCTATCCCCCCTCCCATAATCCCTCCAGTAACCCTCTGTTTGTTCTCCATATTTAAGAGTCTCTTATGTTTTGTCCCCCTCCCTGTTTTTATGTGATTTTTGCTTCCCTTCCCTTATGTTCATCTGTAGTGAAGTCATATATTTGTCTTTCTCTGACTGACTAGTTTCCTTTAGCATAATACCCTCTAGTTCTATCCACATAGTCGTAAATGGCAAGATTTTATTTTTTTTGATTGCTGAGTAATACTCCTTTGTATATATACACACCACATCTTCTTTATCCATTCATCCATCGATAGACATTTGGGCTCTTTCCATACTTTGGCTATTGTTGATAGCGCTGCTATAAACATTGGGGTGCAAGTGTCCCTTTGAAACAGCACACCTATATCCCTTGAATAAATACCTAGTAGTGCAATTGCTGGGTCATAGGGTAGTTCTACTTTTAATTTTTTGAGGAACCTCCATACTGTTTTCAGAGTGGCTGTACCAGTTTGCATTCCCACCCGCAGTGCAAAAGAGATCTCTTTCTCCGCATCCTCGCCAACATCTGTTGTTGCCTTAGTTGTTAATGTTAGCCATTCTGATAGGTGTGAGGTGGTATCTCATTGTGGTTTTGATTTGTATTTCTCTGATGATGAGTGACGTTAAGCATTTTTTTCATGTGTCGATTGGCCATCTGAATGTCTTCCTTGGAGAAGTGTCTATTCATGTCTTTTGCCCATTTCTTCACTGAATTATTTGTTTTTTGGGTATTGAGTTTGATAATTTCTTTATAGATTTTGGATATTAACCCCTTATCTGATATGTCATTTGCAAATATCTTCTCCCATTCGGTCAGTTGCCTTTTAATTTTGTTGATTGTTTCCTTCGCTGTGCAGAAGGTTTTTATTTTTATTTTTTAATGTTTTTTTAATGTTCATTTATTTTTGAGAGAGAGACAAAGAGAGACAGAGCGTGAGAGGCGGAGTGGCAGAGAGAGAAGGAGTCACAGAATCCGAAGCAGGCTCCAGGCTCTGAGCTGTCAGTACAGAGCCCAACGCGGGGCTCAAATCCACAGACTGTGAGATCATGACCTGAGCTGAAGTCAGACGCTCAACCGACTGAGCCACCTAGGTGCCCCTGAAGCTTTTTATTTTGATGAGAAAGAAGGTACTATTATTTTCACCATTATGAAGGAGAAAACTGAAGCTCATGGAGTTTAAGCAGCTTACCCAAGATCCCGCTATAGGTAGGTAAATGGTAGACTTGGGATTTATACTCACACCTGGTTGATTCCAGAATGTGGACAACTATCTCTGAGGCAGTAATGCATTCTGTCAAGAAGGTGAGGGTTTTGGGGGTGATTGTCCTTTTTTCTGGGAATCTTCCCACTTCTAACCACGGATGCTATCCTGGGGTAGCCCCAGCTGTCCAAGTCTTGTCTGTATTGGTTCCTGACTACCTAGCTTCAGCCAGACTTTAATAAAAATGTTCTTCCTCTTATTTAATATAACCAGCCACAACTGGGTCTAGTCAAAGAAGTGATCACTGGGTCTTCTGGCTATGTTTATTATATCTAAGTGGATCTCTGGAACCATCTATGGCCAGTCTTCCCTTTTTGCAACCATTATTCAACCATATTAAGTAATGGGGATACCCAAGAGTTCTTCTGTAGGGAAATAACAATAGCTTCTATTTACTGAGTGTGCATTTTATTTAGCAAGCATTGGGTAACAGCTTCATGTGCACTATCCCATTTAATCCTCAATGAGGGAGATGCAATATCATCCCTACTTTATGGATAAGGAAACCAAGGCTCTGAGAAGTTAAAGTTACAAAGCTAAGCCGATACCTGGCAAGTCAAACCTCAGTTTCTCACTCCAAAACTTGTGCTGATTATCACTACGATAGTGTTGTTGCTTTACCCTTCCCAAGGGAAACAATGCACCCTGTTGAATAGGTGCCCAGGAAATGGTAATAATAAACATTCACTGGGATGTCTAGGTGGCTCAGTCGGCTGAGTGTCTGACTTTTGATTTTGGCTCAGGTCATGATTCCAGAGTCATGGGCTCAAGCCCCATGGGATTCTCTTTCTCTTTCTGTCTGTTTTCCCCACTTGTGCTCTCTCTTTCTCTAAAATAAAAAACTAAAAAAAAATATTCCCTGTTATGTTATCTAACCTTGTCTGATGATAAGAATCACCTGACTTAAAGGTTTAAACAATACAGAATGTCAGGTTACTTCTGGGGAAATTCTAATTCATTGGGTCCAGGATGGGACCTAGGAATCTGAATCCTAATATGCATCTTAGAAGATTCTTACCATTAAACAATTTGGGGAAAATGTCAGTTAATGCATAATTGGGACTGTTGGTTTACTTTTTTATGTGGGAATACCCAGTTAAGTCACAAACTTTCTATTTCCTATGTCTTCTACTCCAACCCTTTCCTTTGAAATAAGGACCAGTATAGAAGTGGGAAAGATCCAGGGCTGGAAGGCCAACTTTTGCGTAGAATTTCTCAGACAGGGATGAATCAAGAAGGGAATGTACACCTGAGAGTCTTGTGCAAACCCGGCTACCCTGAGGCGACTTTCCTGAAGAATCTGTTCTCAAAAAAGCTAATTGCTTCGGCACTTTTGTACTTGTTCTTTTTTTAGATCCTAGTGATAATTCCATTTTAAAAATGTCAGATGTTTGGCTAATGGAGGGACTTTTCTGTACAGAAATTGAAAGAATTTGGGGAATGAGAGTAACCCTGAAAGTCACGGCAGTGGATGAGAATTTGGTTCCCTAAGGTTCAGGAAAATTGGGAGAAACTGGGTAGAGGTGAGAAGATAGCAGAATTGAGAATATCTGTACTTACTTTCCATCTGTGATAGTTCCTCACAGTTCTTGTGCTGGCACCCTTCTGAGCTTTTTAATTTTTCCCTCTAGGATCTTCTAAGTAAAACTGGGTTTCCAGAGCATTATCCCTCTGCAGGGAGGGTAGGAACCACCCTCAGCAACAGTGGGCCCAGCAGCTTGTGGGATAACCACAAAGTTTGCATTTTTAGTCAACAAGGAAATAACAGTGACATTCTCCCTGAACAGACTCTCTGCTCCATGGCATAGTGTCCTAGAATTTATTCAGTCTATGTCATGGCAGTCAGCTTATTCTATTTGGAAAGCAAATTCCAGCCCAAGTTCAAAAATAAAAGAATTAAGTTCAACTCAAGCTGTTAATTTCATACAATCAACCAAAAATTACTTTCAAATACCTAATGTGTACCTAGTGCTGGGCTAGACCCTAAGAGCACACAGAACATACGTGATCTGTGTCCTGAAGAAGTTTAAATCTGGTAAGGAAGACAAAATGCATATATATGAAACAATTAAAATGCTATTAAACAAGATGGTTACTATAAAAAAAGGAAAAGAAAAAAGAAAAGAACAAGCATTGGCAAGATGTGGAAAAATGGGAACCCTTTTCCACTGCTAGTGAGATTGTAAAATGGTGTAGCCACCATGGAAAACAGTATGGCAGTTCCTCAAAAAATTAAACATAGAACAATCATATGATCCAGCAATACCAATTCGGGGTATACATACAAAAGAATTGAAAGCAGGGTCTCAAAGGGATATTTGTACGTTCATGTCATGGTAGTACTATTCACAATAGCCAAGAGGTAGAAGCAACCTAAATGTCCACTGACATGAATGGATAAGCAAAACGTGGTATATACATATAATGGAAATTAGTCAGTCTTAAAAAGGAAGGAAATCTTATCACATGCTACAACATGGATGAATCTTGTGAACATTATGCTAAATGAAATAAGCCAGTCCAAAAACAAACGAACAAAAAAGGCAAATACTGCGTGATTCTACATATATCTTTAGATACAGAGGTATCCAAAGTAGTCAAATTCATAGAAATGGAGAATGGGAATTACCAGGGGTTAGGAGGAAGGGGGAATGGGGGAGTTATTGTTTAATAGGTATAGAGCTTCAGTTTTGCAAGATGAAGTTCTGGAGGTCTATTGCACAACAAAGGGAATATACTTAATAGTACTGAAATGTACATTTAAAAATTGTTAAATGTAAGTTTTATATGTGTTTTTACTATAATTAAAAAAAAATGGTCGGGACGCATAGATGGCTCAGTTGATTAAGCATCCGACTCTTGGTTTCAGCTCAGGTCATGGTCTTGTAGTTTGTAAGTTCAAGCCCCACACTGGGCTCTGTGCTGACAGTGGGGAGCCTCCTTGGTTTCTCTTTCCCTCCCTCTCTTTCTCCCCTTCCTCTGCTCATGCTCTCTTTCTCTCTCTCTCTCTCTCTCTCTCTCTCTCTCTCTCTCTCTCTCAAAATGAATAAACAAGCTTAAAAAATTTAAAGTCAAAATGCTTAAAAAAAAAATTAACATCAAACAGTCTGACCACTGACCAAAACTACAGTAAAAGTAGAGAACAGGCACACTGAAGTTAGAGATTTCCTAGGCCTGAACAAATCTTAAGGGATGGGTCGTGATGGATTGGTAGAGCACAAAAACAAAGAAGTTCCAAACAAGAGTCCTGGAAAAAGACAGAAGCTGGAATAAACATTGTATATCTTATAGAGAGTAAATTTTATATGTCCTTAACTGTGGTGTGTGTATGCATGTGTGTGGTTGTGTGTATACATGTGTACATGTGTATACAAGAGTGAGAAATCTGGTGCAGTTAAGAGTTTACACTGACGAGTAGTGAGAACAAAGTAGAGCTAAGTAGGATGAGTTCTGATTGTAAAAGTTCTTAAAAACCACATGATACCATAGACTCCAGAAAGGCACTATAAGTTCTTAAACAAGGATGTGTATAAGGTTTTTAGTAAAGCTGAAAGTTCCTACTAATCTCAATTGAAACAAGAGAAGCAAAAGAGAGTGACCTAGATTGTGTATGGGCCTGGGCTGGAAGGAATGAGGGAAGGATACCCCCCCCCCCCCCCCCCCCCGAGCTGGGTGCAGTAGTGGAAGGGAGAAATGAAATGAGAGGACACCAGAGGGGAAGTGACAATTCAAGGGAATAGAGGAGAGCCCCTACAGCTGCCTCCATTCTTATTCTTCAGGAGCTTTTGTTTTTCCAAACTTGCGAGGTCATATGTTTTGCTTTAGAAGGAGCCTTAGAAAGGGGGTGCCTGGGTAGCTCAGTCGGGCAAGCGTCCAACTCCTGATTTCAGCAAAGGTCATGATCTCACAGTTTGTGAGTTCGAGTCCCACATAGGGCTCTGCACTGACAGCACGGGGCCTGCTCAAGATTCTCCCTCTCTCGCCAAAGCATAAGAGACTCTTAAAAACTGAGAACAAACTGAGGGTTGATGGGGGGTGGGAGGAAGGGGAGGGTGGGTGATGGGTATTAAGGAGGGCACATTTTGGGATGAGCACTGGGTATTGTATGGAAACCAATTTGACGATAAATTTCATATATTGAAAAAAAAAAAGATTCTCCCTCTCTCTCTGCCCCACCTCTGTTCTCACTCTCTCTCTCTCAAAAATAAACTTAAAAAAAAAAAAAAGAGCTTTGGAAATTTCCTTTCGAGGGTTATACCATGAAATCCATATTTGAAGGTCAATACAATAGTCTCATGGGTTGGAGTGGGAATAATGAGGGTAGAGAGCCCCACTACCCAATCCCAGTGGCACCTGTCAAGTACAAAGGCCATATCTTGGAGCATAAGCCAAGAGCTTTTTCTTGAAGAAGAGGGTGACTGCCCTTGGTGAGGGCTGTGGTTTCAGAGTCAGAGAATGGAGTTCTATTCCCAGCTTCATTGCTGAGTTCATCTGTGCACCAGGGTGAATCACTTCCCTCCATAGTTCTCTCCTCTTTTGTGAAATGCAGGACGTTTTTTTCCACCTGCTTTCACGGAAGACAGAAAAGACAAAAAGAAAAAGAAATTTACACGAGGCACCTAATTTAAGCAAACAGGTAAGGACTGGGCTGAAGCAAAGCCCAGAGCGTATGACAACGTGGGGGCCGGTTTTGACACACTTTGCTCTTGACATCAGAAGTCCGTGGAGAGGACGTAAGTACTAAACAGTACAAACAAATGTTGCCCCAGAGGGTCTAGATTCTGGGAACATGAACTGGGAATCCCAACCAAAATTCCAGGTCTCCAAGTTCCCCTGAAGGAGTCATGAGGCTCATGCAGGAGGTGAATCACCACACCCAGGATCTGTCTTGGAGACCTAAACCACCAAATATGAGCCTCAGCAAAGGAAAGGACTTGATGCAAATAGATCGGGTGCTGTAACTAGAATATAAGCTGTTCCCTTGGGTTCCGATGAGACCAAGAAACAATTTTGCCTAAGGATCTGGATGCTGTTCTAGTTCTGAGGTCAGTGGCAGGTCAAAGCCATAAAATTGGTCCCCGTGGAGTCCTATGGTCTCTGGTCTGGAAGACGATACGAATAAAATAGCTCAGAAGACTGTGGACCTGATGATATTGAATTTGTATTCTTCCCAAAGCCTGTATTATTTCTCAGTCCAACTCTCCGTAAGCAAAAGGCAGAGAGATGGGCAGCAGCTTGCCAGAGCTTGGAAGAAAGACCAGAAAGTACAGGGAGAAAGAAGGGTGGTGACTGCTCATCAGCGATGATGGTTTCTCTGCTACAGGGAAATGCCAACCCTCACAGTCAGGAGAGGTGCATGGGGAGTCCAGAGGGAGGAGCAGACCCTGGGAATCAGGAATGCTTGGAACACTGTATTCAAAAGAGATTTCACACACCCCTTCATATCCATTTGTTTGGCTGTTATCAAAAAAGTGGAAAATAATAAGTGTTGGCAAAGATGTGGAGAGATTAAAACCCTTGTGTATTGCTGGTTGGAATATAAAATGGTGCAGCCACTATGAAAAGTAGTTTGGCAGGTCCACAAAAAGTTAAACATAGAATTACCATATGATTGAGCAATTCCATTCCTAGGTATATACCCAAAAGAATTGAAATCAGGGACTCAAAAAGAGACTTGTACACCATGTTCACAGCAGCATTATTCACAATAGGTGAAGTCAAAAGGTGAAACAACCCAACTGTCCACCAACAGATAAATGGGAAAACAAAATGTGGCATATACATACAACGGAATATTACTCGGCCTTAAAAAGGAATCGGATTCTGATACACACTATAACATGAAGGAACTCTGAAAATTTTATGTTTGGTGAAATAAGCCAGACACAGATTGTATGATTCCACCTCTGTGAGGTATTTAAAATAGGCAAATTCATATAGACAGGAAGTTAAGAATAGAGGTTACCAGGGTTGAGGAGAGAGGGGATGGAGAGTTATTGGTTAATGCGAACAGAGTTTCTGTTTGTAACGTTGAAAAAGTTCTGAAAATGAATAGTGATGATGGTCATACAGCAAAGTAAATGTACTTGATGCCACTGAACTGTACACTTAAAATGGTTAAAAAAGTAAATATTGTGCATATTTTACCATAATAAGAATAAATGAAATTAAAATGGTACATTTTATGTTATGTATATTCTACTAAAAAAGAGGGGGGATCCCATAACACAGGGATCTACCAGGCACTGAGAGTAAGATTCAGAGAAATGGGACATGGGAAGGTGGCAGCAATGATATTCAGAGTCATGAGCTGAGATGGGGATGGGGACTTGGAGGGAGACAAAGAGCCCTGCCCATGAAGGAGAAGGATAAAGTGTGAGAGTCAGAGATGAAAGACAGAGTTGACCAAAATGGAGCCCTATTAGGGAGTAGGGCTGAGTATGGAGAAAGAAATGGGGTTTGGCAGGTTTAATTTTCAAAATGAGTCTTAAGTCTGGGTCTTTTCTTTGGCAGGCACGTGGATTTCCATGTTTAACCACTGCAGGGCTTGTGGTAGATGCTTCTGGGACCTTCATCCACTCTGCAGTGGTCTGCTGGCTGTTGCCCTCTGAGGCTTCCTGTCTCCTTTTAGAGCTGACAGACACCACAGTGAGTCAGTCCTACCAAGACTTGACTCATTTTTGACCCAATTTTAGTAATCAAACACAATACTCTAGAATTTGGCACCATGGCTCAAAAGGTATGGTGGGTATATGGTTGCAAGATCCAGGCTCCAAGCTGCTTCCTGTTGCTATTCCATTTCTTTGTAAAGATTGAAGTGAGCTACATTTAAAATCAGAGAGACTCGAGTCTGAATTCTGTCTTGCCCCTTACTAGCTATGTGTCCTTGGGCAAATTACTTAAACCTCTGAAAGCCATGGTTTCTTCACTTGTCAAATGGAACTGTGGAGCTCTGTAGCCTTGGTGGGGGGATTAGATGAGTTCATGTATGAAGAGCTTCTCAGCACTTTGCTTGTCACAAAGAAATTGCTCAGTGAGTTAAGTTATTATTATTATCACTACTATTAGTACCCTGAGGTCTTTGATTATCTAGGATTGCTTTGCCCCAAGGGCAATGGAACCTTATTCTGGAACTTCAGTAATCCAGACGCCTGTAACCCTGGATTTAGAGCAGGAAGACCTGAATCTGATCTGGGATCCTCAATTTATTAACTGTGTGACCTTGGGCATTTTCCATACTCTTGGTTTCCTCATTTATAAGATGGGGATGATTACATAGAGTTGTAAATTTCAAATCGAATACCATCTGTAAAGGCTTTATAAATAACAACAACAACAACCAAAAAGCATGGATGTATATAATGTACTCAGAATCAGAAGCAAGCCTATTTCAGGGCCAAGGTTAGGGTCAAGATGGGAATCGAGGGTGGGATTGGCATGAGGGCTATAAAAAACAATTATGATAAGGGCACCTGGGTGGTGGCTGACTCTTGATTTTAGCTCAGGTTATGATTTCACGGTTTGTGAGCCAGAGCCCCAAGTAGGCTCTGCATCAGCAGCACGGAGTCTGCTTGAGATTCTCTCTCCCCCTTTCTCTCTGCCCCTTCTCCCCCATCCTCAAAATAGATAAAGAAACTTAAAATAAAAACAAACTGATCAAGATGAGTGTTGGCCTTAGGGGTCAAAATAAACTTTTGGGCTAAAATAGGGAGGGAGTCATGAGCAGGATCACAGTAGGGAGTTGGGTGGAGTTTTTAGTTTGGGCTAGGAATTCAGGCCGGATGGTGCACTCTGTCTGAGCCCTGAGGGATACAGCAGTTCTGTGCAGTGACTCAGAGGCGGCTGCACTACCTGGGATAAGGCACTAATCCAGAGAATTTGGTTTGGGGGAAAGTAGAATGCAGGACTTAACAAATCCCGAGAGACTTATAGAAGAGTAGGCCTTTAGGCAGATAGTCAACTGCAGTAGTTCAGTGACCTCATCTCCTTCATCCTTCTCCCCCTAATGAGCTGTCATATTAAGTACCATCCCATCTCCAGGCATGTCCTGCACAGCGCTGGTCCTCACGGCTCTCATCATCCCTCCACATCTTCCATCATCCACCACCTACCTACCCATCATCATCCATTCAACAAAGATTTATTGGATACTCACTATGTGTCCAGCACTTTGCCAGATCCTGAGGATGCAATAATGATGGGGGCAAGAATGTTGTCTGTCCTCATGGAGCTTCAGTCTAGACGGAGAGGCAGATAATGCAGTTGAAATTTCAATCTTCTATATTTGTGTGTGTTAGTGAGTGGAGGCAGGTTCTAAAATCAGTTCAAAGGCAGGGATTGCAAAATTATTCTTTTTTTGAGTTTATTTATTTATTTTGAGAAAGAGAGCAAGAGAGTGAGCAAGCACGAGCAGGGGAGGGGCAGAGAAAGAGAGGGAGAGAGAGAATCCCAAGCAGGCTCTTCACTGTTAGCTCAAAGCCGGACAGGGGGCTCGAACTCACAAACCATGAGTTCATGACCTGACTCGAAATCAAGAGTTGGACACTTAACGGACTGAGCCACCTAGACGCCCCAAAGATTGCAAAATTACTCCTGAAAATATGTTAAGTCACCAGGACTTTGGCATTTAGACGCACAAAAACCAAGAAATAACAGCTATTTCTCTTAGCATTTCAGGTATCACCTGAGACAGTAGACGTCCAGATCTGGCTTTGAGGGAAGAGCATGCTTTAAATAAAGGAATTTCTTTGTTTCTTTCTCTTTCAGTTGAGTGTGTATAGTCGGGTTTGCATAAGATAACTGCATTAATGAGGGAACTCCAGTGTAAATACAAATTATACCAATATATATGTAATTATTATAAATATGTTAAGGAGGAATACAGTGCACTGTGACAATGTATAGTAGAGGGACATAACCCTCGTAAGGGACTGAATGATATGGAAGGTTCCACTGAGGAGGTGACACTTAGTTTGAGTCCTAGAGGATGAATATGAGTTAGCCTGTCATAAAGGAAAAAAAAGAACTTTTCAGGCAGGGATATTGACATGAGGCAGAAAGGAGCTTCATGCATCTTAGAAACTGAAAGCCAATTAGGTTGATGTTAGATAAGAAAGGGCCTCCCCAAGCCAGTCCACAAAGTGAAGACCTACTCTACACGCTCGGAAGCAGAGAGGGAAGATGGTCTGAAATTCAGAGAATTAAATAATTCAGAGTACAGGGCTAGAGAAACAGAAGAAATCAGTCAACATCTTTCGGAATCACTGGGCTAGCTGCCCTGTGAGATGCAAAGAAGACTAAGAAGTTATTGGAAACAGAGTCAGTGGGACTCACAGCTATAACTAGACATACACCAGGGGCCACAAACGCCAACACCCCAGAGGCTAAGTAGGTAACATAAAGAGTAAAGCAGGCTGAGTGTAGGACAACGTGGGGAAGGGAGTGTAACGACTATGGCGGACAGGAGAGCTCTTATCTTGTTTAAAGGGGCACCTGCCATCGAGCTCCTGCCAATTGTTGCCAAGTGAGAACTGAGGAGCAGTTTTGCTAAATCTTCCATATTGTGGCAGATGCTGTCAGTTCCAGCGTCTTCTGGATTTGGGAGCCCACTCTTCTCTGCTGTACAACAGGCTGGATGTTCCTTATGCATTAACACCACCATTGTCCCTTCTCCCCCACACTGTAGCAGTTCCCAGCCAATAACTGCTGGTTTTGGTGGATAAATATGCTAATGCCTTTGCCTCTCAGGTGAGACAACTGTGAGACGCGTGTTCTACACTGGTTCCCCAAATGCCCCAGCATAAGTAAGCTCCAGATGCCCATATGGTAACTTCCTTGGTAACCTTGCCCTTCTACCATCCCTTCCCTGTCTGACTCCCTCACTCCCTAACTAGAGTTTCCTAGGATCACCTTCCAAATAAACTACTTGCAACTGAAGACTTGTTCTGGGAGAAACCTACATAGGACACAAAATGTTAAGAAATGTCTGAAATCTGGATTTTTTTTAATGTTAAAACTTTCCAATTGAAATTATGCAAGTCAACAAAAAAACAGGTTTAAGGGCTGGATTTGGCCAACAGACCATCAGTTTAGGATTCCTGACATTAACTAAGACTTCATCTTTCTTATAGCAATCACCCAGGAAAGGAATACACATGTCAAGAAAAAGTGCTTAAGGAAGAGTCTGATGAGAAAATTCTAAGAGTGAGACTAGTGCTGTGGGAAAATGACTGCTTAAAATATGGGGAATTAGGGAGCCCTCAAAAATAATGAATGCTACTGCGAGGTTGGCAGCTCCTGCCCATGGTTCCCTGCTGCAAGCCCCCTCGCAGCTAGCAGTTATGGCTCCCACCTGAGTTACACGAACGTCCGTCCTATGCGAAGTCTCAGAGCAGAGGCAGGCCCAGCAGCTGCCTGTACCAAACTGGTTCCGCAGCAAGAGTGGCAAGCCAGGACCTGCAGCTGCAGGGTCCTCAGAGTGAGAATCTCTTGGTTCCCAGTCAGCAACCCTTCCGAAAACTGCAAGACAGCTGCTGTTCTGCATGATCTGAGCCCAGTTCACCTGGCCTCTTGGTGCAAAGAGGGGCCCCCAGAGTATGTGTTTGAGGAGTCAGTGGGGGGTGGGGAGAGCTGTGAGTCCCCCTCCCCACACTGGCACCTCTAGCCAAGCCAACTTTCTAGTAGTCATCCAATTCAGCCACCTAAAGTGCTGACAGGAGGCACTGTCATCCTCTGCTGCATAGAGGAAGACACACCAGGCCCTGGAGGGTAGAGGGCTGCACCTGGCTGGGATGCCCAGACAGGCCCACGGGTGACAGGCAACACCTTATGCCCCAAGCCATCTCCAGCAGTGTTTGCAGAGCCTGTGCTATTTTAGGTTCCTTTGTCATCACTGCAGGCAAACTGGACTGGAGGAGTCTGATTAGAAGAGAAAGAACCGGTTTAACAGAGCTGGGCTGGTGGAGGTTGCTTCCCTGAGTTGGCACCATAGCACCAGGCAGAAAAGCTTCTTCTGAGGCCCAGGACTGGGTTAGGATTCCAGCACTGGCTTCAGAGCTACTTGTCTGATGAAATAGGCAAAGAAGAGGACCTTGAGTTTCAAGGGCTAGCAGCTATCATTCCCATCTTGGGAATAACCATGACAATTAACAATATCTGCTTAAAAATGTACTTTAGAGTATATACATCACCTTCATAGATGTGATCTTATTTTATCCTTACTGCAGTCCTATGGACAAGCAGGTCTTACCCATCCTACCTTAAATAGAAGGAATCTGAGACTCACAAAAGTCAAAGTAAGTGACCTGCCCAAGATCACAGTCTTAAGAAAGTGACAATGGTGGGGCCTGAATCAATCACAGAAAGGGGTTTGGGAACCTAGATTTGCACATCTAGAGGTCTTCGTAGGAAGAGAGGAACTCAGGGAAAGTGGGAGAGCCTTGGCCTTCTGCTGGTGGCCCCAGGAAATGTGGCACTTCATGGATCAGTGGCTGAGAAACAGACCCATCCACAGAACCTGTTGGTGGTCTACACTATAGGGCAATCGCAGCAGGCCTCAGGGCAGCTTCCTCTCCTCTCCTAGCTGGTGGGTGCGAAGGGTTTTTCTGTTCCCCTTATGCCGCCCCCTGAGTCAGCTCTCTGGCATTGCCCTGGCATGTCCTGGGCCCCACGCCCAGGCAGTAAGGAGGTGCTGGCACACTGCCTGGGGAATGCTGCTGTCTTAACTCAAGCCAAGTCCTAGTTATGACCCCTTCCCAGAGGCAGCCCAACAATGGCCACATGGAGAGATTTGACTTGTAGGCATGGGCGAGTCTTCCTCACCCCTTGGACTTCCTGGCATAGGTGGCATTGGGCATACACCTTTACCTAAGGGCCACAGTCTCAAAGGGGATTCAGGGACCAAATACATTTTGTAGACTGGCTGAGCCAGGCTGCTACCCCACAGCCCTGCTTGGGTTTCTGGTCACATCCAAATAGCTAGGGAGGGAGTTGCTTTTGGACAGAAAAGGGGAAAAGAGAGCCAAGACTCCAGCCTGAAGCTGCCTCAGCTGTTTCTGGGGCTCTGACTCAGAAGCTGCTTCTCAGGAATGTTGAGCACATGGGCCTCTGAGCCCCTTGTCCAGGCACAAGGGAATGAACAAGGAACAGCTGGGGTGTGGGGGATGTTTTACCCTCCCCTCTGTTCTCTGAGGATATCTCTCCTAGAGAAACCCCACTGGAATAGATTGAAGGCTCATCCTGGAAGGTCTTGGTCACCTTGTCCAGGAAGGAAGTCTCCTCAGACCACATCAGCCCCAGGGATAGCCCCCAGGGATGAGTGTCTGTGGCTACCAATTTGCACTTGTCAAAATGTTGCATTGCATGGGTGTCTGTCTTTACCTCTCTAGTTATATTCTTTCTCTAACTGTTGTAATTTCCTTGACTTAATGTTTCTGGATAAAAAGGGGTACCCTAAACAGAACATTCATTTGATAAATACATTGATTGACAAATCATCTGAGAAAAAGGAGCAAAGAAAAGAAAGAGGCAAAGAGAAATCAGTGAGAAAACCAGCAGTCTGGGTCACACCCCAAAATCTGGGGAGTCTTTCCTTCCTAAGCAAAGCTCCCAGGCCACTTGGAGAAAGGAGAGAAAAAAAGCTGTGGAGAGGTGGCTTGGCACTTCCTTTCCCCCAGCACCCACCCCAACCCCAGACACCCTCAGATCTCCCAGGAGCCACTGGGAACCGTTCCACCTTGAGAGAGGAGGGGACTCCACAGTGATTCTCCAAATGTGGGCAAAGGTTCTTATCTCTGTCTCTCATCTTTATTTCATTTCTCTAAAGCAGGTAGATATCCCATGGGATAACCTACTTTGAAATGAGACCCAAGGAGAGCTAACTAACCCTGGAACAGAAATCATGTTAGCAGTTTATCACACAATACAATATTTTTAGGCTTGTCTGCATACCTCCTTAGATCATAAGAGCTGGGATCATAAGAGTCTGTTTTGTTGACCAAGCTAGTCCCAGGGTCTAGCATGCTACGTGGTACAGAGCAGGCGCTCAGTAGTGTGCTCCATGCATGTTTCTTTATTTGGCTAATTGAGGGGCATCTGGAAACTGCCAGCATACTCCTGCTATCTAGCTGCTATCAGCAGCTTTTATTCTGGAGCTAACTCATTCCAGGTCCTGGAATCTGATGGTCTATTGGAAGAAACTGAAGCCAGGTACACTGATAGGCTGTCTCTGGGGCTTTGGGCTCTAGGACAGACTTGGTATTGGAAATGACTCCTGGGGTGGGGTCTGCTGAGTAATCCACAGCCCTGATGTCTCTCTAAACCCAGGCCTACTGCGGCCCCTAGTGGACAAGCAGAATCACTACCCTTTTGGGGTGGAGGTCCAGCTCCCTCACCTCTTTGAAACCAGGAGCTTCAGGTTCTCCATCCTTGGACTCAGGGTCAAGAGTATACACCATGGCACCATCAGCAAGATAATGAACCATATCACAGCAATAGACAAGAGACATCAAACACACCAATCCATTAAAAAGCACCCATTATGTACAGTACATAGCACTCTGATAAAAGCATGAGGAGGGGGAAGAAGGAGATACAGGAATAAGCAAGGACTCTGCCCTTAAGAAACCTATGCTCTAAGAAGGCAAAACTAAAATTTAAAGTAAGCAAACAGTGAGCCTGTAATCAGGTGCCAAACATTTCAAGAGCTGAATTCAGAGATTTAGCTTAACCTCTCTGTGCCTCAGTTTTCCCATCTGTAAAACAGGGATATAAAATTTACCTTGCAGAGTTACATGAAGTTTATAATAAGATGATGAGGAGAAAATATGGTGTTATTGTTCTTGCTCTTATTCAAGTAATCTACGTTCATCATAAAAAACTTAGCACATTTAAGGAAGAGTAAAATGTTCACACTGATATCATGATCAGAGTACTATTAATCCAATGATATACATTCTTAATGTGTTAAGCATGTCTACAGAAGCAGGGGCGTTCTGTGAGTGGTATGAAATCACAAGATTGGCTAGAATTGGCTAAGAAGTTATACATAAGCATTCATACATAATTCTAAAGGAAACAGCATTTCAGCCAAGATGTGACCTACTGAAAGCGATATTATTCCCTGCAGATTTCTGCACATATGTTCATCTTATCAGAGGGACATTACTTCATTACCCTACATTAAACAGCACCTCCATCCCCTTCCCCTACTTTGATTTCCTTTGTAGTATTTATCGCCACCTGACATATTAAATATTTATTTGTTTATAGGTTGTCCCTCTCACAAGAAGGTAGGCTTCCTGAGGGCAAGGATAGCCCCTATTGTGTTCACTGCTCTACCCCCCAGCACTGGGAAAAGAAAGGAAGAGAAAAGAAAGAAAGAGAAAGAAAGAAAAGTGAAATATAAAGTGAAGTTGACAAAGGTAGGAGAGCTACTGAAGTAACTCTGGAGGGTGAGGTAAGCCAAGTCTAGGGTGGTGGGAGGGAAATGCAGAAGAAGGAATAGACACGAAGACATTTAAAGGGTGAAATATACTGGTGCTGGTTCCTGATGACACACAGGATGAAAATAATAATAACTACCATTTATTTAGCATCAGGAATTGAGCCATTAACCTACAAATATTATCATTAAATTGTTATGAGGACCCTATAGTGAAAATTATGACACCTTTATTTTACCAGGAAGGAGCATGAAGCTCAGGGACTTTGAGAAACTTGCCCAAGGTCACACAACTAGTAAGTGGCAGAATCCACACCCACATCTGCCTCTAAGTGAGATAAGGGATGAGTCAAAGTTGACTCCAAGATTCTGAACATAGGTCATTGGCAGGATAGTCATGTCACTGTCACAGCCAAAGGAACTGGAGAGAAAAACTGGTCAAGGCAAGAGAAGTAATTATAATAATTAATATTTACTGAGCCCTTAATGTGAAAGGCACTGTTTTACTTTTCTCATGTACAAATAGTGTACTCCTCATAAAACCCTGTGAGGTGAGTTCTATCATCATCCCTATTTTGCAGATGAGAAAGCTGAGGCAGAGAGAAGTCACAAAATGCACAGACTCCCACAGTTAGTAAGAGGAGGAGCCAGGATTTATTTGGCTTTATTGTTCTTAACCACTATGTTATACTCTCTCTCAATCTGATTAATTTGGCTATGGATCATGTTAAATTTGAGGGGACAGCAAGACATTCAAGTGGAATCATCTGGTAAGTAATCATCTCTAGCCCAGATCTGGGATCTAAGACCCTCTGGAGTTGGTCTGGTCACACAGTTGGACATTGGTCCTTCCTGAGGCCTAGCCTGCCTGGCCCAGAGCCAGATACTATTTACATCTTGCTGGTCCCCAGATTTATGTTCTTTTCCTCCACTCCACCCTCCCCTCCAGCTCACCTGACCACCCAGTTTCCCAAACACCTGCCAAGCACTCAGTATCTCAGGGTCTGATTCACACCCTCTTTTTTACTAGCAATGACCCCTCACCTACAACTCCATGTGCCAACATCCTTCCTTTCCTTTTAGGTCATCCAGTTTTTCCAATTGTTCCAACTGATCTGATTGCTCCCCCATTAAAATCCCATAGTACTTTGCTTTTTACCCCCCATGCATTTATTATTGAGTAACTACGATGCCCCAGGCACTTTAGAGGATACAGGATAAACATAAACAGACACAGACCCTACCCTCATGAAGTCTGTAGTCACACAAACACATGTAAGATTATACTTGGGACAAGCGCTTTGAAGAAGTGGTGGATGGAACTTTGCGGCTGCCATTCAGGGATCTGATGTAGTCAAAAGGCCAGGGAAAGGTACTTGGAGAAAGTGGCACCTGAACAGAGAACTGGAGGTTAGGCAAGGGAAGGGAAATGTGATGCAGGTAGCCATTTGTACTATGGTACTTATCTTTTGTTGTATCATTGTTTTATTATCGTGCTTATCTTCTTGCCTCCAGTGAGTAAAGCTCCTTTGAGGCAGGGCCTATTTCTGGCCCATCTTTTTGTCCCCTATAAGAGTTAGCACTGACGCCTACCTAGGGCTGTAAGACTATTGTCTAAATGGACTGAGGGGATATTGGCTGTCCCAGAACGCCTCGGCAGAACCGAGGACATTGGCTGTGTGCAGAACCCCTCAGCACAACATCCCCAAAACCTCAGGGGCACTAAGAGGTCACCCTGAGCCCCCCTTCACCGCCCTCTATTGTGGTAAATAAGGAACAGCATCATCTCCAGCTTCAGGCCCATTTTTATGTCCACTCTTGATGAAGGTATCTTCTGGCATTGAGCTGGGGTTTCAGGTCTCATGCCTTTGTGAGCATGAAGGCAGCCTGCCCCTGAGAACTACCTGTGACCCACAGCTTGGAAGGAGCACCAGGGTAGTTGTACCAGGACAGTGGGGTTTACTGGGGTCTCCAGGTCCTGTTAACCTACTGCTTCCCACTTGCCCTTTTGTTCCTGCCACACAGTCCTTCTTTCCACTCCTCCAATATACCGTGACCAATTTTGTTTCAGCCTTTTGCTGCAGTTCCTTCCACCAGGTATGCTTTTGCCCCACGTCTTCAAATGACTGCCTCTTTATCCTTTAGGTCTCCCTTAAAAGTCCCTTTCCAAGAGTATCCATGTTTGAGTACCCCAGTTAAAGAAATTCTCCATTCCTCCCTCACTCTATCCCATTACTTTATTTTATTTCCTCTGTGGAACTTACTCCAGTCTAAAGGGACCACTTTCTAGGCTAATTGCTTGCCAACAGTACAGACTGCATTACAGTCCATACAGGACTACATTACAGTCCAATGTAAGTTCCATGAGGGCAAGAATTTTGTCAGATTGTTCTCTTAGGTTCCCAAGTGACTGGAACAGAATAGTGAGCAACAAGATTAAAGAAATGAATGAATGAATGAATGAATGAATGAATGAGTGTCTCCTCTGAGTAAGTATCTGGATTCAGGACTAGGATTAGATTGGGATAAATCCACCTTGGGTTTAAGATTCCAATCTGGATCCCATTGCTAGTATGATCATATCTATATTGAACCCTGCATGCCATTTACTTCTCTTCCACCTCAATACCCACTTTTTTTTTCACTTCTCTTCAGTCACATCATCCCCTACAACATATTAGTTGTTTGCTCCTAGGCAAGCTACTTTCCTTTTCTTTCTCCCTCTCTTCCTCCCTTCCTTCTTCCCTCCCTCTCTCCTTCCTTCCTTGTTTTCTTTCTAAGTAATGTCTACACCCAACATGGGGCTTGAACTCAAGACCCCAATATCAAGAGTCAGATGCCCTACCAACTGAGCCAGCCAGGTGCCCCTACTTTGCTTTTCTAAACTCCAGTTTCCTCTTCTGTAAAATGGGGCTGATGGCCCGGCCCCTACACTCACAGTGTGGTGGTGAGGGTTACATGGAATAGCATAGGTTAGAGTACCTAGTGCCTATGACTTTCTGGTAGCAAGCTCTCCCTAAAGGTTAACTACAATTATGGTTTTATTATTGTCACCACACCTCTCTTTCTCATTCATAGGCCTCTGGCTCTCCATCCCCTCCCTCTAGCATCCTGTGTGCCTCAGGTCTGCCCACCAGGGGGCCCCACATGCCACTCTTCCAGCCCTGACCATCCATCCCCAATGGTGCAGGCAGCTGGCCCCTTACCTCAGTATCTCCCTTCCGTCTCTGATAACAGCTTTGTCACCTCTCCTCTGGTGCTCCCTCTTCATCCTAAATGTCTCAGTTTCCTGCCCCCAATACTCCATTCATTCTACAAATAGTTACTGAGCACCTACTATATGCCAGGCTTTGTGCTCTGTGTTAAGGATACGAGGAGAAAGATCAGGTACCCTCTATCTTCAAGGAATGCATAGTCTCTAGGAGGATGGTGGAGGGGTGAGAGAGAGCCCTGACCTGGACTGGGGGTGGGAAGGCAGAAGGAAATCAGATTGTCCTTTGGAATCAGCCCTCTAGCTGGGAAATGGAAGGGAGTTCCTTCCTGCCAGTCCCTCAGCCCCTCACTCCAAATACTACAGCTCCTCACATTATATATATCACATCCCCTCCAAAATCTCATCTCCTGTGGCCAATCCTTCAGAGCTCAGCCCCTCACCTTACATTCCTCAGGTCCTCTGTTAAGATATACTGTAGTCATTGGTTAAATCTGTGGTTCCTAACCCTTTTTTCAGTTCTTAGACACAGCAGGGATGGGAAAACGCTCCTACTAAGGACGATTGCTATCAGGAGTAGTTACTGAGGTTGGTTGCAAGTACTCTGTGCATTGTTGTGATTTGATGTGTCTTCCGGAGGAGAGAGGGGCATCCCTCACCAGGCCCCCTAGTTTAGGAACTGTCTATTTAAATGTTTTCATTTGTCTTTCTCCCTCTTTCTTATCCCCATTTTCATATGTTGTCACTAGGTTCAAATACCTCACCACTAATAATTTTCTCAGAGTCCTTGGAGAGAGACCATGACCTCATCACCCCTAATTCTCCAAAACTAGCCATAGAATCTTAGAGTTGGAGGGGACTTCGGAAGCCACTGGTCCAGTGAGTTTCAAACTTCTTTCAGGGACATCTTTAAGCCAGGAACTCTTCTTCAACAAAACCTTACACTGAACCTCAATATATATGTTGAGTAGCTGCTGTGGCATGACCATGTAACCTGTACATTTCTGTGGAATATGGATTGAAAACTCCTCATGGGCACAAGGCTAAATTCTCTCCAAATTTATTTTACAACATCCCCCAACAAGTAGGTAACTATTGTTTGTTTCCAAAAGTGTCATCCCCCTTGCATTTAAACACCTCACTTTCAACTGCCCCATTTTCCTCAGGTCTGAAGAACAAGTACCTTTCTACTCTAAAATTGCATTCCAAAATTAGGAAGGGAGGCTTCTCTCATTCAGGGAGCAAGTCCCATGGTGCAATTTTTGGAGCCTTGAAAGAGAAAGAGCAGAGGAATGACAGAGGGTCCCACCCAGTGGAACCCCTCTGGTGATTATCAGGGCATCAATTTCCTGTGTAATTCCCTGTTCCCCGTGCTGTGGGCACAGCCTGAGTGCTGGTGCTGCCCAGGGGACTTGCTGCAACCATAACAGCACAGCTCGAGGACCCCATGAGGTTGCCATAGATACTGATGCGCAGGGAGCTGGTGAACTCGTTATTATTTATATGCATCTTCCTCCTAATTTCTGTGGGGTACTGGAGGTTGCGTAGGTACTACAGCAATGGGAATCAGGAGGGTGTGTATGAGGGTGTGTATTTGTGTGTGCACACAAAGGTGTCTATAGGCTCCGAATTGCCACTCTGGCCACGTCAGAGTCTGACTTGTTGACAGAAGTAGTGAGAGAAGGAGGAGTGAGAGAAACATAGAAAGGAAAAAGGAGAGAATGATTTGAGTTTTGTTTTGATTGTGAAGTCTAATTTTCCACTTTATTTGGATGTTTCTCAAAATGAGAGGCAGTGCCAAGCACATAGTAGGCAGTTGATAAACATTTGTTGAAAGATAGCTAGTTCCCCTTACACAGTACTGTGAGTCATCCCCAAGGCTTCCCCCCACTATTATTTTCATCACTCTTCCTTTTACCCAGAGGCTCATTGCAAAGTGCTTTATATGGTTACCCTCAAATATCCAGGGTAGAACCCTCATGCTCAGTGGAGAAGATAGCCCCCCCCCCCTCACAGTAGGTACCTGGCAGTTGTAGTGCTGTTTTAACATTTTTTCCTGGGATACCCTAGGGGACTTTCCAGTAGCCCTAGTCTGTGCTTGTTCAGATCTCCCTCCATCTTCTCACTCCACCTTATATTAATGAATATTAAGTTTCAACATGAGGAGGTCGGGAACCAAGTTGTCCTGAGGGCTCGGGAAGGGCATATTGATGATTAATATGCAGCCCCTATTTCTGGAGTGCAGACTAGCTGTCACTTCTGCATTTAAGGTAGATGACAGAAACTCGGGACTGTTTGTCATCCCCATATATAATCTCATTGCATTGCCCTGCCCAAGTCCCACGCTGGGACTTGGAACCTGGCTTTCACCCCACTGCTTTGAGATAGGAAGTGGCCTTACTCCCCAGCGTCTTACTTCCTGTTGCCCTGGGGAGGGGTGGAGCATGGTGTACTGTCACCTCAGCCCTTTCCTCTGGCCCTCTCTGACCCCTTCCTAGACAATCTGTTAATGCTTTTCCTCTCCTATTCCTTAAATCGCCTCCACTGGGCAGTCTGGCTCTCCTCAGCTCCCAGGGCTGTTGCTTAAGGAGAGGAGGGGAGCCCTCCCTGGGAGATTTGCTCCACCCACCCCTCAGGGAGGCAGCCAGGGAGGCTGGAAAGCCTCTCAGCCTCTCAGCTGCCTTCTCTGTGAGCCAGCCTGCTGACAATGGAGGCCTGACTCCCAGTGGGCGTCCTGCTGTAATCAAGACTGAGCTGCAGCAGTTGGCCCAACTCCATCCTGCCCAGTTGGGGCTGGCCCGGGACTTGGGGTACACTTGCCCAGGGAGGGCAGGTAGGGAACCTGCCCAGCGTGTTTCTCCTCCACTGAGACAGTTATGTGCCTCAATCCTACCATTCCTCTGACAGTGGGGACAGAGGAAGGAATGGTAGCTCCCTCCCCCTACCACAGCCCTAAGTAGTTCCTTCATTCCACAAATATTTCCTGAGGGTCTGGGGCTAAGTACACAATGATGAACAGAGGAGGCAGGGGCCCTGCCCTATTGGAGCCTACAATTTAGTGGGAAGACAAATATTAAATAATAATAGCTACCTCTGTTCTAATTAGGTGCCAGGAGCTCTTCAAAGTACTTTATGTGATTTAGCCCATTTAATACTCACAACCCTGCAAGGTAGATACTATTATTCTTCTCAGTTTTCAGATAAGGTACTGAAGCACAGAAAGATTAAGTGACTTGACTAACATCACACAGCTGGTCAATGAATTGCCCATACATCCAAGCAGGCAGTCTGACATCAGAATTCACTCTTTAGACAACCACACTCTAGCTCTACTGCCTCTCATAGCAGTAAATATATCATTACAAATTGCGATGGGTGCCATAAAATAAAAATACAGGGTGTGCTGAAAGAAAATGGGGATATTTTCTCCTTCCTTCCACTTGCTCTTCCAGCCCACAACTGCACAAAACGTTTCTAATCATTCCCACTTCATCCCTGCCGTTACTAGCCTGAGAGAGAACATTGTCTTATCTCCAAGGTTGGAGTGCAGGAAGGCAAAGTTCCACCTGCATCCTTGGCTCTGGCCTGGTCTCCCTGAACAAACCGTGCCTGAAGGGTTTTATCTAATAATGGCCCTGATGCTTACACAAGTCTAGACTATCAGCTTCCAGAGGGAAGGCTGCTGAAAGCACTGGCTCTGCACAGGCTGGGGGCGCCGCCCGCGTGTGCAGTCTGACGCCGACTTTTTGACCTTGGCCTCTTCTCCACGTCGTATGAGCCGGTCTGGGGGCTAAAGACTGCTAGAAAACTCGGTGGTCCAGACCGGTACATATTCCCAAAACACACACATAGCACGCACATTCCGAGCCCTTGCAGGGTCTGCCCTGGGACAAACCCACAGGTCGCGAGGCTTTCGGCTCCCTCGGGGTGGCCCCGGGCTGGGACCCCCCGCTCCTCTCCGCTCCCCTCTGCTCCCCTGAGCGCGCGGCCAGACCCGGGCGGCTCCCGGGGCGGGGCGGAGCCGGCGACAGAAGGCCCCTCCCCGGAGGCGGTCCGGGGGCCGGGCGGGGGGCCGGCGGGACTGGGGGCGGGGCAGGCGGGCGGGCGCGGGGGTGTCCCTCCCTCCCTCGCTCTCCCCGGTAAAGTCTCGCGGTGCTGCCGGGCTCAGCCCCGTCTCCTCCTCTTGCTCCCTCAGCCGGGCGGCGGTGACTGTGCACCGACGTCGGCGCGGGCTGCACCGCCGCGTCCGCCCGCCCGCCAGCATGGCCACCACAGCCACCTGCACCCGCTTCACCGACGACTACCAGCTCTTCGAGGAGCTCGGCAAGTACGGCCCTCACTCCGCCCGCCGCGGCCCCCCACCCTGTCCCCGCCGCCCGGGCGCTATGCGGCTCCTCGCCCCGCCCCCCGGCCCTGCACCGGCCGCTGCAGCGCCCCCTCGGCCCGCCCCACCCCCAGCCTTTCCCGCCTGCCGCCTCCGGGGCCCCCTCGTCCCCAGCTCTCTGCCCCGCAGCCCCCTCCGCGCCCTGCAGCAGCTGCCCAGGCTGCTGCACACCGCGCTGTCGCGGGGACTGCAGCCCCCGGACCGCTCCTCGGAGCCCTCCAGCCCCGCCCCTCCCTCATCCATCAGGCGCCCCCCATTCTGACCCCGCCTGCTCGCCGCGCCCCCTCCTCACCCTACTCAGGAGCTCACTCAGCACCCTGTCTCAGGTCCCACGCGCCTGGCACTCAGGACCCTCCCTGGCCCTGCGGCTCCAACCCCGCTGCGGTGCCTGAGTGTGGGGGGGGATGTTTGGTGCCCGGCCCCGCCCCCCGCTAGTGATGCTTCCAGGATCCCAGCCCCGCTTCTGGGCAGTGCTGCAGCACCCCCTTATCCCCTCCCCCTATCCCTGCAGTGGTCCCGGGAGCCGCGCGCCGCAGCCGCAGCATCCCCCTCCCCTCTGCACTGAGCTGGCCGCTGCAGCAGCCCCGGCCCCCCCCCACCCCCACCCGCGGCGCCGAGCCCGGCCACTGCAGCCCCCGCCCTGCCCGCCCCCCTAGACGTTTCCAGAGCTAGAGAGTGCGAGCTCCCATTTGGGGGGAAAGTAGTGGAAAATATCATAGGGTTGGGGAGCTATTGATGTCTGAGATCCTCTCTTTCCGTGCTGTCAGTTGAGCCGGGTGCAGTGGGATGAAGCCAGTTGTGGGGGCTCACTTTCCTCATCTTCCCCTATGATTGAGGGAGATTTCCCTCTCCGGATTATACCTTCTGTCTAATCTTCCCTTCCCCTACCCTCAACTATTCCCGCTGAGGGAAGGGCAGGGTCTCTGTCCCTTCTCCTGGTTCTCCTGGTTGGGACTGCAGAGCTGTCTGTGAGATGCAGCAGGTGTGTGTTTTAAGCATTGCCCACCAGCTCCTGATGTACAGCCTGAGGTTGGGGTGTTGCTTTGTCCAGTGACTAGATGTGGGAGTGGGATGTGGTGGTCCTCCATCACATCTGTTCAGTGTCATGCAGTGGCTTCATCCTTCTGCCCCACGTTGGATGGCGATGGTCACTATGCTGGTGTGTGTGATTTTGACTAAAGGGATGGTAATGCGATCATCGCTGTTCTCAGACCCAAAGCGTGTCTGTGTCACTCTGCTCTGCTCCGTGTCCCAGTTCTTTCCCCCTTCTCCCTCCAGGGGTGCTTTCTCTGTGGTCCGCAGGTGTGTGAAGAAAACCTCCACGCAAGAGTATGCAGCAAAAATCATCAATACCAAGAAGTTATCTGCCCGGGGTGAGTGTTCCCCCATCTTGGCCTCTCATTAGACTGCCTCGAAGGGCTATAGCCTCTGAAGATGTTCCAGGAATTAGGAGTTGTGCATTTTAGCCCCTGCAGAAGAATTGAGATTTCAGGGTTGGTTGACTTGGAAGCCAGGCAAGGAGTTGCATGGGGAACCAGAAGTGCTCAGGTAGAAAAGAATGAGAAAGATGTAAGACATGGAGATAGCTATGAGAAGGAATGGTCCCTGAAGGCTCAAGGGAGTTTGGTTTTTAAGGGAAGAGGAGATGTGGGGAGCGGTGGTAGCATGGAATGGCGAGCTCTAAATTTGGAGTCTCTGTGTTGGGGGTAGTGGTAGCCACCCCAGGCCTGTCCTATTCCCTGTGCCCCAGTGGTGACTTAGGATGGAAATGCAGTAAGTGAACAGCTCTGACAAATCCAGCCTCCCCCTGCCCACCAGGCGGCAGAACAGACTCCCAAGGGAAGGGAATCTGTAAACATCAGGGGAGGCTGCTACTGGCGAGGGCTTCTCGGGAACAAATCCTGCCAGATGAACTTGATTGCTTTTTTGATCAAATTACAAAGTTGGTGGTGCAGCAGCAGATGCAGCCTGTCCTGGGGAGAGGGTGATGCCTCATGGTCTGGAAATCTCAATTGCCTGGCCCGGGTGGGAGCAGCATTGCGTCCAGATCTGAGGATTGTGAAGGCCCAGGCCTTGGGGCCTGCTTTGTGAGATCCTCCCAAGTACCTGAGGCCAGGAGGGTGAGGCCCTGTCTTTCACACCTCGAACCTACACTCCCTGAACCTTGTATTGGGTGCTTGCCAAACTCACCTCATCTGATAGGTATAGACCCAGCAATGTGTGAAGTGCTATGTGAACAGGTCTAGTGAGTACAGAGGTAATGTGGATGGATCGTCATCGAGGGCGACAAAGGTTATTAGACTCAGAGAAAGGAATTAGTATGGGGCAATGGGATGCCACAAATATATTAGGAGCCAGGACAAACACCCTGGGGAAGGTGAAGACTGTGGTTAATAGTGACCCAGGCGTCTCTGGGGTAAGAGATACAGTAAATGTCCCTCAGCATCAGAGAAGCTGTTAAATTCCACAGAGATGACAGTGGGCTTCTGTTATGTGTACAGTTGTTCTGGGACCTGTTTACCAAGGCTGTGTCTGCCTCCTGGCTGGGAGGGCTTCTCTTTATCCCCCAAAACAGAGCTTGTCTTACTGTCTCCTTCCCAGCTTCCACTTCTTGCCATTCCTCTAATTGGCTATGAAGTTGACTTATTTGTTTGTTTTCTTTCTCTCTGGGTACCTTGAGTCGGAGGCGATGGTTGCCATAGAGATATGTGGGCAGTCAGATGCCCTCCTCCCTTGGGGTAGGGGATGACACAGTGGGCTGGGCTCTTTGGCAGACATCCTCTGGCCAAGGGTGCAGGGTGCAGGCAGAGACGACAGTTCTAGAGTGGATACCTCCCTGTGCCCACGCAGCATAGCTCTGGTGCATCAGAAATGGGGCTGGTGTCTGGTGTCTCCAGTTAGTGATGCAATGCTTAGCGTTCCTCATCTCACCAGTGTCCTCCGACCCAGGGGTAAGGGAGGGAGGGACTCTAGGAACCAAACTCTAGGATGTGAAGATAGCTGTTGTGGTGACTTTGTGGAGCTGCCTGCCTTTGGTTGTCATTTCCTTCTCCTTTCCTACCCACCTGAACTTTCCTGACCTGTGTCATCATGTTCTATTCCCTTCCTCACCTCCTTTCAACCTTGTCTTGGTTTTCTGACTGACATCTTTCTTTCCCTGCCCAAACTGGATGAGGTTTGGTTTCTCTTTGATTTTTTTTTTTTTCCTCAAGAAAAGGATTCTTGTGTAAGATCATATGCTTCAGACATCAACTCCCCCTCTCTCGAGATGGTTATGCCAAGACTGGGGCTCTGTTGTATGGCTTGCGTGCCAGGTTAACTTAGGGACAGAGGCCTGGTCCTGGCTGATAGGCACAGGTGCCAACAAGACGGGTCAGGAATCTGTCGGTGCCAGTACCGTTTGGAGGTGGGAGAGTGGGAGGGTGTTGTCTTGGAGATGGAGGGACCAAGCTGGGGGCTGTGCTGTAGGTGTGGGCACAGGGGATGTGAGCTTGTGGAGAGTTGGGCCAGGGTGCCCACTAGGCTGGTGCCCATGGGGTTAGGGAGTGAAGGCCGTGGCTTCCCTGCAGCCTCTCAGTTTACGCTGTATATTTTATAAAGGTGCAGCAGCTGGGGCTGGGTTTCACTCGTCACTGTCTGTCTGTCTAGGGCTCCGCAGGTGTTGGATTTCTGTGTCTGGGAATGTGGTGGGCCCACTGGAGTCATCCATGAGGGTCCGAAGGGGCTTGCTCTGTTTGCTGAGTCTCTCTGCCTTTTCCTTTCTTGTTTGTGATTTTCTGTGCTGTAAGTCGAAAGGAAAGAAAAGGGTATCAAGCTGCTTCTCCTTGGCATCCATGGTGAAGTGTTCAGGAGGCATGGGGAGAGATCACCTGGTCTTATGGGGGATCTGATCTGGATGGGAATCCTTCTTTTGCTCTGTTGTTTCTTGTCATTGCGGCTTCAGAGGCCCATGTTCATAGCCGTGTTACAAGGTAGGGCGTGCGTGTGCCTGTGCATTGAGCACCGTCTTTGTCTGCTGGCCTGTCTACATAAAGTCACTGGAAGTCACATAACGTCACTCCCTTTGCTTGGAACAGTGATAGGTGTGGAGTTGGGGCTCTGAAGGGAGCCTGTGGTTCCAAGCTTAGCTCTCCACTAGGCTGAAGGAGGCATTTAAAATAGGCTTGGATGCAGGAGCTAGTGGGCCAGGTGATGGCAATGATAAGTCGTTATTTTAAGATTTAAGAGCACCCCCCAAGGAGCCTGAGCCCTTATGTCTTTTTTTATTTTTAAATCTTCATATTCCCTTCTTATCTTTATTCATATGCATATAGATTTTCACCTCGTGGAGCCTAACATTTTATATCCTGCTCTCTTGCTTACATCCAAAGCGTTTCCCCATATTGCTGTAGTTGAAGGGCAAATGGTCCTTTCTTCTTCCGTAGTTTAGGATTTATCCTTGGAACAGTTAGCATTATAAGAAATCTCTGTATTTGGACCATTTATCTGGATTCCAGTTGCTTTTACTACAGTGGATACTTGGCCTTACTAAGAGATGCTACCAGAAACAGTATTTTGAAATCTGTTACAGCACTTGCTATGTCTATTTATTTAGTCTGTATACCTCCTACCCCCGTGAAGAAATTTCTATTGAGGCTAAATGTAAGCAAGCTTTCCTCTTCCTGAGGACCTGTGAAGTGAGGGTAGGAACCATATCTATTTCTTCACTTCTGTGCAGGCAGGGCCCAACAAAGTGCCTGACACATACCTAGCCTATACATGTTGAATGAATGGATTCAAAGGACCACATAACCGGTCATGGTTGCTTCTTGGCTTTGGCTGTCAGGAAACTCGGAGCCAAGTTGTAGGAACCCTCGTACCTTGTGGCTGGCTTGGGTTCCCCCTTTGTGAATCCATGGAGCCAAGCTGTAAGCCTGACATGACTGTTGGAGAGGACACATGAAGTTATAGACCGTGCTTGGGGCATATATGGTAGATGGGCGATGTAGGAAGATAGTGTAGCTTATGATTCTTTCTTCCCTTCAGAAATGACCTTATAGGGCAATGCTGGGACTTCCTCTCAGCCACAATTTTCAATTTTAGTATGTGTAAGGATCACCTGAGTACTGGTTAAAAAATACAGATTCCTAGTCTCCATCCACAGAAGGTCTGGGGTTGGGTCCCAGAATCTAAATTTTACACAGGTGCCCTAGTGAATTTCATGCAGGTGGTCCCTCAGCCATGCTTTAAGAAATGCCATCTAAAATCAGTAACAGCATCAACAATCACTGTTGCCACATTCTCCGAGATTACCAGACAAACCTTGGCCCAGCCTTTTCTAGGTGGCATCTCTGCCTGTATGTGGCCATCTGTGCACATGGGCTTTTCTGTGATTAGGGGCCTCCTTCTGAGCCCCCAGATTGAGGTGTCAGTCTGTGTCCAAGCCTGTGGCAAGCTGAGTGGCTGAGATTGTGGCATGTTGGCCACCAGAAGGGCAAAGGCTGTCCCTTTCTGGGTCCAGCTGGCCCTGGGGACTGAAATAGGATCCCCCTGGGTGGTGCCAGCTGTAAGTCCCCACCCCCTTAGTGTTGGCCTGAGTAGCCCCCATGACATTTGTGTCCCCTGTGGTATCTCCAAATGAGACTTTCCTGTTAAGGATCTGGGTGAAGTGAGGGGAGGCAGAGAGGGGAGGGTGAAGCAGCAGTGCGGGAGGGGTAGAAGGAAGAGAGATCTATGCAGCACTGGAATGCCAGGACTCTGCGACTTGAGGAAGCATTTAAGGAGGTTGTATGCAGAACTGTGTTTTCCTCCTGAGGATAATAGGCCAGTCAGTTTCTGTTGACAGAGAGATGGGCATCCTGTATATAAGTGACTGAGCTCCACTGACTCGTCCCCCTAAGTGGATGAGAAAACAGCCTGGAGGTCCCTTCTCTGTGCCAAGGCTTATGCTGGGCCGGTTTTGTCATACAGTCACGCTGTGAGCTATGTGGCTTAGTTCATACAACACTGGCCTGTCACCCTGCCATCCTGTCCACCTTCCCAGAGTGACTTCGGGTGCTGGCCTCATGGGGTGGGGATGGAGGTTGGAAGGTGGCCCCATCCTTGATCTCTTCCTGCTGCTTGCCCTCGTCTCTTGTCAGAAGCTGTGTTCCAAGCTTCGAGGCTATGCTGAAACCCTAGAGGTGAGTGGCTGACCCCATTCTCTGGTGAGGCTACAGGCAGGGAAGGGGAGGCGTGGGTATGATGGGCTCCTGTCCCCATCTCTGTGCTCGCTCTCTGGACAGCCTTGGCAGGCCAACAAGGGCCTGATCCCATGGGTGCCAAAAGGGTGATGACAGGAAGAGATGGGCACTTTGCACCTCTTGAGTGCCTCTCAGCAGAGGCCTTTGTCATCTGCCCAGGGCCAAAAAGATCTGCCCCAGGGCCAGTGGGGAAACCAAGGCACAGAAGGTTGGTTTGTTTCTTTTGAGCTGTAGGTATGCCAGTGATTTTGCTAGTGCTCAGACCCCAGCATCCTCAAGCAGTGTGGTCTTCACTTGGCTCCTCCCTTTAAACCAGATTCTGGGCATTTTGTTCCTGTGATGAATGTTGATATATCATCCCCACACCTCCATCTAGGCCCAGAGCTCTAAGCCCAGTGGAGCAAATCCCTCCGTTCTGCTGGCTGAGGCCTCGCTCTCATCTGTACCCCCCCCCCTCTCTGGGTACAGACCCTTTGTGGTGGGGACATTTCCAGCCACTCCCCACCAACACCATCTCTGCTTCCTGGCTGGGTCCTATCAGCAGCGGCAACAGCTTCCCATCTGCTCCCCTCTTTTTTCCTCTCTCTCTTCCCCTCCCCCCCCCCCCCCCCCCCCCCCCCCCCCCCCCCGCTTGCTGCTGCCCTGGGAGGAGCTATTTTTAGGGGCTGCTTCCTGGGATGTTTTACTTGGGGCTGGTTACCATGAAGGAAATGTCACCAAAACAGTGGGCAAAGGCTGCAGGCACCCAGAGCCGTGCCGGGGGCACGGAGAACTCAGCGGCTGACCCTGTTCTGGCCCTGAGAGCATCCAGAGTGTCCAGAGGCAGAGCCCTGCCTTCTTGGACCTTGCTAGTGACCCCATGGGGATTTTCTCCACCCAAGCTGGTTTGGGAGACCTTTGCTATGGAACAACTTCTTGGTTCCTCTCTCCTTTCCCTCCTTAGTTAAAGCTTCTCTTATCTTACGACACAAAGGCCAAAGTAGGGCTTGGCTTTTTGTGTCACCTGGTTAAACCTGCTTGAGTTAGGACTGAAGAGAAAGGGAGAATACCAGATTAAGGGACAGAACCTTGGAGGTTCACATGAGCACATTTCAGGGCCTATCCCACTGTACTCATAGCCCTCAGCTGGTCCCGGGTGTGTGAGTGTGAAGGAATTGGAAGCCATGACCCCTGCTCTTACATGGTGGATGGACTTTGCTCTTAATTGGAGACTCTTTGCACCTTTAGAGTGAGATTCAAACAGGAAGGGATGTGGCATCACAGTGTCAGGATGAGATCAATGGGATTGTGACTTGGGATTCCCACTGGTCAGTGCCCAAGGCCAGGGACTGTTAATAAGCAGCTGGAAATGCGGATAATGACACCAGATCCCTCTGGTGCCCTTGTTTCTTCTTCTCCAGGTGATGCCCCAGAGGCCAGACGGAGGTCTCTGCTGCTTAGTAAGGAAGAGGAGGGCACTCAGGAGGGCAGCAAGAGGAGACATTCCACTTGAAGCATCTGAAATTGGGCTTTAGGAAACTGTAGGAATCTTCTCATGTTGGGTTCGTGTTGGGATCATAGGCACAGACCCTTGAAATACCCTTTGAAAAGTCAAGGATGTCATTGGGATTGGAACTTGGAGAGTGTCCTCATAGCCAGAGTAGAGCTCTGTGTCCTTTCCATGATAGAGGGTTGTGTATTTAGGTGGCAATAGGATCTTATGTGAAACTAGTGCCGGCGGGGTGCCTGGTTGGCTCAGTCGGTTAAACGTCCCACTTTGGCTCAGGTCATGATCTCACACGGTTCGTGAGTTCGAGCCCCACATCAGGCCCTGTGCTGACAGCTCAGAGCCTGGAGCCTACTTTGGATTCTGTGTCTCCCTCTCTCTCTGCCCCTCCCCAGCTCACACTCTGTCTTTGCCTCTCTCAAAAATAAACAAACGTTAAAAAAAATCTTTTTTTAAATTAGTGCTGGCACTTGTGGTTATAGAGAGAAGTTGCTAAATCAGTCATATCCCTACAGGGCCATGGAGGATCAATGGCCAGCCTTCCCTGGCCCCTGATCCTGTGATGGAAGGAAAGTGCATTTGGAGTAGGCTTCTCTTTTGGGTTTAGGGGAGAGGTGGTTCTAGAACTCTGCCTCCCCTTTGCCGTATGCTGTCTCCTCACTGCTTCCTCTTTTCTGTCTCGCTGGGCACTGACCCTCTGGTCACTCCTTGCTGCTCTTCCTGTGATGGGTACTTGGCCTGGACCAGGTCTGGACATACTTGGGCAAAAGGCAGGAGAGGCAGAGCCTCCAGGGATGCCTGTTTCTTGGGCCTGGCTCTGTCTGGAGGGGCTGTTGGGGAAGGCCCAAGCAGATCCCTGGTAATAGCCACTTCTGCTTTCTGCTCCTGTTGCTACCTCTGCTATTGAGGGGGAGAACTTTGCAGAGAGATGTGGTTGGAGCTGGGCTGAAGGTCGGCAGGGGTGGGTCTCTCCATGGCAGCAGCACACAGGCAGGCAGGAAGTGGCCCTGTGCAAAAGCGGGAAGTGGCTGTTGTCAAACAGGAAGGGGGGGCTGGGCCACGTGAGGGGGCGGGGAATAGCCCGCTTGAAAGGTGGGTGGGAAGAGGGTCAGCCTTGGAAGGCCTAGGAACGGTGAGCTCCATGGTCAGTGGGAGGAGGGGTGTATCAAGGGAGAAGGCCACCTTTGTGACAAGAGCACCAGCTGGTGTGTTATCACCTTAGGATGCCCAGCCAGGCCCTTGACCTGCCACTGTGGACCAAGTCAGTTCACTGGCCTCACCTCTTTTGGGGTTGTGATACTGTGCGTTAGCCAGGACAGCCCTTGCAATTGGGAAAGATGCTCTACAAACCATATTTGTTCCTGAAATACCACAGCCTCTGCTAGGGTGGAGCTCTCTGCTTTTTACCCAGACGTAGACCAGTACTGGAGGGGACTACAGGCCAGGAGGTGTGTGGAGGAAAGAGACAGGAGACCATAGCAGAGAGGCCGGGGTACCGGCTGGCTGTGTATGGTGTGAGGAGGCAGAGAGAGAATGGTTGGCAAAAACCACATGGTTCATTGAGCAGAGCTTCTGCATGGCAGGACGCCACAGCCAACAAAGGTGAGGCTGAGGAAGAGGAGGGATCCTGCAGGCAGTGGCACTTTCTTAGGCTTTCCTCTCTCTGAGAAGCCCCTGTTGCTAACCTTTCACCTGCAGGCTGTAGACACAGGCGGGCCCCACCAAAACAGGAGGGAATACCTCGATGCCCAGGGGGGCTGCAACAGAGCTGAGTCAGAGGGCTCTGCTGGTGTGTTGTGGACTCTCTGGGTGCCCAAGCTGAGAGAGAATGGGTCCAACTCTCTCAGTGTCTCTGGTGATAGCCACGGCTGAGGTTCTCCATGTGCCAGGCACTGTGCCGAGCATTTACCTGATTACCTCATTTAATCTGCAGATATCACTGCCTCTGTTTTCTTTCTTTCTTTGTTTTAAGTTTATTCATTTACTGTTTTGAGAGAGAGAGTGTGAGCTGGGAAGGGGCAGAGAGAGAGGGAGAGAAAGAATCCCAAGCAGGCTCCACACTGGCAGTGTGTGGATGCAGAGCTGGAATTCACAAACCGCGAGATCATGACCTGAGCCGACATCTAGACTCCGACACTTAACTGTCTGAGCCACCCAGGCGCCCCTGACTTCCTCTGTTTTAGAAGTGAGGACACTCTTTCCCAAGGTATCTATCTGGCTCCTTTTATCACCTCCATTAGGTCCTAATCAAATGTCATTTCCTTGCTGAGGCTTTCCGTGATCATCCTATTTAGATATGTACTATTCCCCTTCCCTGCTTTATTTTTCTACATTGCACTTGCCAAGACATTTAATGTGCCATCTAGTTCTTATTGTCTGTCCCTCCCCCAACCCAGTGCCACTAGAATATCACCTCTATCAAGGCAGGGATTTTTGTCCTGTTTTGTTCACTGCTGTATCCACAGCATTTAGAACAGTGCATGTCACATAGAAGGCCTCAGTAAATATTTTTTGAATGCATGAATGAGGCTCAGATGAGTTTAATAGCTTACCTGATATAGCAGGGCTTGGACTCAACCCGGGGCTGTCTGGCTCCAGAACTGTTGTGTTCATGGATGGACTGCATGGTTAAGGATCAGAGCAAAGACGAAGGAGTAGCCTGGGGTTCAGAGAAGACATGGGGGACTCAGCTTCTTGGAGACAGGGCTGAATTAAGTGGCTAACAAGGACCCTCTGGATGCTGGGAAGCTCCTTCAAGGAGCTGGAAGGATGAATCTGTGTCTGTCCTCCTTCTGAGTCACTGGTAAAGCCAGAGCACCCTTATTTTTAGTGCTGTTGCTCTTGTGGGACTGGAACCATTAGCCAGTAAGAGACTTATGGGAGGAGATAAACATTAATCTTACAGGCCTTCCCCTTAGCAGCCACCTCCACATTGCAAGATGCTGTTCCTCTGCACCTGCCTGGGAAGCCATGCCCAAGGGTTGTGGGTTGGAGGGTGGTGAGGTAAGTGGTCAGAGAGAGGGAAGCTTTGGGGCTGGCTAGCTGGGTACTCCCATCCCAATTTCAGGGGCTGAGAGGAAGGTGGGGTAGCCCTGACATCCTTCCAGCCATATCTGGAAAAAGCAAGCCCCCTGCCAACTGGGCTGGGCTAGCACTACTTTCTCAACTAACTCTAGGGTCTGAAAGTCCCTGGGACTGATGGGTCCTAGGTGATGTGGGAGTGTGGGGTTACCTGTGGTTTTCTGGCTGCATCCCGGTTAGAGGTAATGCCAAACCTGAGGATAGGAAGGAGGGCCTGACCCAGATCTTTGGGCAGCTGGGATGGATTAGCCTGGGCAGCAGGAACTAATCTCTGCCTGTCCCCACCTCCTTTTTCCACAAAGCAGAGCTGTTGCTAGAGGGAAAGTTTAGGACAAAACTAGGGGTGATTGGTGAAACAACGATTAGGAATTCCTTTTAGTCTATAATCCCTGCGTTATCACAGACTACATTATCTTGGCAGGCCTGGGTCTGAATCCTAGTTCCTCCCTTTCCAGATGTGTGATCTCGGGCAAGTTATTTAACTTCTCTGGGCTTCAGTGTCATTTTCTGTGAAATGGTGACCGTCATAGCACCTACCTGGTAGGATGGTTGTGGGAGTCATGGCAAGCTCTACAGAGGCTCTTCGCTATTAAGGTAGAGGTAGGGTGGGGAGAAGCCCTTACCAAGGGAGGCAGGAACTGTTTGGCAGATGGAGATGTGAAGGTACCTGCCTGGGCCTGGAGACGTCGAGGTGAACTGAGCTATGCCCCCACAAAGCCTGGAGTTTTTACGGGTTGCTCTTACTTTTCTTTATCCTGTCATCATAGCATCATGCTGGAGAAAGGGCTCTAGGCTCAGACCACCTGCATCCGCTGCCTGCGACCTTGAGCAGGTTCCCTCAACTTTTTAAGCCTCAGTTTCCTCATTTCTTCACTTGTAATGTAATAGAGTTAATCAGATCCTTTACTTCATAGGGGTTTGGTGGGGGTGACATAAGATAATCTATGCCTCTGCCTGGCAAATAGTAAATCCTTAGTAAATAATGGTTGTTACTACTATTGATACTATTGATAAACCCTTATGAAGCCTCTGTTACGGAAGGAACTCTAGGAAGTTCCTAGATCTCAAAAAGATCCCACCCTTTAAACAGCTTGTGACCAAAAGATGGTGGACATAATGTATGATGTGAACATTATAAGAAGTGCAGTGGAAGGTAGGGGGATGGTCAGGGGGAGGAGAAGTCCCATCTACTGAGAGGAACAGGGGAGACTTTGTGTAGGAGGGAGCTGTCTGGCAGAATTCCAGCAGGTGGGGTGGAGAGGGCTTCTAGGCCACCTTGCTTTGCATAGTAGCATCCTCTCTTTCTACTTCCTGGAGCTCTGCCTTCCTATGGAAGGAATTGACCACTGTTGCTTGCTTGCATCTGAGATCTCCTAGATTCTGGTCATTTCACCAAAGCAGAGTAACCCCAGTGCCTGAGTGCGAAGAGGTGAGAGCTCATAGCAGTGTATGGCCAAGCAGATCCTGGGGAGAAGCAGGATTACCGTAATATGGGCCTCATAATAGTGCCAGCCTCATGGAGTTGTTACAAGAATCAGTTAAAAGCTGTTTCTGCCTGGTGTAGAAGTAAGCTCTCAAGAAATGTTAGCTATGATTATTTTATCAAATCATTATCATCTTCATCATCATCTTGGTTGTCAGCAGCATTATGTTTCAGGGATGCTATGAAGATTCAATTAGAGAATATATGTAAAACTCCTAGCACAGTGCCTGGTCATATAGTAGGTGTTCAATAAAACTTAGCTATTATTAGTATTTCTATCAAGAAAGAAATTCTGGACACCCTGGCCCAGTGAAATCCCTGCTATAGTGAAAAGGGTACCAGAGTTTTAGTTGAAGACCTGGATTCAAATCCCAACTCCACCTGTCACTAGCTTAAGGTGCTTTCCTAGAGCATTACTTCATTTGGAAAAAGTGGTCATAATACCTATCCCTGGGATTGCTGTGACTTGCTGCATTAATTCAGCAAATTGTAAAAAGTGCATAGTTGGAAGAGTGTGAATAGCAAGGTGGCCACAAAGAGAATGGATGGTTGATGGTTTTTGTTTCCTCTCTTCTGCTTTTAGATCACCAAAAACTAGAACGTGAGGCCCGGATATGCCGACTTTTGAAACATCCAAACATTGGTAAGTGCTTAGGGTATTATTGGGCATGTTGTAGAAGGCAGGGAGAACAGAGGTGCACTGCTTTTGTGTATGAAACCACTTCTGCCCCTGGGCCTTTGCCTGGTGTAATTTTTTTGTCCAAGTGGGATAGCAACTGTGTCTTGCTAAGAATTCTGGGGCGTTCTAGTTTAGAGACCTGAGGGTCTCCATCCCTGCAGTGTTATTTCAGGGCTAGGATGTGAGGATTGGAACAGGTTTTGGACTCCCTTTCTTCCCCTTCTCCTTCCGTCTTTGGGCTGAGGTCCAGGATCCTCAGCGTGTGAGGCACTGGGCTAGTAGCCTGCCAGCATCCCTCACCAGGGGCCTTCCACAGCCATCATAAAAGGGTCCGGATTTTGTTTCTGGACTTGAAAGAGTTTTGTTCCTGTTAACGGTGTCATGCACACTCTGGGGGTTTCCATGGTGCTCCCGTTTGTATTCCCCAGAGCCAGGAAAGCAAGCTGCCCACCCGCCTGGCTTCTCTGGAGAAGGGATGGCAGGGGCCACTCTCATGGGGAAGGAGAAAAAATTAAGAGGATTTCTCCCTGCTCCCACCCCAACTTGGGGGACAAGAGCACATTGTTGGTTGTTCTAAAGCCTGAGGAGGTTTGCCTGCCACAACCCACTCCAGCTCAGTTTTATATTGTTCAGCTGAAATAGCCTTTGCCAAAAGCGTTGGCCCTGATTTGGTGCTTCTTGCAGAGGGGACAGAAATTGGGCTGGCTGCAGCATCTGAGCAGAAACCCCAGTCTTGACTTGAGGCAGAGCAGGGAGCATCTCCTAGGTTTTCCCTGAAAGCCCTGAGTCATCACAAAGAACAACACGTGTTCCCTGCTCCTCAGGCATGGCCTAAATATCGGGGCTCCCACAGTGCCCCGGAGGCCTCCCCCTCTGCTCTGTTGGCGGCCGGGGCTGTGAGGTGACATGCCGAAGCTGGATGCTTCCTCCGGAGCTACCCAGCCTCTGGTTTCCCAGACCTCAGGCTGGAATGCTTAACGTGAGCCCTTACGTGGGAGAGCCGAGGTCGTACTCCGGCCCAAGGGGGAGAGGAGCAGCTCTGAGGTAACCAGAACTCCAACCATGCAGGGCTTTACAGATCGCAATCGGCAGCTTGGATTACACCTGAAGCAGATTGGCAGAGCCAGTGCTCGACTCTGCTGGTGCAGTGTGCTCCATCGAGCCAGCACCTCTCAGCTGAGGGGTCCTGGGCTTGGAACTACTGGAGCTCCCTGGGTGAGCTCTCAAATTAGACCCTCACCTGAAAACAGCACAGTTGGGACCAATGTATCACCTTGGGTAGGAGAGAAGAGACAATGAGAGGAATAACTAGACCAGCAATCGCAAATTCAGGCGTGTTTTGTTTAGCCAGCTCAGTGGTCTAAAAATATTTTATTATTTGCCAATATTTAAAAACGAGATTTCACATTTTGAAGAAAAAAAAAATTCTGTTTCCCAGTCTTTCGAATCAGACATTGTGGCTCTCCTGAGCCTCCATCTGCTCGGGCTGGGCAGCGGCTGTCCCTTGAGCCTGCTGGTCACCGTCGTTTGCCACTCTCTGGTACCTCATGTTTGCACTGATTGCCATAGGCTTTTGAGCTTGTGACCTCTAACCTAGAAGTTCCAGAACAGGAAGAAAAAGTGTGTTGGTAGCTAAAGCCATCCACAAACACAGAAGCATTTTGATGTTCCAGTCCCAGGTCTCAGGGTCTGAGGACAGCCACTTCCTTTCCTTATGCTACTTGTGACCAACTCATCGAGTAATGATGAACTGTTCTCATGTAGGGAGGAGAATATAGGGTGGGATAAATGAGGCAGGAGGCGGAACCACCTCCTGGTTGACCTGGTTGACCCTAGAAGGATTGAGGTAAGATGAAGACAATTGAGAAATGACCAGGAAGGGCAAAAATGGGATTCTAGCTGAAAACAGTCATACCCTTCTTTTTATGCATTTCTAGAAATGAAATATATACTTTTGACCCTTTAGACCTTACTTTGGTTTGGTAGCTCTTTCCTTTTTATCTACCTGCCCCCAGCTCTACCTGGAGACCGTCTGCCTCAGCCATCTGCTCTGTTAGGGGGCCAGCGAGACCCAACCCAGGAAAGGCATCCTCACTTCATCAGCATCTGATTGCCTAGAATTGTGCTTCGTGTCATGAATGTTCCCAGATCCTGAGGGATGTTGGTCTGAGGCCTTATTCTGGGGTCAAGAGCAGGGAGAGGGAAGGGTGAGTCAGGACGGTGTCCTGGGAGAGCTGGCTGGCCAGGCTCTCTGGCTTCCGGTGGGAACCAGGGCTGCTAGAGATGTGGTGGAACTGTGGATCCAGGAGGCGGGGGTTGCCATGGATCCTGATCTGGCTTGTGGCGGGAGAGGAGGCAGTTTTGTGCCCTAATTCACTATTCTTCTCCTCTCTTCGCTGCCCCCTCCTTCAGAGCTTTGGCCCTTTTGGCTCCAGCCTCTTTAACTCCATCCCGCAGGGATACAAGTGGACCAGCCCGAGAGTGGTGCAGAGTTGAGGATGCTGAGAACAGAGAGCACATGATCACCCTCTGGTTGCTGTCAGACTCGGAGACCCTTGAATTCAGAAGGATATTTGGTGCAAGGAGCCAGGCATCCCCAGTTTTCCTCCCTAATAGATATTCTATCCCAGAGGTTAAAAGCCTGCTGGAAGAATGAACCCTACTGTAAACTGTGGAGTCTGGGAGACGATGATGTGTCAGTATAGGCTCATCGATGATAACAAATGTGCCGTGCTGGTGGGAGATATTGACAGTAGGGGAGGCCATGAGTGTGTAGGGCAGTTGGTATGTGGATGCTGTCTGTACTTCCTACCCAGTTGTGCTGTGAACCCTAAACTGCTCAAAACAATAAAGTTTATTGATGAAAAAAAAAAAAGCCTGTTGGTTATGAGGCATTAACTGCAGAACCTAAAACATCTTTGGGAGAGTGGCCAGAGGTATGGAGTTGAGAGGAGGAGCCAGCAGCAGTACTGTCTAGTCTGAGTGGAATGTGTGCTACCTGTGATCTGCTTGCTCCCTGCTCTAAATTCCTCTAATGAATAGACTCTGTCTTCCTTCGTGCTGAGCTGCCCTGGGAGGTTCAATCACAGTCTAGGATTATGGTTTAGAGCAGCACTACTCAAACTTTCATGTGCTCATGAATCATCGAGGGATCGTGTTAAATTCAGATTCTGATTCAGGAGGTCTGGGGTAGACCTGAGCTTCCTCGTGTGTAGTCTCCAGGGTATGCCCACACTGCTGGTCTGTGAACCATATATGGAGAAGCAAAGTGTGTGGCTTTGGTATCATGTCTTCCAGGTTTGAATCTGGGATGTGTTGGTCTGTAGCTGTGACCTGCAGCGAATTATTTAGCCTGCCTGCACCTCCATTTTGTTATCTGTGCCTCTTCGTGGAGTTGTGAGAGGGCTCCGTGAGCAAAGGAGGCCTAGGAAATAAATGGAAGTGATGAAAATGGAGATTCTAGCCCCCAGAAGTGATCTTCCCTAAATCCTCAGCCCCAGCTCAGTTTGCAGATTATTTAAGCCAGGCTGCCATTTACCTTGGACCCAGGGCCATTTAGCTAACTGTAAGTGTAGCAAAAACAGGTGCAAAGAAAAAGAAGAAAACATTGCATCATGACCAAGCAGCTCCTAAATCTCTGCTCCAAGGGGGTTCTTGCCCACCTGCTCCTAGATGGGGAAGGCAGCCAGAGTCTCCCATCAGTCCCCCGGGAAGCAGGACCTCCTTCCCACTCTGCTATTGCTGCAGACACTTTTAACAGTGACGCTTTTTCCAAGCCAAGATTTGCTAGTTAAAATATGGCATGTTTTGGGGTGGTTTTTAAGGAATTGGAAATAGCCACAGCACTTGGGTTATGGCTTTGTGAGTGCTTGGAGGTACGAACCATCAAGTAAAGGTATTTAGGTGTTTGGGCTGTTTTTTCTTTCCGCAGTTTTTAAAAAGCAGTAATTAGGTTTATATCACTGAAATGCAGTAAATGCTTTATAGTCCTTTTCCAGGTCTTCCCGTCTGTGGACTTAGTCTAGCCCTCCTTGGCCTTCGACCATCTAATTACTGTGGAACAGGCTGGGTGATTATTTTATTCCGTAGCATCCTTTACTTCTACTTCATAGCCCTTAACACAGTAGTGCTTCGTTACATATTTGTGTAAGTGCTGGTTTAACACCCGTCTTCCCCACTGGCCTGGAAGCTCTGCAGTAGCATGGCTGGGTTTCTCTTCCTCACAGCCATATCCATGGCCTGTTCAGCCATGCCTGTTTCAGGGGAGCAGGTCGGAATGGCCGGAGTTAGTGGGGACAGGTTGGAGCTCCTTAGCCTAAGAGGACAGAAAAAGTGACTTCCTCTCAGGCAATTCTACAATGTCAAGAATCTTGATGTCAGTTTGTTTTGGTTTCAAGTCTCAGTTCAGCCACTTAGTATGAGCTTGGATGAGTTCCTTTCGGAACCTCAGTCTTCTCACCTGTCAAATGGGGGTAGTAGAAGTACCTTTCTTAGAGTTCAATAACATAACATATGTGAAGCACTTGGCACAATGTCTAGCACATAGAAACAGCCCAACTAAATATTAGCTGTTATAACTTGGATCGTTATTATCAAGATTCTGCTAGGAAGGCACTTAGAGTTGTGCAGTCAAGTTTTTCCCTCGTTCTCAATTCTCCTCATTTTCTTTGCAAGAGAAAAAAAGTATCTTGTTCAGGTATGGGGACTTGTGCACCTGTCCCTTCTTGTCTCAGTGGTACCTTGCTCTGGGGCACACATCAAAGCCATTCTGTGGGCTGGATTAATTTTCCATTACTGCTCTTCTCTTCTGATTCCCCTCCCCTGCTTCCTCCTACCTGGCCTCTGTGTGTGGCCTTCCTGGAGAAGAGCAAGCGCCAGTGCCTCCATATCTCAGCATGGGCATGGGTGCCTGTACTTTCTGCCCCATTCTCAGCCCTGCTGTGCTAGTCTAAGAGGCAGGCACAGGGGCCAGGGGCTGGGAGAGGTAGGGCCGGGTGGCAGGATTCCCCTGGGAGTGGTTGTTAGCATCGTACCTGCTGTACTATTAGCTTACTGTCCTGCTACTGTTAGTCACCTCCCTAATGAAGCTGGTCTTTAGCTTCTGGGACAGCTGATTTCCAGGGGATTATTTGTATTACACACTTTAATGCTTTTTAATAGTGAATTTTTAATTAAATGGAAAGTCCTTTTGGAAGCAAGGGAGCAGCAGCTGCAGCAAGACTTTGTGTGCAGCCCCAACTTAGACCAGAGAAGCACAAGTGAGGAGGGGGCTGGCCGGGCTTTGGGGGAGCTCGCTTGAGCACGCCTGGGTTGAATAGCGTGGGAGGGAAGAACGGGTCTGGCTGTAGCTCCTTCCTTCTGTCATCTGGGGGCCTAGAGAAGTATGAGCTTGTTTGCCCAAGTACAGGAGGGAACAGTTGGAGGAGGAGGGATCCTGGTAGTACCACCTGCCTTTGATCCCATTGGTAAATCACAGAGATACTGAGTTTGGGGTAGAACTTTGGGTAACCGGATCAGATCAAATAAAGTAGGCGATATGACAGTTGTTGGGCCCTGGATCTGGCTCTGGCAGGTCTGCGTCCTCATTTGTCAACTGAGAAGAACCACAGAGCTGTAGTAACGGCTAAGTGCCTATATTTTATGTTCTGGCTGATCTTGCTGTGGTGGGAGAGGATGTAGGGAAGCCCCTTGGCCCTGAGGAAACAGTCTGACACTGGAAATGGAATCTGTCATTTGGGGTGGTTGGCAACATGGAGCCACCAAGGAAGAGACACAATGACTTCTGTGTATCCAAGATCTTCACTGGCTGGTTTGGTGTCAGGCCATTCCTAATGTGCTCTGTGAGTTGCTCCTGAAACCCCCGAGGGTTGGCAAGGGTCAGACAGAGGTTCCCCATCAGGAGAGATCAGGTGAGGGAAGGGACGGGAGCAGCTGGGACATTCAGCCAAAGCATCTCCTTGTGTTTGCATTAGAATGGTGCTCAGGGGTTGGCATTTAGGCCACAGGTGGCTTTGTGGGCAGAAGCCTGAAAAGGAGACCTCAGAAGACATTAGATTGGTTTTTTGCCCAGGAGCTCTGGAGGCGGGAAGTGGGAAGGGATTCTGCTTGCCAGCCTTTTCCTGCAGCGGGTGAGTTGCCCTAGTCTGCTCATTGCAGTGGCCTCCTGGACCCGTCTATGCTGCTGTCATAAGTGCGTTCGCGAGTAGTCTCTCTCACAGTCTCCATTGCTCTATTGCCTGGCTGTGTGGGCTACACTGCATCTCTTATAGGAAGCAGTGCTGTAGACCAGTCTTTGGACTCAGAAAGAGCTGGATTTACATCTTGACCTATTATATCTTTGGCCTTTGGTAAGATACAACATCTCTGAGCCTCCAGCGTCCTCATCTGTAGAATGGGAGTGGTTGTCCAGAAGAATAAACTCCTCGGAGGCAGCTGCTATGTCCCTAAATTCCACCATCCAGCACAGAATCTGACACCTAGTAGGCACTCAATAAATGCTTGTAGAAATACATAATGTATGCAAAGAGCCCAACCCAAGGCCTGGCATGTAATAAGCACTTTAATAAACAATTATTATTGTCATTGCCTGAGTTTGCATGTTGCCTCCCATGCTTACCATCCATTAGCCTCACTCCACGTGCCTTCCTGCTGGACTCTACCTTTCCAGCTTTTCCCCTTGCCTTTAATTCCCCTTTTCCCATCTACTCCCGTAAAAGAGCTCTCGGGCTCATCCATCTTGTCATTCTTTGTTCCTCTGCGGTCAGCATCCCCAGGTGGTCCTTGCTCTTGCTCTACGTTACACTGTCATGCATCATATCCCAGGACCACCTCCTCTGGGACTAGCACCTCTGGGAAGGTTCCTGCTTTTCTGTCTTATTTCTTAGCCACAAAGCTTCTATCTCTTGCCTACGTTTGAGGCAGTATGAGATGGCAGCCAGAGCACTGGACCTGGGGTCTGGTTGTTTCTCTGTTCTGTGGCTGTGTCACCTGGTCTTGGGGGGTGATGGGCATGTCGCCACTTCTTACTGCCACTCCTTCAGAAGACCGTCCAGTGAGGCTGACAGGCTGGGACAGGGGTGGGATTGCTGAGGAGGAGAGGAGTAGGTTTCCAAGGTTTCTCTCTGTTAATCTCTGTCCCCATCTCCTCTCTTGCAGTGCGCCTCCATGACAGTATTTCTGAAGAAGGGTTTCACTACCTCGTGTTTGACCTGTAAGTTCCACTTTCTGAGGGTGTGGGGGCCTTTCCCTCCAGCTGGCTCAAGATGAAGGCTTGGAAAAAGACCTAAACTGGGTCTTCAGCCTCTGCTGAGAGTCCCTCTCCTTTAGCCAAAAGAAAGGGTTTGAGTTTGAACTTCCTCTAGTAATGGGCAGGTTGCTCAGGGGACCTCATTGCTCACTCAGTATCTCCCCAGGGCTCTGAACCCCCGGATGGCATTACTCTTGCATTTCTGTTCAGCAGCACACCTTGTGCAAATGCTTTTTTCTTGTTTCTTGGTGTGTTGTCCTTAGTGGAGAAATAGAATACAGCTCTTCACATGACCTTAAAAATTCTGGGAAATTGAAGGTGGCTTTTATTAGTCATAAACTCGACTCCAATTGGTCTCTCCTCCACTTTGGTTGTGGTTTAATATCTTAAAAGTGGCTCTTTACCTCCTGGAAATGCCTCTCTGGTATTTTCAGGATTGGGTCTCTGTGTCCTTGGTCTCATTATTCTTCAACTTTAAGAATAGGTCTGTCCTTCTTGGGTAGCTGTGTATCTTAGTATTCATATTGGTCTCAAATAAAGCTATGACTTTCTGAGTAGATTGATTATTTTCTCCTAGATCTCTGTATATTCTTCTTTGCCTGAGTGTTAACTAATCTGTAGGTTATAGAAACAAATGTGCTGGAGAAAAGGAGGGCCCACATTACCCCAAGGTGAAGCCCCATGTCATTGAAGGATCGAGCATGTTCTGGGCTCTCAGATGAAATGCATGTAGAGTTTGGATTTCTTTAAAAGGTGTTCCTTGGTGTGACCTGTTACCTGTTGGATGCTGGTATTGGCCAACTGACACCGACCTACCCCCTTTGACTCTCTCTGTCTGTTGGTTGCAGTGTTACCGGCGGGGAGCTGTTTGAAGACATCGTGGCCAGAGAGTACTACAGTGAAGCTGATGCCAGGTGAGATGGGCGCCCTAGAGTTCAGTGTGAGTCTTGGCCACGTTAGGGGGGGCAGGCATTTTGCCTATTTGAATAGTCTTTGGGGAAGATCAGAAGAGCTCTTATCTGGACAGAGATTCTGTAAGCTGGACCTGGGTTGCATTTGATAGGTGATGTTAGAAGTTAAAAGTTCAATACTCCCAGATCCGTGTTTTTGCGAAGTATTTGCGAGTCTCCTTTATCCTTTCACTCTGGAAATACCTTTTCTTTGCACTACTGTGTACTTGCAAGCCTGCCCAAGGGCCCTCCCTACCCTGCTTCTTTCCTTTGACAAATTTTACTGTGTGCAAGGCATCCTGGGAATGATCCAGAGATGGAGGAAACATGGCTTGTGTTCTGAAGGAGTGTAAACATCTGGGCTAATAATCCAACCAGGAACCTTCTTGGCAGAGATTCCATCCTGGATCACTTAGTCTCTTGACCACCATGACCAGCCCTGATGTGGGGCTCCTCAGGCTGGAGGACTGTTCCTTGGTCATATCCCTCAGTCTTCACCCCCCCCCCCCCCACAGAAGCCCACAAAGCTCTTAGGTGCTTGTGTGACCTGTATTTCCTGCCTTGGCTCCTCCCCCAGCCCTGAGATTTCTCTGAGGGTGATGTCCATACAACCTGGTTTTGATCATCCTGCCTACAGTTTATCTGGCATTTGTGGCAGCTCTGGCTGCCTCTGGAGAGTGGGGGAGTGCAGCTTCCTCACAAATTTCTCAACCCTGAGAGGCCAGCGTTTGCTGATCAACTTCAGATGCTTCGGCCTCGGGGAAAAATTCTCAAGTGGGGAGATGGATTCCAGTGCCAGCAGGGGAGGACCAGACTCTGGGGCAGGAGGAGGCGGTGATAGCTCTGGGAGCCTGGCGGGGAGGAGGGAGAGCTGGCTAGGGGGAGGGGAGGGGTTGTGTGTGACTGTACCAGTGGGCTTGGCCTGGCTCTGCTGGGACACTTCGCACTTTTGCCATTTTTGGCCAGAAGGCTCTCCCTGCTAGCCTGGCTCTGTTCTAATTATACATTTCTGTGGAGACTCGCCTCTTCAGCTCAGTCTTGAAGTCTCTTTGGCCTACTCATGGGCTGTGTCCTGAAGGGAGGCCTGAGCCTCAGCCTCCAGGAGCCTGGTAAGACCCCTTGGCTCTTGTGGAAGCCCCAGAGTCAGATTTTAGAGGAAGGAATAAGAAGTCCAGGACATCAGACCAGCACCCCCGGACACTCTGCAAGCCTGCTCTGCATACCTGGTAGTACCTCCCGGCTGGCTGGGGTCTCATTCTCTAGGCTCAACTTCAACACTACTGATGTTTGGGACCAGATAATTTTTTGTTGTGAGGGCCTCTCCTGTGCATTGTAGCATTTTAGAAGTATCGCTGGGCTGTACCCACTAGATGCCAGTAGCATCTTCCCCCCGCTGAAAAGGGATTTACCCACACCTTAGAGGATGGCTTGTGAAAACCAGCAATGTCTCCATACGTTACCAGATGTCCCCTGTGGGCAAAATCATCCCCCACTTTTCACCATTGCTCTAGATCACCAATGCTCTCTGCCAGGAGTTTGACTGGAAGTGTGGCAGGATATTTTGGAAGGTGGACGGCCTGATTCAAGAAATAGCAGTTGCAGTGCCTGGCTGGCTCCAGTGATAAAGCATGAGACTCTTGAGGTCTCAGGGTCATGTATTCAAGCCCCACGTTGAGTACAAGCCCCATGTTGGGCGTGGACCTTATTTAAAAAAAAAGAAAAGAAAGAAAAGAAATAGTAGGTGAAGGTGACTCTGGGTTAGTTTGTTTTTTTCCTGTGGAAAATCATCACCAGAAATGTTCCTCAGTTGCCCTGTTTGGAACCTTCTTAAGCACATCGTTTCTTTTTTTTTTTAATTTTACTTTTTTAATTTACATCCAAATTTGTTAGCATATAGTGCAACGATGATTTCATAAGTAGATTCCTTAATGCCCCTTACCCATTTAGCCCATCCCCCCTCCCACAACCCCTCCAGTAACCCTCTATTTGTTCTCTATATTTAAGAGTCTCTTCTGTTTTGTCCCCCTCCCTGTTTTTATATTATTTTTGCTTCCCTTCCCTTATGTTCATCTGTTTTGTGTCTTAAAGTCCTCATATGAGTGAAGTCATATGATATTTGTCTTTCTCTGACTAATTTCACTTAGCATAATGCCCGCTAGTTCCATCCACGTGGTTGCAAATGGCAAGATTTCATTCTTTTTGATTGCTGAATAATACTCCATTGTATATGTATACCACATCTTCTTTATCCATTCATCCATCAATGGACATTTGAGCTCTTTTCATACTTTAGGTATTGTTGATAGTGCTGCTATAAACATTGGGGTGCAAGTGTCCCTTCGAAACAGCATACCTGTATCCCTTGGATAAATGCCCAGTAGTTAAGCACATCATTTCTTAAAGGTGTCTGCGTCCTGGGTTTTATCTTTATAGTCTGTGTGCTACCAAGCACAGTGCCTGTAGGTTGTCAATAAATGTTTAAATGAGTGAGTGTACCTCCAACAAAACAACTTAGGTATAGTTGTACTAGCTTTCCTAAGATGCCACCACAAGTCTCTTCTCCGAGAACAGAGTTTCTATAGGGGGAAAAAAGAAGGAAGGGATTGGATGGTCTCTCTTTCTCAGGAGTGTCCCCAATTTCCTGGAAATGGACTGCTTGTATTGGGCCTTTGCAGTCTAGGGAGGCCTGGTGGACTCTGTTCTGGTCTGTCCTCTGCCATTACCTAGTGGGAATCCCTGGACAAACCTCTTAATATGCCTGGACCTCAGTTTCTTCTGTAAAATAGGTTGAACTAGATGGTGTCCAGAGTCCAAGGTTTTAGCTATTGTTCAGTGATTCCCTGTGAATCTGTAACCCAGACTTACATGCTTTAATCTGTAGTGTGTGGTCGTGAATGAGTAGTTTAACCCTGCACTGACATTTCTTTTCCTTGTGCTTTTACAGCCACTGTATACATCAGATCCTGGAGAGTGTTAACCACATCCACCAGCATGACATCGTCCACCGGGACCTGAAGGTACTACCCAGGCTCCCCCTTTGCCTTCTGCTTGTGAAGCATAGGCGCCACCTGGTGCCAGGGTGTGGTACTGCGAGGACCCAAACAAGGCTTCCTCAGGGCCAGAGGGTGGGTGCCTCATAAGGTTTTTTTTCCTTATACAGCCTGAAAACCTGCTGCTGGCGAGTAAATGCAAGGGTGCCGCCGTCAAGCTGGCTGATTTTGGCCTAGCCATTGAAGTACAGGGAGAGCAGCAGGCTTGGTTTGGTAAGAGTGACCCTGTCTTCCTGGAATGTGGCCCCCGCCCTTCCTCCTCTTCCTGATCTGCTTTCCTCTTTCAGAACTAGAAGCCAGACCCTTAATGGTCCTGGTCTCCTCAGAGACTGGAGAAGGGGGAGGGTACAGAGCGTCCCCCTGGCCCTACGTGACTCAGTACAGTGAGTCTAGCTGTTGTCAGCACAGCATTCTTGCTGCCTCTGGGGAGGAATGGGAGCTCCTGGTAGGCACACGGAGTTGCCCTCTGATTTTTATTCTGGGCACTACAAGAAACCCAGCCTGCCATCTCTTGCTGCCCACGTGCTGAGAGCTTATGTAGCAAAAGCAGCAGGAATGAGAAGGGACTCGGGGGAAATTGCTGATGTGGTTTTAATGAGAGAGAAAGTGGGTTCAGTGTGCCTCTGCCCTCTCTTCTGCTACAGGTTTTGCTGGCACCCCGGGTTACTTGTCCCCTGAGGTCTTGAGGAAAGATCCCTATGGAAAACCTGTGGATATCTGGGCCTGCGGTAAGCCCATTCCACACTCTCAGCTTTTTGATGTTAAGGGCCCTCAACTTCCAGTGATGGTGAGAAAGAGGCATCGCTATTCCTCGTGGGCCCCACAAGTGTCTGGTGTGTGTGAAATCACGGTGTTTGCTCTAGTGCCCCTGGGATGGCTGTTCTCAACACTCGCTCCTCCCCAAATACTTCCTGGATTATACTGCATCCTTCCTGAAGAGGGATTTACCCACGCCTTAGAGGATGGCTTATGCCTAAAGAAATCCCTGATGTGGGCGGTGACACTGGGAGCGAAGGATAGCAGGAGGGGGCTAGTGGCACAGCATTATCGTCTGCCATCCACTTCCACCTCTGATATAACCTTGACTTTCTGCGTGGCTGAGCCCTGTGTGGCTTTTCTTGGTTCCTCAGTGAAGTAGGTGAGTGACCCCGATGACCTGTGTTCTGTCTCGTAGGGGTCATCCTGTATATCCTCCTGGTGGGATACCCTCCCTTCTGGGATGAGGATCAGCACAAGTTGTATCAGCAGATCAAGGCTGGGGCCTATGATGTAAGGACTGGTTTGTTCATGACCCTCAGGCTCTGTCCACAGGAGGGGACATGTTTAGTATGTCATGGGATATGGGGAGTGTCTGGGGACTTTGAGGACCCAAGGATGGGCATACAGGTCTCAATTCCTGCCACACCCTATCCCAGGAACAACTTTTTTGCACAGCCTTTCTTGGTAGTTATAAAATTGAGGAGCGCATGGAAGCTCTTTGATCCGTTATTTGCAGAGAATGGCCTGAGAGGTGTGATGTGGTACATAACATAGGGACAAGAAGTGTCATGGCTCCTACCACTGCAGTGCAGCCTTGGGCACATTGTTGAGCCACTGTTTCTTTCTAGTAAGGAAAAAGATGGGGTTGAACCAGAAGATGGGATTGCTGGAATCCCCTTCCCACTCTGATCTGATATCCTGGCATTCTAACCATAATTCTATCTTCCTCTCCTAGTGTTTAAGTTTTGACACAGGTGCTGGGATGCCCCAGGGCTTCTCCATCTCTCTGCCAGGGAGGTTTAGATAGCATAGAATATCCCATTTATAGGAGTTAGCACGAAGACAGAGCCTCCCTTTCAGAGTGTGGGGCTCACAGATTTCATATGTCTCCTTTCCCTCTTCCTGCTTAGTTCCCATCACCAGAGTGGGACACGGTGACTCCTGAAGCCAAGAACTTAATCAACCAGATGCTGACCATAAACCCTGCGAAGCGCATCACAGCTGACCAGGCTCTCAAGCATCCATGGGTCTGCGTAAGTGTCTTCGCCTGGGGTGGAGGATCTCAGAGATGTCAGCCCTCAATATGCCCTTACTCTCCTCACCCTCCTTTTTATGACAGAGAATAATTCTGGGCCCTGAGCAAAGACCCAGCAGAGAGGGAGGGGGACTGGGTGGGGCCCAGGAGGGATTCAAGGAGGCAGTGGCCTAATTGGCTTCAACCTGTCTCTCCCCCACTTACTTGTCAGGTGTGATTTAGTTCTGATCTTGAATGAAAGCTTAGGTTGACCCTTGCAGACTCTAGAGAGTTGATGGTAGAAAGCAGCTGGCACAACCCAAAGTGAATTACCAAGCTTAAGGTGCATATTCAGCTCTCAGCTGTCACACAACTCTAATGGAAACGTGACCAAGACCCAACAAATAAACAAAAGGGGCCTCTGGGCAGTTAAAAAGAGCATCTTGAAGTTCAGTCATAAAGCTAGGAGAGCCTCCAGGCTGTCAATGTGGATCAACATATTCTTTTTCCATGAACACTTCTATAAAGCTGAAATCTGTTTTTTTTTTTAATATTTTTTAATTTTTATTTACTTTTGAGAGAGAGAGAGTGCAAGTGAAAGCGGGGGAGGGGAGGAGAGAGAGGGATACACAGAATCCAAAGAAGGCTCCAGGCTCTGAGCTGTCAGTACAGAGCCCGATGCGGGGCTCGAACCCACAAGCCGTGAGATCATGACCCGAGCCCAAGTTGGACGCTCAACTGATTGAGCCACTCAGGCACCCCTGAAATCTGTTTTCAAACAAAGAAGAGGATCTGGTACAGTTAGGCCTCCTGACAACCATGGTGCATTTATGTATTTGCTTTTCCTGTGTTTACTGAGTGCCTCTTCAGTGCCAGTCACTGTGTGGGTACTGAAGATAAAAAGATGAGTAAAGCATGGTCCCTTCCCCCCAGAGATCTTAAAAATTATCTGGGGACGTAGGCACTCAAACAGCAGCCATTCTGCAATGTGACAAGTACATAAAAAAATCTAATGAGTGCACAGGAACTCTTGTTGTCTGGTGAGTAGTGAGGTTACTGAAGGCTGCATGGAGGAGGTGACCTCTGTCCTGGTTCTTGACAGCTGGCTGGGAGTTCCTCAGGATAACAACCTGAAGACAGAGGTTAGCATGGGCCAGGGTGAAAGGCCATGGGAAATTGTGGCAAGTTTAAGGAATGTTAAGTAGTTTGGTTGTAGATGAAGATATGCCTACAAAAATGCAAGAGAACAAGGCCGAAAAGATTCCATGACATACAAGTCTCTGCCTAATGAGTTTGGATTTTATTCTGAGAGCACAGGGAACCATTTAAGGGATTTAAAGAGGGAACGAAGGGGCGTCTGGCTGGCTTGGTCAGTGGAGCATGTGACTCTTGATCTCAGGGCTGTAAGTTCAAGATCTATGTCGGGTGTAGAGATTGCTTAGAAAAAAATAAAATCTGAAGACAATAAATTACAAAAAAATAAAGAGGCAATGAAGTACACAGTTAATAAAGGTCACTTTGGAAGCTTTGTAGAAAATGAAATTGAAGAAGAAAGGAGGCTGGGGCAGAGAGCTCAGGAAGCTGTCGTAATTGTCTAAGCAAGACCAGATGAGGTCTTAGCTAAGGGTAATGATAGGAGACTGAGTGGTGTGGCAAAGAGTGGACAGATTTGGGAGATATTTGGTAGACAGAATCAAAAGGATTTAGTGACCAGTTGGATTTAGGGAGTGAAGGAGAAAGGTATCTATGGGGACTGCCAGATTTTGAGTTGGTAATAAGCAGAGGGTTGTACTATTCACTGATTCAGAGGAAACCCAGAGGAAGAGCCAGTTTGTGAGAAAAGATGATGATGTTAGTTTTATACATATCGAGTGTGGTGTCTGGAGACCTCTAGCTGGAGACATCAGATGGGTGGTTAGAAATGTGGTTCCAAAGATTAGAGAAGAAGTTAAAAATTGGAAATGTGGGTTGCAGTCATTTCTGTGTGGGTGGTGTTGAAATAAATGGGATTGTTTCTATGCTGATCGAATTCCCATTATGGCTTGTATTTGCTTCGGTAAGAAAAGAGACGGCCACTGAACACCAGCAAGTAAAGACACAGTTAGAGGAGCCAGCAAAGAGGGCTGGGAATGAGAACTTCTGTGGCCGAAGGAGGTTCAGGAGCAGGAGATCCTAAGAAACGAGGTCTCAATAAGGGATGGTCTGCCACAGAGAGTCCATGATAAAGATGGAGAAGAATCCATATACTCTGACCAATCAGAAGCCATTGTTTCATTATTTCACTGACAGAGGCAGCGGAGTGAGAAACTGAACCCTTTCTTCAGTGAGGGAAGAGGGAATGAGGGTGAGGAGAGAAAGAAATGGTACTGTATACAGAAGATGATGAGTCCGGGGAGTTTTATATTTTTGTTTAAGGAGAGGCTTGAGTATAATGTATAGAGAAGAATATAGTCTAGAATAAAGGATTAAAAATATTGACTAATTGAAGAAGCAAAGGTTGGGCTAGTAAAAAGAGGTTGAAATCAGATGAAAATCACTTTGTGGATGGGGGTCTGAAGTTGAAGGAGTTCTTGTGTGATGATCTCTCATTTCTCTTTGTGGAAAAATTTATGCTTTGGAGGAGGAAGTGAAGTTATAAGACTCAGGAAAGGGAAGAGGAGGTTGGCAGACTTGCTTTGGGAACCAGGAAAAGGAGTGGGCCAGGGATGAGGGGAAGGATTATGGGGCAGCCCCATGGAGGGGCACCAGGCTGCATGTTGTGGGATTTATTTTTCTAGCAGACTAGCCAAGACAGCAACAGCAAAGGGAGGAGGGGGGCAGTGAGCAACTTAAAACAGATACTCAAGAACTGGGGATTATACTATGTCCTGGGAGTCATTCTCATAGGCCCCACCCTCCACCGTCCTATATAACTCAGTAGCTCCTGAGGACATCACTCTATTAAAATATTACATAATAATTGATGCTTGTATTGATGACCCTGAGTCATCAAGGAAATCATTGTAAATCATCATAATTGTAAATCATTTCCAGTGGACTCTTTAAGGAGGAAGGAAGTTAGCAGTGATACACTGAAGAGAAATTACCATCCAAAATGATGAAAAGAATTGATACTTCAAGGTGAAGACCCTTAGCTTCTCAAATCAGCTTTCAGGTCCTTGTGGGGGTGTGATGAGAGGGGCTCTTGGAAGGGATGAACATTCTCTGTAGAGAGCAGGAACACTGCCTGTTCTCTCACTGCTCAGGAGTGCAGTACATGCTCAGCCAGCAGTTGCTGAAGGAGTTACCGCATGAGGATCACAACACACAGGATACTCTCTTCCATTCCGTAGCCTCCCATTTCCCAAGGAAGGGGAGAGTGCTGTCTCATGCACCCTCCTCATCTAGCATCAGTTATCAGTGATGTTTTCATGTTCGGATTTTTGTCCTTATATAACCTTGAGTTCGGGATAGTGCTTTTGTTGTAAAAGCATTTCACATCTATGACCTCATTTTATCTTCAGATCAACTCAGGGGTGGCTGGGCACAGAGCCAACAGTGCTAGGACTAGGGTGAGGGGCAGAGGACCTGGCAGGAGGGCTCACAGGCCTGTCTGTTTGGGTTCCAGCAACGATCCACGGTGGCGTCCATGATGCATCGTCAAGAGACTGTGGAGTGCTTGCGCAAGTTCAATGCACGGAGAAAACTGAAGGTGAGTCTTGCCTTTCCGGGCTGCCAGCATCCTGGAATCATGGCTTTTGACAGGACAAAAGCCTGTCCTAACCCATCAAAAAGGAAGCTCCCCTTCTGGCTGGAGCTGAGCTGTGAAAGTTGTACATGTTGGGAAGCCCCAAAGACCTGAGGCCTTGAGGCTCTGGACAGCAGCTGCCCTCTGCCTGAGACCAGGCTATGCTTTTCGAGAGTTCCAGCTGAATTGACAGGCCCTTCTTCTTTCCCCAGGGTGCCATCCTCACGACCATGCTTGTCTCCAGAAACTTCTCAGGTATGTTTTCCCAGCCGTGCACTTTAATTCCACTGAGGTGAGTGGGTCAGAACAAGGTGTTGCCATCCCAGTGGTGGGTGTCTCAGGCAATACCTTGACCAATATGAAGATGACCCTGTTTTGAGGGGCTGCTGCTGCTGGGTCCTATTACATGAGATTCTGGGGGACTTCTCTTGGGTTCACATTTACGAATTCTATTCCCTAAACCCTCCCAAAGAGTAAACTGCCCAGCCTCCCATTTACCTTGTCCCTAGGGATTCTTATTTAATTCTCTAAAGACTCTTAGCACTTTAAGCTTTTAGCCAGTCACTAGGGTATTGGACAATGTGCTGGGGAAAAGAAAGAGATGAGATGTAGTGAATCTTCTCAATCACCACCATTAATTTGCCTACTGGGACCATCTCTACTTTATTGTGTCTAAGTAGGGATGACTAATAGAAATTTTTCCAGATGCTTAAACATTTTGTAGAGACTGTGCTTAAAATATGCTCTGTGATACTAGTTGTGTAAAAGTAAAGAAATAGAGACCAGCAGGATGAAGGGAAAGCAACTTGCTTAAATTTGCCTGAGAAACTGGGATAGTTGGGACCAGTAATTTGTAAATCACACTTGGCATGTCTTTTTAAGATGCAAGACACTCCACCCCACCCCAACCCAACCCCATCATTGTTTGCCCTCAGTGGGGAAGCCCAGTGGTTTTCTGTGAGGAAAAGGTTAATGTCAGAACTTAACTGAAGAAAGAAGGTCTCTTCCCAGCTTGCCTTTTCCCCTCCAGCCTCCACAGCCTCGCAACCCCCAGCCCCACTGTTTTGGCTGAAGACCCTTTCTCTTGTTCTCATAGCAAGATTCCTTCCCTTGCTTTCCTGTGCTGACGTGGAGACAGAGTTGTGTGGCAGCACTTGTGTAGACAGCCACTCTGGGCCAAGGTTGCCCCCTTGATCAGGAGGGGTTTGTCTGTGCTGATTCAGGATAACCTAAGGGCCCTGAGTCTGAGGATACTGCAGATGGGAAGTCCTGGGTCTTCATGAGCTCTACCCAAGTGAGAACCTGGGGTCAGGACTGGAAAGTGAACCAGGGAAGTGTCCCACCTCAGGCCCATCCCCTGTGTTGCTGGTTTGGGACTCATTCTTATGTAGATATCCATAAGGGGAAGACTTTGGTTCTGGATTCAACTCTCACAAATGAGAGCAGGACAGCACAGCTTGGCTGCCTCCAACAGAGATGGACCTGCAGTTCCACATCAGGCTTCTTGTCTTCCAATTACTTGAAGCTTCTACTTTCTCAGTGTGAGAGCTTTCTGGAGGACGGTCAAGGGCATTTCTGTGCTGACCTAGAATGGTGATCTATTGTCTCTCCGAGTAGAAGAAATGTGAAGACAGGCCACTGCGTTTCTTCTAGACCAGGAAATCAGTAGCATGTGCCCTGTCCCAAGGCCTCCACATCAACCTCCCTCCCCCATCCCATTTCAGAAAATTGGTATCCTGGTTTCAGGAAATTGGTCTCTCTGTTAGGACAAAGTACTTTCACTCATCCCTAAAGAGCCTCCTGTCCTTGCTGCCCAGACCTTGTTAGCCTTTGAGCTCACTTTGCCCTGGGTCAGAGGAGACCCAAAAAAGTGCTGCAAGCACTCTAGTATGACTCTGGGACATCTGGGGATAGAGCCTGTCTCTAAAAGCTGCTGCAGAAAATGGTGTCACCAGGTATAATCAAGAAGGAAGGGCACCTGTGTGTTTTTTTGGGCATGAACTAGGCCATTTTCTGAGTTTACCCCAAATAGGGGGTGCAGCTTAGCCCTAGACTCTAGCAGGTTAGCTAATAGTGGAATCAGGGCTTCTAGAATGTATTGCTTCAGCAGCCTTTGTTTTCTTTCTTGAGGCTCATTTCTTGGGCATCTTCACCCTCAGAATACTGAAATACAGGCTGAGAAAAGCTGGCTACCTCCCTTGAAGAGGGCAAGCAACCCGTGTCTCTAAGGAGCTAGAGGAATAAGAGAGGGATAGGCAGCTAGGGCCCATCAGTGAACCGAGCTGCACAAGGGCCATGCACCCGCCCCTGGCCCCGAGTGCCAGTGTCCCTCCTGTTTGGAATATGGCCAGAGGAAAAGGGCTCTCTGATAATATCCTCATGTAAGTCCCCTAAGGAGGGAAGGTCTGAAGGTGAGGCTCAGTTTCCTCAACAGCCTCAAGCGAGGGCCCGGCTGCCTCAGAAAGGACACCATCTCTCACCGATTCAGGCTTTAGACCCTCGCCTGAGGTGCTTATGGGACAGGTGCTGGAGCTGTGGTAATCCCCACACCCTGACCGAACCCAGTCCTCTCAGATCCCCAGACTGCTGCAGGGCTGGCTGCACCTGCTCATCAGCCTGCCCCTGGCGCCTTCGCTCCCCCAGCTCGGCTGGCTTGGCCACGCCGCCTGGGCCTTGCTGTGCGTGGGCGGCCAGCGGTTCCCGCGCCTCGTGCTGGGGCATGCTCGCTGCTGACTGGCCCCTGTGGCTTTGCGGCAGCTCTGTGCACTGAGAGATTGTATCCCCTCAGTTGGCAGGCAGAGCTCCGCCCCCGCCTCGCCTGCCGCGAGCGCCGCCGGCCTGGCCGGGCAAGGTACGTGGCATGAGTCCCCCGACCGCCTGCCTCGGCTCCCTGCCACCCCACCAGGAGGGCCAGCATGCCAGGCCCACTCACCAGGGAGGCGAGTCCCATGCTTGCGGGCTGAGATGGGCATGCCGGACGGACCACCTAACTTGGCATCTGCAAGCGCATTGGTGTCACAGAGCCCCCTAACCAGCCGTGCATGCTGGGCGCTTGCCAACTCTCAGGAGGCAATAGCCTGGGGACGTGGAGCTGGGCAGCAGGAGGCTTTCCTCCAGACAGCCGAGAGCCTGGCCTGCCTGAGGGCGAAGGCCAGCGGGAGCCCCCAGAGACAGTCCGGGCATGGCTGGAGCTGCCCAATGCTAGAACTAGGCTTTGTCAGCACTGTTGGCAGACCCCACAGAGGAAGCCATGCCTCTCAAAATTGTGAAGTCTGGCATTTGCAGGCCTCCAGGTCTGAAAGGCTATAGAGTGCAGAAGCTGTAGAGAGAGCCATCCCTGGTTTTGGATGATAGCCCTGCCACATCCTGAACAAGTCATGTCAGCCCTCCCAGCCTTAGTTTCCTCATTTCTGCGGTGGGGATAATAAATCATGTGGCGATGATTCCGATCATGTATGTTGAAGGCTTTCAACCCTGCCTATATAGGACAGCTTGTAAAACACCCTGATGCCGACACCCCCCACCCCAGACAAATAAAATCAGAATCCTAGGCAGGGGATAGGCATAATGATTTTTTTAAGCTCCCCAAGTGATTCTAATGGGCAGCCAGGGTTGAAAACTCTGGTGTATACAAAGTACTTAACACAGTAGGTGGTCGGGCATAGTAGTAAACACATAAAAAATAAATAAATTTTAAGTCGCCCCCGCATGGAGATAGGACCATAGGCCATTTCTGGGACATCAGAATTCTTGTGATGGAGAGATCCCTAGTCTTAGATGGGACCCAACTAGGGTAGGAATGGCCACTTGAAGGGAAGAATGGCAGCAGTAACAGTGACAATGGTTTACACTTAGTGAGTACTTGCTATGTGTCAAGGACTCTGCTTAGTGCTTTTCATGCATGGTCCCATTAGATCCTCACCACTGTCCTGTGACCTAGGCCCTATTTTATCTCATTTTATAGATGAAGAAACTGAAGTTCAGGGAGGTTAACTCACTCAAGGTCATACAGGTAGCAACCGGGAGAGCCAGTTGTCATGGTGGATCAGACAGCTGATTCCATCCCCCTGTGCCTCCCAGACTCTGCCATCCATTGTCTGCTACCTTCCTGTGGCCTTGGTGACCAGCAGGCATCACCAGCCTTCCTACACGAAGCTCATCAGCCTTGAGCCTCATCCTGTGCCTGGCTAGAATCTGTTTAATACCTCATTATTCTGCCCACTCCTTCCTGCTCAGTGGGTCCAGAGAGTAGACTGAGGAAAGAGGGGCAGATAGGACCCAGTAAGCCTGGTAAGGACCTGCCCAGTCAAGGCTTCAACCCCCTGGCAAAACCCTCCTGTAGGTGGTCCTGGTCTCTGTGTCTGTGTCTGTCTGTCCTCACGTCTGGTCTCCTTTGTGAACTGTGACACTCTTGTTTCTTAAGAGCTCTTAGGAGATGTCTTGCATCCTTCCAGCTTGGCCGTTCTGAGGAATTTCATGGCATCTAAGGACGGAGCCCTCACCTTTCACCCTGGCACTCTGCTTCCAGACCTGGGTGAAGTTGTTGAAGGCAGAGTTCCTAGTACCCCAGGCAGCTCCAGTATTGAATGTGGTTTCTCCTCCTAAGTGCAGTGTGTCCCTGTTTCTGCTGAGCCCACTTCCGTGGCAGAAGAGATCCCAGGGTGCCACCCTGAGGGTCTGACGCAGCTTGAGATGCCCTTCTTGCTTTGAGGCTACCAGGAGGGCCCTTTCCCAGGGGCTTCAGGAGACTCCTGGCCCCCTTGTCAGACACAGCGGACTCTTGCGGATCCGGCTGCCAGACTTCAGGTTAGGGAGAGAGTACAATGCAGGAGACTTGATTTTCCTTTTTGTTTTCACAGCTGCCAAAAGCCTACTGAACAAGAAGTCGGACGGCGGTGTCAAGGTAGGTGTCTCCACCCCTCTGGCCTGAGACTGGTCTCTCTCCCAATGTCTCTATGGGGGGTTCTTGGCACTTTGTTCCTCCTTTCCCAGAAACCCTCCTATCCTTGCTTTTCTGCTTTAAAACCGGAAACCTTTGTGCTCAGAACAGCAGGTTCCATTGGCCTGAGAGGGCAGGAGGAAGATGTGTTTCTTTTGACCCTAGTTTGATCATGAAGACTCAGAGGAAGTGATCTAAATTATAATTTACTAGAGCTGAATCCTGAACCTGACTACAGACACATGCCTCATCTCCATGGCTTGACTCTCAGGGTTTTTTTTTAGGTCATTTGGGTCAGTCTTCTCATTTTCTTTTTCTTTTTAGTGTGCAGATCCTTTTTAACAAATGAAAGCAAAGTTTGCCTGGTTAACTCAGGGTACCAGGGCTTGGAACTGGAAGCCACTATCCTTTTAGTTTTTTGTCCTTATCTCCAAAGCACTTCCAGAACCCAGCTCAAATACCGCTAAGTGAAAGTGTCTTATACTCTCTTGAGGCATAGCCTCCTCAGAAACAGATGAAGGACATGGTGTATCACAGCTTGTTCCCATTTAGGGAGCTTTCCCTACGGGATTGTGGCAAAAGAACAGGGGCCCACAGGGACCAGCAGAAAGCCCTAGTGGGAGTGGCTGCTTGGGAAAGGTGGAAGAGAGGTGGCTAGAGGTCTTCACAGGTCCCAGAGTGTTCTGTAAATGTTTGGGGGCAGAACAGGTCCTGGGGCTGGGGCAGGAGTTCATACTATCCTGAAGCCTACCAATTTACACCATAGGGTATTTCAAACTATGAAATTACCCAAACTTTTAAATTCCAACAAAAGTTTAAATTGGGCCTTTCCACTGGATCTTATGTCCCCGCTGAGATATATATGTGTGCCCCGTTTCCCTCCCCCTCCCCTTCTTCTTTTTCATTCTCTGCATGCCTGCTTCTGTGTACTTCTGCCCCAAGGAGGGGAGCTTGGGCTCCACACACACCTGCTGACATAGAGTGGGGGGGTGACCAGCAGTCCCCCAGTTATAGGGACATGAACTGGATGGGTGGAGCCAAGTTAAGAAAAGGTAGAAGGTTTAGTTGGAGAGAAAGTTTGCATATTTCTATCTGGGAAAGAAGCTAGAATCAATTGTTCTTTACAAAGTATTTAATAAGTACCTATCAGAGGCCCAGTGCTGTACTCAATTCTAGGGGCACACAAGAGATAGAAGGGATGATGTAGTTTTCATCTAGCTTTGAGAAGTTGCAAAGTTAATAGAATAGGAAAATGGACGTACCTGAAATCAGCTAGGCACTGAATGGTATTGATTCTGGACCCTGCATTGCATGGTTCAGTCCAAGAAGCTTCTGGGAAAAAGCTTATTGGAGAAAGCTTAAAGGATGTAGGAAGACTGGAACCTAGTCACTGATTGCCTCTAGTGAATGGAATTGGTGGTGAGGACAGGGTGGAAAGACGTATCTTTCGTTTTTTAGTTTGTACACGTGTATTTTTCCTTAAAATGAAAAGGCATTCCTTCTATAACTTAAAAACAACAAAGTAATTGTATGGGTTCTGTCATGCATATTGATGTTCTCTGCTCAACTGGAACATGGGGTTTGTGGTAGAAGGATATCTAAAATACAGCTGGACTGGTCTGGTTGGGCAGAGGGATTAGAGGTTTGTGTGTCAGACCACAGGAAGTATAGGCCACTGAGCAGGGAAGCTACAGCAAGAGCTATGCTTTCAAAAGATTTGGCTAAGGGTATAAGGATGAATAGAAGAGGGTGGAAACTAGACACAGAGGTATCAATTAGAATGATCTGGGCATAGAGTGAAGAAAAGGTGATTAGAAATAGAAAGAGCTAATATTGAAAATACTTAACTACCAGAAGAGCACAGGCACCAACTAATCAGAATAGGCACTGCCTAGGGGCACCTGGGTGGCTTAGTTGGTAAAGCATCTGACTTTGGCTCAGGTCATGATCTTGCAGTTCACGAGTTCGACACCTGAATCGGGCTCTGTGCTGACAGCTCAGAGCCTGGAGCCTGCTTCAGACTCTGTGTCTCCCTCTCTCTCTGCCCCTCCCCCACTCGCACTCTGTTTCTCTCTCAAAAATAAACAAATATTAAGAATAGGCAGTGCCTGTAGATAATTGGTCCAGCTGTATCCAAGAATGGGAGGCTGTGATTAGAGGTTGGCTGCCCCAACTTCAAAGGAAGTTGACACTGAATATGTTAAAAAGGACCCATCAAAGATAATGTCAGAGTTCCTTGAAGGTTGGAAGAATTGGTAGTAACTCTGCTAAAAATGGGAGTAATTGTGAAGGAATGCCCATTTTGATGGCCAGAGTTTTATTTTGACCACACTGAGATTGAGAGACAGGTGAAGATCTGGGTGGAGAGGACTTTTAAGGTGCTGGGAAGTACCTGGGGTAGCCCAGGGAAGAGGTCAGTACTGGACCTGCAGATAGGGCTCATATGAGTGAATCACAGGAGTTCACTCATTCAGCCAAATTCCATGCTTCAGGAACTGGGAAGATAACACCATAATCCACCCTGTAAGGTGTTCAGAGTTGGAGAGAGACAGAGAAACCAGCGGTGCCCATGTAGTCTGGTAAGGTCTATGAGGGAGGTGTATATAGGGCAGGTGCTGGGGGAGCAGAGGCCAGCATCTGAGCCAAAACAGGAAATCTTCCTGAAGGAGATGGCCCATGACCTGAGTTTGAAGGACTCCTTTGATCTTGCTAGGTTGAAGTGGGCAGGAGATGGGGGGGATATTCCAGGCAGAGGAAATAGCACAAGATGTATAGGTTTGAAACAGTGTGGTGATTCTGGGAACTTCAGTAGCTCTGAAAGCCTGAAGGAAAAAGTGATCGCACGACGTAGGACCTGAAATAAAGCAGTAACAGCCGAGGTGGTAGTAAAAAGATGGATAAAGGAGACATTGAAGGACAGGTTTCTGATGGAACTTTCTAGATGGCTGCCTCCAAGGATGAGTGTTAGGCATAGCCTTGTAATATTAGCTTAAGGAGCTAATTAAAAAGATATAGATTCCAGGATCCACCCTGGAATTCAGATTCAGGAAGCTTTGGGTGGGAGGTGGAATCTGAATTTAATAATACTCCCCTTCTCCCATATGAATCTAAAGCGCATGAAGGTTTAAAAGTTCAGTAAATGCATATTTTCAGGGCTATCTGTCATTGAGAGGCTGGAAGAAGAGGAATCATCAAAGGAAACAAAACACAGAAGAGGTGGGAGAAGAACATATGTGTACAACATTGTCTGACCTTACAGAGCACTGAGAAGGAGGAGGGCTAGGCAAAAAAAAAAAAAAAAAAAAAAAAAAAAATCGTTAAATAAATTGCCTTAAATGAGAACGTATGTGGGGAACCAGTGCCTGATCCTGCTATGTGCTCAGTACATGAGTTTTGTGCTTGAGAGAAGACTTTGAATATAGTAGCTGGATCAGAGGCAAAGATGCAAATGTTTAAGAAGGGAATAATCATCCAAAATTAAATGGCCAGCAACAAGTTGAGGAAAATATTCACAGCAGGTATGATGGGAAGGGTTAATATTATTTTTATACAAAAAAGCTTTCTCTAACAAATAAGAATCCCCCCTAAAATCCAGTAAATAAGTGGTCAGAGAAGATGCACTGACAACCCCATAAAGAGGAGGTAGAACTGGTTAATAAATGTGGATGTTTAGCCTTGCTAGTAACAAAGAGATGCAGGTTGAAACGAGGTGCCATTTTTTGACTCTTAAGTTTGTGATAGTAGCATAAATAACAGTGGCCCTTTCTGAAACAGTCTGCATGTCAAAAGCCATAAAAATGTTCCTGCTGTTTTTACCCTTTAATTTTACTTCTGGGAATTTGTCCTAAAGAAATTCAAGGAGCGCCTGGCTGGCTCAGCTGGTAGAGCAGTAGAGCGTGTGACTCTTGATCTCAGGGTTGTGAGTTTGAGCCCCATGCTGGGTGGAGAGATGACTAAAAAAAATAAATAAATTTTAGAAAAAAAATAATTCAAAATAAAAAAACTGAAAGCGGAAGGATGTTCAACATGACATTTGTAATTGAAAAAATTGGAGACAATTTCAAAAGTCAATAAGATAATGACCAAATAATTCAAGAAATCCATTTACTAGACTTGTACAAAGTTATTAATTTTCATGACTATATAATGTTTTATATTAAGTAAAAAACAAAAGTGGGATATAAAGCAATTCGTACACTATCATCTAAATTTTGTTTGAAAAAATGATATGTTTTTGATTATATTTGGTATATATCATGTGGATAGAAAAGGAACTGGAAGAAACCCCATGAAGTATTAATAGTAACTTCACTGGATGATGGGAATTTGGGAAACTTTTATTTTGTATATTTTTCTATGTTTTCTACCTTTTTTACCTAGACCGTGCGTTACTTTGATAATCAGAGTAAAAATCAAAATATTGTTTGTTTCAAAAAGTAAGGCATCAACTTGTATGTAGCTTATAATGATGTTTTTTTTAATTGTGTAAGAAAAAAGACTAGCAAGACAAATAGGATTAGGTGGGTTTTTTTTCCTTCTTTGTTTTCCAAGTTGCTTATAATATGGCTACAGACCTTTTAGAATCAGGAACATGTATATAACAATGAATGGCGTGGCTGGATGGAAGTACTGGCAAAGGCAGAGGGGAGGGCAATGCAAGATGTGTGGGGTTCAACTTTTCTGGACTCTCTTGAAGGTCAAGGTCACCACATGTATATATGAGGGAGGCCTATGAGGTTGCCCAAAAGATGCTGACCTGTGAGCATCCTGGGCTGTTATAGACCCACCTTTCTTTCCCAGCTTCCCCTTCCCAATTCCTGGTGTTTAAGGTCTGTAGAGAGGTTTGTTTCTCACTGTCCAGAAGTTTTCACAAGATGCTGAGCTATTAGCATTGGTTTGAGCATCGACTCTTTTTGAATTTAGGGACCCCAGGTTCTGGCTAGACTTATTTAATAGTGGTATAGGGACCCAGGGTCTGTAGAAGAATGACAGCCACTTGTGAGGACAAGACTCTTGGGGGGGGGGGGGCACAAACTCTCAGATCCTGAGAGGCCTCTAGTTGAGGACTAGCCCCAAGGCCAGAATGGCCATCCAGTTTTTAAAAAAATAAAGGAACAAAAGAAAAAAACAAAAGTACTGTTTGGATATTTGTTTAAGTATGGAAAGTAGGCTTGAACCCTTTTCTGATTTCAAATTTTAAATATTTAATTTTTAAATAAAAGTGAGATGTGATTCTTTAAAAATGATCTGGTATTGAAACAATGCTGCAGTGTGCTGGTTGGGAGGAGCTCAACTATACATGGTTGAGGGCAAAGCCCTGAAAGGATGGAGACAGGAACTGGAAGAAGTCTACTAACCCAGTAGAAACTAGCCCTTGGGTAGAAGAGGATTGTCTTAGGTTTTCCTGCAGGACAGTTCAGGAAAAAGAGAGGCAGCTGAAATTGAGAACTTACTCCCCATTAGGTGAAGCAGACAATAGAAAGTGCTCTACCTAAGGTGAAGTCCAGGTGAAAGCTTGACAGCATGTTCCTGAAAATCACAAGAACCAAGATTGGGCCTGGTCAGTGTCCCTGCAGTTTTCACTCCAGTGATTCTGGGCAAGTTAGAAACCTGTGCTCTGCTTTAGCCTAGGGAGAAACCAGTGTCCACAAACCCAGTTCAACTCAGCAAAAGTTTGTTGATCATATGCTAACTTTAAGGCATTTTGCTAGGCACAAGAGGAGATTAAAAAGATGGACCTTCCCTCACATTGTAAACACTCTAGTTGGATAAAAGGATAAGTATGGATGTAGCGCACCTTCCTCATTTTGAGGAATAATTTTGGAAGTAAAATCTCATTTTGGGGCATAAATGAAAGACTAATGCAAAAGAAGTCCAATTAGGGGTTTCTGACTGGCTCAGTCGGTAGAGCATGCAACTCTTGATCTCAGGATCGTGAGTTTGAGCCCCACATTGGGCACAGAGATGATTTTTTAAAAAAAAGAAGAAGAGGGGCCCCTGGGTGGCTCAGTCAGTTAAGAGTCCAACTCTTGGTTTCAGCTCAGGTCATGATCTCACGGTGTGTGAGTTCGAGGCCTGCATCGGGCTCCGTGCTGACAGCACAGAGCCTGCTTGGGATTCTCTCTCTCCCTCTCCCTCTGCCCCTCCCCCACTCACTCACTCTGTCTGTCTCTCAAAAATAAATAAATAAAACTTAAAAAAAATTTTTTTTAATTTAAAATAAATTTAAAAAAGAAGCAGAAGCTGCCCAATTATATTTAGGCTTTCTTTTCCTTTAGATGTAATTTTCAATTCTTTTCAATACTTGTAGTCCCTTTCTTTTCAATTTAATACCGTCCTGAAGATGTCTTCTAAAGTAGAATGCAGGCTCTTGAGGAAAGGAGCATTTATCTGACATGTTCACTGTGCCTAGAATAGTAGTCAGACAACAGATAGGACATGTTCCAAGGGTACTTCTGTCTCCCAGCAAGCTAATTATAAAGTGCTTTCACCTTTTAGACACAGCCTTCTGAGATGTACTTTCAGTGTTCCATGTGGTCTTTATGTTTATGCTCTTGTTTCACATCTGAGCATAAAGTCCATGAGCATCTGGCTGAGGGCTAAAGAATCACTGCTTTCAACATTCCCCCTGGTTCACATCTTGATGTCTTTGTCATCACCGCACTTTTAATCACCAGCACTCCTATTTTCCCATTTCCCACTAATTCCAAAATGCAGTGAGATACTGTAGTCTTATAAATGAGCATGGCCACACTGACAAAGAAAGGGATGCTACCAATTCACTGTTTACCAGATGATTTTCAAAAGCTCAACATTTTTATCTGAAAAGCAGTATAGGGGTGCGGCAAAAAACAAACAAAAAAACTAGGTTCAGAAGTATAATGTCTCTAAAGCTGAGGATGGCCCCGAGTGGCTTCTGCTATTTACCTGGTAGCTGCTTGCCCAAATTTTGGGCAGACCTAGTAATGAGAGAAAATAAATAACCTTATAGGAGAGCCAGCCTTGTAAGCCCAAACCTATCAATTTGCAGCAAAATGTTACCTTCATAAACTTGTGAGTTAATCTCTTCACAAAGCTTTGAGCAATGCTGAGACATTTTAGAATATACTAAATCTGTGTTTGTGAACGTGACAGCAAAGGAGGTCTTCTCCCAGGGTCTGGAGGGATTTGTGTGCCTGGTGGTCTAGGTGCTGTTTTAATCCTTCTGGTGCTGGGCTCCAGGTCTCCTTCTTCCACTCTTTCCTCCTGAGGCAGAGCCCGCGCTGCTGCACTAACCTGCGGCGTCTCTGTGCTTCTCTTCTTACCTCCTCTTTCCCCTTCTCTTTCCCTTTCGCTGTGGTGTGTCCAGAAAAGGAAGTCGAGTTCCAGCGTGCACCTAATGGTGAGCCTTGCCTGCCCACCCATCTGCCTCCTCCATGCTGCCTGCGTGCCCGCCTGCCAGCCACGCAAACCCATTCTGCCATGTGCGTGTGCTTCACTCATCCTCACTGCATGTCTGTGCTGTGTGGGCAAGCGTGGCCTGTCCTGCCAAGCAGGGGCCATTGCCCAAGGTTTCCCGGTGACCTAAAAAATGGGCATCGGAATGTATGGTATGGCACCCCCTGCTGCAGAGCTTGGACTGCCTCCAGCAGCCCAGGGCAGGAAGTGAAGCTAGGAGGGACTCGGAGCCAGGTGGCAGTCACAGGGAGAGACCCTCACTCGCTATTGCTCAGGAGGAGAGGCCCTGCTCACTGGGGCCTCCTGCTACAGACTGGCAGCTGGTGGGCATCTGTGTGGTGGGCAGAGGACCTGGTTGTAGGCTTACAGCCCTGAGCCTTACTGTCGGCCTTTTCCCCTATGCAAGTGCCCATTAACAGGCTGTGCCCAACATTTCATCCTTCCCCACCCACCCCTCAGGAGGAGCAGCTGAAAGAATCCAGAGAACGTACCTTTCTTTCTCATGGGACACAGGCCACCAAGGGGAGGGAGCACAGCAGCCTGAATTGTTATGAAACCATCCATTAAAGCCAGAGGTCGGTCCACCTGGGTGACATCTCAGCCTTCTGCAGATATGGCAGGCTTAAGGGCACCCTGGAGTTCTTGCTCCCTGCCAAGATCTCTGTCTCAGCTAGGCTTTGCAGGGAGGGCAGCCTTATCCAATGAGTCCCAAACAGGTCAGACTTAGTAGCTGAGCTAGGGGGGTGGGGAATAGAAGAGAGCAGAGTTTATGTGAGTTTAGACCCAGGTCTTGACTATTCCTGGGACCCCTCTTTTCCAGCCTGCAGAGTTCAGTGGAGTCTGGTAGTACTTGGTACCTGGCTTAAGGTTCCATGCCTAGCACTGGGTTTGGGGACATGTCAGCCATTGACAGCAAGCTAGGGTTGGATGCCTTCAGGTCTGGTCTAAGGAGCCATAAAAGAAGCCTCCAGTCAAGAAGTAGGACAGTCTTGCTAGCTTTCTGTGTGTGTCCTAGGAAGGAAGAAGCACATCCTAACTGCCAATGTGTCCTCATTTGTGCCCTGCACAGAGATGGTAGCTACATGTTTGTCTCTGTCTTTTGAAGAACATGCAGGCATCAGGCTGCTCTTTGGTGGCCACTGGCTCCACTGGGACTCCCAGTGATACTGAGTACATTGGTGAAGGTATCATAAGAAGCGGAGGGGATTGTAAGAGGCAAAAGAGCCTCTCATAGATATGGCTCCCCACCCCGGAGATCAGCCTCCTTCCTTCCTCACCATCCTCCCCCACCTTCCTTGCTGTGCCATTCAGTATAACATTTCAAAAGGCAAGGAGATATCCCAGTGGTCTGCTGCTGTTAGGAATGTTGGCCCGCTAGGCAGCCTGCTCTCCCGGGGGCTGGGTTCTGGGACCATAGCCACAGCCACCCACCCTGGATTCACCTGCCCTGCCTTGGAGTTCTGCTCTCACTCCCAGTTGAGCAAATCCAAGATTTATCAGGCAGAAAATATATCTGTGCCAACTGCATAGTCTTGTCTCTGCTCCCTGGGGGCAGTGGGTGCATTCTGTATCCAAAGTCACATTCCCCTCCCCTTTCCTCTAGGCGAGGAAATCTCGCCACCATCTTCTAGGCGAGGTTTTTTTTTTCTCTTCATGTTCCTCCTCTTTTCAGATCAGGCTCCGAGCTGATGTTTTAAGGGAAAGGAAATGCAGGTGGCAGGTTGAAAGGGCAGCAGGAGACTGCCCACAGATAGGGGGCCCAGAGTTTCTGAATTTTGTTCTGCTCTCTTATAAACCACCCTTCTTTTTCCCTGTAAAATAAGAAGATCCTGAATTTCTTTGAGCGAAGTATGATTGTGCAGTGACGTGGCATCTGACATAAGCAGAGATTTCTGGGGAGATGCTTTAAAACAAGCCTCTGGGCTAATCCCACCTTAAGGATGCTTCCAGAGCTAGGTCTCTGGGCCTCTCCCAATACTCCCCTCCTCGGATTGATCATCTCTCCGACCATTGCTCCCATCCACATAGTATTATGGAGGCCACCTCAGGCCTAGCTCCTCCGGGCCAGGCCGGGGGGCAAGGGAGGTCTGGGAGTCGAACCTGAGCAGCTTTGGTAACTCTAGAGGAACTAAACCATCTGTTTTCTTGTCTCAGCCACAGAGCAACAACAAAAACAGTCTCGTAAGCCCAGCCCAAGAGCCCGCGCCCTTGCAGACGGCCATGGTACCTCCTGACTACGGCTTCTCCGCCCCTGCCCCTGGCTGCCTCCCGCTCCTTCTCCCTTCCTCTTCTTGCCCTCCCTCCCAGGCCTCCTTGGCCCTTTCCTTCTAGTCCCTATAGAGCAGGCTGCTTTGTGTACTGCCCTGTGGGCCCCTTCCCCTCATTGTCCCGTGTGGCCATGCTCCTTCCTGCACCGCACAACTGCTGCTCCTGCTCCTTTCGCTTTTGGGGGGGAAGAGTGGTCAGGGCTCTCAGCTAAACCTCTCAGCCCCAGGCTGGGCCCCCATGGGTCTGCTGTGGGAGCCGGGAAGGTGAGTGGCTTATAAAAGAAGAGGGTAGGAGCTTTCTTCGGACCTGCACATCGGTTCTTAGAGGCTCCTTGTAAAATCTGCCTCGGCTTCTCCTTTGCAAAGCTTTGAACAAGAAGGAGGGCTGGGGTCCCTTACCTCTGGATGGTGCTGAGGTCTCTGAGTTCCTGGAGAGCCCCATGCTGGGGGCACTGTGTGCTCCCAGAGCACCTTCTGCTAGTGGTGGCTAACTAGAGAGTTAGCATGGGGGGTGACTGGGAGAGAAGGAGGGATAATTGCGCCTGCAGACCCGGACCCTCGTGCTGCCTTATGGCACAACAGGGACAGGAACTCTGGGGAAAGGTGGTAAAGCAAGCAGCTCTCTGGGCTCAGCTTGCTGAGGGGCCATCCTGGGTCTTTCTGGGAGACCTTAGTCTACTCTCCCTGTGTCCCTTCCTCCTACATACTCCTTGATGAATGCTGTTGGCAGCGCCTGGCCTGGACCCTCAGCCCCACAGCTCCTCCAGTGTACCTGTCCCGTGGGAAAGAACACTCAGATCTAGCAGGAATCAAGGAATCAGGGACAGAGGCCCTTGACCTCTCAGCTTCCCTGGTACCTGCTTTTGTTAAGTGCCAGGCCTCTCCTTCTTTCTCAGCCAGTGCTGTCCCCTATATCTGGGGTTTCCCAGCTGTCTGGGACCCAGTTGAGCCAGGATATTTTGTCTTGTGGGAATGGCTGGTGGGCAGGCCTCAGTGGTCATCATAGGGTCTGTGATGGGATAAGGATAGGGTCCCTCAGGGAAAAGCTGTAGGTCTGTCCTGAGGTCAAGAGGGTAATTTTCATCTTCTCTCACAGGAGCCACAAACCACCGTGGTGCACAATGCTACAGATGGGATCAAGGTGAGTGGCTCCTGAGCTGGTCTCCTGCTTTATGGATCAGCAGGAAACAGGTGGGCTGGATCACAGGGTCTGTGGGTCCTGCAGATGGCAGATGACAGGCCACACCTCGAGGCCACAGTATGTGTGGAGTCCAGGCTGGGAATACCGTGCATCTGTTTGTTTCCTGGACAGCAGTATACTTCAAGCTCTATAGTCAGGCAGGCCTGGGTTTGAATCTGGGGCCGCTGTCACTCTGGTGCTCTGCACTTCAATTTGCTTCTCTGTAAATTGAGGATAATAATAATTAAATCTTACTCCATGACTTGTGAGGCTTAAATGGCAGCAATTAGCTAGAAAAACAGAGGAGAGTATAACCAGACCCTTAGAACATCCTCCATTGCCTCCCCCACTATGCCCTCAGTAACTTTGTCTTATTTTCACTACTCATGACAAGATAAAAATCTCTCTCCACAGGTGTGGGGGAGGCAGATAATAAACCAAAAACCAAATAAGTAAGATAAAATCCAGTAGTGGTAAATGCTATGAAGAAATGATACAAAGTAAAAAAAAGGGGGGGGGGTGAACAAGGCCTTTAATTAAGTGGTCAGGGAAGGACTTCCCTCAAGAGGTGATTTTTGAGCTAAAAACTAAACAATAGGAAGGAGACAGCTGGGCTGACTCTGGAGCAAAATGCCCTAGACAGGCAGGCTGCAAGTGTAGGAGCTTAGCATGTATACAGAACAGAGGAAACGAAGCAGAGCCTAGAGCATGGAGCCAGGGGAGAGTGGCATTGGGCGGGGGGGGGGGGGGGGGGGGGGGGATGCGGGTGGCACAGGGAAGAGGGAAGGGAGTGGCAGGGGCAGGGGGCAGGGGGAAGGGGGGCAGGGGGATGATGTTGGAGAAGCAGGCAGGCCTGCTTCGTAGGACTTCATAGTAGTTTGCATTTTATTCCAGCAGTCAGGAGAAGCTATTGGAGGTTCTTAGCAGGAGAGTCATATAGTCTAATTTACACTTTGAAAAGCCCCTCTGGCTGTGTTATGGGCAAGAGCTTTAGGGAGGTAGGCAAGTATGGATGCAGGGGGCCCAGGAAGCTATTGTAGTTCAGGTCCCAGATGTTGGTAACTTGGAATCAAATAGTAGCTGTGCATTTAAAGAGAAGGGGTAGGGGTGCCAGGCTGGCTGGCTCAGTTGGTGAAGCATGTGACTCTTGATCTTGGGGTAGTGAGTTCGAGTCCCATATTGGGTGTAGAGTTACTTAAACATAAAATCTTTTTTTAAAAAAATGAGTTAAGAGACAGGACTTACTTTGGAGGTAGAACTAAGAGATTTGAATTTAGATTGGATAATTAAGATATAAGAGAAAAAGGGGTGCCTGGGTGGCTCAGTTGGTTAAGCTTCCTACTTGATTTCAGCTCAGGTCACGATCTCAGGTTTGTGAGTTAGAGCCCCGCATCAGGCTCTGTGCTGACAGCTCAGAGTCTGCTTGGGATTCTCTCTCTCCTCTCTCACCGCCCCTCTCTACTTGTGCGTGCTCTCTCTCTCTCTCTCTCTCTCTCTCAAAATAAATGAATAAACATTTAAAAAAAATAGAAAGCAAAGATTCAACCTAGAATCAAACCTAGAAGGTGACTGTAGGTTTTAACAACAAGGTAGATACTGTCATTTACTGAGTTGGGGAAGACTTGGGAGGGGATCTGGGTACCCAAGGTGTTATAAAAGTCAGATGGCAAGGGTGAAAATAGAACTTCCTATGATTCTTTCTTGCACCTCCTGCAGGAGCACATACTCTGCTTCTGTTTTGCTCAGTTTCTCTGGTTTCCAAGGGCCTGAGTGTTATAGAAACATGTTCTTTTTGGCCTACAGGGCTCCACAGAGAGCTGCAACACCACCACAGAAGATGAAGACCTCAAAGGTAGGTGCTGGCAGGGTCGGGAAGGGACCCTAGCAGTGTCCCTGGTACCTTGGCTCCAGTGGGGCACCTGTCTTGTCTGTCCCCAGAATTGAGAATGGTGACTCCTTAGACTCTAGGAGAGGGCTTGGCATAAAAGCTACTCTCTGTGGGTTGTGAGGTCCCTGTCTGGCCTGGCTGGGCTAGGCAAGAGGCTTCTCTTTTTTGACCCCAGGTCTGGAATAGCTAACCTAGAGTTTTTCCTAAGCCTTTCCAGGGCCAGGGCTCAGAGAACTGTTCCTGTTGCTGATAATGATGTGACATCGCTGTACAGGGACATCCTGAGCCCCTGCAGAAGTAGCCCTTAAATATAGTGAGTCATTAGTAGGATGACCAATGGTCCCAATTTCCCTAGGACTGAGGTGATTCCCAGAATGTGGAACTTTCAGTTTTAAAACTAGAACGGTCCTGGGCACATTGGGATCAGTCACTCTCATCACAAAGTCTTGACATGAATGATGGAGCCAGAACCACATTTGGCCATATCCAGGTGGTCCTGTGAGGACCACCACCCTAAGCTTAGGCCTGGCCAGGAGGGCCAGGGGGTGTGGGAGGGCGTGGCAGGCCAGACCCCTGGGAATCTCTGCCCTGCTCTTTGGTTTGGCCTCCTGGAATTGTTCCCTTTGCCACAGTAAGTGGCCTGAGGCCAGGCTCTCAGAAAAGATGGAGAAATGCTGCAGGACAGAGCTAAGAGAACACACACAGGAGCAGTAAGGGGGCAATAAACCTTTGGGAACGAAAAAAAAAAAATAGAGAGCATAAATGTATAAAGCAATAAACAAAAGTACCTCTAGGGCTACTGGGATTAAGGCCAGAGCAATTCAGTTCTGGTGATGCTGGTGGAGTCAGTGGCTCCTTCACTGCTGGGCTCTTGACCTTGTAGCCTAGCGCCCTAGAACATCTTCCCTGGGAGCAGGGGTCCTTGTACAGTCTGTTTGAAGGCTCCTCTGTAAGCCACAAGCCCAAGTCTGTGCACCTTCCCGGGGCTCTCAGCTGGGAGGCCTCTCTGGCAGAGGCGGCAGCGTGGGATGTGGTCCAGTGTCCACAGCAGCCCGAGGCGTTGCCTTGCCCCGGCTCTGCAGTGCCACGGGCTTGGGTCCTGTCTGGCTTGCTCGCTCACCTGCCTTGTTCTGTTTGTTTTGGCTGCTCTGCCTTGCCCTGCCCTGCCCTGGCTGGCTAGCTGCCCCGCTCCGCACTGGGAATGGCAGCTCGGTGCCTGAAGGACGGAGCTCCCGGGACAGAACAGCCCCCTCTGCAGGCATGCAGCCCCAGCCTTCTCTCTGCTCCTCAGCCAGTAAGTGTGAGGGAGGCACAATCTGGCTTCTGTCTCCCTGGCTCGTCCTGAAGCCCCTCAGGGATCCCCCCCAGAGCTGTCAGCCCAGCCCAGCTATCTGTCTTAGTAAGCTTGGGGAGCTCGGCCTCTGCTGGGTGGGGGAGCTGATTGGAGGTGCTGTTAATACCAGGCAGGGGCCCCTGGGACCAGGGCCCAAAGACATAAAGAAGAGTGGGTGGAAGAACATGGCATTGTGGGAAGGAATAGAAAGCCACTGTGATATTCAGTGGGCCTTGCCTCAGCAACGAGCCAGGAAGAAAGGCTGAGTCAGAAATCAGGTCAAAGGTGGTGGGAGCGGGGATGATGGTGAAATTGCCATAAGCCAAGAACCGTGTTGGGATTTGGTGTTTCCTGAGGCTCAGCACATCATATTAAGAGCATGAGGCTTGGGGTGAGACAGACCTGAGTTTAAATCCCAGCTTCAAAATGTGTGAAGTAGCTTAAATCTCCCAGAGCCTCAGCTTCTTTATCTGTATAATGGGAATAAAATAGCACCTACCTGATAGCACTGTTATGACAATAAATGAGATAGTAGAATGTCTTGATATGATGCCTTGCTGGATTAATGGTAGCTCATATTTTTGTTTTAAGTTGTGTCTGTGTAGAGGATGCCTTTGTCTGCTTCTTTTCCTTCTATTATCTGTCCTTTTAAAGTTTCTAAACACAATCCTCTTCACCCTTAGGGTCCCAGTCAGGTCCTGCAAATGGGTTTGGTGGGTTGGAGAGGGGGTGTGTATGAGTGTGTGTGTGTGTGTGTGTGTGTGTGTGTGTGTGTGTGTGTTCACATACCTGCTTGCCTCTAGAAAGTGGATGCAGCTCGTTTGTTCCCCTAAGATGCTGCTTACTCACCTGGAGCTGCCTCCGTGACAGTACTGGTGGCTATGGGGCCACCACCTGGCTGTATCTTTGGCTGCACTGCCCTCTCCCAGCTGTGCCTCTTGGCTGTGCTGTTCTAATGCTCGCATTTGTCTTGCAGCCTCTCGCTCCTGTGAGGAAAGGCTTGTGGCCTGGGCCAGCCCGGGGCTCTGGTCAGGGTTGGCCTGAGCTCAGCCTGAGCCCTCTCTTACCCTGGTGGCCTCTGCTGATAGTGGCGCTCCCTGTCAGTGAGCTGCCTGTGAGTGTAGGATGCCACCAAAAGTCCCTTGGCTTTGGATAGGGTGGAGGTGGGGGGCTCTTTGGGCACTAGTTCTGCCTGTTGTCATTCTGAACCTTGTCTCAGTTTTCTTGGGGGACGCATCCTGGCATGAGAGCTGGTACGAGATTTAGAGCTATTCTAAGGCTCGTCCAGAGTAAATGGAGACATCTCTCTGGTGAGAGGCTCTGTTTAAAAAGAGTGTTTATAGTTCCAAGATCCTTTATCCCAGAAAAGCCCTGTGGAGGAGATGAGCAGGGTAAAGAGAATTAAGCATCTGTCCCAGGGCTCTGCTCATCCTTGTGGAGCCCTCATCCTTGGCTAGGTTCTGCTCTCAGGCTGGCTGTTGCCCAGGATTAGGTTCTGGACCACTGAATGAGGGCTGGGGTGGTGTAGTGGTGGTGGTAATTGAGACCTGACTGAGCCCCTTCAGGTGAGAGAAGTAAGTGGGTGGTGGAAACAGCCATATCAGGAGATGCTTCTTAGAGAGGCTGAATGTGCTGGGGATGGGGTAGAGAGTCTGGTCAGAGTATTCATGATGGCTAGGCTCCTCAACTGTAAAAGACAAGAGTGTTTTTTGCATCCTGGTTGTTGATGGAGAGGGAGACAAAGGCCAGGGAGCCATAACCAGTGGGTGGGCTTCAGGAGGAGGGGGCCATTAGCTCTACAGACAACAGAGAAGGAATGAAGAGAAAAGTGGGCTCACTCTTCTGCAGAGGGCCTTAATGTTAAAGACAGAGAAGAGGGATGTCTTTGTCACAGAGATCACAGGGGATTCTCTGAAGGATTGGGGAGGGTTCTCTGTCACTTGGGAGCTCCTCAATCCCGTGCAGGTAAATTGCTGGATTTCCCCCCCCCTCCCCCCGCAGTGCGGAAACAGGAGATCATTAAGATCACAGAACAACTGATTGAGGCCATCAACAATGGGGACTTTGAAGCCTACACGTGAGTAGAGACCCATTTCCTTGAGACCCAGGTCAACTCTAGAAGCCTTCCCTCTTCCCCAAAATCAGCTTGGACCCTGGGAAAAGGGAAGGTTGGGCCTTGGGCACAATGCTTGAATTAAATACCAGGCCCTTGGGCTGGAATCCCTCCCAGATAGATACCCTATGATAATACCCCACCCCCACCTACCCCCATTTCCCCACCCCTGCCATGGTGTCTTGGTGGTGGGCTGAGAGGGTAAGACCCTAAGATCTTAGCCATCTTGTCAGACCTAGCCCGCAGCTAACATGCTGCAGGACAGACATCACTGACAAGGAAGAAAGACAAGTAATCCTATAGGAGACTGACAGGCTATTTTTTTTTTTCTGCAGGAAGATTTGCGATCCAGGCCTCACTTCCTTTGAACCTGAGGCCCTTGGTAACCTCGTGGAGGGGATGGATTTCCATAAGTTTTACTTTGAGAATCGTGAGTGGGTTCGTGCTGCTGATATACTCCTGCCTGACCCTTTACCCCCTTTGCCTCTGTCCCTGCTCACCATCTCCTCTTCCCAGTTGCCTGCTTTTCCCTTATTTGACCTGCTTGGCTGCACCTTGTTCTATGTGTTTGTTTCCTTGTGCCCTGAGGATGGTCTTAAACTGACACCTTTGAAGGACTTGCTTCAGAGCCCCACGTGCCCCGTCATTCTGCAGCTGCTTTGTGGCACAATCAGGGTCACGATTTCTTTAAGCCTCACCTCTTTCCACAATGACTGGAAACCACTGAGATTAGGTTGAGATGACGTCAGCAAGTAGTAATGAAGCTCTGTATGTATAGATTTCACAGTAGAGGAAATTAAAACCAGGATAAGAATGTACAAGCAAGTAGCAGGGCACTGTGGGTGATTTGTGAGATCAGAAGTTGTGGCTGGGGCCTCCTGAATATGGAGGGAAGCAGTCCTGGCTGAGGGGCTGTATACTCTGGACTCTGGACAGTTCGTGGAAGTTCCAGGGAATAAGAAGATGAATCACCACCTCCTCCTGTCTTTCTCTCCACTTTCTAGCACCCTCCTCCTCCCTGTTTTTTTTTTTTTTTCTTTTCTTTCCCATTTTATCCCGGGCCTTCCCCCATCCTGCCCTGAGGTTTTTTTGTTTGTTTGTTTGTTTTTTGTTTTTTTTTTTTTTTGTTTTTTTTTTGTGGGTTTTTTTTTGGTCACAGTTTTTTTCTACTAACTACCATCCTCTCCATGTCGGCTGCAAATGTAAACCCTTGGCTATCTAAGTAATTCTGTTAGCCAGAAGCAGTTTCAGAGATTATAGAAGCCCTAGGGAGGGTCTCAGGTAGACCCTGTCTAACATTTGAAATGAATTAAAATGTGAATCTCATTAAAAGCAACACAGTTCACAGTGTTCGCTGATAATGGCAATCCAACTTCTTTTGGCCTTCCCGCAGCAGAATCTGGGAACCCTAGGAATATCCTGAGCTTGGTGCTTTGGTGATTCTATTTTAACTTTGGACATTTTTTTTTTTTCCAAATCACAAATCAATTTTGAAATCTTAAGCTCTTGATTTTGCTCTGCAGCCAGTTAGGGTCAAGCCAACCCTTATGAAATCTAAACATCAGCCTGGGAGAATGGAAAGATCATAGGCTTTAGTTAAGAGTCAGATGGTCCTGAGTTCAAATGTTGTGTGATTTGGGAAAATTACTTAACCTCCTTGAGCCTGCTTCATTATTTCATAATAAAGAAAATAATATTGACCAAGAAATAATAGTTTATGTATGTAAAACCCCTAGTGCAATGTCTGATTAAAGTAGTAGTTATTATCATTGTTCTCCACCTCTTTCTTCCATTTGGGTAACTGAGACTACTGTTATGGGGTTTCCTGGCCTTTGGTGTATGGGGGACTTAGGGACTCCCAGAACGGTTGCTGGAAAAGAGGGTGAGACCTGGAAGAGCAGGCTGGGAGGAAAATGTCAGTGCCCAGGCCTGATGCCCTCCTACCTACTGCACTCTGCCTTGCCCCCTGCAGTTCTATCCAAGAACAGCAAGCCCATCCACACCACCATCCTGAACCCGCACGTCCACGTGATTGGGGAGGACGCAGCTTGCATCGCCTACATCCGCCTCACCCAGTACATCGATGGGCAGGGTCGGCCTCGCACCAGCCAGTCGGAGGAGACCCGGGTCTGGCACCGCCGGGATGGCAAGTGGCTCAATGTCCACTATCACTGCTCAGGAGCCCCTGCTGCACCGCTGCAGTGAGCTCAGCCACAGGTGCACCTGGTGGGGGGGGGGGGGTTGAGGAGGGGGACAGATGGGATCAGAGGAGGAAGAGGAGGTTGAGAAGTGGCACTAGGGGAAGAGATATGGATCATCCCAGAGGAGTGGCAAACAGTGTCAGACAGACTTGTGTCTGGCCCTAGGACTCTAAGTTGGGTGACTTTGGACAGGTTACTTCCCTACCCTAAGCCTGTTTCTTTAGCTGTCAAAAAAGAGAGAAAGAGTGGTACCTACTTCATTGAGTTGTAAGGATTAAATAAGATACTCAGAAGTAAAGCATTTGCTTAGCAAATGTGAAGCAATGTTATATTTAAATGCTAGCTTCTCCCCCATCCTCCACCTTCTCAGGCAGACTTGGCCACGTGTCTAGTGTGTTTAAGTCCCTGGAACTCATCTGTGTGCTTATTGTCCTTTGTTCTGTTACCACGTCTGTCCTCTTTGACAGGGGCATTAGGAGATCCCAGCCGGAGGTCAAACCTTCGCAGCCAGTGGCTCTGGAGGGCCTGAGTGACAGCGGCAGTCCTGTTCGTTTGAGGTTTAAAACAATTAAATTACAAAGCGGCAGCAGCCAATGCACGCCCCTGCATGCAGCCCTCCCGCCCGCCCTTCGTGTCTGTCTCTGCTGTACCGAGGTGTTTTTTACATTTAAGAAAAAAAAAGAAAAAAAGATTGTTTAAAAAAAAATGGAATCCATACCATGATGCGTTTTAAAACCACCGATAGCCCTTGGGCTGGCAAGAAGGCAGGAGTTTGTGTGACACCCGTCCTGGCATGAGCAGCTGGCTCACCCACCAGCCCTGAAGAGGTGAGCTCGGCCTCTGGCCTCCGTGGACTCAGGGGACCAGGCAAGAACTCTGACAGAGCTTTGGGGGCTGTGATGTGATTGCAGCCCCTGAGGTGGCCTGCCTGCCCCAGGTCTAGGAATGGACTTCTTCTGAACTTGCATAGCGCCTAGAATGAGGCTGATGAGAACATCGTGGCCATCAGACCTACTTGTGAGAGAACGCAGAGCTCCCAGCCTGCTGTGGAGGCAGCTGAGAAGCAGTGGCCTCGGGACTGAGGGCCTGGACGTTGCTGTACTGTTCCATTTAGTGTAGAAAGGAAGAGAATTGGTGCTGCAGAAGTGTGTCCGCCACAAAGCTGTTGAGAAACCTCGTGTTAGTCTGACATGTACTCACTTACTCATCCATTTCTATAGGATGCACAATGCACGTGGGCCCTGATACTGAGGCCCAATACCTGCAGCTGGGAAAGGGGAGGGGTTGCTGCTTTGCTTTGTGTTTGTTTTCTTATAACTTAGCAAGGAGAGAGTCAGGCCCTGGTCAGGGCTCCCCTTGCTGCCTTTGGCAGTTCTGTTTCTGTGCCGATTTGGACCATCTTTGTCTTGACTTTTCATTGTGGTGGTCCCCGTGCTGACCCTCATCTGGGCCTGGGCCCTCTGCCAAGTGCCCCTGTGGGATGGGAGGAGTGAGGCAGCGGGATTGAGTTGATGGTTGTTTCTATGCATTCAGGCTGCCCTCAGGACTGCCTCCTTTCTTACTCTTCCCTTGCTGCACGCCCATCTCTTTACCTGTCTTTGAGATTGACCTGACTGCTCTGGCAAGAAGAGATGTTCTCTTTAAAGAGGCCTCTCTACTGACCAACTGAAGTATATGACTTACTGCTGGACAATCTGCATGGGCATCACCCCCCCCCCCCACCTGCATGTACCCAAAAGAGGTGTCCAGAGCCAAGGCTCCTACATTCATTGTCCCTCTCTGTGCTCAAGGAGTTCCATTCCAGGAAGGAAAGATCTATACCCTAAGCAGATAGCAGAGAAGATAATGGAGGAGCAACTGGTCATGGCCTTGGTTTCCCCTAGAACAACTATGCAGACTTATCTGCACAAATATCTGCACTATTGGGGGAAAGGTGGGTAAATCCCAGCTTCCTGAACTATCTTCAGGAGGCACAGGAGCTGGGAGAAGAGGCAGAGCTACAGGTTTACCTTGGAGCCAGCTGAGAAGAGAGCAGACTCACAGGTGCTGGTGCTTGGGTTTAGCCAGGCTCCTCTGAGCACCTCATGCATGCCTCAGCCCCTGGGCCCCAGCCCTTTCTTGCCCTGCAGCCTGCAGTACCAGCACGCAGACGCCTTCACCACAGGGTTTGGTTTTGCTGGCTTGAAGACAAATGGTCTTAGAGTTCATTAAGACCCATAGCTTCATATGGCTGCTCCAGCCCCACTTCTTAGCATTCTTACTCCTCTTCTGGGGCTAATGTCAGCATCTATAGACAATAGACTATTAAAAAAAAAAAAATCACCTTTTAAACAGGAAATGGAAGGCATTTGATGCAGAATTTTTGCATGATGACATAGAAATAATTTAAAAATAGTTAGTGTTTGTTCTGAATGTTGGTAGACCCTTCATAGCTTTGTTACAATGAAACCTTGAACTGAAGATATTTAATAAAATAACCTTTAAACAGTCCATTGTGTTACTGCTATTGGAAGCTTATGGCCAAAGGCTGATTTGAGCAGCCTGGGTTACAAGCCTTCAGATGAGGAGATGTAGCTTCTCCCACTCCCTTTGGGCCCACTTTAAAATAAAACTTCCTCATAAACTCATCAACCTCCAACTGGCCCACTGGGCTGCTGAGGCGAGTTTGGGGTGGAGAGAAAAGATGTGGACCCTTAGCTGGCGGGCTAGGGGTCTCGCCCCGCCCCCGGGCCCCGCCCGCGTCACGGGTTGCCCCGCCCCCTTCGCCCCTCAGTGGCCCGACTCGGCTCCCCCTTCGCAGGGCTGAGTGGACGAGCCCGAACCCTGGGCCCGCCCCTGCCCCGGGAGCCGCCGGCGCCCGACGCTCGCCAGACTGTGCCACCGGGCGGGGAGGAGGGGGTGCGCCTCTGCGGGCGGGGCGCGCAGCCCGCCGTCTCGGAGGCCGAGGCTCGACCGAGCGCTACGGAGGACTGTTCGGCCGCCCAGCACCTCGGCGTGCAGCTGCCAGGCCCGGACTCTGCGGGGACCTGAGGGGCGTCACGAGCGGCAGCGAGCCGCCTCCCCCCACCCCGGGTGGGAGCGGTGGTTGGGCCCGGCTGCGGCAGAGCGTTCTCTCGGAGATGGCGGAGCCGCCGCGACGCGGCCCAAGGCCCCGAGAGCTGGGAAGCCGGGCAGCCCCGGGACGCGGCGGAGCCCGGGGACAGCGGGGACGCCGCCTAGTCCGCCGGGTGAGCCGCCCTTGAGGGTAACCACCCCCCACTCAGAGGGTGGCCCCCACCCACGGTCTCCCGCAGTCCCTCCCCTCACAGACTTCCCCTCAGTGTTGCCACCATAACCACCCGCGGGGTTGTCCCGGGCGGCCCTCAGCGCGGCCCAGCGCTCCCCTCTCCTGCGTCCCCTCCACTAGCCTCCCTCGTAGTTGCTTCATTTCCCTCAGTAGGGGGCTCCTCCTCCCCTCGGGGCTCTGCCAGCCCAATGCCTGCTTCGATGTCACCCCAAGCTCTCCTCGGCGTGTCCCTTGCCCGGTCCCCATCTGGCGCTCCCTTCATATCCACCTGTGACCCCATGGCCCCCTCAGCAGGGACCCTCTACCCGTGACTCCTGGTATGGCAGCCCCGCATTCCCACGTCGCTCGCTCCTCGGTACCCCCCCCCCCTCCCGCGGCATCTGCACCACTCGTCTCCCCGCCTTCCCTGGTTCCTCTCACTAGTGCTGTCGCCCAGCCCAGGCCTGGGTGACCCCTTTGGTTTCTGCCTCAGAAACCTCCCGCTGCTGCTCACACGTACAGCAACCCTTTCCCCGCGTTCCTACTTCGGTATCTGTCATCCCATCCCACACTCGACCCCAATAGCTCCCTCAGCACCCCTTCCCTAAATATTGCTGCTTCTTCTAGGTGTGAAGCCAACATGCAGTGGTTAAGAACACGGGCTGTGGAGCTCTACAGGCCTGACTTTGAATCCCAGTTCCTCCACTGACTGACTGAGCTGTGTGATCCTGGGCAAGTGACTAAGCTTCTCTGGACCTCAAATTACTCACATGTAAAATGGGGATAATAATAGTGTCTGCCTCTTACCTACCTTCCAGGGCTGATGTGAGCATTAAATATATGGAAAGCTCTTGGAAGAATGTCTGACAAAGAGTAAGCTCTCGCTATTTACAATTATTCTTAACAGTAATGGGGGAGACACCCTGAGTGTCCACTTCGTGTCAGTGAGGACTTCTCACTACTGTGTTTTCCCTAAAGAGTTTCCTTTAATTCTTAGGATTCACCCCTTCCCATCACTATTTCAGTCCTCTCCCCAGCTTTCTTTTCATGTCAATTTTACCCAGGCCAAAGCTGAACTGTTCTTAAATCATCTCTCTCAATTCTGAGGAACCCTGTCTCTGCCTGATCTCACCCCTGAGATGTATATGCCTGGGAGTGGGTAGCAGAGAAGGATTGCCAGTCCCTGGCCTTAGTAGGAATGGCTAAGCTGGAGAGAACAACAATAAAGCTTCTAGAAGCAGTCTATATATTTAAGAAAACAGTCTCCAAAATTAGGTCTCCCTGAAACTGTTTTCTGATCACACTGTCCTTACCCCTTTCTTACTGGTTGGGTATGACTTAAGCTGTTGTAGCTCTCATCCAGCCCCACTAAGTTTGCTATCTTTTTGTAACAGGGTTCAATCCCTCATGTCTCCATAGGCTAGCTCAGGACCCTTCTGAGCTGTTCAGTGATGAGGATATAGTATCACCTAGGCTAAGTTAGGAAGGTGAACTGAAGTGATAGGAAGACAGACTGGACTCAGCCCTCTGGCTTCTCTCAGGCCCCAGTGATGTGGTCTGCCCTGGGGCTACATTTTTATCACCTCTCTGACACTCGTGCAGGTGAGATGAAGGACAGGGGATGAGTAATTTTTCACAAGTAATAGAGAGTTTCTGGGTTTGGAAGTGAATCGAATGATTAGGTAGCACCATTTCTTTTACCTTCCGAATCTCCCCACCCCCCACCATAGTGTTCTCACTACAAGTTCGTTAGTGCTTCTAGCTTGTGATGTTGGGTTTGATTGATGAGGAAGATTAACAGACTCATGAGTTTCCTCTTATCTCATATTTCATTGGAGCACGGGACTTGTGGGGCTTTCTGTCCCTTCCTCACAGGACGACCAGAGCTCCTGCTGGCTGGCCAACTGCTTAGTCGTGGGCTGGGAACTTCTTCCAGAGCAGGTTCATTTTCACCCTCCTGAGCTGTTTGGTCTCCTTTTGATGGGAGATTTGTTCCCTTCCAGCCCTTGAATATACTGCTCTAGCTCTGAGTTTAGCTCAGGAAGGAGAATTTATATTCTAAGAAAGGCAACAAGCTATGAAGTGAAGGTATGAGACTCAGATTGTGTTGTTCTTCTACAGGAGCTTTTTTTTTTTTTGGAGAACAAATCATCCTGTGAGCAGGAGGTAAGAGAGATGGGTGAAGAGGGGAATGGGTTAATGATACACTTTCAGGTGGAGAAGTAACCCATTGATTTTTCTGTGTTACAGATAGTGAGGGCAGGGATTATGAACTTTGTTGACCTCTAATGTGAGGAGCTCAGCAGGACCAAGAGTGGAGCCTGGCTAGATTTGCATCCTGAAGCCATGGACCAGGGGGCCATGGTGACTTGAGACCAGTGGACTGTGTCCAGTTGCCCCTCGTTGCCCCTTCTAACTCCCCTACCCTAAAGTAAGGGGAGTTGGCTCCAACTTTTCAGGGAACTAACCCTGAGGAAATCATTTTCCCTTACTTTCCTATCCTACCCTCTTAAGAGAGCCCAGCCTATAGAACTCCTACCTCCCATCCCCTGAGGTAGACCCCATCCCTGCCTCCCCTTCCCCGCCATGCTCAAGCTGTGGAAGGTGGTACGCCCAGCTCGGCAGCTGGAACTGCACCGCCTCATACTGCTGCTGATCGCTTTCAGTCTGGGCTCCATGGGCTTCCTGGCTTACTACGTATCCACCAGCCCCAAGGCCAAGGAACCCTTGCCCCTGCCCTTGGGAGACTGCAGCAGTGGTGGGGCAGCTGGCCCTGGCCCTGTACGTCCACCAGTCCCACCACGGCCCCCCAGGCCACCAGAGACAGCTCGAACTGAACCTGTGGTCCTTGTGTTTGTGGAGAGTGCATACTCACAGCTGGGGCAGGAGATTGTGGCCATCTTGGAGTCTAGTCGTTTTCGTTATAGCACTGAGCTAGCACCCGGCCGAGGGGACATGCCCACACTGACTGATCATACCCGTGGCCGCTATGTCTTGGTCATTTATGAAAACCTGCTCAAGTATGTCAACCTGGATGCCTGGAGTCGGGAACTGTTAGACCGGTACTGTGTGGAGTACGGTGTGGGCATCATTGGCTTTTTCCGAGCCCATGAACATAGCCTACTGAGTGCCCAGCTCAAGGGTTTTCCCCTTTTCCTACACTCAAACTTGGGGCTCCGGGACTACCAAGTGAATCCTTCTGCCCCCTTACTGCATCTCACACGCCCCAGCCGCCTGGAACCTGGGCCGCTGCCTGGTGATGACTGGACCATCTTCCAATCCAATCATAGCACATATGAACCAGTGCTTCTTGCCAGCCTTCGGCCAGCTGAATCCCCTGTGCCAGGACCAGTGCCTCGCCGGACCCGGCTTCCCACTGTCGTACAAGACCTGGGGCTTCATGATGGCATCCAGCGGGTGCTCTTTGGCCATGGCCTTTCCTTCTGGCTCCACAAACTTGTTTTTGTTGATGCTGTTGCATACCTCACTGGCAAGCGCCTCTGCCTAGACCTTGACCGCTACATCTTGGTAGACATTGATGACATCTTTGTGGGCAAGGAAGGTACCCGCATGAAGGTGGCTGATGTTGAGGTCAGTCTTTTTCCTGACTCAAATTTCTTTCCTTAGAAGCTGTTTCAAGCTCTGTCCTATCAGACTCCTTTGATTCTGAGCTTGTCATAGGTATACTCCCTGCCCTTTTCAGGCAGGAAGAACATTACTTTTCATTTTTCTCCTGATCAGTCTGCTCTCATGATTTCTTGTGTTCCTGCTACTCTTCCCAGGCTCTGTTGACCACCCAGAACAAACTCAGGACCTTAGTCCCCAACTTCACTTTCAACTTGGGCTTCTCGGGCAAGTTCTATCATACCGGTGAGTGTATTCCCCTGTTCCTTCAGCATATCTTAGTTTGGACTGTCCCTTCACTGTTCATCTTCCTGGGCAGGCAAGTTGGAGAAAAGGGGCAGGGTTTGGGGTCAAAATATGGTGAAGAGCTAGCGGTGGATATGAATTTAGGTTAGCATGGGTGGCTGAAGAGCAAGTCAGCAGTGGGGCAAAATAGTCTCAGGTGGGCAGAGGTCAGCAATCTTATCCCAAGAATGGAAGATGGTCAGTGTTGTTACAGAACAGAGGAGGGCACAGGGCCTGACTGGCTGTGGTCAGTGGTCAGTGTGTGGTCATAGGGACAGAGGAGGAGGATGCAGGGGACGACATGCTGCTGAAGCACCGCAAAGAGTTCTGGTGGTTCCCCCACATGTGGAGCCACATGCAGCCACACCTGTTCCACAATCGCTCCGTGCTGGCTGACCAGATGAGGCTCAACAAACAGTTTGCTCTGGTGAGACCCTTGGATCTGTTCCCCATACTTTTTCCCAGACATAATGATTCCTTTTCAACCTTCCCCTAATGCGGTGCCCTTTCCCTACCCTTTCCATTTTTCTTTCTGTGGAGGTATCCCCACCCTCTTTACCCTCTACTCCCTGAACCTCACCAGGTCCTGGTGAGAATCTATGCCATTCCCAGGAACATGGGATTCCCACGGATCTGGGGTATGCTGTGGCCCCCCACCACTCGGGTGTATACCCCATCCACACGCAACTCTATGAGGCCTGGAAATCTGTGTGGGGCATCCAGGTGACCAGCACTGAGGAATATCCCCATCTCCGCCCTGCCCGCTACCGCCGTGGCTTCATTCACAATGGCATTATGGTGAGGGACCCCTGATACAAACCTGAATCAAACTCCTACATTTAGACAGCCACCAACCTGCACTGACCTGTGTCCTCTCAACTGCCAGTCCAAGTTCACATAATAGGGGGTAAAGGGGTGAAAAGTCATAATGCACATAGTAAGAGTTTTATTGGTGTAACTCAGTACTTTACAAACCCAGGGAATCCTAATGCCTTAGGTCTTTTGTCCCTTATTTATTTTTCATTCTGCCTTTCAAATCTCATGTTAGTTTGTTTTTTCCTTCTTCTAGGTATTACCACGGCAGACGTGTGGACTCTTCACTCACACAATCTTCTATAATGAATATCCTGGAGGCTCTCGTGAACTAGACCGGAGCATCCGAGGTGGAGAGCTCTTTCTGACAGTGCTGCTTAATCCGGTAAGGTGCTGAGAGGAAGGGCTAGAAGATTGGAGAGCTGAAGTGTATGTAGGCTGGGAACTTTGCTCACCAAGCCTGATTCTGAGGTGGGGTAGGCTCTCTAATTCTGACACGCAGGCTCCCTCTTGCAGATCAGCATTTTTATGACCCATCTGTCAAATTATGGAAATGATCGGCTGGGCCTGTATACCTTTGAGAGCCTGGTGCGTTTCCTTCAATGCTGGACACGGCTGCGTCTACAGACCCTTCCTCCTGTCCCTCTTGCACGAAAGTACTTTGAACTGTTCCCTCAAGAGCGAAGCCCCCTTTGGCAGGTATGGTTGGAGCTCAGGCTGACCAGAGACGTGATGGGGGTGGAGAGAGTTGAAGAAAAGATGAAACATCTGATTCTTGGCCTCACCTTCAGAATCCCTGTGATGACAAGAGGCACAAAGATATCTGGTCCAAGGAGAAAACCTGTGATCGGCTACCCAAGTTCTTGATTGTGGGACCCCAAAAAACAGGTGAATCGTCCTTAGCCAGCTTCTCTTGCCCTGCCTTAAGCCCAAAGGATTCTTTGGCCAAGGAATTCCCTTCTCATACCCACCTCGCCTTAATCCAGTCTCTTGAGACAGTGATTCTTAATCCTGAATCAGAATCATCTGTGGTTTGTTTTTTTTAAAGATCCACAAGTGATTCTGATGCAGTCAAGGCTGAGAACTACTATTTTAACTTCCCTGGGTCTCGCTGTCTTTTCCTTCTCTCACTCTAGTTTGTCCAAAGGGGATATTACTACTCAGAGTGGTTATTTTCTCACCTCCTTAAAATTCATATTGTTGATCTGGCTTCTTTCCCCAAATAGCCTCGACCTTCTCTCCCATTTAGGGACCACAGCTATTCACTTCTTCCTGAGCCTGCACCCAGCTGTGACTAGCAGCTTCCCTAGCCCCAGCACCTTTGAGGAGATTCAGTTCTTCAACGGCCCTAATTACCACAAGGGTATTGATTGGTGAGACTGGGACCCTTTGTAATCCTTCTCAGAGGAACATTCCCTTCCCTCCAAATCCTCATTCCAGCTTCCACCAGTGCAGGTATCTGGCCCCTTCATGCTGCAAATTCTCTGCCTCTCCTCTGTGCTACTTCCTAGGTACATGGACTTCTTCCCTGTCCCTTCCAATGCCAGCACTGACTTTCTCTTTGAAAAAAGTGCCACCTACTTTGACTCAGAGGTTGTACCACGTCGGGGGGCTGCCCTTCTGCCACGAGCCAAGATCATCACTGTGCTCACCAACCCTGCTGACAGGGCCTACTCCTGGTATCAGGTGAACCTGAAGCTAGGGATACATTAGGGCTTAAGTGAGGGAGGTGGTGACTGCTAGAGACAGAAACGAAGAGGGTAGGGAAACTAAATTGCTTTGGTGTGGGATTCCTATGCTGTGTATTCATCAGATCAAGAGTAGGGCAGAATAATTCTATCAAATCACCCATCCTTTCCTATTCCTTGTCCTTCAGCACCAGCGAGCACATGGAGACCCAGCTGCTCTGAATTATACTTTCTACCAGGTGATTTCAGCCTCCTCTCAGGCCCCTCTGGCACTTCGCTCCCTGCAGAACCGCTGTCTTGTCCCTGGCTACTATTCCACCCATCTGCAGCGCTGGCTGACTTACTACCCCTCTGGACAGGTACATGCCCCCCAGTAGCCTTTGTTGGGGTCCCCCTTCCCTTCTTTGTCCCTTCAGCCTAGAGGCTTCTAAGGAATACAGAGGGAACTACATCTCTGTCCCTTTAGTTGCTGATTGTGGATGGGCAAGAGCTGCGTACCAACCCAGCTGCCTCAATGGAGAGCATCCAGAAGTTCCTGGGTATCACACCCTTTCTGAACTACACACGGACCCTCAGGTGGGAGAGCATGACCCAGGGGAGGAGGAATCGGGGAAATGGGGAAACAGGTTGACCATGTCTGTTTGGAAGAGACATGTGTCCCTGTGAGCTGGGAGAGGTAATATACATTTATGGGGCTTGAATTTTCTTTTCTCCCTACCAATTAATGCCCTTTTGCTATTGAGCAGGTTTGATGAAGATAAGGGATTCTGGTGCCAGGGACTTGAAGGTGGGAAGACTCGTTGTCTGGGCAAAAGCAAAGGCCGGAGGTATCCGGATATGGACACTGAGGTGAGTAAAGCCTCAGACAAGGTATCCCTCTCTACCTCTGAGGTCTCATCCTGCGTCCCACTCCTTACCATTTCTGCCTCCATTTTTCTCCTCTCAGTCCCGCCTTTTTCTTATGGATTTTTTCCGGAACCACAATTTGGATCTGTCGAAGCTGCTAAGCCGGCTTGGACAGCCAGTGCCCTCATGGCTTCGGGAAGAACTGCAACATTCCAGTCTGGGCTGATGTCCAGGCCTCCTGTACCAGCAAAAGCGCCCCGCTACCCTAAAGGGCAAGCCCAGAGCAGGGCCCACAAGGGGTATTAGAGTGGCCCAGCCCCTGCCCCTTCTACCTCAGTGGCCCCCAGGCCTGGGATGGCTGAGAAGGAAAGGGCAGTCCTTTCCCATAGCTCTAGGGTCTTATAAAGGGGCTTCCCTTGATACCCCACATCATGGTACTAGGCACCTTCAACCCATGGTCTTTGAAGGTGGGTGAGAATGAAAGGGTCCAGGCAAGGTGTAGAGGAACTTATTAATCCAGTGATTTCCCTCTTCATTCTCAGCAGTATATCTATCTATACCTGGCTATGGGAGGGACCCCCCCCTACTGTGGGATCAATGGGATCTACCTGTGGCCCGGCCTCCCTAATGTCATTCACATTGAATGGGGATGAGGCCGGACAGTGGCTCATAGAGCTGAGTATGAGCCCTGGCTGTGGGCTAGAAATGTCCTTAATAAACATCCTTATTTTTCTGTTTTGTCTGCCTCACTGGAGTGGGAGAAACTTAGAATAAAGGAAGTATCAGTCTTTTCCCCCACCCCGGTTCAAAGTTCATCTGCACATGGAGGGAAAGAAGGCAAAGGCCCAGGAGGAATAGAGTAAAAAAGGAGTTTATATATTTATAAATGCCAAATAAATACCAGAGGCCACCCAATGCCCCCTCCCAGATAGGGCTGTCTCCCCCAACCCTAGGCTTCTAGGGTTTGAGACATCTTGGCCCCAAGCTACAGCCCAAGAGCAGCTGCCAGTCTGGGCTACCAGAGAACTGAGTGGGGATGATCTGTCCAGCCAAGATTCACTCCCTCTATGTGAGGGGCCCCCATAGCCACAGGCCTGTATCCCTGTATAGGACCCTAGAGGGGCCAGACTCATGGGGAGAAGGTGGTCATCTCGAGTGAGACCCGCTGCCACAGCTCCTTGGTCTGTTTGCTGCGCTTGAGGTTCTGCAGGATGTCGTTGAACTGCATCATGCCCATGGGTGTCAGACAGAAGGCGCTGCGGGCACTGCGGATCGCATTCACAAAGTCGTCGTAGTCGGCAGGGGTCAGGTGAATCAAACGGTGGTGAATGTACTGGAAGAGGATGAGCCACTAAGCACAGAACCAGGCCCGTCCTCCCTAGCATGCGGGGTAATCAGTTCCATGCCTGCCCAGGAGGTGCTCCACCCTACTCCATACTTCCAGGGTTGTCACCTGCATGTATGCCTGCTGGCAGCGCTGCACCAGTTGGTGGAAGGCCGGGGCACGCAGGTGGTTGTGGGCATGAGCAGGGCTCAGCCGCTGCAGCGTCTCCATGACGATCTCCTGCAGCACAAACGGGCTCAGCACCCCCTTGGCTGCCCCCACACAGAACTGGTGCACGTAGTTCACTCCTGGGGGGCAGGGGGAGGGGCATGAGACGGGGGTGGCCACCTCTGCCCTAGGGACCCAACTTTTATCTCTCAGCTCTGGCCTGGCAGAGAGCCTCCCTCCACCCCAGGAGCTGAGGTAACCCCCCACCCCCCGCGCACGCACACATACCCGACCAAGGCCTCAACTCTGAGCAAGAGCTAGGAAGGAGGTCTGGGACAGGAAGGTGGGGAAAGTGGGTGGGGGCGGACAATGGTCCTGGGGAGGGGAGGTGTTACCCAGCTTTGCTGCCAGCCCCAGCAACCATTTGACATCATCAGTGTAGGGGGGGGAGCGGGAGAAGTTGTTGGGGTGATCGTTGTGTGCCCGGCGACCCAGCATCTCCAGTGCCAGCATTCCTGGGAGAAAAGGGTGGGCACATAGTGAAGGTACATCCTTTTCACCCTGCACCTCAATCTGGTACATCGGACCCCACAACAAACAAAGTAAGAGCTATGGGGAGGGAGGCATCACTAAAGAGCCTCTGGCACAACTGCAGGTGGGGGCACAAAAAAAAGATCTCTCACCAACACGGTAGGCAGCGTGCAGGTGGTGTAGGCTGTGTGGGTTGACAGGCTGACTATGGGTCTCCTCCTCGGGTGGTGGAAACCCTCCGCTCACCAGAGGGCTGGGCTGTGTAGTCAGAGCAGGCAATGAGGCACCCTGGATGGCTGGAAACGTGGATGCTGGATGGACACTGCTCACTGAGGGTGGGATGAAAGCTATATGAGGAATTCACAGCCCAAAGAGGGATGGAGAGGGTTCCTCCCCCCATCTCCCCTGCCCAGTGTACCTCCCCTCCATTCACCTGTTCCCTGTCCCCACAACTCACAGGCCACACTGGTGGGCAGTGGGAGCCCTGGCTCTGTGTGGTAGGGATGTACTGTGATGGGTGCCATGGAAGGGACGGGGAAAGACACAGCAGTGGCAGCAAGTGAGGGGGGAGTCACTGAGTAAGGGTACTGAGCCCCCAAGAAGGCAGGATGCACACCCTAGAGACAGGGAAAAGAGTAGGAAATTATATTAAGATGTGGTTCTCCCCCTTCATCCCACAAGTGGGTATCCCTACATTTCTTATCTTGGTTGGCCTGAGTCCCCCCAGACCCCCACCACCTCACCAAGACAGTCCTATTATTCTCCCAGAGTACCCCACACTCCAACCCCACATGAACTCCTAATGTTCTCCCACGTGCCCAACCCCCCAACAAAACACTGGTCTCACCTGTGGGTATGCAGAGCTGGGCACAGGGAAGACGGCAGGCCGGGGCATATGAGGCATTGGGTGGGCAGGGTGAGCTGGGTGGGTGAGGTATTGAGGGCTGCAGGGCAGGTGGGGCTGTAGAGCAGTGTAGGGGTGCAGGCCAGGGGAATGACCATGCCCCAGTCCTGGACCTGGATATAAACTGGACCCCACTGAGATGACTGGCACCACTGTGGCTGCTGCTGTCACTGCTGCTGCTGCCACTGTAACCGGCTCAGTGCCTGGGCCCCCCCTGCCCTCAGGCAGCCCCCGCCCAGCCTCCCCAGCTGCCCTGATCCCACTGGCACTACAGCTTGTAGCCCCTTCACGGGCTGTGGATGAGCCACCTGCTGTTTGCTCATATAGCCAGAACCACTGGTGAGCAACCTCAAACAACACTTCAGGGTATACACCCCCACCCTTAGCCGCTTCTTCCACTGCCATGCAGGCCTTCTCCAACATCAGGTTATCCTGGAAGGAAGGGGCACAGAAGTTAAGGGGAGGGGCTTTACTCAGGCATGGTTGTAAATGACATTCCAACATCTTCCTCTGAGTTGGCTGGTTCCCAGGGAGGCGTCAGAGTCAGAGCAATGAATGCCTCACACAGACACTGAACAAACACTTGGTGACCAGTTCCAAACTACTTACAGTCCCAGTTCCAAACTAACCTAGCCACTCCCTCCCATCCAGTTCCCATTATCTCCCCAAGGCCTTCCCCAAGTATTCCAACCTGGTGACCACCTTGGTCCCTAACCTATAGATCTCCATTTCCTTATCTATAAAACAGGAATAATCCTAACCTCAGAGTCGTAAGGCAAAAGAAGTAATAGATGTGAAAGTGCATTAATATGTCAAGTGTCACCATAATAGCACAAACTAGAAAATTTGTGAACTTTAAGATTTGGAAATCGAGCTGGGCTGTTAGTTTTCCCCATGTCCCTTCCTAGATACCTGAAAGCAAGTCCCCAGATTGCCTGTAGAAATACCTGCTCCTTGCACTGCACCAGGGCCCGCTGGATCTCATTGGGGTTCAATGCATGGGCATGAGGCAGGCAGCTTAGGGCTAACTCCGCTGCTGCCCTCACCATATTGGAGTCTCGTGCCCGTGATGCCCTGTCAGCCAGGGATGCAACCTCAGGGGGCGTCAGGTGTCCATCCCAGCATTCTACCAGTATAGTCAGGGCTGCACTACCAATCTCCATTGCCTGACCTTCAAGGAAAGGAGCAAAAAAAAAAAAAAAAAAAAGGGGGGGGGGTTAGTATGGTGTCTTCTATCAGATCAGTAACTCCACAAGGATAAGACTCTCATTTCTATCAATTAATCCCCAACCCACTCCCAAATCAAGATACTGGGTTTACCTGTAATCCAGGAAACGTGAGAAGAATAAGTACGTGAGAGCCAGTTGGGAGAAACAAAGTTGTGCAGGCCAAGGGCATAAAGCCCAATCTCGAAGGCGCAAAGGTGCAGGTTGCGGTGAGGACCCTGATGGCCCCCTGAGGAAGATGGATGTGTGAAAATGGAAGTGCTGCTGTTGCCCCCTGCCTTGATCAGCACCGTCTTCGCCAGTTCGAAGTAGAAGTGTGCAGCTGCCTCTGATGGCTGATTGGGTACATGGGGGGCATGACTCTCGGGACGGCGGCCCTTGTACCTGAGGGGGCAATGGGGTAGGGACGGGGATTGGGGTTTCTCTGAAATGGGTGTCCAGGTAGGCAGGAAAGAGCAGGATAAGTGGTGTCGCTGGGGGAACAATAGTTGGATTACACCAGGGATGTGACTCTGAGGGTGGGCCAGATGAGAGGAGTATTTCTTCCACTGACCTGCCAACTTCAACGGTCTTTGCCCGGGCCCCTCCACTGGCACTGGCCCGGCGACTTCCACTGGAGGATGAGGAGCCCAGAGAGTCCGAGGAAGAGCTGCTAATGCTGTCACTGTCCTGTCCTCGGCCCCAGGAGGTGGGGGCCCAGCCCCCTCGAAGTGGCCTCCGGCTTAAGGTGGGGGAACTATCCGATGTTGTTTCAGGGGCACTGCTGTCAATGCTGGCCATGCCTAACTCCCCAAGACAAATCAGTCTCAGAAGCTAGAAGTTACAGAATTCACACTTCAGGAAATCCCTCCCTCCATGTCATCCCACAGGCTGTCATACCTGTGTGTTTCTTCTTAGGCCGCCCTGGGGAGCCCCAACCCCGTCCATTGTAGCCTCCACGACTGCCAAGTGCCAGGCGGCTGGGAACCTTCCCTTCCGCCCTTGGGGTCAAAGCTGCCTCAGATGGGAGGCCCTCACAGGGAGAATGTGGGGAACTTTCTAGGTGGGGAAAATAGGACATTGGGATAAGCCAAGGAAAGGGGACCCCAACATGAATCCATACCATTCATCCCCCCCTGCCCAGTGCCCCCACCTCACCAGGCACATTCTTCTCTGTGAAGCCCTCATTGGGGCCTGGCCCAGCCCCTGCCACATTCCCTGGCTGAGGCGGCCCTGCAGAGCCCGAGGTCAGTGGTTGCAGGGCCCCTGGGGCAGATGGGCCCCCATGCTTTGAAGGAGACCTCTGGCTGGCTGTGGCTGGGCGGCTGGATGAGTAGAATGAACTCAGTGTCTGGGGCTTATGCGTCTGGCTCTCTCGGTCCAAGAGTTTGTCTAAGATCTGAAGAAGAGAGAAGCAGTGACAGGATGCCCTTTATATCCTGACTTCTATTTCTATTACCTTACTTTCTCTTTGAAACAGCTTAATACTACCTCTTCGGAAAGCCTTCCCGAGTCACAACCATAGGAGAACCTCCTGGATGATAGGCACCGGCTTACATATCTTGATATCCTAACACTTAACACAGGACTGACTACATTGATATTCAGTAAATATTGAAATAAATGAGTAACTGCTTCTTTTCTTTCATCCCCTGCCCAAGCACTCCTACGAGAACCATTGGTCTTATTCTTTATCAAGTGTCCCCAAGATTTTCCACTTATCCCCTATGGGCAGTATAGCCCTTTCCTCATTGGACTGCAATCCTCGGAGAAAGGGTAAAATTTTGCTCTCTGCCTGTCAAAATCCTAGTACTTCAGTCCCTACCTTTTTGAGCTTGGCTTGATCATCCTTGTAAGTGATCATTAGTGCCAGTGCCAGGTCACCCTTCTCCCGACGTGTGCCTTCACACAGGAGGGGATGCTCTGCCTCGCTCACTGTTGTCTTCATACCTGTGAGAAGAAGGGTCTCATAGGGACTGAGAATGGCCATAACTCCCAAGACAGCCAAAGTGAACAGGCCAGGGCTGCCCAGCCACCAGCATATGTGAGATAAGGAGTTCTCCTGGTCCAACCCACATCCCCCGTGGAAGGTCCCAATTGCCTATTACATCCGGCCTTAGCTCTGATCTGCTTTTTAAGACCTTCATAATTGGCCCACTCTACCTTCATGGCATACCCATCACTTCAAGGAAGTTTGACTCCTTGCCCTCATTAAGACTTGATGGTCCCTGTCTTTATTCATGGTGTTTTGTCCCCTTACCAAAAACTTAACTGATCTTTTGACCTACATTCCGTATTCTATACCCTTCCTGAATCCTTTTCTTACATTTTGTGTGCCATAGCACACCTTTTGTCCCTAAATTCTTGACTGTACTACCTGGTTCAAACATGTCACATTCTGGCTGTCCCACTACCATACCACCCCTTCAAACAGGGACCATGTCTCATGCCCTTCAAGGCCTGGGCCAACTAGCTCACAGATGTGCTCAAGATACTCCAGACTCACCTAAGGCAGCAACTGCTGCTTCAAATCCCAGCTCCTCATCCCCAGGCATCTCGTTGTTCCAGTTACGACTTGGTGGCCGGGAACCCGTGGGAGAAACCACTGGATGAAAGGTGGAATAAGTCAGGCAGAAAGAAGTGTCATTGGAAAGAATGAAATGTAGGCAACCCAAGACCCTCATCATTCCAGACCACTCATGAAGTTGCCTGATGGGTCCTAAGGATAATTCAGAGCCTTGGGCCTCTTGGTTTCTCCTTAGAGAAAACTACTCCTACCCAAGATCCCCACTCGAGTAGAGTCACGCACCATACCTGGAGCACAGAGAACGTCAAAGATGAAACTGGCCAGCATGAGAGGCAAAACGGGCCGATAGTCACAGAGTGTCCCCTCCCGAAGCTCCTCTGCCCGGCACCGCATGGTACTCATCTCACTTGGACCCAGAGGTATCTTCTTGAGCAGGGCAGCCACCTCAGACTCCTGGTATGCCAGCTTCACCTAAGGATACAGGAAGAAACTCAGACCCCTAACACTTCAGTAGAGATCAAGCTGTAAGTCTCTGAGGAGTCCCTGAGGAGACTGCGGTACAAGGCTGATGGAACCTCCGACCTCCAAGGCCTTGGTAGAAGCTGGGGGCCGCTGTAGCTCCAAGGCAAACATGCCAACTCGGAAGGCCAGGTTGTGGTGCTCTGGGCGTTCACTTAGCACTGTCAACAGGAAGGCTGCCTTCGTCAGGGTGTTGGTAGCCACCCAGGTCTGACGGCTCGTAGATACCTTGTTCTTCTTGCCCTAAAGAGGGGAAGTACAAGGAAGCAGACATATGAGTCTGACTCATCTTGGTGGAGTGAGGAGGCTCTCACTTGGGGTGGGGCATAGAAGAGGGTTAGCAATAAATGGGGGGAGAGGGGAATGGGGGGTCTCTCACCTTGGCAGGGGGCGGCTCTACCTTGAGGTCAGGTGGGTTGGCTAGCAGGTCCTGGGCAAGCTCCACAGTGAGGCGGGAGGCCTCACTGCTGTAGCCGTGCGCATGCAGGGCCTCAGCACAGGCAAACAATATCTGGAGAGGACGGGCACCACACAGGTTGAAGCCCCAACTTCCAGGGGCAGGACACCATATTCATACTCAAGCAGCAAACATCCCATGAGTACCTGCTATATGCTAGGCCCTATGCTGGTCCTGGGTATACCACAGGAACTCATAGTCTGATTAGAGAAACAGACACACGAACGCACAAACCAGCGTGAAGCCAGCTACCACTGGGAAAGGCCAAGAGGGGCATAAGTGAGTAAGATACTTCACTGGGACCTGGGGCAAAGGGGCAAGCTCAGGGAAGACTTCCTAGAGGAAGTGATCTCTAAGATACCTGAGACCTGCAGAAAGAACAGAAGCTAGCCAGGAAAGGTGAGGGAAGAAGATTCTAGGCAGACAGGCCAATCTGTGCAAATGTAAGGATGCGAGAGAGAGCATGGCAAGCTAGAGGAATGGTTTGACTGACTGTAGTAGAAAGGGCAGAATGCCTAGATGAGGCTGAAAAAGCATACAAAGATCAGACCAAGTGAGGCCTCACAGGTCATGCCAAGGCCAGTGGGAAACCACTGAAGACTTTTAAGCAGCAGAGGGACACAATCAGACATTTCAGGAATATCAATATGGAAGCAGTGAAAAGAATGGACTGTAGGCAGGGAGGCCAGACAGGAGCCCGCTAAAGGCTTCTAACAGCCTCACTACAGTCCTGACATTCCCAATTAGAGCCAGATGGCCCCTCTCCCAGCTGTAGCGAAAGAGCACCCTCAGTGTCCCCTCAGAGTCCCCTCACCTCCATGCGGCTCTCCTGTTCCAGTGGCTTCAGCCCAGCAAACAGGTCGTGCTCCTCCCCAGCCCCGCCCTCAGCCTTCTCTTCCTCGCCTCCAGCCCCATCCTGGGCATTCAGATAATATGCCTGGTAGTCATCATCCTCCTCTCCAACTGCAGTGGCTGCCTCTTTGGTTTTGGGGAGCCCATTGCCACTCTCATCTGTGGAAGGGAGGTCATCCCGGGTACAGACCTCCCCAGGCAGTAGGCCATGGGGGCCAGCAGAGGCTGTGGGAGGCTCAGGCCCTTCCGAGAAGTACACACCACCATCTTCTTCATAAGTATCTGGGGGTTCAGGAAGGAAGGTGGAAGGACCACGGGAGCCACCAGGAGGAGGGCAGGGTGGCGGGCTCTCAGGGAATCCACCAAAGGTGCTGGCCTCTGCACCGAGGGCCAGGCTGCTGTCATCCAGGCTCATCTCAGCCAGATCCGGCTCCAGGGAGCTGTCTTCGCTGCTCAGCCGTCGCTTGCTCCCACCGCCTGCTGATCCCTTGCCCCCACTGCCAGCCCCACCCAGTGCCTTGGCTTTGCCCCCACCTGGACCCATCTTATGCAGAGACTTATCTCCCCCCTCAGCAGAGAGGCGGCGGGGACCCCGCTGCGATGAGGGGACCCCCTCACCCAATCCCTTGCGCTTGGCCCCAGGCTCCTTGGGCCGCACAGCTGGCTCAGAAGGAAGAGATCGGGGCCGCTCCCGGGATTCCTCCAGGCCCCCAGATCGGGAGGCACCTGGCCGAGGGGGCAGGGCTCGGGCCCAGCACAGTGCCAACTTCCGGTCGGTGCCGCTGTAGGTGACACCAGGGAGTGGGTAGGCCTCTTCCCAGTTGAAGTAGCAGGCCTCCACCGCTGGCCGGAAGCCAGGGAAGAGCCGCTCCAGGGTCTTTTTGTGCTGTCCCCGCTTCACATTCTCAATCACCTTCAGTTGCCACTGGCGTAGCTGGGCACACAATTCCCGGCGGCTGTGGGAACAAAGTTGGGGAGGTTGCTGGGGGGCTACATTCTGCTCTGAGAAGGGATGGAAGGAGACAGAGCAGGCATAACCCCCAGAAGGAGGGTACAGGAAGGGACCCAGGGAAGAACTTCTTGAGCCAGCTCATACACATCACTCCAATACTCAGGTATTTGGGAAAGTGGGAGCTATTTAAGGGAGGAAAGGAAGAGAGCTTCTCAGAAAAAGGACGCCTAAATCACTGGTAACCTTAACGCTCAGTACCTCCCATTTCCCTAAGACTAGAAGAATAGTACGTTTCTATGTGCACATGATATGAGGCCTTGGACTGTCCTGGGCTGGCCCAATATCCGTGCTGTGATGAGCCTAGGGGGAGACTCACCGCTGGGGGCTGAGTGCAGGGTCCAAAACAGCTAGCCTCCACAGTGTGACCATCTCATCACACATGCTGGCACATGCATGGGCCGCTACCTCTGACTGCCCATTGCTACGGCCCGTGTGTCCACTGGCGCTGCTGTGTGAGGCTGAGGTGCGCACGCTGTACCACCAACCTGTTATCTGGAAACAGAGAGCTCTGAGATGCACCTAATAGTTTGGAGAAAAGAAGAGCAGCCCTCCCCAGTGTCCCTGTCAGCAAGAGGTAAACGGAGTTAAGGGAAGGAGAAAATGAACCACAGTGGGGCCACCCAACTCTGGAGGGTTACCTGTTCATAGGTGAGGCACTGGTCAGTGAGGATTTCCAACAAAGGGGCAGCATTGCTGTCTCTCCGTTTGAACATCTCCCGCACAATGCTAAGTAGGTTCCAGACACCCTCTGGCTCGCGGCCCCTCAGAGGGCGCAGCAGACATGCCCATTCAGCAGCAGCTGGAGGCTCCGTGGAAGACAGATACATGGAGTTCACATCACTGTGAAGGTAATGGAGTGGAAAATGATTACTCTGAGATGGGGCTGCATACGACAGGTGAAAGTGCACCAGGGCTTTGACACAAAAGAGGCCCTGACCCAAAATACAGAGTGTAGGAGGCAAAAGATGTCTAAGACAAAAATTCTTGAGGCACAGGTATTAACAGAGCAAAGGATCGATTAACAGCCTGAGGGTTGTTCCCTTCCACCACAGACACAGACATAGAGAGATCCAATTTACCTGAAGACCACAGGCGAAGGTCCACAGAACTTGTGTAGTGTCTTCTTGATGTTATCAGTGAGTGTTGACTCATCCAAATACCATGTACTCTGGTCAGAGGCAGAGGGCCCTGCTGTGGGGTCTGGGGATGATAGGTAGTCAGTTACATAGAGATAGGGGCCTGGATTCACCTGACAACAGCAAGCTTTTAGTAAGTGGTGCTCTGCACCACCAGCTTTCTTCCTTCCGACTGCCCTTCCTTCTCTCCACACTCACCGGGGGCTCCACACACTGTATTGATGGCTGTTGACTGGGAAGAGAGGAGTTCATCCAGAAGACGCTGGGCCGTGGGGAGGATCTGAGGGGGAAAGGGACAAAGGCATAAGTGACCCAAGTTGGCTTTGGCCTAACATGAAGACTAATATGCAGTCCTGGAGCTTAGAGTTGGAGAAGGGTGTCCCAACCTCACTCACCTGCTGAGGGAGCTCACTGATGAGGTACTGAGCAAACTTCTGCAGCTGGTCCCTCTGCAGCCGAGACAGGGACTCTGATACTGGGGCACGCAAGCAGACTGCAGAAGCCTGAAGGAGAAACAGAGAGAAACAGAACAAGCTGGAAAAGGTTTGCTGACACTGGAGCAAGGGAAAGACAGGCAGATTAAGGGAGGCGAGGAGGCTCACATTGTGGCCAGGCATGCAGCAGAGAAGGGGGGGATGGAGCGTAGGATAGGGCCAGGATAAATTGGGAGGGCCTCACGTTGTGGATGCGGAAGAGACAGAGTGCCACGACGTGAGTGCACCATTTGGCCCCAGCCCCACAGGTGCAGCTGCAGGAAGTGACCCGGCAGCGGTCAAACATCACAGCCACGTTGTAGGCCCCTTTGGGGGGGACCATCTGAGGTGGCACCACTGTAGCACTCAGGTGGAACCCTGGGGAGAAACATGGGTATGGTCAGGGAGAGCCATCAAGACATAATTCTCTGCCCTCAACCCTGGCCCTGCAGTTATTCCAACAACCTGCTCCAGCTTCTTGCAGTAGGTCCTTAACTCATAATACAGGGGATGGGCAGAGCAGGGGGTGCCACAGGGCATGATGGGACCCTTACCTATCTGCAGTGGGTCTTTCACAGCCCTCATGCGGAACAGCTGGTCCCCTCGCTGGAACTCATCGGCACTGCCATTGGCCAGGCACGAATACAGCCTGGGAGTGAAGAACAGGACACAGCCACAACTCAGCAAACAACCTGTCAGAGACCACAATGCCCTGGACACGCTCTCCCCAGTGTCACTCCCTCTTGGGGAAAATCCCAGGCACTCCTCCCCTTGTCTTCTTCTTACAACCCCAAACACAGTATCTCCTTTGTTCTGGAGGAAACCCAGCACACAGTGTGGAATATCAGGACCCACTCCCCACCATCAGTCCTTTAGCCTCACCGGATATCCTCTTCATTCTCAGGGAAGCTCCAAAAAGCAATTCGGAGCTGTAGCTGCTCAGGCACTGGGGGATAAACTTTCTCCACCACTTCAAATGGGATATGAAATGCCACCTGCTTTGCTGAGAGCTCCACCAATGGGATCACAAGTCCATCTTTGGAAACAAAGGTTTAGGTGAGGGTAAAGAGAAGGGGAAATGAAAAGGGTCATGATTACCTGGCACCAATGCCAGCGCCTAACATCTTGGGCCCCACCTTCACTATGAAAGAAAAGGGAGATCTGGATGAAAAACCAAGGGACCCTCCTGTTAGGATACATCAACTCTTAAGATTTCATCTGGGGGAAGGGAGCTAACCAACTGCAGCCCATAACTTGCTACCTAAGGTCTAGAACAGAAGATACCACAGATATCCCAGAAACTCCTGGCCAAACAGGTGTGTTCCAGGATCCTAGCAAGTAACCCTCTCACATGGCTCGGCATCTAATTTCCCTTACACCTAGCACTTTATATTTATACTACATTGTTAATGTCTCTCCCCTGACATTCTCTTCTCCAACTGCTTTTTACTATCCCTTTTTCTCTAGATTATTCTAGGCCTCTAACTAAGGAGAGGGGACAGGCCAGAGCCCAAAGGAGTTAAGAGAGGGACCTCCAGTAGCAAGAGAGGCTGCATGTCCCTTGGCACACCTGATCCTTGGCTTCCTACAATTGGAAGCCTGGGAAGGGGGATGGGGAGGAAGATGGGTTATCCCAAGGGAACCTAGCTGCTGCTCCTGAAAACACCTGGAGTAGGATGGAGTTACCACTCAAGGTTTCCCACACTGTTTTAATCAATAAATGGTGAGGGGCGCCCAGGTGGCTTAGTCGGTTACGCGTCTAACTCTTAGTTTCAGCTCAGGTCAAGATTTTCGTGGTTCGTGAGTTCGAGCCCCGCATAGGCTCTGCACTGACAGCGTGATGCCTGCTTGGGATTCTCTCTCTCCTCTCTCCACCCCTTCCCTGCTCGCTCTCTCTCTCTTTCTCTCTCTCTCAAAAATAAATAAATTTCTAAAAAGGTGAAACGCGACAGACTGCATACATATCTCACCAAATTGCTGGTCAAATTAGAAGACAGATCAGAAAATCATGGAGCTGAAAGAAACCTCTTTTTTTTTAAAAAAAAAAGTTAACCTCCTTATTTTACAAGTGAGAGACTGAGAGAGCCCCGGGATGGCAGCGGGTTTGGGGAATGACATGCTTTTCTAGATTTTAACCTATTCAGGAAGATACCAGTATGTTGAAAATTTTCACCGACATTACTTCAGTTACTTCCCTCAAAGTGAAGGAGCTCTAAGCCCCAAGGCTACCCACACATGCAAATGTGAAAAAGCAAAGAGACCACAGAAGACCCACAGTGAAACTGCCTATGATCTTTGTGCATGTGTGGGTGTATGTGCACAGAACATATGCTACCTCTCCAACTGAAGTTGAACACTACCACTCCTAACAAGTGACATATGTACACTTCTTTGTCCCAAAAGGGTGCTAGAAATCTCTGCAGGGAAGTTTGGAAAACGGGAGTTTGGAATGGCCAGAGTACAATCACAATCCCAACTGCTGAAAAAAGTCAGCTTGCATTGAGGCCCGGAACAAAAACTGTGCCATGAGGAAGGCAGGGAAAGGATGTGGTAAGTCTTGAGCCTGTGGAGCTTCACTTATCATCACTCTTCCCTCAATCCCCTTTAATAAAAGCAAAATTCTTCACAGCACTAATCAGTTAATTCACTGAAAGACCCCGGGATGAAAGAAACTCACAGCACAAAGCAGGAAGAGCATTTCATAAGGAGACTCTAGAGACAGTTTCCTACACTCTTCCCCAGGCCCCAGATGATAGAAATCTAAGGCTCTAATCCAGTGGTCCCAGCTTCTGACAGCTGTTCAATATGGACAAGAAACAAGCCTCTGATTTGAACCTATGTGACTATGGAATCTCCAGTTCACCTCCACTTTCCTATGAGTGGAATCCCTTCTTGGTGTAGCCAGAATCAGAGATCATCATCACCCCTAACAAGAAGCTCCCAATGCACTTTGCAATGGGGGTGACACGCCTCAAGTGGTCCCTTCTTCACAATCCACTCCCTACCCTCCTTCTCTTCTATTTTCTGGCTTGCCGCGGGCTTAACTAGGTAAGTATTCCCAAGTCAGAGGAGTTTTTTCTTCTATTCCATTACTAAGGCAAATGAACCACAAAAAAATCTACTTTCTGTCGCTAATCGTATCCAACCCAGAATTTCCCAGCCATCACTCCAACACACACACACACACACACACACACACACACACACACACACACACACACACGCTGGTGTGGAGAAGCCAACCCCAGGAAGACTCGAAAAGCGAGTCCAGAAGTCCGTTCCAAGCTGCTCGGGACAGCTCGCGGTCCGGGACAGCTCCCGAGCGGGGACAGCTCCCCAGCAAGGCCTGAGCAGAGCCAGCCCGTTCCCTTCCCCCCAGCTCACCCTTACCTCGCATTCTGGTACCGCCACTGCCACCTCCGCCACCGCCGCCAGTGGGGGAATTGGGCCCCGCTGACTGTTTGCGCCATCCCCGCCAGTTCTGGCAGAGACTCTCGGCCTCGGAGATGAAGGAACAGAGCGAATCCTCCTCAAAGCGGTCCGAATCTTCAAATGAAAAGCGCTCTCCGTCCTCCCACTCCGCGAACATCAGCTCCATGGGGCCTGCACCCCCCGGGGCCGGGTCCCCCCCCGCGGATCCGGGGCCTGGGCCGCCGGCCGGGGGCTGAGGGGAGGCCCGGGGCCTGAGGGGCGAGCCGGGGCTGGGGGTGGCCGGGGCGCTCAGGGCGGCCGTGCCGGACGAGGATCTCAAGCCTGGAAGGGATATGGGACCGGGCCTCGCCCAACTGCGAGGTGCGAACGGGGATCGTGGCCAGTATCCGAGACTCTGGGCCCGGACGAAGCGCTCGGCAGCCGGGGCCTCTCCGCGGCTGCGGCGCCGCCTCCCCCATCAGCTGATCTGAACTTCCGGCCGCGCCGGCCACCACCACTTCCGCCTCACGCGCTTGGGAACCAGACTCGGTACCGGCAGATGTAGAGGACCCGTTTGTTTAATTGCTACATTTCCTGCCTCTTTTTTCTCGAAGCCACCCTCAGATACTGTAAGAGGGAACCGACTACTAGAGATACATGAAATGACTACAAATCCCAGCAGTAACTCGGCGTCCATAATGTCCCCAAGGAATAAACAGCCGCCATGAATGCCGGGAATCGTAGGCTGTCAAGCGGTACACAGGACAACTGGGTGGAGTCATTGTCTCAACTCCGGATAGGCCCTGGGGCCGCATCACCTTCTGGGAGTTGTAGTCCAGAAGCCTGCATTCCATTAGATTTTTTCTAAGATCTGATCAGGAAAGCACCCTGAAAAGAATGCATTTGATTTCGGGAAATGGTTGTACTGTTTTGTCAGTGGGTCCTTCGAATCCAGGAGTTCTTAGCCTTTTTTTGTGGTACGGACACCTTGGCAGCCTGGTGAAGTCCCTGGACCTCCTTCTCAGATTGTTTATAAATGCACAAAATATATAATTTACAAAGGAAATGAATTATATTGAAATACGATTATCAAAATATTAACAAATTTGTAACGTAGTAATACTTCTTTATTTACACATTAAGTAAAGTCCAGCAGCAAGGGTAACTACCATAATTTTGAAGCTAGTGATAGGTATAAATGATATTGAGGTACCTGCAACCTACTATATGAAAATATTATAATCTCATATAGGTATTGCTAATTGATACTGTGGTTTGTTTTCCATGGTCCTAACTGAAATGCTAAATTTCAGTTGTGGTTAAAGATAAAAAATTTTTCCCATCCACATCCACAGACCTCCTACTGAGAATCTATTGACCCTAGGTTAAGAACTCCTAAGTCCAAAGTGCCTAGGTATTGAGCTTCTTCCTGTAACTAAAAGCTTCAGCTTTCAGAACAAGGCAACTGCCCAGTGCTCTACCCATGAGGTCTGAGGACTATTGGAAGAAGTAGCTGTGTGGGTCAGGGAGGCAAGACCACTTCTTTATCTTAATAATTATCCCACTGGAGCCTTAGAAACCCCACTGATCTTTGTCTATCTAATGCTGCAAGGTATATAGAAAAGGTTAAGTGAATTAAACCTGGAAGGGCAGAGTATATAAAATGCCATACAACTGTTTCTAATATCAAAGGGTCACAAAAGTTAATGCCTTCAGCAACTAGGTGGATAACTTAATGAGAGAAGTGAACAGGTGATACACAAAGAAGATAACTGCCAAATAAGTTTCAGTTTCACCATGTGGAAGAGGCCAATGGCCAGGTCCCTAGAGAATGGAGACAAAAGATAATCAGCTCTACTTGGTTACTGCCATGCAGGGATAAGAAACTGGTGTTTACAGATCCTTTTATTTTTTTAATTGAAAGCTAAAAAGGGGATTTTTTTAAATGACATTTTTCCTATTTTTGAAGGTGATCGTTTAATTTAAAAACTAATTTCCAATTGTGTTGGCTAAATAAAATACATCTGCAGTTCATCAGTTTGTGAACTTCTGATTATTCTGTGAGCATTTTGCAGGGACTATTTTGCACAAAATGGGTACTCACTAAATACAGATGATACCGAAAAACTCTGCATATAGGCAGACTTGAACATCCTTATTGCATCCAAAGGCAAGGGCACTAAATGGTGTAAGGACTTCAAAGGCTCCTCGGGCAAATCAAGAAGCAAAGAACTTCCAGAATCTAGGGAAGGATACAGAGTTCAAGTATGGAGGGAGAACCTAATCTACAACAAAGGCCAATTTATCTTCAGAGGATTTTATTTCAAAATAAAGCATAACTTCCACCATGACAATGATTCCAAAGGATGAAAAAGTGTCTTGCCTCCTTTCACCCTGCAAATAGCGTGTGGCAGTGCAAACGTTTCCAAAACACCTACACATAGTTCTCAGTAGCTAACAGTCCAGTCATAGAAAATGCTTCTTCATTTTCAACTGACATGAGATTTGTTAGGAAACCTCTGTAACAATTTATTCAGTTTCTTGGGGGGTAAGCCCCCAGATTCTCCCAACGTGTCATGGATTGATCTCATCTTTCGCGCTGCCTGAAAAGACAGAACAAAAACAAAAATGACAGCTCTTAAGTTTGTCCTGACCTAGGCCAACAGTTCTCACAATACCAGAAAGCACACTAATACATTAACCAGCCTGGAAATAGCTGTGTCATCTTCCCAGTCCCCTTTCAACAAAGGGACTTGAGATCTACAGATGACTGTATGACCTGAAGCTACCATGCCAGCTAGCAATTAATTCTAGGTTAAAATCCAAACAACCTGCCTTTCACTATCTATCTTTAGTTCTATTTCAGACAATAATATCTATTTGAGCAGCACGCTAAATTTTACAAAGTGATTTTTTCCCGTGTAATTTCCCTTTATGTAATACAAAATTCTGTAAGATATTAATATTAACCTTATTTTACAACTGGTATAGCTAAAGCTTAGAGCAGTGAAACAAATCGCTCAAGATCACAATGCCTTCAAAACCACAACCTTTTCCACTTGGGCGTTAGTGAAATCATCCCCACAACTTTCCTTGCCTTGTATAATTGCTTGTATCCCCCCACCCCCCATTCTCTCCCAAGATGACACCCTAAGAGCCTTCTGTCACCTCGGCCCTCGAAGCACAATCGAAGAATTCCTTGATCTCTTTTCTGCACGCGTCGTCGCGGAATTCATTCTGCTTCCAACATGCCATCATCACCGACATTTCTGTGATACAAGTCGCCTCTGGAGGAGCAGAACGGGAAGACCCTCAGTCACCCTTACCTTATCTTGTAGCCCTCCCACCCAGCCGCCCCGTTCATCCCTCGGACTTCTGCTCTGGGAGGCTCCTTGTCTCCAACTGCTCACCGCCTCTCTCCCGGCGTCGTTCTCCGACACGATTAGCTAGGATGAGCGGCTTGTTGGGCTTCAGTATAGGTTTCCGTGGGTTTCCCAGCCGCGCTAGCCGACCCCGCAGGCTGGGCGTCGCCATTACGCACCGAGCTCCCGGCAGGCTCTGCGTCCCCGTGCGTGACCCTGCGTGACCCCTAAGAGCTCGACGAGGCTTGGCGCGCAGCCTGCCGAAAGCTCGGCTGCCTGCGTGCTTGCTTTTCTTCGCCTAGTAACCCTGCTGCTGGGTTCGGGCACCGGTCGTTCAAGACCTGTGTGCAGGTTAGGAGGAGAGTCTTTGGGGCTCGTGTGCTGACCTAGGCCGCTCCCGGCCCTGAAGTCTGAGGGCGGTCTTAGGCCGGAAACATCCAAGAAAGGGCTCGATTAATGGACACTCATTTATCGTGGTAGCTGGCCGAACTCGAGGGTGATTGACAAAAGCAAGAGCAGAGGATGGGACCGAATCAAAACATGAGATCTTAAGATGTTAGGCTGGGACAGACTATTATTATGTTTTTAATAAGTCTTCAAGAACTGTTGGATTTTACTACCTTTAAAACCACCCCGAAGCCATAAAGAAAAATTATGCTCATATAAACAGTAGCGACCACTTATATATCGTTTCTTCTTTGTAATGATCTCACTGGGTAGGGTGAAGTTTAAGCGCTTTGGCATTCATTGTCTAATTTAAGACTCTTTCCAATCCTGTGAAGATGCTTGGTGGTATCATTCCTATTATTAGACTTGGCTCTTCAGTTGTGATGCCTAGGTTCATCAGACTTGGCTCTAAGTGACTTTTAGGTGTTTACAAAAGGCACTTCAGGGGCACCTGGGTGGCCCAGTTGGTTAACCCTCTGACTTCATGATCTCAGGTCATGATCTCATGGCTGGTGGGTTCCAGCCCCGTGTTGGGCTGGAGCCTGCTTCAAATTCTGTCTCCCTCTCTCAAAAATAAATGAAACATTCAAAAAGAAACAAACAACTCAGTTCAAAGATGTGCCAAGGATTCTCAAGGCATTTATAACAACTTCAAGAAATGTTTCTGGTAACGGAAGCATAACTTGAGCAAGCTTTTAGTTCATAAGATGACTACTTTGGAGGAGCAATATGTATTTGGTTGTGTAAAATTTAGTGTGCTAAAATCATTTATCACAGACGTTTAATCTTCCCATTGATCTCTGCATGACTGGTTCTTTTTCTTCTGTTCTCAGTTCCTGTCAGAGAGGCCTTCCCTGACTTCCCATATCTCTCCATTATCAAGCTGTTTTATTTTCTTCGTAGCACATATCACAGTCTGAATTAACTTGTTCATTTAATGTGTGTTTATGGCCTCACTTACCACCGACACCCATTTAAAATGTAAGTGCCATAAGAGACAGGACCTTGTCTTACTGAATTCCTAGTACCTAGAATAGTGATAATAAATACTTGTTAAGTGAACAAGTGTTTCACATATTTTTCCAAGTCTCCAAGTGTATCATACTCAGCCCAGAAATATAAACAAGCAGCAGACACTGTTTAAAAAGAAGCCATTTATTATACAAAATGAAACCTGAGATTATAGGATATTGCAACACATGGAGTAATAAAGGCATCAGCCCCATGCTCCACCCCCAGTCCAATAAAACAGATTCCTAATCAAGCACTTCTACCACCAATAACCCCAAGCCTGCTGCTGTTGACAGAGCAAACTGAGCCCCAAACCAGAGAAAATTCACATTGTTTGCTTTCTCTTCATATTGGTTCTGCTTGCTCTTGTGGAAATGTAGCACCTGGCTTATCTTGCTCTTTTACGAATACTTTTATGGTAATAGGATTAAAGGAGAACGTCTAAAAAGCCCTGTCCACAAAGCAGGCCTGAGTCTCCAGCCACAATCATTCACAATCATTCAACAACTGGCCCATTTTGTACATAAAAGTGCCCACTTTGTACATAAAAGGAATGCCAATCTGAACTGGTGTCATTAGGCGAGGTAAGGATGATTCTACATTTTGCATAACCATCACTTACCCTTTTTATTGCACATAAACTTGAGTCCTAACCTTAGTTTGCATTTGAGTAATGTGTATTTTGCACTATATATCAGCACCTGCATTTAAGTAGATTGGAAGTTTAAGAGCACCTGGGTGGCTCAGTCGGTTGAGTGCCCGACTTCAGTGCAGGTCATGATCTCACGACTCATTGGTTTGAGCCCCACATCAGACTCTGTGCTGACACCTCAGAGCCTGGAGCCTGCTTCATATTCTGTCTTCCTCTCTCTCTCTGCCCTTCCCCAACTCACACTCTGTCTCTTAAAAATGAATAAACGTTAAAAAAAAAACAAACTACTCCAAAAAAAAATAGATTTCAAGTTTAGAAATCAGAGTCCTGAATTTGACTTTTTGTGGGTCTACATTATACCCAATTTTAATAGTACATTTGAAGGTCTATCTTCCCCTCTTGTGCTTTTCTGCAAAAGCCCAAACAGGTTAAGCAAACTTTCCATGCTGTTGTGAGGGTATTTTTTACTAAAAAATAAAATGAAAATAGAACCATTATGACCGTGAAATCCAGTCTAAATTAGAGCTCTCCTTGGCCACATCCTTAGATGTCACAATATTAAGTGTGGGACCCTAGTTGTTGAAGCACCTTACATACATAAACACACACACACACACACACACACACACACACACACACACACAAACACACCTGGTTGTAAATTAGTGTATGTATGTGTATATATATAAGTACATATACATATTAATTTATAGATACACTGATAAGCTATAGAATTTCTTTAGTGATAATTCATTAATACTACACATTACAACCAGAGTAGCTCTAAGGTCCAAGGTATTTCTTGTTCCACTGGCCCTGAAAAAACTAATGGTCTCCCTGCCCTTTAAGCTTTATTTTCAAGCCACAGCAATATAAAAGTTTGGCTATATCCCCAAATCTGCCTAACAGCTTTTTACTGAACCAGCCACTTGTGGTGGCTAACTCTTGCCTCACCTCTCAGCCCCTTGACATCAAGGGCAAGTAAATGTTATAAAAAATACAATTCCAAAGAACCATAATACAACCCACCAGGAGTTTTGCTTCACCACCAACATAAGTCTTGCCTCACCTCTCAGCCCCTTGAGTTTAGGTATGTTCCATCAAAATGTAGTCTCAGTAAGTACTATAAAGTTGAACAGAAGGATATCAGTAATAGAATGAGTCAAGTTGGAATATTCATCCCACATGAACTGAAAAGTGCTCCATAGTATGAAGTAATTATTACAACTGTATTGCTGGGCTGTTTTTTTCCAATGTAATTTTCATGACTCTTTGGAGGAAATGGGACTTTTGTAGCATTTAAAAATAATAAAATATAGGGGCACCTGGGTGGCTCAGTCAGTTAAGCAGCCGACTCCAGCTCAGGTCATGATCTCTTGGTCTGTGGGTTCGAGCCCCATATTGGGCTCTGTGCTGACAGCTCAGAGCCTGGAGCCTGCTTCGGATTCTGTGTCTCCCTCTCTCTGCCCCTCCCCCATTTGCACTCTGTCTCCGTCTTTCAAAAATGAATAAACATTAAAAAATTTTTTTTAAATAATAAAATATAGAGAAGAGTTCATTAGGCAGACAGAAAAGACCAAAGACCTATAAAAACCTGCAGTTTGATTCACCCTGGTCTATTTTAACATTTAAAAATCATTTAGGGGCACCTGGGTGGCTCAGTCGGTTAAGCAACTGACTTCAGCTCAGGTCACGATCTCACAGTTTGTGAGTTCGAGCTCTACATCAGGCTCTGTGCTGACAGCTCAGAGCCTAGAGCCTGGTTCGGATTCTGTGTCTCCCTCTCTCTCTGCCCCTCCCCTACTCATGCTCTGTCTCAAAAATAAATAGAAACATTAAAAAAATCATTTAAATATTAAATTTGTTTTTCTGCCATCATTTCCAGCCATTGTCTCTATCTCTAACCTAAAATAGAGCAGGACAATTCATTAAATTGACATGATATATATTAACTACCGGATCTTTCTGTTCATGAGATGAGAAAGAATTACAGCTATTCCCTAAAAAAGAAGCAAACCAGCAGTAAGCAAAGCTTACTGTCAAAAAGCTGTCAAAAATCTACAGCCAGTTTAATGTAGAGGAGAATGAATGTGGGGATGGTGGCATCTTCGTCAGATTACGGAAAACCAGGAAAGAAAAAACCATTAAAACAATTTTTTTAATGTTTTACTTTTGAGAAACAGAGAGACAGAGCGTTAGTAGGGAGGGGCAGAGAGAAAGGAAGACACAGAAACTGATACAGGCTTCAGGCTCCAAGCTGTCAGCACAAAGCCCAACATGGGGCTCAAACTCATGAACTACAAGATCATGACCTGAACCACCCAGGCGCCTGAAAAAAAAAAAAGTTAAAAAGTTTGACATCAAGAGCAAGTAAATGATGTAAAAAATACAATTCCAAAGAACCATAACACAACCCACCAGGAGTTCTGCTTCACCACCAATGTAACCATTTATAAAGCAGGAGATGAAAAGAGATTAGGAAAGGTATTGAATAGGTGCGCCTGGGTGGCTCAGTCAGTTGAGTGTCTGACTTCGGCTCTGGTGGTGATCTTGCAGTTAGTTCATGGCTTCGAGCCCTACATTGGGCTCTGCACTGACAATGCAGAGCCTGCTTAGGATTCTCTCTCTCTCTGCCCCTCTCTGACTTGTGCTTTGTCTCTCAAAGTAAATTTTTTTTTTAAATGTAAAAAAAATAAATAAAGGAAAGGTACTGAATAATAAAGAGTTTAAAGAAGAGCACAGAAATTTTAAGACCCTACTAAACGTGGTCCATTTTACCCATTCTTAAGCCAAGTACCAAGGTGTTGTTCCAATCACAGTTAAGAGGATGAAATGGCTAGAGAAAGATGCAATTCTTTAAAGATCCTGTTGAATCAGCACTTTAAAACAAGTGGGTGTTTCAGGCTTCTGTTTTCCATTAATCCAAGAACTAGAGGCCTCCATCTCTCATTGAGGAGAGGCCCTAATACCACAAACTGAGACACTGGATACACATCATTAGGATAAAATATCAGTGGATATAACTGGAATTCCTTGAACTCATAATAAGACAGTGTTCGTTAAGGGATATGCAGCAGATGCCCCTCATGTCCCATGGTAGAATAAGGACTTCCATCTCCTTAACTCTACCAATTTTAAGGCTCTTGCAAGGATAATTAGAGATTTTGGTTCCTTTTCATGAAGATCTCATGTAGGTAGTCCCAAAATTTCCTCTGCTTTGTCTCATTGTTGTGGATCATGGCAGTGAGAGCTTCCCCCTGGTCCAGACCTTGCCAATAATCTTGCAGCCACATCTCCTTCCAGCTGAAACATCAAAATGGGAGTTGGATTATGGAACCTCTGCACAGCTACAAGTCCTGCCTTCTGAAATTTTAAGCAGATATAGCAGTCTCTGGCTAAGACAGGGCTCTGCTTTGAAGGAAAGGGAATGTGAAGTAAATCTAGTAGTCTAGTAATAGTACAGGTGACATGCTGCAAACACAAATCTATCACACATCCCACCCCCAGTGAGTTAAACTTCCTGACTTGCCCGCTCCTGGTTCCCAAATGTGGTGGGAGTTTAGAAGAAGGCAGGGCAGTGAGGCAGACTATGGAACCAAGTAGTCTAATATTTAGATGGTTACCTTATAAGCTGCAATTTCAATAATCAAAATGAAGGTGCAGTGCTATCCAAAGTCTAGATAAAACACATTTTCTTTTTTTAACGTTTTACACTTTTTTTCCTAGTAAATCATAATATGTTCAGCATAAACTAGAAACAAATTATTTGATGGAAGACTCCATTCCCAGAATCAAACTGTGCCAGCAGTATATATAAACAGCCCTCTGCTGCCATCCACTGTGCAAGTTAGTCTCTGCAGGCCATTCTAGCAGTCTTGCTTTATTAAGCTTAATAATCTTTTATCACCTCTCCCCAAACAGGTGTGGTTTGCTGCAAGTGGCTTCTGCATTTTCCCACCCCACCTCCCGTGCTGACCTTGTTTCCCAATGCACCACTTTCTGCCACCTACTGCAGTAGCTTCCTCACTTCTCTTCCAATCCACACTGCCCAGCAGTGTTTATTCTATCTATTGAAAACATTCCTTCCATTCTGTTTGGGGTGAACATATAATTTATCACCCAAATCAGGGTACTTCTAAGAGTGAAAGGAGGTACTATATGGGGCACCTGGATGACTCAGTTAAGTGTCTGACTTCAGCTCAGGTCATGATCTCACGGCTCATGGCTCATGAGTTCAAGCCCTGCGTCGGACTCTTGTGCTGACAGCTCAGAGCCTGGAGCCTGCTTTGGATCCTTTCTCTGGACCTCCCTCACTCACACTCTGTGTCTCTCTCCCTCAAGAATAAATAAACATTAAAAAAAAATTAAAGAGTGAAAGGAGGTACTATTAATAATTGTGCCAGGTTAATAAATACAAACCCTACTGCAGACAAACCTCTCTCAAAATACCCATGTATGTATTGCTCATCCCCAACCCCAACATTTCAAAGATGCTAAATAAACAGCTGAGTTCGTTTTCGAGACAGTCCAACTCCTAAGCCTGGTATTCAGGCTATGTATAGCCTGGCCTGAGTTTATCTGCCCAACTTTGTCTCTCCCTGATCACTTCCCTAAACAGGCCCCCTCTGCTCTGGTTGAAGCCTTTTTTTGAATCACTATTGCAAACATTGCTCACATAAGCTAATTTTCATAGGTTGTTGCCCTGAATTCCACTTTGCATCTTTTCCTGAGCTTTTTCAGGAATTAGACTCTCCCAATTAGACTCTTGACACTTTAAAGGCAGAGTAAGCCCATGTCATAATTTCCCTATACAACAATCCCCTCAGCACCTACTTACTGCTAGTTCACTGCCCACAGTGAGCAAGTAAGTAAATCGCTTGATTTGATGGCCACAGGGACCCCAGCTATCCTTACCTGTCATTCTCAGGAATCTCTTCCACACTGCCAAATCCAGGTGTGGGCACTGGGCAGTCCATGTGTGAGGGCTGGGCAATGTGAGGCTCAGGGACAGGGATGTCCCCAGGAGAGGCTGCGTGTGCTTTCTCGGCCTCCAGCCGAGCCAGTTCATGGTCACAGACAAAACACTCAAAGCCATTGAGGTAGTTAGGCAGCAAAGGATCATTCACTCCCCACTCCCGATACTTCAGACTATCCAGAAGGAACTGGTTGGTGATGCCCCCAGGTTGTTTGTATGCCAGATATTTCATATATTCCTCATCGTTCTTGTCCAGAAAATCAATAAATTCTGCCAGCTTTTGAGGTGACTCAAAGTCATCAATGAGGATGATGGAGTGATTGTTGGGCATCCAGTCCCTCACAGAGGGAGAGCCGCGATACACAGGCACAGCACCAAGATGCATGGGGCGCCACAGCTTCTCTGTCATGTAGTCGTCACAGATGGCATTTTCAAGGGCCAAGTGGAACTTATAGCGAGACAAGAAGGCCAAGAGCTCTGGATCTTCGGTGGTGGCTGTGGCTGTGTCCTGTAACCGCGGAGTGGGCAGCTCCCGATTTTGTAGGCATTTCCCGTAGGAGTCCACCTGTTCGGGGTAGAATACCGCCGTGAAGTGGGTGCGGCGAGCCGACCTGGACACCCGGGGTCCTGGCCTCCGCCCCGCGCGCCCCCCTCAACCCCCAGGCCCGCCCCGGCCCCACCCACCGGGATGTAACGCATCAGCTCGCGCACGTAGCGGTCCCGGTCCGCAGGCACGTCGCAGTGGGACTGCAGATAGAGCAGCGGCGCGTAGCCGCGTCGGCGCCACTCAGCGCGCTCCTGTAGCGGAGGCGCCGCGCGGCGCAGATAAGCGGTCCCGGGCAGCCACTGAAGCGGCAACGGGTAGTCCGAATGGCGGCTGAACGTGGCAGTAAGATTGAAGAGGCGGATGCCCGGCCCGTGGCTCAGCAGGAAGTTGTTGAGGGGCGACTCCTCGTGCAGGAGCGCCCAATTCTGATGCGCCAGGCGCGGCAGCGGCGCCTCGGAGGCTCGAAAGTCAGTGCCGTAGAAGAGCAGCGCGCGCGTCCGCGAGTGCCCCCGCACCCGTCGGTCCCGGGACGCCACGCACGCGCCGCGCGCGCACTCGATGCGCTCTGAGTCGCCCGGGAAGTGGGGAAATAGCCCTGGGCTCCACCACAGCAGCACCGGCAAGTCCACGGCCTCCTCCCTCCCTGGCTGCGAGGGCCCGGGACTGCGCGCCACCCCCACCGCGCCCAGCGCCGAGGGCGGCCGGAAAACTGCACCATCCCACGGCTCTGCCCAGCCCGCCTCTCCGCCGGTCTCCCCCTGAGCCATGGGCCCAGAGCCGCTGACCGCACAAATACTAAGCACTCCCAGGGCAGCGAGCACAGCCCCGCTGCTGCACGCCGCCATGTCCACTGGCAGCTGCCCCGCTCCCCTCCCGGCAGCATCAGGCCTCCGCCCCGCAGGGAGTAGCGACCTGACGAAGTCCTACGCCCATGGTGCGTGTGGCGCATGCGTAGTTCTGCTCAGCCTACCACTTCCTGGGAAGTGCTAGGCCTAGCAGCAACAAATGGGACGGAAAATGTTAAGTCACAAGTAAAAATGAAGCTAATTGTTACATCTTAATTTATTTTATTTCTTTACAAATTAAAGATGCATTGAAAAATAAACCAATGAAGAGAAATGAGAGGTCCGGAGCAGGGGCATCCCAGGCTGGGAGCAGGCAAGCCTGGCCACCATCAAGCCTAGCCCTTGTCCTGCCCCAGCCAGTTCAGGTTGGAAGATAACGGTCGGCCACTCTGTCAATACCAGAGCTTGAGTGGTGTCCCGGCAGGAGAGAACAGAGCTCCAGCCACCTCTGCCTCTCCCCTCTCAACAACTCCCAGCTTGGAGAAGCAGTGTTTCCAGTGGGAGCTCAGAGTGGGATGGGGCTGGCTCTGTGAGGTATTGCAAATTGATGACCAGGCTCCCAACAGAACCATCCAGTGTTGGAGCCTCTCCAGCTGGGAAAGAGGCTGTTACCTCTCCCAGGTCTTAATATTCTTTGCAACTCACTTCCCAGGCTCATTCATCTCTGACAATGTGCCTCTATCCACTTAGTGATCACCAATCATTGCAGGAGACAGAAGAGCTAATCAACCACTCTCCAACTTTGACTTGGCTGCTGACTTCCAGGCCCAAAAAGGACTGACCAACCACTTTTCTCTCACCATCTATGGTCTATACCCCAGCTCTTGTGCACCTGAATGTTTCGTCCCTAATATAGGAAGTTTTTGATGACACTGAGCTGAATTAGCCCCTACCCACCCCCGTATAGTACCCCTGGGATTCCCACTCCTTCCTGCCTGCCCCTCTCTTCTTGGAGGCTGGTCTAAGGGGACACATAATATTGCCAGAGTCTGGGTGCCTCCAAATCCCCCAATACCGAATCATATACAGTGAACTGAGAAACTACATTCATTACGACAGGATTAGCAGGAAAAGGAGGGTAAAGTGAGGGGACAGGGGCACCTTCCATCAGCAGGACATGACAGAGTGGTAGGATACTTGATTCCAGAAAGGTGTCTCCTTATACCTCCCCCTCCCCCCAGAGAGATTGAGGTCAGCTTACATGACTTATAAGATAATGGAACTGTTCCAATTTCTCTGCCATCCTGGTGTACTTTCTGGAAGCTGGCCTGGGACCCTATGCCATTTACCCACTTGCTCTAGCTCAGTAGCTGCCGAATTTCCTTGTGCATATGACAGAGAAAGTCCACATAGGATGCTCCCCCACTCAAGCTCTTGTCTTCCACCAGGAAGTGCTTGAACAGCATCTCCAGCTTGTCCTCCTGTTTCACCACGATAAGCTATGGCCAGAAGACAGGGTCATGAGGCAGGGCCAAAAGGAATTAAACATGCCCTAAAATCCCATTATCCAATCACTTACTCCCACCCCCCATTCCAGGGGAGGACTTAACAAGGTAAGAAATGCAGAGTTTAGATCAGTGTTACCTTCATGTACCGTGACCTCTGTGCCCTTAAGCTATCAATGAGGCCTCGCACCTTCTTGGACAGTGGATTATCCAGAACTGGCAGAACACTCTGCAACACAAAATTCATTTATCCTTATGGTAAAATTCTCTGAGTCAAGGCAAAATGGGGCAGCAAAGAATTATTCATTATCTGAAACAAGCCTCGGAATAATGGCAGCATCCCCCATCCCCTCCAAGGATTCCCTGCTATTAAAGGGGATTAGCATACAAACTTTACTGACTCCCACTCATATCACAAAATGCTTTTCCACACCCATATTCCCCTTGACTTCCTGCCCTCACCAAGCCACTGGTGATCTGACTGAAGGAGGAGACACTGAAGAGGCTCTGGACAACACCCTGTTGGACACTTGCTCCCACCCACAGGAAGAGGTTGAGCCCATTCTCCAGCAAGTATATATCCCCATTGCTCAGACGCTCTTCAGATGCTCGAACTGCTGGTGGTTCAGTGGCACTCTCAATGGGAGACTTTGTCTAGACAAAAGGAAGGGGCAAGAGGTTATTTACCAAGGGCCATAAGGCAAGTTTGCCCCTCACCACACACACGTGAAATTTCAGAAAGCTAAATCAGTAACTCTTTCAGTGTGAAAATTACATCAGATAATGTAGGTTAGAAACAAATTCACTAGAGTCAACCACAGATAATATTAACCTTTCCCTTCCTCCTTCTATGATGCCCCTTTCTCAGTGCAATGTCTCACACCCCAGCCCTTAGTCGCACCAATGGTAGGAGCCGAGGATAAAAGAAGACATTGGTCTCGGCCACATCCATGGAGGTAACCAGCTGTCGGACGTAGGCACGGTCATCAGTAGTGACTTCAGCTCCAGGCTGCAGGACATCACTCTTCAACACACAGTTCAGGTAAACTGGGAGTAGCTTCATGCACTCAGGAAGGATCAACTGCAGGGGTTATCAAAGTAAAGTTAATAATCATGAGAAGTCTCTCCCAAATGCAAAAATTTGTCCTAACAATTCCTCCAACATGCTTGTCCCACCTGTCCTGCAGAGGAGGGGCTGGCACAATTCTTTCTGTAACAGGCCAGGATCTGGGCACACTGAGTGATGAGAGTGTCACGAACAGTCTTCACAGGGCTATTTAGGACCCCCCGGTATGCTGGATGTGAAAGGCAGACAGCACAGTCACTGGCTAGCCATCCCAACACATGTGCTTTCCCACCATCACACCTACCCGGGAATGCTGAATCACCAACAACCACCTTTCTCTCAGCCCCAATCCCCCCTCGCCCTGCCTCTACCCTCACCAAACTTGGCCATGTAGTTGATGAGTGTGTCAGTCTCACAGTTTCGATACAGATCAGCCAGCTGGGTGCAGCAGTTCAGGGCCAGGTTGTGGATGCGGAGCCGTCGCTGCCCTGCACAGCTGGTGTAGAGCAGAGCACACTAGGGGAAGGGAGAAAAGGAGAATTCATACCCCTCCCTCACCAAAGCCCTCTGAAAAACTGCTCCTTTGCTATATTAGTAAGATAGAGGAAAGACATGAGCCATCCCTTCCCCAGCCTCTTCTAGTCCTCTCCACCCACCTCTTATCCTCTTCCCTGCAGCCTATTTATATCCAGTACAATGAACTTGACAGTTCCTCCCCAACCCCTGCCTCCTGCCTGCTACCTGCAGGAGGGCTCCACTCTCTTCATTGAGCCGATCATCATGCTTGAACTCCACAGTCACCGTCTTGTCCCCGTCCAGCCCAGCCAGCTCCACATCTGTTGTGTTGCTCATGTAGAAAGCCCCAAAGAAATCTACAGCACGGATACCTGAAGCCACATGGATGGAGTCAGGGCTACAAATACGACAGGTGCCACTTGCCTCCCTTCCAGATTTAGCCCCCAACCTGCTCTTCTCCAACCAGGACTGACCAGTGCTTGTCCGAACACGCATCACAGCATCAAAGCCAACAACCTTCTGTACGTCCCGACGCAGGTCACTCAGGAACCGTTCCTGGTCATTCTCCACCTGCAGCCCCCCCAGGCCCAGAGTCACATCACTGACTACATAACACCCTGCAGATTATCTCCCTGCATCCCCTCCACTCTACAAGCTGCTGAATCATAGTAACAGTGACGATGATAATAATGATAGCTTTTAAGCATTTGCTACAAGCCCAGTACTACATTAAGTATTTTACATATAACTACTTATTCCTGATAATAAATCTTAAGCATTAAAATCCCATTTTATAGGGGCACCTGGGTGGCTCAGTCGGTTGAGGGCTCGACTCTTGATTTTGGCTTGGGTGTGACCTCACGGTCATGGGATTGAGCCCTGCATCAGGCTCCACGCCGGACATGGAACCTGCTTGGGATTCTCTCTCTCCCTCTCCATTTGCCTCTCTATCGCTCAGAAAAATGGGGGGTTGGGTAGAAATCCCATTTCACAGATGAAGAAACAAAGAAAAAATAAGTAATTTCTCCTAGGTTATATAGTGAGTATTCTGGGAGGGCCAGAATAACAGCTGAAGACTGATTCCAACCCCATGCTCCTAACCACTACCCTTGTTACTCTCTTCTTTACATTATGGGGTCTTCTCCTCCAACAGTATTCCTATTAATGAGTCAGCAGCTAAAGAGCTGCTCCACACGTAGGCAGACATTGTCTGTCCGGCTTCCACCTGCCACCCAGAGTCCCATGCCCTACCTGAAAGCAAGCATATTTGTAGACAGAGCCACCAGTGAGCTGGGGTACAACAGAGAGCGTGGCCACATCCACATACTGGTTAGGGAAGAGGAAGAGGTCTACACAGCAGCCTTGGGCCACACACTCTTTGGCCAGGGTCTGATAGGCACCTGTCTGAGGCTGGAACAGAGTCTGGGAAGGAACAGGAGAAAACATTCGAATATCTCAGCTCTACCCTATTTGAAAACTGTATATTTAATATGGGATATTCAAATATATGTAAGACTTCAGATCTACCTCATAAGCATTTGCTGGAGTAGTAGAACATTCTCTTAAAAAGAAGAATCTATCAAGGGGCACCTGGGTGGCTCAATCAGTTGAGCATCCAACTTTGGCTCGGGTCATGATCTCACGGTTCATGAGTTTGCGCCCCACATCAGGCTCTGTGCTTATAGCTCAGAGCTGGAGCCTGCTTCAAATTCTGTGTCCCCCTCTCTCTCTGCCCCTCCCCCACTCACACTCTCCCTCTTTCTCTCAAAAATAAACATTAAAAAAAGAAGAAGAATCGGGGCGCCTGGGTGGCGCAGTCAGTTAAGCGTCCGACTTCAGCCAGGTCACGATCTCGTGGTCCGTGAGTTCGAGCCCCGCGTCAGGCTCTGGGCTGATGGCTCAGAGCCTGGAGCCTGTTTCCGATTCTGTGTCTCCCTCTCTCTCTGCCCCTCCCCCGTTCATGCTCTGTCTCTCTCTGTCCCAAAAATAGATAAAAACGTTGAAAAAAAAATTAAAAAAAAAAAAAAAAGAAGAAGAAGAATCTATCGAGCGCTTTGGGATGAGATGGGGTAGAGAGGTGTGGGAGCACTGGAGAAGGTTGGCAGTCATGGACCTGACATGTGAAAGGGGAGAGTGTCTCATCCCAGTCCCCCTCAAGAAAGTTGAGAGTATTGCATTGTGGGGGCCCCTGAGTGTCCGACTTCAGCTCAGGTCATGGTCTCATGGTTTGTGAGCATCAGCCCCACGTAGAGCTCTCTGCTGTCATTGCAGAGCCATCTTCAGATCCTCTGTCTCCCTCTCTCTGCCCCTCCCCCTCTCATGCTCACACTCTCTCAAAAATAAATACACATAAAAAAAAAAAAAGTACTACATTATGAAGAGTCACCACCTTCCTCTGTAATAGAAAGTTCTCCCCCCATCTCCCAATCCCACACCTTCTCCTTGTCTGTGTTGATCAACTTCCTGTCGTCTCTGTTCTTCAGTTTCCCTGGGGCCTCTGCAATGGGCAGGGAGGTGTGGAACAGAAACAGCTTCCCTGCACACTCAGCAGCCTAGGAAAGAGAGGACTACTTGTTCATTCTTTCCTTTATTCAGCTATTCATTCATCCCTTCCCTCATCATTTATTTGGTGCCAATTATGTCAGATACGCTGACTCATTGGGCAGTCATCAATCACTAAAGAAAGTTATATCCCAGGGAGTAAGATGGTCAGAAGAAAGTGAGGCAGAGAAGTTGCCAGGGTTCTAGCCTTACCTTTAGAGCCTCCATCCCAGCCTGGATAACTGGAGCAAATACTGTCTCTGTCTCTCTTGTGTCTGCAAACATTTCAGGAATCTGGTCCAATAAGCTGAAAAGATAGATGATGGGAGGCAATCAAAATTGCTATCCAGATTCAATGCCTTAGCCCTCAATTCACTGAAGAATCATGTTCCCCCCACCCCATACTGAAAGTTCCTGAGGCACAGTCCCTGTCCATCTGCTGACCCCTCTGCTCGACTGACTTTCTCTGATTGTCTCTACCCCATTCCCACTTTATCCCCACAATCTGGCTCTTACCTGGTGATGACTGCCCGAGACTCACTGACATTGACCAGGAAGCCATCCAGCAGTGGCACAAACATGTCAGCCACATCAGATACAACCATCATCTGTGGCTGGGCCAATGAGCTTTTCACATTGTAGAAGTGGAGCACCTTATTATAGGTGACAAAGCCAACACGGATTGCTGACTCTTCTGCTCCACCCTCCCTGTAGAAGGTAACATTGTTACCCATACTTGGCCACCTTCTCCACCTACTGAGTCAACCAGAACCCACCCCCACCCCAGTGATTATCCAAAAAAAGAACCCTGGCTCCATAAGTCTCACCTAGGTAAAAAATCTAACAGTGACTTGAGCTCCTCACAGAGGAGCCTAACAAGACCACTTCTGATGGCATTGTAGGAGACATCAATCATGAAGATAAAGGCAGGAGGGCTGGGAAACTTATTGTTCTGCAAAGGAAGGAAATGTTGGGGAGAGAAGGGCATTGGTAAGCAGGCTAGTTGACTACAGAGAAGTCAATATCAGAGGGGACAATGAAAGGGTGAGGAAAATGAACACAGCAATTCTCAGCTGTCTCACTGTCTTCCACCCACTTCTCCTCCCCATGCTACTTTCTCTTACCTTGCAGTAATCTACAGTGGCCAAGAATTCATAAGAGCCCAACGATAGCTCAGGACGGTCATAAGCATCCACACGTTTGCCGGTATGATCCAGATGTTGAAAATACTGGGGGGGAACTGTGGGGAGTACGTCAGGATATTACTCAAATGTTCACTCTCAATCTTAGTAGTCTTGCACTGGCTAAGCTCACTCTACCACCCCACATCCCCATATGTGCCCTACTTCCACAGTTCCTGAATAAGGGAACCTTACCTATCTAACTAGAAAGAGAATAATGAAGATGCAATTCAGAACACCCCCCCCCCCCCAAATCCCAGCCTCTGTGAACATACCATCATTGATACAACTGCAAAAGCAGCACTGGAAGCGCCTCCCTCCCTCAATGAATTGCATGAAGGGGCACATATATGCTTTGCAGCGATTGCAGCGCAAAGGGCCAGATTCCCCATGGTCCACGACATACGGTGAAGCCTAAGGAGCAAAGGGGAGGGGCTCAGACAAAGGAAAGCTACAGCGGGTTGAGACATGTGGCAGTAGATGAAGAAGAACAACCTGGAGGGGAGAAGGGCATGGTTGAGATACCTTGCCTGAGGAGGGAATACAGTGAAAGGGAATGAAGACAAACGATGAGGGTACCAGGCACAGGAATGTCCCTAAGAGTTCAAATTCTATAGTCCCCTCTTCTTACTCCTCATCTCCACAACTCCTCTTCTTGAAAGAGAACTGTGAAAGTGGCACTAACAAATCAGGGGCTGCTATAAGCATATAAGGAGAAAGCCAAAGATTCCCTAGGATTCTCGTTTCAGGCCCTATCTTCAATTCTCTTCACTCTTGCCCTAGGGATCTTGACTCTGCTTCCTTCCCCAACCAGGTATTTATGACACTGATCCTCCCCATCCCTGGATATCTGTGACATCTACCATTGTCTCAACTAGATGCCATGCTACAGATAAGAGACCAGCAGCTAAATGTCTAACCATCCCCACTGAGATCCAGAGAGAAAGAGAAAAACACAGTGCAAGACAGAGAAGCAAGATGTAAAGTGAGCCAGTTATAGAGAAATCCACTCTAAATTCATTAAGCCAGGCATAAACAGACTTTCCTGCCAAAGCCTGGCAGAGCAGCTGACAAGTTCTCTCTCTCTCTTTTCTTGCTGATTTCAGGTATTGAGGTGAAAAATCAGGGCCCAAGCCAGATAAGAGAAGGACTAGTGGACCCTGATCTACCTTTTTCCCTTATATGATTTCCTAACATTCCCTAACTCACCAGGGATGTTAGGACAGTATAGAATAAAAGTAGAATGATGTACCTGTAATCATCTGGAGATGACGGTAAGGCTTCTGCATTCAGCTGTCTCCTCCCCTACAAGTTGGCCCTGCCTCTTTTCAGTTTGTTTCCCATATGGACCATGCTCCCACCCAACAACTTCTTGGGCTTTTACTCTCATCACACCCACACCCATCAGGCATGGGCCCTTGGGTAGAAAGCTATTGAGATACTCTCCCTTCCTGCCCAACCAGGACTTCTTTCATTGTGACTGCTAGAATCACTTTCAGGAAGAAGTCTTAGGCCCCCTCTTTTCCTCCCCCTTCTCTTCCTCCCTTTCATTATACTCCAGTCCCTTCCCTGACTCACCTCCTCTGGTGGCAGCCTTGCCAGTGGCTTGATGACAGCTGCTAGAGGCACCTGGGCTTGTTTAGCCATGTCAGATGTGCAAGGGATATTATAGGATGTGCATCGGATGTATCGGGGACTTGCATTCCCTGAAGTAGGAGGTAGAAAACCTAAGTCAGATCACAGAATCCCTCTAGACACCACCTCTCCATTGCTGATCCACCTCATCACCCCGACATATGCTAGAGCTGATGGCAGCTTTTCCCCTAGAGGGACTGGTCTCTGATTAAAGACTAACAGAAGCCCTATCCATAAGCTGATAATCTTGGAGAAAAGGCCCTCACAGGAAGGAATTAATACCCTTCTTACCTTGGTCTTTCACCAGGAAGTTGGTGGTGACTAAGGGTGGCACCTGGCCCCGTACTCCAGTAACAAATGGCTCTGAACCCCGGTTGTTCCTGTCATCCTCAATAACCTGAATCTGTAGGGAAGAAATGAAATGAGTGAGGGTGACACAAGAAGGGAAGTACCAGGTCCTAGAAAACCAGGAGAAAGAAAGGCTAGAGCTACTGCACAGAAACTAGTAATTTACTAAGAACACCTCATGCACCAGGCCTGCTCTCGTTCTGGAGATCACATAAAATGCTATAATGCCAATCTTCCGCTCTATAATCAGTAGCAAGATGCTGTACAGTCAACACTGAGAAAGGGCTTCTTTATGAATTGCCCTGACCCCCAATCAGTGGTGACCACCCCATTATTCCCCCCACTCCAGGAAAGTTCCAGCTCTCATCACAAACCTTCAAATATATCAGATTTCACTTCCCTCCCACATTACATGCCCCCCCCACCCACTCCTCTCACCAAGACACATTCTGAGTCAGAGCAGGAAAACAGACAACGATAACCATGTAAAAATGAAATCTACCTGGAATGACTCTACACTCAATGAAAGTAGAAGGGACAGGGTGAGGAGAGGATTAAACAGAAATGAACAGGTAAGGTGAGGAAGCAGATGCTGCCTTATTTTCAGGTAAGCATCCGTGTGTAAATATGGGAGAAGAGGATTAAGTACCCAATCCTTACAAGCCCAATCCTCAGTCCCCCACATTTTGACAGATCCAGCAAAGGAAAGGAAAAAAAAAAAAAAGATTTTGCAAAGCTGGTAATCAGATCTTTGTGTAGGCTGATGACCTTTGGTCAGTACTTCAAGATGGTTTGTAAAACCAGAAAAAGTAAAGGGAGAATAAGACTCCATATTACATAGGAGAAAGAGTTGAAGCTTAGAAATATATCAGAGTCAAATAGACTCTCCAGATGAGAAAGTGGCCCACACTTTCCCAAACCAGTAGTCTCTTCCCCTGTGAGAAATACCAGTATCCCAAACTTGTACATTAGTAGTCACCTACCCAAAGTTTTTCCACAAGCTGTAGACATATCAGTCCCAAAGGAGAAGGACCTACTACTCAACTTTGTCCTGTTCCTTCAAATGTCACATGCAGGCTCCTGGAGGACCCAGCAGAACTAAAACCAAAGCTTAACATGCCACCTTACAGCCTGGTCTTCTACCACCCCATACTCAAGGCACTGCCAAACAGCTTGTTATTTCATTACATGGTGACTTGAGACATGCACATCCTTCTGGTTTGTAAAAGCGAGGGTCTAGAAGGACTAAGGGAAGAGGGTGGAGAGGGATGGACATGGTGGATGAGGTGAAGATGAGGTCACAGGCATGCATGGGTGGCATTAACACAGGGATGACACGCACACACACACCACCCCCTGCACTTACTGGACTAGGAATGGCATCAGGGTCTATTCTGTGCCTGGTTTTCTGCTGAGGAGGCAGCTCATTGAGTTGCTTTTAGTGTTTTAATAATAAAGGCAGCAGGGGAATACAGGGAGGGAGACAAAAGAACAAGAAGCAGATGTTACTTCTCTTGACCCTGATGAATTAGACATGAATAGCTGGAGCCCAGCTCATACTGCTGAAATCAGGCCCCCTCTAGGTCAGAAATTCCAGGGCTCTCTGGCCCAACACAGAGGCTTTAATGGCTCAGACTATGATGTAGAAAGATAAAGTGGCAAATAGGAAGCAAGTTTTAGAGAGAGGGGCTGAATGGGAGAAATCTTAAGAAGGAAGAAGAGGGATGTTCCCCCCAAAAGGCCAAACTCCCATCTAAGGACCGTGCTTATGCTTAAAGAAGCCTTTCCTCACATCCAACCCAGATTCTACTTCTCCCTGAAGGAGACGAAAAGGAGGGGCTGCTTAATCCTCTAGGGTCGCTCTTAGCCAAAAGGGTCCTTCACCATGGTAATTCCCCAAAGGAAGAGGAAAGAGAACAGAATGGAATATGACAATGGCTAAGCATGGTGAGGTAACTGACATAGCAAATGTTGCAGACAGAACTATAAAATAGCCCCCACTTGGGAGTACAGTCCCAGCCTCTATTCCAAGTAGGATAAGGAAGCCCTAAGGATTCTGATGATGGCTGTAAGAGTGAAATTCACCCCCCTCCTGGGAGAAGCAGCTTCCCCACATTGCCCTTATAAACTGTAGATCACTTTTCCCCCATCCACACAGCAGGATTCTAACCAACAAAAGTACTGGAGGTTTCTTCCTAAAACACTGTCCAACTAGGGGCACAGAGAAACAATGAGGCTTTCCTTCTCTTAACACCTACCATCAGAGAATTCCTACCAGATCTACCCATTAAGAAGACTGCTAGCCTACTAAATCTAAAAGGACAAGACCTGGACCCAGCTACTACTCCACAGAAGGGTAGAGGTTACCATGCTATGTCCAATAGTGACAGAAGGCAGTACTCAACCCAGCTGTCTACTGACACTACTGATCAATCTTAGCTTTGCTTTCTTCCCTGCCCAGCTATAGAGTAAAAGTGCCCCCAAAAGATTTCTGGGGCCTCAAGTTCCAGTTCAAAGAGTCAAAAATTACATCTAGGTTCTATACCTAACAGAAGATAAATGAAAAGGGAAAATAATCAGAAAACGCTAGGCAAACATCTCATCTAGGTTGACTCACTTATCTGGCAGCCACAAACTCCTTCCCTAGGACCACATAAGTATCTACTTACAGGGCTTGGGATGGCATCAGGATCCAGGCGCTTAGGAGGCAGTGGTTGAGGAGGCCCAGGCTGACTGCCAAAAGTGGATGCTCCTGGGTAGGGACTTCCATAATTGGGCTGAGGGCCCCTGGCTGGTCCAAAGGAACCTGAAAGACAAGGGCACAGGTTGATAAATTCAAAATCCCCGATCTCTTCTTAAGGCCTCAGGGAAATGACTAGACTCCTATAAGTATAGAGGTAATGACCATTCAGAGAAAGACCACACTATCTGAACTAAAAGAAAAAAGAATGTCTTATAAATCCTGCATCCTAGTAATAATACCCTGAAGCTACCCATCTAGTTCACCGCTTAGCAAGCAATATTAAACAAACAAAAACAACTGAATAGTTGAAGCCTTTGGCTTCTAGACAGACCTTGGGAAAAACTTACCATTTTGTTGCAGCTGATAGCCTGGCTGCTGGGAGGAGTGCATAGGTGGTGGTGGTCCTGGGGGCCCAGTCATCTGGCTGCCAGGAGGCAGAGCTTGAGGAGGAGGTGAGGACACATGGTTGGGCTGGCTCACAGAGGGCCCCCCAAAACCCTGTCCAGGCAGGAGTGGACCAGTCATCGAAGGCATCCGAGGACCCCCTGAAGCTGGGGATGTGAAGCTGGAGGCCTGTGGTGGGGCAGATCGCTGGGGAGGCTGGGCCCCAAGATGACCCTGGCCCTGGCTAAGGGGAGGAGCCTGGCCCTGAGGATAGGAGCCATACAGACCAGAGTTGGGGAAACTTCCTGAGGCTGAGGCCAGCGATGTTGGTGGGCCTGAGAAGTAGAAGAGATACAGTCAGAACCCTAGTCATTTTGCCTTCCCCTTTCCACATGAGAGGGGCAGGAATGACCATTCCTATCGGCTGGCCCTCAGAAGCACAAGAAATAAAAGGGATTCGGGTATACACCAGAGTCTGATGCTTTTAAAAAGAAGGGGAAGGTAGGGGCACCTGAGTGGCTGTCAGTTAAGTGTCCAACTTCGGCTCAGCTCATGATCTCACGGTTTGTGAGTTCAAGCCCCAAATCAGGCTGTGCTGACAGCTCGGGGCCTGGAGCCTGCTTTGGATTCTGTGTCTCCCTCTCTGTCTGCCCCTCCCCACTCACACTCTGTCTGTCTCTCTCTTTCAAAAATGAATAAACATTAAAAATATATATATTTAAAAAGAAGGGGAAAATAACAATCCTGGGGTCATCAGTACTCACCATAGCCCAGCCCCACAGGGGGAAGGGCTGGAGCCACAGCACCACTGATCTGCATTCCTGCCAGCTGAGCAGTCACCTGTGCACTTGTCGGGGGAGGGCCAAAGGGCTGAAGCACAGCTGGCTGGCTGACCACAGGGGCCAATGGGACTGACCCAAATGGCTGAGACCCAGGGAACCTGTAAATACAAGGAAGGCAGAGGTAACAAGTAGGCTGGGAAACCCTTCAAAGTTGGCAGGAGCTCCACATCATACAGGAAACTATACTGTTCTACAGCATCTTCCTGTCATCCTGGGCTCTTTTATGGCTTCATGTTTTTGTATATTTGTAGATGTATTACATTCCTGATGATCCACACTATGATTATTCATGGAAAATCTTGTTTTCCATTAGGTTCACTCCACAAACATATGCCAAGCACCCTCAGATCAGGTATTATTTATTCTACTAGTTAGATTGTCACCTCCTCTGACTCAACAGAGTTAAACAATCAAAGTACTTATTACTTTATCCTGGCTAAAGGTGTTAAGAGCAGAGTAAGTCATCTGAGTTTGACATTCTGTACTAATCAGAAAGATGATGCCAGCTCTACCAGAAAGGGACCAGGAAAACAGGACACAAACCAGAGAGCCTTCTAGCCAGGTTTATCTAGCAAAGCCTCATTACTTGGATAGCGACACTGGACATTCCCATGGTATCAGATGGCACATTAAAATATAAATACAAAATCATTCCAGTAGCATTGCATATCAACTAGTAACTAAAGTGGTGTTTTATGTTGATATTACTGCAGAAATCTACAACATAGATTATACATAAAAGCTCCATATGAGATTTCAAGAGTGAATCAAACTCTTCACAACAATAATCAGTTACACTTAAATTCTGATTTACTCTTCCTGCTTATTTTGTCTCTACTAAACAACTTGTACTTTATTATATTTTGTATAATAAATATAATATATTTATTATATTAGTCTTGTAGTTTAACAGTTTTCTTTCATTCATTCATTCAATTACTATTTTCTGAGTGTTATGCTAGTGAACCTTATCTCCCTGAGAGAGCAGCTCTGCATTTGTTGTCCTTTGTTGGGCTCTGCATTTTTTGTCTTCCATAGCACCAAACATACTGTTAGCTCCATAGCCTAAGCCCATAAATCCTTGTCAGAATAATTATATTTCATGGTTACTACTCCATTAATATGGATAATACTATCAACTACCCAATGTTATTCCATCACATGCCTGAGTAATAATAAAATGCCACCTTATTTCTAAGTGCTTTATTTAATGTAATCCTCACAGCAAAATGAGGACACAGCAGATAGAAAAGTAAGACATGAAGAGTGTAAGTGGCAAACTAGGCTAGAACTAGAGCCCAGACCCGATCTTAGTTCAATGTACTTTACTGTTTAATTATGAAGTGTAACATAAATAGAAAAAAAAAAAACATAAAACAAGTATTTACTGTTGAATAATTATAATACAAACACCAATGTAACTAAAAACCAGGTCAAGAAATAGAATACATTAGCACCCAAAGGCCCAGTGCTCCTCCCCTCCATCACAGCCCTCTCTCTTCTCCCAGAGGTAACTTCCTAATAATCATTCCCTTGTCTTTAAAACAACATAGTTCAGTTCTGTCACTTTTTAAAAAAATATTTATTTTATTTATTTTGAGATGGAGCACGAGTGGGGGGTGGGGGTGGTGGGGAGAGAGGGAGAGAGAGAGAATCCCAAGTAGGCTCCACACTGTCAGCACAGAGCCCAATATGGGGCTCAATCTCACAAACAGCAAGATCATGACCTGAGCCAAAATCAAGAGTTGGACGCTCAACCAACTGAGCCACCCAGGTACCAGTTCTGTCACTTTTTTACACTTTTGTAAACAGAATCACTTCACATATACTCCTTGAGTTTTCCTCCTTTTGTTCAACCATGATTATGAAATTCATCTATGCTGTTGCATGTAGCATTTCCTTTCATCACTAAATGTTAGTCTGCTAAATAAATATGCCATGATTTACTTAAGTATTTTAATGTAGATCTCTAGGTTTTTCTAATTTTTTAATATTACAAACAATGTTGCTATGAACACTCATATACCTGTTTATATACATGAATTTTTCATATATATATATATATATATATATATATATATATATATACATGAATTTTTCTAAGGCATGTATCTATGAATGAGTTGCTGGGTCATAAGGTATGTATATCTTTATTTTTTTTTAATGTTTATTTTTGAGAGACAGAGAGAGAGCAAGCGAGCACAAGTGGGGGAGGTACAGAGAGAAAGGGGGACAGAGGATCCCAAGTGGGCTCCATTCTGACAGCAGAAAGCCCAATGCAGGGCTCAAACTCACACACTGTGAGATCATGACCTGGGCTGAAGTCACTCAACCAACTGAGCCACCCAGGTACCCCTGTTATCTTTAATTTTAACAAATAATTCCAAGCTATTTTCCCAAAGTAGTTGTTCTAATTTGCATCTGATCACCGGTGGATAAAGAGTTCCTGTTATTCTGATAGTCCAGCAATATTTGGGACTCTCAGACTTTTTAATTTTGCCACTTTGATGGATACATAATAGAATAGAATCTTGTTACGGCTTTTGATTTGTACTTTTCTCATTATTTATGAGGTTGGATAGCTTTTTAATATGTTTCCTCTCTTTTTCAAAATATCTTATATTGTACTCACACTACTTGTGATGATGTGAGATGATAAAGTCCCTACGCGATGAGATGAAGTGAAGTGAATGATGTAGGCATTGTGAAGAAGTATTGAACTACTATTGACCCTCTGACAGTATGTCAGAAAGAGGATCATCTGCTTCTGGATTGCAGAAGGGAGACTACTGTAATGGTTGCTTAAGGTTGAGAGAGTGGGGGACTGAAGAAATAGCTAAATAATGGTAGCTACTGAGCTAAAGGATATGGTGTTTTTTCTTGAGGTGATGAAAATATTCTAAATTGTAATGGTTGCACATTATCTGTGAATATATTAAAAGCCATTCAACTGTACACTTTATTTTTTATTAAGTTTATTTATTTTTGAGAGAGAGCGAGCACAAGCGGGGAGGGGCAGAGAGAGAGAGGGAGTCAGAGAATCCCAAGCAGGCTCCACGCTGTGAGCATAGCCTGATGTGGGGATTCAAACTCACAAACTGTGAGATCATGACCTCAGCTGAAATCAAGAGTCAGACGCTCAACTGACTGAGCCACCCAGATGCCTCTGAATTGTACACTTTAAATGGATGAACTACATGATATGTGAATTATATCTCAATTAAGTTGTCTTCAAAAATGCAATCAAATAAAATTGCCCTAAAACCTCAGACCTCCCTCAAGCTTTTGCTCCTTCTTTAGCCAAGCATTACAAAAGAATTGGTCTATATTCTATCTCCATGTCTTTAGTTCCTATTCCCTTTCTCTTTAAAGATTCTTCTTCCTGGGTTAATTTTCCTTTCTTTCCTTAGTCTATCCCTTGATAATTTTCTCAACCAAGGTCGATACATGGTAAACTCTCAGTCAGTTTGTAAATATCTGTATTTGTACTCTCTCTTAGCCAGGTACCTAATTCTACATTGACAATTACATTCCCTTAGTCCTTTCAAGGCACTAGTCTACTATCTGCTCTCTTTTAATAGTCTCTATTTAGTCTAATCAATTTTTTTTTTCTCTCTGAGAATCCTTTACAGCCTGGGTTGAGGGAGTGTGGTTGTTTCACATTTGCTTCTGAGAGATACTCCAAAGATATCGCCACCCAAGATGACATTTTTTAAAAAAGCTTTGAGGGGCGCCTAGGTGGCTCAGTCGGTTAAGCGGCCAACTCCGGCTCAGGTCATGATCTCACAGTCCGTGAGTTCAAGCCCCGCGTCAGGCTCTGTGCTGACAGCTCAGAGCCTGGAGCCTGCTTCAGATTCTGTGTCTCCCTCTCTCTCTGACCCTCCCTCGTTCATGCTCTGTCTCTCTCTGTCTCAAAAATAAATAGACATTAAAAAAAAAAAAAAAAAAAAAAAAAGCTTTGAAAGGGGTACCTGGGTGGCTCAGTCGGTTGAGCGTCCGACTTCAGCTCAGGTCATGATCTCACAGCTTATGAGTTAGAGCCCCGCGTCAGGCTCTGTGCTGACAGCTCGGAGCCTGGAGCCTGCTTCAGATTCTGTGTCTCCCTCTCTCTCTGCCCCAACCCACTTGCATTCTGTCTCTGTCTCTCTCAAAAAATAAATAAACATTAAAAAAAAATTTTTTTAATAAAATAAAATAAAAAAACTTTGACATGGGGCACCTGGGTGGCTCAGTAGGTTGAGCGTCCAACTTCACCTCAGGTCATGATCTCATGATTCGTGAGTATGAGCCCCCCATCGGGCTCTGTGCTGACAGCTCAGAGCCTGGAGCCCGCTTCAGATTCTGTGTCTCCCTCTCTCTCTGCCCCTCCCCCTCTCATGCTCTCTCTCTCTCTCTCTCTCTCAAAAATAAATAAACATTAAAAAAATAATGATAATAAAAATAAAAAAGCTTTGAAACACAATTTGTATACCATTAAATTCATTCCTTTTAAGCGTACAATTCAACAATTTTTTGTAAATTTAGAGCTGTGCAACCATCACCAGAATCCAATTAAAAAATTTTTGATGTTTATTTTTATTTTTGAAAGAAAGACATATATGTATATATATCTAGTATAGATATATATAGTATATGTTTTTAAATTATTACAGAATGAGGAGACTATATGCAAAATTTTAAAAAGATACTGTTTTTAGTAATCACATTTGTGATAGTGTTAGTATTGTTGTACTGAGACTGCTGTGTACAATAAGGGATAAAGTAAATGAGAAATTATGGCATATTTCAGTATTCTAATTCCATCATCCCCACAGCCTTAAGAAAAAGAAGAGATACAGGTATAATAGGTTAAGTAAAGGCTCTGTAGTCTTGAATTGGAAGTACAAATTTAAACATGTATATGTAGATATCTATAGATATGTAGATATGTGTTTCCTAGCTATGCTTACTGTAAAGGCCCAGGAGTGACCAATCAGTGAACGTGCCTAGTGCCCAGATTACGGCCACAAAGTGTCATTTATCACCACCAAAATAAAGGATTTCTTGGAAAAATGCCTAATTCCTGGTCTGGGGCTTAAAATGTGTAAGACAATCCTAAGACATCTTATCATTCTCAAAGACTACTAGGGCCATGTCAGAAGTACTCAGGAGTCAACTTGAAGAAGCTCCCATTGGTCAGAGATGGAACACTCTAAACTTCAATAATGATGATAATTGCAGTGGATTGAAACCCATCAAATATGTTTTTTTTAAAGTTTATTTTGAGAAAAACAGAGAGAGAGAAAGAACCTGAGTGGGGTGTGGCAGAGAGAGAGAGAGAGAGAGAGAGAGAGAGAGAGAATCCCAAGCAGGCTCTGTGCCACCAGTGCAGAACTCATGAATGCAAGATCATGACCTGAGCTGAAGTCAGGATGCTTAACCGACTGAACCACCCAAGTGCCCCAAAACCCATCAAATTTGTTTAAATTCAGGGTGCCTGGGTGGCTTGGTTGGTTAAACATCTCACTCTTGATTTCAGCTCAGGTATGATGTCATGTTTTGTGTGATAGAGCCCCGTGTTCAGCTCTGGCTGACAGCATGGAGCCTGCTTGGGATTCTTTCTCTTCCTCACTCTCTCCCTCAAAATAAATAAATAAAAACTTTAAAAAATATATATGTTTAGGAGCATCTAGGTGGCTCAGTTGGTTAAGCGTCCAACTTCGGCTCAGGTCACGATCTCATGGTTCACGAGTTCGAGCCCAGCATAGGGCTTGCACAGGGCTGCTGTCAGCACAGAGCCTGCTTCAGATCCTTGGTCCCCCCCTCTCTCTGCCCCTCCCCTACTCTCTCTCTCTCTCTCAAAAATGAATAAACATTTTGGGGTGCCTGGGTGGCGCAGTCGGTTAAGTGTCTGACTTCAGCCAGGTCACGATCTTGCGGTCCGTGAGTTCGAGCCCCGCATCAGGCTCTGGGCTGATGGCTCGGAGCCTGGAGCCTGTTTCCGATTCTGTGTCTCCCTCTCTCTCTGCCCCTCCCCCGTCATGCTCTGTCTCTCTCTGTCCCAAAAATAAATAAAAAACATTGAAAAAAAATGAATAAACAGTTTAAATAAATAAAAATATGTATGTTTAAATTTGTAAATTCGAAATAACATTAAAGGGGCGCCTGGGTGGCGCAGTCGGTTAAGCGTCCGACTTCAGCCAGGTCACGATCTCGCAGTCCGTGAGTTCGAGCCCCGCATCGGGCTCTGGGCTGATGGCTCGGAGCCTGGAGCCTGTTTCCGATTCTGTGTCTCCCTCTCTCTCTGCCCCTCCCCCGTTCATGCTTTGTCTCTCTCTGTCCCAAAAATAAATAAAAAACGTTGAAAAAAAAAATTAAAAAAAAAAAAAAGAAATAACATTAAAAAAGAAGAGGTCACCTTCAGTAGGTAACAAAGGACCAATTCATTCCCTTATAAACTTGGAAATAAAGGTAAAGAAGCAAGCATTTAACCTATATGAGCTGCACAAGTAACCAAACAACACAAGAGGAAAACTGTAACAGTATTCAAACAATTAAATGAAAAACAAAAGAATTCAAAAGTATCACCATTTTGAAAACCCAAGGAATTAATATACATATGTATTAAGCTCCAACAACTGCTAACATTACAAAAAAAAGACAAGATATTAAGAAAGCAAGTCTCTGGATCCAGCTGCCAATTTGCAGAGAATACAGAGAAAAGAGGAACATGTTGAACTGTAATATGAATTTGGAACCAGAAGAATCAAGACTGTGGGAAACTCTTCAGGTCAATTGGCTTCAGTTCTTCAATAGATAAATAGAAAGAAAAGAAAGAGATGGAGGATGGCGGGTGCCTGGGTGGCTCAGTCAGTTAAGCATCTGACTCTTGATCTCGGCTTTGATCATGATCTCACGGTTTGTGAGATTGAGCCCCAAGTCTTGGGATTCTCTATCTCCCTCTCTCTTTGCCCCTCCCTCGCTTGCTCTTTCTCTAAGAAAGAAAGAAAGAAAGAAAGAAAGAAAGAAAGAAAGAAAGAAAGAAAGAAAGAAAGAGAACCTATCAACTTAAAGACACATCAAATTGTTTTTTGGTTTTTTAAACAGGTAAAACTAAACTGTGGTATCTAGGGATGTACATTTGGGTGTAAACTATTTTTAAAAACACAACAAAGTGGTTACTATAAGAGGATAATCATTACTCATGAGGATAAGGAGAGAGTTATGACTGAATTGAGGCACGTGGAAGGGGCTTTTGGGGCATGTGGCGGAGTTCTTTCTATTTCTTCATCTGGGTTGTAGTTACAAGGGTATTCACTTTACAATAATTTCCTAAGCCATACATTTGTTCTGTATGGATTTTTCTGTGTTTTATATAATAATGAAAAGATCTATTGCATAAACAAACAAATAAATGTAAATGTGTTACTCCCCAGCTTAAAACTCTCCAATGGCTTCTCACTCCAACTAAAATCAAATTTATACTTCCTACTATGACTTACAAAGCACTACATGATACGGCTCTTGACTATATTTCTACCATATCTCCTCCACACTCCATTCTGCTCTAGTCACGGTGGCATTCTTGCTCTTTCTCACACCCACTAAATTAATTTCTCCATCAGAGCCTTTACACTTGTTTCCTCTATCCAAGACATTCTTCTCCCAGATCTTTGGATAGCTCCCTGAGTCATTTCACAGAAGTTTCAAACATCACTTCAGAGAGGCTTTCCTTGACCAATGTATTTAAAACAGCTCCCTACCTCCTCACCAGACATTCTGTATATCCCTACTCTGTTTTATTTCTTATTTATATTTGTCTACTTGTTATCTTCTGTGTACTCCACTAGACTATAAATTCCACCAGGGCAGAGATTCGGTCTGTTTTGTTTGCTGCTTTATCTCCAACCTGTAGAACAACATCCAACACATAATAATACAAAATAAATATTTTTGAGTGGCTGAATGAATGAATGAATGAATTTCTTATACTGATTCTCAGTGTTTTCTAACACACAAGATTAGGGAGCACTTCCCAGGGTCTTTCCGATGCTAACATCTGATGCTAAAAATGTATATTCTGGACACCCAATAAAAATGTCAGAAAGTGACTCTTCCATTACCACACACCCTACTCACAGTTATACTTTATCCTTTGTTTACCAAAAAACAAACAATAGTCCAACAGAGATGACTTGCCTTCCCTTAATGGACTTCCATACAAAGACAGGTGTTTATTGGATCATGTACCACCAAAGTTTTTATCATTTATGTGGTTTTTCTTTGAGTATCTTTCTTTTCAAAACTGGTCACACCCAAACTTATCCAGTAAGTCCTACTAACTGCCTGATCTAGAGGAAAGGGAGAAGTCAGAAGAGACATAAACAATTCTGAGATCCTTTCTTCCTGATTCTCCCTGAGGGCAGGCTCAGTATGATTGCAACAATTATTGAAGATATATGTCTAGTCAAGAAAAAAAACTCAAGTTCACAGAAAGAATATACAAAAGAACTCAGGTACGAAGATGGGTTAATGATCTATGGAGTAGACAACAGCAGCACCCATAATCTGGAAAAATGAAAACAAAATACAAAAAAGTAGAGGGAAGAGAAAAAAGGATCTAAGAGAAAGTGAAGAAAAAAGAAACAGGCCCTCATCCATTCCTAATCCTTCTAATTTCATCAGACCGATTTTAGGTTGACCCAAATACATACCTCTGCATCTGAACAGTGGAGCTCGGCCCATTCTGTACATCTCCTTGGCCAAACTGGCCATAAGCAGCCTGGCCACAAGGGGCCTGTGCTGTTGAGGCTGGAGGTGCCTCTGAAGAAGGTGGGGCTCTTGACACACCTGAGGGTAAAGGACAGAAACTAAGCAATTGGGAAATAACTTTCTTCTCCACCCTGAGCAAGGAATATAAAGCAAGAATTAATAAGCTCAGAGCTTCACTGGCCCAGTGCCACAGCTTTGATATCAAAAGGATACCATGAACATGCAACTCCAGCTACAGCAGATTCTGAACATGGACGCCCAGTCAGAGAGTCTCCACTCTTCTAGACAGATATACTATACGTGAAGCTGTAACTAGAGCCACAAGAACATAAGGGCTTCCTGCAATCACCATACACTTTCATACAATCCAGGACAGTCTAATGTTCTTACCCTAGACAAAAAGTCAACTCTTTTAAAAAAAAAAAAAAAAGATTTTATTTTTAAGTAATCTCTACACCCAACATGGGGCTCAAAGTCACAACCTCAAGATCAAGAGTCGCATGCTCCACTGACTGAGTCAGCCACGTGCCCCAAAAAGTCAACTCTTTTAAGGAAAAGATCCTACTCCAGAACTCAGAAACTTTGAACATATGAGAAAGGTAGCACAGAAGGTGATCAAGTAATAAACTGAACTAATTTGTAAAGACAGGCTCCTGTTGGGGAGACTATTCTGCCAACCTCTTTTTCATATATTCTACTTATCCTAACCATCCACTTCTAAGTGTTGACGTTCCCAATATTACATGGCTCAGGAAAGTAATCTCAGGTTGGAGACTCTGCCCAGTGGTTCAGTCAGGACAGCTGACTTGCCATCTCACTAGTGGTGCCACCTTTGTCTTCACAAAAGCTGTACCCCAGCCCTTTTGCTCCTCAGAGCTCCTATCAAAGCTACTTCTACTACCCCCGACCATCCTTTCTGAATACTATCCCCAACCATCCTTCCCACATGAAATGCAGGGAATTAGTTACTCGGCACATCACTTTGGAAATGTTGCTGACCCCTGTTCAAACAATTGTTTTTCTTTTGCTCTGTTACTCAATAGAGATTAGACAATTAGACAATTTAGAACCTGCCTACAGGTTAATTAATCTGAACCCGTTCACTAGCCATCCCAGAACCAGATAGGTTTTCCTTTCAATAATAAAACTTCCCATTGAGGCAATGCCAAACTCCATCCTGATAAGCCAGGACATGACAGATCAGAGGTGGACTCTGTCCAGCCAAAGTCTCAACCCAGAATAAGGCTCTTCCAAAGACCTGAGACCTAATCTCACCACTTGACAATTTTTTTTCTCAAAATCATAATTAAAACGGTAATACTTCATTCATTTCCCAAATCTTACCTATGCTTTCTTGGTGCCTTCTTTTTCCCATATCCTTGTATGGAATTTACTATCTTAAAAAGTTATGCATAAAGCATTTGGCATTAACTCTTCAGCTAGCCTAACCAAAGATCTGCTGTTAACCATTTTCCAAAAAGCCTTATGGACAGTCTGTAGAGTACCAGCTGCTCTTCTTGAAAAAGCAATGTAAAAGGCAAACACTGATCCTAAGGCAGCAGATTAGTCTTCTCTTATTGTCCTGATATTACAGAGCATCTAAGAAGCAGAGGAAACTCAAGCAAAGGCAAAAAATGGTATCAGCAGAAAGATATGAGAAGCACCAAAATTTAGACACACAAACACCACACTTTTTATCCACGAATTAGTTTCCCATGTCCCAGGGTCATTTATAAATAGAACCATTAATCCAATGACAGGTATTACCAATATACATGCAGAACAAGTGATTTCAGGGAGACTTTAGGTCAACAGGAAATATTCAATCCTGGTCACAGGCTCTGAAAGAGCTGTGACCACAACCTTTCCATCCAGCTGTGAACAAAGCAGCCAGTTGAGGCTATACATACAGGATGACACTCACATGAAATGAACTGCCACTGAACCTGGAAGATGTGCTTCCATTAGATGTCTTAAGGCAGAACTTATGTAAAAACAGGGAAGGGAAGACTGCCCACAGAGTTCTCGTAACCGAGAGCCAGAGGCACGTTCCTCAATCCCAGTCATCCCAACTCTCTAGGCAGCTTCCGTAAGGCAATACCACCCAGCTTGAACACTACTGATTCCCCTCCTAAACTCAAAGGAAACTTGGAAACATACCTGGGGGAGGTGTTTGCTGATAGCCTGGTACTGGGCCATTGTAGGCTCCATAGGAAGTTGGGGGTGCTGTGGACCCTGGTTGCCCACCATAGCCAGACTGATGATATCCTGGGTAGACAGGCTGGGGCTGCCCAAATGGCGGCACAGGTGGAGCTGACTGGTTGACGTTCATTATGAGTGCATCCCCAACTTGGTCTCACCTAATAGATGAGAGAGAAGAGAGATATTAGTCAAAATCAACTTCCTAAAGAGAGAACAACTATTCAGGGTAGAAAGTATAGATAAAAAAAAGGACTGACCTTATCAGGCAGTTATCAGCCTAATTGTTCCCATACTACCACAAGATCTTTGTAATTTTCTGCCCCAGCCAGTAGCCACATTACCTCCTCAAAGTAAGGATTTGTTACTGTGAACCCCATGCTTTGTCACTGCCAGGAGGGTATAAATTTCAACTTCAGATAGGCCCCAATGGAATGGGGAATAGCCTCCATTCCCCAGTGGTATGATTTCTAGTGTCTAGTCACACAACGAGTCCTGCCACTGATGAACTACTGTGATATTATAAGTAAATGAAACAATGTTCCCACTTCCCATTCATTCACCCTAGAATCCATTCATTCAACAAACACTGAATACCCTCTAAAGTGCTAGTCATTTTCCATCACTCAGGCTACACATACAAAACAGAGCAGTTAAATTCCCTCCTCAAAAGACAAATTCTAGAGTAACTGATCAGAGAAATAAATTCTTTGGCTGAACTGCAATAATTCAAATGCTACTCCATCCCCAGTCTTTCCACCAAAAGAATATATGGATTTGAAAACTAAAGCATTAAAATCATTAAATGCAAAGGACACCCAAAACTCTAGCAAGGTAACAGACACCAGTAAGTGCAGGCCAGGAACAAAAACTTCTCACAACAACCTAGGAAAACAGTTCAAGGATCAATGACGAAGATTTCATGTAAAAAGATCATTCACCTATCCTTCAAGCAGAGGGACTTCAAGCAGATTTGGAGTATTCCAAATCCCATCACTTCTCCCAACTATCCCGTTTCTGCTCTCCTTATGTTTGTCATGAATATAGGCCACCACTAAAATTATGACAATCTCACCCAGCAACAGAGGAATGAATGTGAGAGCCTTTCCGGGGTCCTTCCAAGAACAAGACTATCTGATCACATCTGAACGCCTTATCATTCAACTACCCTATACACAGATGGGGCACAGGAAGCAGGAGAGTTCACAGATGCTGTAGTGGAACAATGGGCCTCTCCCATTTGCTAAAGAGGGTCATCTTGATAATAGAAAAGCTGAGCTGCTCCTGGACTAGAATTCTTTAATCTTAAACCCATCTCAGGAGCTGTTCTTCCAAATCCTAAACCTTGCACAGGTCACAAACACTAAGCTTGACAGATGTCCCCTGCCCCTGTATCTTCCTAAATCAGTGTGGGGGCGGGGAGCGGAGGAAAGGAGCTTCTTCGCCAGGAAATAATCTCACACCCAAGAGTTTGGAGTAAGGCTCAAGTCTGGACTTCATTCTGGGTAGACAGCCGAGGGTGACAACCCAGGGGGCGGGGCAAGCTTCCTAGAACTCTGAAGGTAGTCGAGCTGTGGAGGCTGGGAGCGCCGGGAATCAAGACCAAGAAGTCAAGCTAGCTTCTCGGGCCACGACGAGAGGGCTGGTCCATTAAGCATGGAGATCGAGCGTCTCGCGCCCTTCAACAGGCTTGGGGCAGGAAGCGGGAGCCGGAATCTGGGCCGGGAGGAAAGAAGGGAGGGTCTAGGACTGATTCAGGATTGTGGATGCGTGAGGTGAGGGTCTCTCTCCGTGCCCCGCCCCCAGGCTCCTCCCTTCCTTCTCGGACGGGACCCCGATCAGGCCAGTGATACCCCGGCTTCTCCCCTGCTGTCCTACCCACCAACCTCCCGATGCCACTCCTCACCCGGCTCCAGATCCAGGTTCGACTTCGTTCCTAACGTCAAGGATCCCAGGCCCAACTTCCGGTTCCGAGGGGGCCTGAGCGTCGCCCCCGGAAGCTCCTCCCCCACGCTCCAGGGCCGGACCCTCCTTCTGCCACGTCTGCAGTAGATGCGCGCGCAAGAACCCGGATGCCGCGCATGCGCCACGGCCTCTCCCGTCGTGGCTGCTGCCTGAGAGCCTCCGCAGGTTTTAGTGCATTTCTGCCTTTTTACCCCGCTCCCCGTTCTGATCACGTTATGGTCCCACTAGCTGAGATGCGATTGAGAGTGACGCATTAGTGACCTCTAATCTAGATCCTGCAGTCACTTCCTGCTGACCCCTGGCCCCATTGATTTCCGTCTATGAAGTTGCTCTTATGACTTTCGCTGGTCATAAGATGTGCGGAACTATTATGGTAAAGAGTTCTAACTCGGCTTTCAGGCTTCATGTGTTCGTGTTCTGGCTTAGCTGCTGACCAGCTTAGGCAACTATCTGTGCCTTAGTTTCTTTCATTCTTTAAATGAGAGAATACTGAATGCCCTTATATTAATAGCTTCTTGTGAGAATGTAATTAGACACGTCACACAGGTTGCTTGGCACCATAGCAATCACTCAGTAAATGTCAGATATTACTAGTTAACTTTTTTAATGTTTATTTATTTTGAGAGAGCATGAGGGGGGGAGTGGCAGGGTGGGAGAACAGAGGATCTGAAGCAGGCTCCGTGCTGACAGCAGGAAGCCCCACGTAGGGCTCAAACTTAACCAATGGTGAGACCATGACCTGAGCTGAAATCAAGAGTCCCACATCGGGGGCGCCTGGGTGGCTTAGTGGGTTAAGCGTCCGACTTTGGCTCAGGTCATGATCTCGCAGTTCGTGGCTTCAAGCCCTGCGTCCCTGCGTCGGGCTCTGTGCTGACAGCTCAGAGCCTGGAGGCTGGTTTGGATGCTGTGTCTCCTTCTCTTTCTGTTCCTCCCCTGCTCGCGCTCTCTCTCTCAAAAATAAAATTAAAAAAAACATTTTTGAGTCCCACACCCAATTGACTGAGCTACCCGGGTGCCCCAGTTAAATTTTTTTTTTTTTTTACGTTTATTTATTTTGAGAGAGAGAGTGGGAGAGGGGCAGAGGGAGAGAGAATCACAAGCAGGCTCCACACTGTCAGCACAGAGCCGGAAGCGGGGCTCAAACTCATGAAGGCGAGATCATGACCTGAGCCTCTATCAAGAGTCAACCAGGCATCCCTACTTGTAGGGTTTTTAAAAATATACGTGGCCTCACTTAATCCTTTCAATAATAGTTCATTTAATTTTTTATTTTTATTTTATTTATTTTTTTTTTTTTTTTGAGCACTGCTGTGTACTAAGCCATGTTCTTGGTTCTGGGACTACAGGGTGAACAAAAGTTCTTGCTCTCTTGTTGACAGTAAATAACAGCTATTCTGAAGCAGGGAGTGGTTCATTCATTGCAAAAAAAATGCACTTCTAGTCTGTGCTGGAAGCTATATTAGGCATTGAGCATGCTTTAATAAACAGGAAGGTTGTTTTTGTCCTCAGAAGTTGAGGTCAGTGGTTCTCCAAGTGTGATCCTGAGATCAGCAGTAACACTATCACCTGGAAACCTGTTAGAAACACAAATATCAGACTCGCCTTAGACATACAGAATCAAATTTTGCAGGTAAGACCCAGTGAGCCATGGCTTAATAGGCCCTCCAAATGACTCCATAGCACACTGAAGATTGAGACTTACTAATCTAGATTAGTCATTTGCCAAATTCTGTTAACATGTGTTGAGCACCTTGTCTTAGGCTGTGCCCTCTACTAAGTGTTTTCACAAAATTTATCCTCTGACACCAACTCTCATATCAACATAGGAAAGGAGGTATCTTCTGTCTTGCTTAAAGTTGCACTCCCAGGGGCACCAGGGTGGCTCAGTTGGCTAAGCATCTGACTCTTGATTTTGGCTCAGGTCATGATCTCATGATTCGTGAGTTTGAGCCCCACATGGGGCTCTGTGCTGACAGTGCAGAGCCTACTTGGCATTCTCTTTCTCTCTGCATCTCCCCTGTTCACGCTCTCTCTCTTTCTCTCAAAATAATTAAACTTGAAAAAAAAAAGGTTGCACTCCTAGTATGTGGTAAAGTCTAAATCCATGGTTTCTTGAGGATAGAGGCTGATGTGTTGCATTATACTGGTTTCTGTGTCCCCACTCTTGTTTCTCAATTGGCTGCACATTAGAATCATCTGGTGCTTTTTAAAATGTCAATACTGGGGCGCCTGGGTGGCTCAGTCGGTTAAGCGTCCGACTTCGGCTCAGGTCACAATCTTGCGGTATGTGATTTCGAGCCCCGCGTCGGGCTCTGTGCTGACTGCTCAGAGCCTGGAGCCTGTTTCAGATTCTGTGTCTCCCTCTCTCTCTGACCCTCCCCCGTTCATGCTCTGTCTCTCTCTGTCTCAAAAATAAATAAACGTTAAAAAAATTTTTTTTTAATAAATAAAATGTCAATACTAGGTGTCAAAGCAATAAAATCATAATCCCTAAGGCTGAGGCCTGGGAATTACTATTTATAGATCATAAATAAATAAGTAAATAAATAAATGTAGGTCATTTCACTATACAATCATTAATCCTACTGTCTTATTTTAGGGAACCAGTAGCTTTAAATTTTTTCCAGGTGAGGGGCATCTGGCTAGCTCAGTCGGTAAAGCATGCAAGTCTTCATCTTGGGATTATAAGTTCAAGCCCCACATTGGGTGTAGAGATTACTTAAACATAAAATCTTTAAAAAAAAATTTGTTCCAGATGATTCTAATGTGCACTCAGGTTAATTGAAAGCCACTGGTATAGCACAATGGCTGATTTGTAGCTAGCACTCAATAAGTGTGAGTATATGAATAGTGAGTGAAAGGATATTTTAGATACTCTTTTTACTGATGAGGTCAAGTATCTGCCTGAGATCACACAACTAATAAATGGTGAAACAAGATTCCAAGTCCATTTTAGACACTAAATCCCAGTGTTTTCTATGACTACATCATACACCAGGGCAAACCGCATTTAGCACATGAGTAGAACAGCTATTCCAGGAAACTCTGTAGCCTTTGATAACTATTCTTACACCACCATAATGTTGTGATTTATAACAAAAAGATCTCTTAGAGTACATTCATACGATGGGAACCTAAAAATAAGTAGAGATTTTATTATTAACATGTGTTGGCATGTTTATGCACACTATCTGTCCATCTTTCCATGACCACCTGTGCACTGTAAGACGTTATTTAATTTAGCCAACATTCATTGAGCACTCTTCACATCAGGCATTGCTCTCTGGACTGTTGACGGACTGTTGCACGTAGTCCTTTCAAATTTCTCAGTCTATGAGGAAGACAGGCATATAAACAAACTACAATATTGGCTGAGGAATGCAGTTAAAAAAATATATGAACAAGGTACATATGTTGCCAAAGGAAGGATTAATTCTATATGAAGGAAGTGGGGAGATGGGCAGAAATTAGAATTCCTCTACGTTGCCCAGCACTGCACATTAAGAATCATCTGTGGTGCTTTTTAAAATGGCAATACTAGGGGCACTCGGGTGGCTCAGTTGGTTGAGCATCCAACTTCAGCTCAGGTCATGATCTCAACAGTTTGTGAGTTGGGGTCCCACACTGGGCTCTCTAATCTCAGTGCAGAGCCCATTTCGGATCTTCTGTCCACCTCTCTCTCTGCCCCTCCTCTACTCGCACGCTCTCTCTCTCAAAAATAAATAAACATGGGGCGCCTGGGTGGCGCAGTCGGTTAAGCGTCCGACTTCAGCCAGGTCATGATCTCGTGGTCCGTGAGTTCGAGCCCCGCGTCAGGCTCTGGGCTGATGGCTCAGAGCCTGGAGCCTGTTTCCGATTCTGTGTCTCCCTCTCTCTCTGACCCTCCCCTGTTCATGCTCTGTCTCTCTCTGTCCCAAAAATAAATAAACGTTGAAAAAAAAAATTAAAAAAAATAAACATTAAAAGTAAAATAAAAAATAAAATGGCAATACTAGATGCAACAACATGGATGGATCTAGAGGGTATAATGCTAAATGAAGTAAGTCAATCAGGGAAGGACAAATACCATATGATCTCACTCATATGTGGAATTTAAGAAGTGAAACAGGGGCGTCTGGGTGGCTCAGTGGGTTCAGAGTCCGACTCTTGATTTCAGCTCAGGTCATGCTCTCACAGTTTGTGAGACTGAGCCACACAATGGGCTCAGCACTAATAGCACAGAGCCTGCTTGGGATTGTCTTCCTCACTCTCTCTGCTCTTCCCCTGCTCTTTTCAAAATAAATAAATAAAAACTTTAAAAAAAAAAAAAGAAGCAAATGAACAGAACAAAAAGTCAAACAAGAACACAGACTCTTAAATATAGAGAACAAACTGGGGGCGCCTGGATGGCTCAGTCGGTTGAGCGTCGTCGGACTTCGGCTCAGGTCATGATCTCATGGTTCGTGGGTTCAGCACCGCGTCGGGCTCTGTGCTGACAGCTCAGAGCCTGGAGCCTGCTTCGGATTCTGTGTCTCCCCCTCGCTCTCTGCCCCCTCCCCTGCTCGTGCTCTGTCTCTCCCTCTCTCAAAAATAAATATAGAGAACAAGATGATTGTTGTCAGAAGGGAGGTGGGTGGAGGAATAGGTGAAATAGATGAAATGAGCACTGAGTAATGTATAGAATTGCTGAATCACTATATCGTACACCTGAAATTATTATAAAACTGTATGTTAACTATACTAGAATAAAAATAAACCAAAAAAATAAATTAAACATTTTTTAAAAGAGAGAAAAATGTATAGAATTTATACAAAGAAAGTTTAAAACACTTCTGAGGAATATAAGATCAAAACAAGTCTAAAGGCATTCCATTCATTCATTCAATAAAAACCAAGCACTTACTATATGCCAGGCATTGTTCCAGGTTTTGGAGATACAAAACTGAACACAACAGAGAAATCCTTGCCAGTTAGGAACTAATATTCCAGTGGGTAGCAAAACCTACCATCAAAAATATGTCAATTCTCCCTATGTTAATCTGTAAAGTTCACAATACCAATAAAAATGCCAATAAGATTCTTTCAGGCCCAAGATATATTTAATAATATTGCAAAAATGGAACATGTATCCTTGCAAAGATGCTGTAAAAAAAAAAAAAATGTGTCCCCAGGGGTACCTGAGTGGCTCAGTCAGTTGGGCAGCCGACTTCGGGTTAGGTCGTGATATTGTGCTTTGTGACTTACGTCCCCGTGTCAGGTTCTGTGCTGACAGCTCGGAGCCTGGAGCCTGCTTTGGATTCTGTATCTCCGTCTCTCTCTGACCCTCCCCCGCTCACACTCTGTCTCCCTCTCTCAAAAATAAATAAACATTAAAAAAAATTTTAATTGTGTTCCCAAAGTATACCTGTTTAACATTGCTATGAAAGAATAGAGAGCCTGCCCTGAGTGAGGCATTGGAGTTATGACTCAGTATTACACTACCAATCGTTCCTCCCCAAGAGGGATTATATAAAGAACCAGATACCCCGGAAGCATGAGCCTGGAGTAGGAAGGTTGGCAAAGCCTCTGTGTCTGCCTCCCAGACATTAGTCAGAGTCTGGATCTGCTTGGCTACACCAAAGGAAAAAAGAAGAAAGAAAGAGAGGGAAGGAGAAAGGGAAGAAAAGAAAAGAAAAGAAAAGAAAAGAAAAGAAAAGAAAAGAAAAGAAAAGAAAAGAAAAGAAAAGAAAAAGAAAGAGAAAAGAAGAAAAGAAAAGAAATGGAAAAGCATAGACATAGAGCATTCAGAACCCATTATTAGACCATCTTAGTGTTTTGTAGTACTGGTTTACATAAAATAAAGGTATGGCATAAGCGTTGTATTTTGTTCTGTAAAACTCTTGCTGTCTAAACATTCTTGCCTGATTGTTTATTTAAACAGTATATTTAGGGGCGCCTGGGTGGCTCCGTCGGTTGAGCGTCTGACTTCGCTCAGGTCATGATCTCATGGTCGGTAGGTTCGAGCCCCGCATCAGACTCTGTGCTGACAGCTCAGATCCTGGAGCCTGCTTCGGATTCTGTGTCTCCCTCTCTTTGCCCCTCCCCCACTCATGCTCTGTCTCTCTCTCTCTTTCTCTCTCTGTCAAAAATAAACATTAAAAAAAAAATTTTAAGTGTATTTTGGCTTACACTAGACAAGACAGTTACTTCTAAGTTTTGGCAAGTCCCGAAAATTCAGGGGCTAAATGAACAGGGAATCACAAAGTGGACAATTGCAACCGTTGCTGAAAGTGGGGAAAAAAATAAAATGACAATACTAGGTACCAGACCAATAAAATCTGAATTCCTAAAGCTGAGGCCTGGGAATCATTATATATATATATATATATATATATATATATATATATATATATATATGTTAATAGATTATTTCATTATACAATCATCTAATCCTATATGCTGCCTGTTATTTTAGGAAACCAGTAGTTTTAGTTTTAAAAAGCTACATTGCCCTCAGCACTGCAACGGGATATGGATCTCCATTTTGATTAACAGGTAAATTCATACAGCAAGATGAAGGAGGCGCTCTTCTGGGGATCTTGTGAAATTGTGGAACAAGCCCAGCCATTTCTCGCCATGGAACTGAAGCCCACGCTGCTGCTGCCACTTGAAAATGAGCTTTGGAGGAAAGCAGTTGGGATTAGTCCGTGATCCTATTAGGGAAGGCACAGTCCCTGAAAGTGTATATATTAGTTAGAGCTAGTACTCTGAGTCCTGAGTAAAAGGCTCATGCAGGAGAACTGGGGAAAGGTGAAGGCATAAGTTTTGACTATAATTAGCTTTGGGAGTAATACAGCTGGGGGAGGGACAGGAGTACAGCCGGCAACTATTTTGAGCACAGCTCCGATTGACAGGACACGTGTGCTGGACTGTACTGATCCCAGGGCCAAGTTGCCTGCCTGTGGTGTGTGGTGTGGGGGGGAAGGCCTGGGGCAGCAGGAGCAGGACAGCCATACAGACAGGCCGGACGGGGTACCAGCGCCTCGACTTCTCTCCCTGGGACACTGTCCAAACTCCGAGGGCCATAGGCCAAGCTGAGCGATGGGTGCTGAGGAGGAGGTGCTGGTCACATTGTCAGGGGGAGCCCCCTGGGGCTTCCGACTTCAGGGGGGGGCCGAGCAGAGGAAACCTTTACAGGTGTCCAAGGTAAGGGAGAGCCCCTATTATTGAGGTTTCAGGGAAAGGGGAACCCAGGGGAATGTGGGAAGAGTCATGTGGTGGCCTTTAGGGGAGAAGTGGGAGGCTGTGAAGAAGAGGAGAGGGGGTGGGCAGGTGGGCAGGTGGGCAGGGAAGCATGCTCATCTGGTGGGAGGAGTAGTGTCTGAGCACAAGCTTCTTGTAGGGGGCTACTAGAAAAGAATTCCTGGTTTCTGGGAGCAGAAAAAAAGAAAGTTCCTGAGGCACCATAGTAGCAGAGGTCCTGTTCTGACCATCCAGTCTTTGCTCTCCTGAGTCTGTGCCTCTACTCCAAATTCCAGGAATATAGGGAAGGTTCTAATTTTTCTTTAAATTGATATGTGACGAGCTGAGGCTGTCTTACCCAGCCCTACCCTACCCTGCCCTGCCTTGCCCTACCCTGCCCTGCCCAGGCCCTCACTGCCCCTCTTTCCCTTCACCAGACCCTTTCTCTCCCTATGCAAGACTTTTTAAGTGCTAGGAGGATTATGGCATGATCTGGCCTGTCAGATGAAGCTGTTATCTGTTTGGTTTCACCTCACAGGCTTAGTTTTCTCAACCATAAAATGTGGGTAATAACGGTACCTACTTCATTCTAAGGATTAAATGCAATAACACATGTGGAGTGCTTGGCACCATACCTAACATTTAGTAAGCACTCAATAAATGATAGCCATTATTACTAGTATTATTACTTTCACATGTACATGTGTGTGCACGCATGGCACACATATACACAACCATAATCTCCCAGAATCTGCTGGACTCCCTCCAATCTGGAACACTGTTCTAAAATCTTGACCGTGTAGGTAATGGCCCCTGAGATTCCAAGGCCTAGAAGAGAACTACTGGCTAGTAAAGATATTGCCCTTGGAGGGAAATCTTTAGGTGATACAACTGCCATTCCCAGTACCTCCCCTCCGTAGTTTGCCCCCAGCCTCTTTGATGGAGTAATATGATGTATTACTCCCTCCAGTCTGCACCTTCTTCTCTCATGATAGGCTCCCTCAACTGTAGCTCCATACCCCTCCCATTTCTTACCCTGCAAAATATATCCCCTCCACACATAGGTCCTTCCTATCCTGATTCCTTTCATTCTATTCCCACTTGGAGCCCTCCCTCATCTGCTATCTCTCCTCCCAACACCTTCTCAGATCCGAAGACGGAGCCAGGCTGGCAGAGCGGGACTCCGAGAGAGGGACCAGCTTTTGGCCATCAATGGGGTCTCCTGTACCAGCCTCTCTCATGCCAGTGCCATGAGCCTCATTGATGCCTCAGGGAATCAGCTTGTCCTCACTGTGCGGCGGTATGGAACCCTCTCACCTCAGCCCACCCTCATCCCCCTAGTCCAGGGTTTCCAATGTCTATCCCAGCTCTGTGGCTCACTGCCCTGGCTTCAGCTACTATTAAGTACCCACTTCTTGTAAGTCTGGGCTGGAGTATAAATGTTGTATATGCCTCCCAGAGGGCTTCAGTGTATCTGCAATTAAGGGATGGGGGTGTCGAGCAGGTATTTGAGTGTGTAGGCCTACTTCAACCCCTTGCCTGTCTCCTCGCCATCACATCTCCCTCTAAGCCCCTGTCCACTTACAGCCCTTCAAGCACATATGCCTCCCAGTTTGTCTTCATATCCCCACTCTTCCCAGCCCACTTGTTCAACCTATAGGCCAGTCACCTCTCTCCTCCTTTCCTTCCTTCTCCCATCCCCTCTAGATCTCGCTAGCTGTCAGTCATCCAGCCCACTTCTTAAGTACTGTCCTCTTTCCATCCAGGGTAGAGGATGAGGGGCCTGTGCGGTCTCCATCCCCTGGTGAGCTTCAAGTGTTGTCACCCTTATCTCCACTGAGTCCTGAGCCTCCTGGCGCTCCAGTTCCCCAGCCTCTTCAACCTGGGAGCCTCCTCTCACCCCCTGACAGTGAGGCTTACTACGGAGAGACAGACAGTGATGCTGATGGACCTGCCACCCAGGAGAAACCCCGCCGACCCCGCCGCAGAGGCCCCACAAGGCCCTCCCCTCCAGGAGCCCTACCTGATGAGGTCTACCTATCTGACAGCCCTGCAGAGCCAGCGCCTGCCGTAGCTGGCCCTCCCAGTCATGGTGACAGCCGTGTGAGCTCCCCATCTTGGGAGGATGGGGCAGCCCTTCAGCCACCCCCAGCTGAGGCCCTGCTGTTGCCCCATGGCCCCCTCAGGCCTGGCCCTCATCTTATCCCTATGGTGGGGCCTGTTCCCCACCCAGTGGCAGAAGACCTCACTACCACCTACACCCAGAAGGCCAAGCAAGCCAGTGAGTGCCTGAACCCTTTTTCCCTAGCCAGAATCCTTCAATCTGAACCCTAAATCTACCCCTCCGTAACCATGCTTTATCCTTCTTTTGGATATAGGCTTGGGGACAAGTGGAGAAGAGTGATGAGTAGGAGGGGAAAATAATTATTCTCACAGTCCCCATTATTTTTACTGTTTGAACCAGTGCGGCAAAAGGTGCAGGTGGTTCAACCCAACCCAGGAACAAAGTAGGGAAGCTGGAAAGGGACATGAAATCAACAAAGGGTTTGCTTGTTGTTGTTGCTATGATTTTGCTAAGTGTCAGACAGACAGGGTGAGGGCAGAGTGAAGACATGATGCAGGGGAGTATCTGGAAGCAGGGCAGGAGCTTTTCAGTGTTAACTCCAGGCATAACATCAGAGCCACCTTTGACATTTGTAAATTCAGTTAGGATTCCTGGGACTGGGAGACTATGGGATAGTCATGAGATCCCTAGGAAGTGGCAGAGGGAGGGATCTTCGACTCCTTATCTCAGGCAAGAATGTGGGCCTGGGCAGAAAAAGCCTGTTCCACTTATCTCAAGCTCTTTGCTATTTTTGATGTGAGCTACAGAACAAGGTCTAAGGGTGAGCTTTTTCCCTGTCCCGTGCCTCTACCCCAGAGACCTTTGTTGTCACCTTGAAAATCTAGGATTACCCCTCTAGTTCTCATCTCTCATTTCTTCCCTCTACCGTTCTGATTCCTGGTCCATAGAACTTTGTGTGCCTAAGTCTGGGACAGAGGCTAAGGACATTGATAAAATAGACACTGACATCCCTGAGAATGTCCAATATCCCACAAAGAAATTCCAGATGCATGCCCAGGATCCCATGCTTATCCCCAATTCTCATTTTAGCACCCCTCCCTTCCTATCATGCTGGGTTAGACTGCAGTTAGTGGCTCAAGATATTTTTAGCCAAGCAGACCTCATTGTCCAGTGGGGTGGGGTTGGGGGAAGGGTAGGCAGGTGTCCATGTCCATCACACCGGGGCTTGTGGGGCAGCAGAGAGAAGGGAGGGAGGGGGCCAGGCTCAAAAAATAGCACAGTGAGCTCATTCAGCTGCCAGCTCTAGGGACAAGACAAAGGGGCTTTAAAAGGCGTGGGGGGTGGCTCAAGCTGGTCCTGCTCCAGCCAACACTGCATTTCTCAGCATGGAGAACTTTGAGCCCATCAGCCAAGAGCCCTTCAGCCAAGCCAGCTACAACAAAGCCCCAGACCCAACTCCTGAGCTCCAGGACCCATTCTACGCAGGTACTACCCTCCCATAGCCAAGAGAGTTCTGGGATCTAGACTGGCAGGGAATACATCAACAGCTTAGGAAGGGGTGTCTTTGGGAAAGGTCTTATTCCTTATTCCTTCCTCCTTTTTGACTTCTTTCTTCTCTTCTCAGGAGAGTTTCACTGCCCCTTTCTCAGAATGGGCTGACGCTATGGCTACATGTCAAAGGGGTTTGTGACCACATGAGCTTTAGAAAACTCATGGGGAGGGAATGTGCGTGAAAGAAAGAAGTATGAGTAATCTATAAATACATAAAGGCATGTATATGGGAGTCCATGGGAGGATATATGTGTGACCACCAAAGTGTCTGTATACATGTGTAGCTGGTGTCAAGAAGGCTTTAATAGTAATGGTTACTCACAGTGGGCCTTAGGGCTGCCATTAAATGCTAAATTTACCTACACTATCTCACTTAATCCTCATAGCAATCCTATGAGATAGCCATTATCATGCTCATTTACAGATGAGGAAACTGAACTTCAGTGAAATGAAGTAACTCTCCCAAGAACCAAAAACCTGAACTGAACTCTGGTTCCAGTGCCTATCTCTCATGCACAGTGCTATTCTGTGGTATAAATGTTGGGATGGGTGGAATGAAAGCCCTAATTAGAAAGGAGCTTGGTATCTTGAGTGGAAAGCGGATGGAATTTCAAGAATTTTTCAGGAGGAACTGGGGATCATGGATCAGAGTGTATCTGTGTCCAAGGCAGGGTCGTAGCAGCAGGGCATCCTCTCCCATTTCCTGGCCCCACCTCCTGGGCCCCACATGGCATAGGAAGCCCTGCCCAGGTTGCCCTTAGTACATAGTCCTTGTGTGCCTGCCTCTTAGTGACTGCCTGAGCTCTCTACCTACAAGGCTGACCCCCAAAGAAGCCCACCCCACTCGCACCACAGTTGGGTGGTGGTGGTGGGGGGAGGATATATTTAGCTGAGGACCTCGAGGTATCCTAAAGATTTGGAGGGTTGCCTTGGTGAGCAGCACTCTGGCTTTTCTTGCATCTCAGATGTGAGGCTATCCCTGGCTGTGAGTATCAGGGGTGTGAGGCACAGAATAGTGCCCTGGTGGTTGGAACCAATATCAGCTCTAAAATTTTGTCCAAACTACTAGTAACAGGGTCTCTGCAGGGGGAGCTCTGTGAAGAAGGAATATGCATGCGTGTGAATGTATTTGAGTGACTGTGCTTTTGTGTGGGTTCATGTGTATTTACATATGTTTATGTGAACTAGGGTATACATAAGCTGGGGTATATACGAATGAGAGAGAAGAGTACATATGAGAAAATATGCCCATAGCTGGCCTTCACTAGACCCACATGCTTGCTGAAATGTGTGGTGGTTATTTCTATGAATGTGTATGATGTGGACTACATAATGGAGGTGGAAATGTGAATGAAGATCCTTGTTCCTAAGGGTCCTTTGTGTCCCTACCATAGGGGTAGGGGTAAGAAGAGGAGATAAGTCCCTAAGTTTCTGAGAAGCCCCCTAACATGGTCTCTGTAGAAGGAAAGTGTCCCTTCTCATTTGGTCTCTTCCTGGGACCTGCCTCATCTCCCTGGCTGCCATGGGAAATGACTGTCCCTCACCTCCATTGCCAGCCAGGAACGGTGGGAGGCAGGGGAAGAATGTGTGGGGGGTGGGTAAGAGCTCATCTCCAGGAAAATAGAAGCAGAGTAGAGGGGAGAGAGGATAGAAGGAGAGATGTGGTCAGAGCGGTGTGAGGACAGCCAACCACAATCTGCCTTCCCTTCAACTGTCCTTGGTTTCACCTTTCACCTACCACTCTGCCCCAAGTCAGAGGACTTTGCCACAGGCAAAAGACATTGTAGATCAGGCCAGTGAAAAGAGAGTAGGTGGGAGGGCTGAGGAAACTGGCTGGGGTGTGGGGAATAGGACTAGAAGACGTTCACTGACCATTTTCCCTCCTGGCTTCCTCAGAACTGCAACGGGCAGAGAGCCTCCAAGAGAAGAGTGTGAAGGAGGCTAAGACCAAATGCCGCACGATCGCATCCCTTCTAACTGCAGCCCCCAACCCCCACTCCAAGGGGGTGCTTATGTTTAAGAAACGACGGCAGAGAGCCAAGAAGTACACCCTAGTGAGCTTTGGGGCTGCGGCTGGGACAGGTGCTGAGGAAGAAGACGGGGTTCCTCCAACCAGCGAGTCGGAGCTGGACGAAGAGGCCTTCTCCGACGCCCGCAGCCTCACCAACCAGTGCGACTGGGACAGCCCCTATCTGGACATGGAGCTGGCCAGGCCAGGCTCAGCTGCAGGAGAGGGCCAGGGCCGGGGGCTGGGAGGGCAGCTGAGTGAGGCCTCCGGCAGAGGGGTCCAGCTCTTTGAACAGCAGCGCCAGCGCACAGCCTCCAGCACCCAGGAGCTGGCACGGGATGGTCCAGCAGCCGTGCTCAATGGGCAGGGCCTGCAATCACCACCTCGGGCCCAGAGTGCTCCTCCGGAAGCAGCTATACTCGCATCCAGTCCTTCCCCAGCCCCCGTAGTCAGCCCCACCCCCTTCTTCCCAGGCAGTGGAGCTCCAACCCCGGCTCCAAACATCTTTAACCGGTCAGCTAGGCCCTTTACTCCAGGCTTACAAGGGCAGCGGCCAGGTACCACCTCGGTTATTTTTCGACCCCTAGCCCCCAAGAGGGCGAATGAAAGCCTGGGAGGTCTCAGCCCCGTCGCACCGCCCTTCCTGTCCTCTCAGGGGCCCACCCCTCTGCCCAGCCACGTGCCGGCCTCCGGTTCCCCCAGCACTCCACGCACCTCAGGCCCCGTGACAGCTACAAGTTCCCTGTACATCCCAGCCCCCAACCGTCCCGTAACGCCAGGCGGAGCCTCGGAGCCCCCCGCTCCCCCTAGTGCCGCTGCCATGACCTCCACCGCTTCTATCTTCCTATCGGGACCTCTGAGACCAGCTGCGCGTCCAGAGGCTCCCGCCCCAGGCCCCGGGGCGCCTGAGCCACCCAGCGCTCGGGAGCAGCGCATTTCCGTGCCAGCTGCCCGCACTGGCATCCTCCAGGAGGCCCGGCGACGGGGGACCCGGAAGCAGATGTTCCGGTCGGGAAACGAGGAGACGAAGAACTCGCCCAACCCCGAGCTCTTGTCGTTGGTGCAGAACCTGGATGAAAAACCCCGAGCCGGGGGAGCGGAATCTGGTCCAGAGGAAGATGCTCTGAGCCTTGGAGCTGAAGCCTGCAATTTCATGCAGCCACCAGGGGGCAGGAGTTACAAGGCTCTGTCTCACGTGACGCCTAAAACCGCTCCTCCAATGGCTCCCAAGACACCGCCCCCAATGACTCCTAAGACTCCACCCCCAGTGGCTCCTAAGCCCCCTTCTCGTGGGTTCCTTGATGGGCTAGTGAATGGGTCAGCCCATTCGGCTGGAATCCCTGAACCAGCAAGGCTTCAGGGCAGGGGTGGGGAGCTGTTTGCCAAGCGGCAGAGCCGAGCAGACAGGTATGTGGTAGAAGCTACACCTAGTCCTGGCTTTGGCCCTGGCCCTAGGCCCAGAAGCCCTTCCCCTACACCATCACTGCCCTCTTCCTGGAAATATTCACCCAACATCCGTGCCCCACCTCCTATTGCTTACAACCCACTGCTATCACCCTTTTTCCCCCAGGGTGCTCGAACTCTCCCTAATAAGGCCCAATCCCAGGGTCCTCGGGCAACCCCTAAGCAGGGTATCAAGGCTCTGGATTTCATGCGGCACCAACCCTACCAACTTAAAACTGCCATGTTCTGTTTTGATGAGGTTCCCCAGACTCCTGGCCCCACCTCTTCAGGGCCCCCCAAAACTGCCCGAGTCCAGGAGATCCGCCGATTTTCCACTCCAGCACCCCAGCCCACTGCAGAACTCCTGGCCCCCACTGTTCTTGCCCCACGAGCAGCCACTACATTGGATGAGCCCATCTGGAGGTCAGAGCTGGCCTCAGCCCCTGTTCTTAGCCCAGGCCCTCCTCCAGAGTCTCCCAGGGGTCTTGGAACTTCCCCTAGCTCCTGTGGCTTCCAGGTAGCCAGGCCTCGGTTCTCAGCCACCAGAACTGGATTGCAGGCTCATGTGTGGAGGCCAGGGGCAGGCCACCACTGAGTGGGGTACAGCTCCCAGGACCAAGGAGAGGTGGAACATCCTGTTCATAAAGTTGCTTCTCCAACCTATCCCATGCCCTCTCTCAGGCATCCGGAGGCTAAATTCCCTCCTGCCAGAGATAGTTTTGGAGTTGGTGTCCCATCCTCCTGGCTCCCAACCTCCCTGCTGCTTTCCAACCTACTATCTCTGCTTTGTTATCTGTGCTTCCCTTTGTCTCTGTAGCTCCTTTTGTGGGTCTTTGTCTTTATCTCAGTCTCTCGACCCACACTCCTCCACTGGTCTCTCTTTCTCTACATTTGTGCTTTTCTCTGTGAGCCTCATTTTAACATTCAATGAGAAGCACACAGAGAAGTTACCAGTGAGACCTCAAGCAAGCTTACCATCAGGCAGGCTTCAAAAGGACTAAATTGATCCCTGCACTAAATCGCTCTCTACTCCTCCCTCTCATTTTCCAAGCTTGGCTGGCCTATATCTAGGCATGTATGTGTACATTTGTGTATGTGCAAATGTGTGTGAGCACAGATGTGTTCTTATGTCTGAGGCAAGAGTAAGAGGAGAGGTCTAAATAAAGACCAAATCTGGGTCTTCCCCCTGTATTGATGAAAGAATGGTCAGATAGCCAGATAGTGGGGAGAAAGATGGACTGGACTCAAAGATCAGTGTCTGTAGCGGGGGTACAGCATCTTGTGAAACTCACAGATTATGAGAAGACTTGAAGGGCCAGAGCAGTTTGTAAGGGCTGAGTTATACCAGCTAGACCAGGAATAGAATTAAGAATTCTATTCATCAGGGGGTGCCTGGCTGGCTCAGTTGGAGTAGCAAGCAACTCTTGATCTCAGAGTCATGAGTTTGAGCCCCACATTGGGTGTAGAGATTACTTAAATAAATAAAAAACTTGAAAAAAAAAACCGAATTCTATTCACCAGGATTTAAGAGCAACTTAAGAGACCCATGCTAAGCTATAAGGATCCAGGAAGTGGAAAAGAAAGACAAAGAATTTCTTCTGAGAATGAAAAAAAAAATCATTGGCTTCATTGCCTCATGCACCTAAGACAGAAAGGAGGAAGAAAAGTGCCATGGTGTGAGAAGTGACATAGAAACCAGGAGCAGAGCAGAATGAATGAAATTAATTGAGCCACAGAGAGGAGCATGGGGAGGGAAAGAGAGACAGTAGAGGTGGGTTTCAAGAAACTCACTGTGTACAAGAGGGGGATTGGGGAAAAATTTGAGAGAGAAGAATGCATTTGTCAGAGTGAAGATGGATGATGGTAGGGGGATGTGAGAGTGTGTACTGAGTGTTGGAGGAATACGTGGTGTCTGTGCTACTTCCTTTGAGTCTGGCCTTCTGCCTTCTGCAACTTGTCATGATGACCTGGGAAAGGGCAAGGAAATACCCAGAGCCAAAACCTCTTTTCAGTCCTACCCCATCCCCCGAACCCTAGCTTTTGTTCCTTTCCAGCTTCTGGTCCTGATCTCTGATCCTAGATGGGTATGGACTCCCTTTTCACCATGCCACCACTAGTCAATCACGTTTGCTGCTTGATCTGGATTGATCGCTTCCTTTGCATATTGGGTGTGAGTCACAGTACTTTGATTTGTGCACAAGAATAAACTTAAGCTCCAAATCTTCTGTTGCTGTCATCTCTTCTAGTTTTATTCCTAAATCCTAATTCTCTTCCATCCTTTCTAACCCTGATCTCCTGATTCCTGATCTCTTTCTCCATTCCTGCCCTATTTTTCATCCTTTACCCTTCACCCCCTAGTCTTTTGCTCTTCTTTAACCAGTTCTGTCCCACTCCAATTTAGCCACCTCCACCATTCCCCTTGGTTCTCACTGCCTGCATTCTCCATCCAGATACTCCCCTTTTCCATCTCCTGTTCCATACTTCCCAATCAAGGCCACAATTTCAGAACCAAGAGGAGTGGAAAGTCCCTCCGAGCTTTTGCCATCATGTCCTATCTCTCTGGAGGAAACGATGATATTTCCATGGGAAAGCAATGCCTGGAGGTGAAGATGGGATGGGAGAAGGAAGAAGAGAGGGTGGATCAGTGTGGATTGAGTTTCATATATAAGAGAAGGCACTAGAGGTAGGCTAGAAATTAAGGACTTCTGAGAAGGTAAGTGCCATTACTCCAGCAGGGGGCATATTTGTGCAAATAACCAGGCCCAGGACCCTGATGCTCCCAAGTACAGTCTTAGAATTCCAAAGGAAGGGCCCAGTGAGCATAGGTTGAATTTTGTCTTCATCCACCTAGTAGTTCTAGGTACTCAATCATAGCAGACAAAAATTTTGGGTTTTTTTTTTTTTTGTTGTTGTTGTTTGTTTGTTTTTGAGAGTAGGATGGTGGTGATGACAAAATCACAAGTTTGCCGTTCATGTTTTTTCTTCTAATTGCTTCTTTGGGTTGGGAAGGCATGGAGAAGGAGGACAAAAGATGAGAGAGATCTGGATGTTAAACTGGTCTGGGCAGAGGCCAACTAGAGGGGAGTAGGATGATCTTTCAGCCCCTAGGCTGAGCCTGAAAAGTTCAGGACAGGAAAAGACAAGATCAGGAAGAGTGGAGAGCTCACAGAGTGACAGAAGGGCATTCCAGAAGCTGCAAAGTCACTTACTAAAGCAGCCACAATAGGATGGTGGTGGCTGCAACAGAGGTGCAGCGTGCAGCAGCAGCTGGTTCCAGAATCTGAGCAGGAGGTGGAAGAGGATGGAGGATGTTCATGTAGCTACTGAGGAAGGGACTGGGCAAATGACAGGATTCTTTTAAGGAAGTTCTCAAACTTATACCCTTGCCCAATGGCTCCTCTGAAACAGTATGAATGGGACAATCTAGATCCTATTGGGTGTGTGCTCCTTTTGAGGAAAATCCCAAGTGGAAACCCTAGAGAGGAAGGACCTGGCAGGTTAGAAGCCTACCTGTACATCTCAGACACCAACATTTATCCTGCAAAACAGGCTGAACTGAGCACCCCAACAGCAAATGGGGACGAAAAGGGAGAAATTGGTCAAGTCTTCCCCACCTCATCTCTGACAGCATTGGAATCACTGGGTTTGGTTAATTTGGTCCCTTGTCCTGCCAAGATCTAGCTTTCCCAGAGAAAAGATCGACTCATCGAGGAACTTTTAAAACATTGTGAACAGATTTCCTTTCCCCAAACATAGCCCCTTAAGCCCTCCCACTCCCAAAATGTACCCATATAGTCCCTCCAGCTCCAGCCTGGATTGGTTCTGAGTGACTCTCCAGACATGTTCTCCAAATTCTTGCTCTCCAAATTCTTGTCCACCGTTTTCTGTTTGCTTCCTCTTTCCCTCACAGTTTTCAATTTTTCCCTGAATGCTTCTTTGGATCTCAGACTCTAGATGCCAAGAAAGGGGAGTCTCTGGGCAGACTGATCCTTGGCTCAGACAGCTTAGTGGGAGAATCCCAAAGGCTTTTCCTCTCCTTCCTGAGCCTCTGGGCAAGGAGGGCGGGATCTTGGTTCCAGGGTCTCAGTACCCCCAGTGCCATTTGAGCTGCTTGTACTCATCATCTCTATTAATAACTACCCTCCCTCCCCCACTGCCAGTGCTGCCCCCACGCCTGCCCAGCTCGGGTTCTCCGGTCACAGCAGCTCAGTCCTCCAAAGCTGCTGGACCCCCAGGAGAGCTGACCACCACCTCTGCAGCCGGTAAGTTCCAGCTGTATGGCCAGAGGGGCTGGAGCCCACTCTGTTGACTGCTGTGTCTGTGTCTGCAAGAGTGACCCTTGATCCTGGGAGACTTGTCTCCCTCCCCTATCTATGCTCTGCTCTCAGCTGTCCAGTTCAGGGGAGCCACAGAGCTGGAAGAAGAGGGGCTTAGGAGGGTGGGGGAAATGGAGATGTTGAAGGAGGCACCGGAGTAATAAGAAGGGGATCTGAGAGGCTGGATGGGAAAAAGAACCTAGTTAGGGCTGAGAAAAGTATAGTAAATGCCCATTTATCAGTTCCGGGGGTCTTGTCTCAGCATACCCCATTAAGTTAGTAGAAATGCAGATGTGTTGTAAAATAGGACTCAGCAGAAAGACAGTGTTTTGCTGAGTGCCAACTTCTGTTAAGGAAGGGCTGGAGTCTGCATCTTTTCCCAGCTTGTCCCCCTCCACTGCCAGATTCTATTATTATGTTCCTATCCCCCCTCAATTCCCTACCGCTATGATATTGCTGAACTGATGTGCATCAAGGTTCAAATGCCCCCGGCCTTCCTCTCCACCCCAGCTCTGGGGTCTGGAGCGGGAGCTACTGAAAGGGAGCAAGGATCACTGCTGTGACCTCCCAGGCCACACTCCAGCTGGCCCAATAGAGGAGCAACAACCTCTCCTTCCTATGGAGAATGTTTTGGCCGAATCTCCTTGACCCTGGCAGAATATTTTTCTGTGCCACTGCCCTCTGCACCCCTGCCAGGGCTTGAGGAAGACTGAGGAAAGACCCAGAGTTGGGAATTACAGCCCCAATCTGAGATCCCCATGAAAATAAAAACTTGAAGTCATGCCAAGCCAATGAAACCTGGGTGCAGCGCCCAGCCTGTGTGTTGTTTGTTTTACTCACTGCCCCCAACACATACCGTGTTCCTAATCCCTGCACCAGCTCTATTTTAACAGTAGAAAGGAGGTTTATAGAAGGTAGGGGTAGAGGGTGCATCTATACTTTCTGCCTCACCTCCAAGAAAGGAGAAGCCCTAGAACAATGGGTTTTCACCCATTGTTTTTTCCCCCTTTTTAGGGAAAAATATACGTTTATTATATATATATATATATATGTATATATATATATGTATATATATGTATATATATATACATATATATATACACACACATGTGTATATATATATATACACACACACATACCCTTAACCTGAAGCCCTTAACCCCAAGTTAAGAAGTACTACCTTACTGCAGATACCTTCCAGTCCCTGTCCATCCTCCAACTCCCCCTTCTCACCCTATTCAGGCTGAATCTGCCTCCACAATGCCACTCTCAGGAACCCCAGCCCCAAACAAGAAGAGGAAATCCAGTAAGCTGATCATGGAACTAACTGGAGGTATGGCATATTTGCACCTACCTAGTGTAGGGACTTCTTGTTAAGAGCATCTCAGCCTCAGAAGTCCCAGAAAAATCATAAAGTTAAATAACGTGAAGAGATATGAAGAGACACGAGAAATTCGGGGGGGGGGGCAGGGAGAAAGGTGGAGAAAGGATTCAACACTGATCACACACCCTTCCACCCTTTTCACCTTGTAATCTGAGACAATAATATCCTTGCCATATCACCCAATGCAGGTCCAGGACAACAGGACTCACAGGTCAGTGAGGTATGTTTGAGGAAAAAAATATACATGATGGAGACGGGCACAGAGTAAAGTCTCAGTAAATGGTTAATTTCCTTACTTCCCCTCCCTCCACCCCTCCAGTGCTAGGGAACCTGTGGAAACACATAAAATGGAAAAATACTTAGACTTTTTTTTTTCCTGGGGGGTGGTAGGAGTATATGCATATGAAGAGCTCTCCCAATGCCCAAAGTCTGTCTGCAGCCAGGGTTCACTGAGGGGAAGAGAAAGGAAAGTAGTTAAGACAGAAATCTGTATTTAGATGTGGTCAACTCCACACAGTGTTGGCCTTTGGGCTTTCCCCCAGGCTACAGTCTCCCCAATGGTCTCCATCTATGATGTTCCTTTAGTCTTTTTGCCCTGCACCCCATGCCTCTGCCCCTTCTGCCTTATTCACTCTCTCCACTCTGGTATACTGATTCCACTTTGCACCCCAGTTCCTGTGCATTGTCTCCAACTCCAAACCCAGGAAATAAAAATTTCTCACAAACTACATAGAACTTCATCAGACAGTATCTGCTCACCTCTGGGATCTCTGCAGGAGACACACACACTTAGTTGTGGTTGGCATCTCTATTCTGAACCTAGAAAACCTTACTTTTCTCCTTGTCTCTTCCTCCCCACCTCCCTGGAAGGTCGACAGGAGAGCTCAGGCCTGAACCTGGGCAAGAAGATCAGTGTCCCAAGGGATGTGATGTTGGAAGAGCTGTCGCTGCTCACTAATAGGGGCTCCAAGATGTTCAAACTGCGGCAGATGAGGGTAGAGAAATTTATTTATGAGAACCACCCTGATGTCTTCTCTGACAGCTCAATGGTGAGTTCGGAACTTTATAACTCTCACAGCCTAGTGCCTCTTCTGACAGTTTTTTGGTGGGCCCTGAATCTCCAAAATACCACCAACCTCCCCTCTCTGCAAATTTATAAGCTTATTAAGTCCCCAGATATATTAAACTTCCAGGGTGAGTTACAGCCCACTTCTGAAACTCAGTCTCTATCTTAGAGCCAGTGAAGGGGAGGTGGGGGTGAAGAGTACACACCCTCAGGGGGAAAATTCCTTCCCAGTATGGCTAAGTGTTAAAGATAGGGCTGCCAGATAAGACAGGACACCCAGTCCTGTATTTTAAAGTTGAGATATGCATGAATAATTTTTTAGTAAAGTATGTCCCATGAAGTATTTGGGACATAAAAATTTAATTTAGTTCAATTTAAAAAATACAAGATACCAGTTAAATTTTAATTTCAGATATGTGACGAATACTCTCTTGTACGTAAATATGTCCTATGCAATATTTGAAGTGTATTTATAGTAAAAAAGTATTCGTTGTGTCTCTAAGATTCAAATTTAACTGATGTCCTGTAATTTTATTTGATGAATCTGGTAACCCTACAACGAGTTAAGTGAATTTTTATAAACATCTCCTTCTTGAGCCATTCTTTTATCTATAGGATCTAAGAACTCTGGATGTGGGAACTGAAACTGTCTTCTAAGATAGTGAGAATTCTCTAGTGAGAATCATTCTCCAAAGAGAAGGAGGGATTGGAAGGGTGCCAGGCACAAGATGTTATAGCCGAGAAGGAGGGGATCTTCTCCATTACCTTTCCTCCCCCTCTACCTTCACTGGGCAGCCAGGGAAAAGTGGAAATAGATGCCTACATGGGGCCAGAGGCAGGACTTTCTGTCATTGGCCCTTATGTAGGAGCAGAGCAAAAATGCTGAGCTGGTCATATCTAACTTTAGGAGGCCAAAAGCCCTCCTCCCTGGCTGGGTCTGGTTACACTGGTTGGAGCATAGGGGTGTGCATGGTGGGGTGGCTAGGAGAGCCTCCTGAAGGAGTTGGTGGGGTTATTTTTAGGCTTTGGGGCTGAATCCAGGGTTGCCCTTTTGGTCACCCTTCCCCCTACCTGCTACAGTTTCACGGTCAGGAAGTCCTGGTTCAACAGGCACCAAGAGCAGAGAGGGAGAGGAAGAGAAAGACAAAGAAGAGAGTTCTGTCTGTTAGACAAGATAAAGAAAAAGAAGAGGCAGACATCTCTCTAGCTTTTCAAATTAAGCCTGGGTTCTCTGTCTCAACCCCATCCTTTCAAATTATAGTGGGGTGCAAGTCTTGGTCCTCTTTGCCTTGGTAAGGATGGGAAAGGAAAGTGTGGAGAATGAGTTGTCCCTACCTTAAGGTGTAACTGGAGGAACTGAGCCAAGGGGGGGGGGGTTCCTATCCATTAGGAGAGTTCAGTTCCTCTCTGTCAGGCTATCCACTATCCACCTATTGGAGGGGAGATCTCAGAGGGTTCAGTGTCTTCTGGTTGGCCATTTTCTCTGATCATCTCCTCCTTGCTATGCACACCACCTTTGTCTTTGTATATTTCCCATACCCATTGTGTAACCTTCCCCTTAATTTGTTCTTTCTTTACAGGATCACTTCCAAAAGTTCCTTCCCACAGTTGGGGGACAGCTGGGCACAGCTGGTCAGGGATTCTCCTACAGCAAAGGCAGCAGTGGAGGCCAGGCAGGGGGAAGTGGCTCTGCCAGACAGTATGGCTCTGACCAGCAGCACCATCAGGGCTCTGGGTCTGGATCTGGGGGTACAAGTGGTCCTGGGGGCCAGAATGGCAAAGCAAGAACTGCTGGAACAGCAGGGGTTGGCGAGACAGGAACAGGCAAGTATCCTTATGCAAGAGTAATGTTATCTGGTTCTTAGAGCAGAGTTATCCCCAGGAATGAGGCCTAGACTGGGTTTAGGGAGCAAGGGAGGCCTGCTGAGGTACCTAGATGGACTCTCTTACCCCAGGAGAATGCCAAAATGTGTCTATTTCACCCAGGAGCTTGATCTTTCTGTCACCTTTCTGGCTTTTCAGTTTCAGTCACAGATCTGCCCTTGGGCTGTCAGGATTCCACAAAACTAGCACAATTACCAAGATTGGCCTCAGCAACTTCCCTAGTACAGAGGTGTAAGACTAACTTCCACTGGCTGCTAACTGCTATTATTGACTCAATTTTCTCTCCCATGGCTGCCAGGAGACCAGACAGGTGGAGAAGGAAAACATATCACTGTGTTCAAGACCTATATTTCCCCATGGGAGCGAGCTATGGGGGTTGACCCTCAGCAAAAAGTGGAACTTGGCATCGACCTGCTGGCCTATGGGGCCAAAGCTGAGCTTCCCAAATATAAGTCCTTCAACAGGTAGGGGGTATGAGGAAGCAACCAGATGCATTCCAGTGTGTGGCACAATGTGCTTAGTTGGAATGGAGACTTTGGTTCAAATGTTTCAGAAGGAGGCTGAGGAGGGAAGGAAGGAATATGGGGACCCAAATTGAAAGCCTTTGCTTTTTTCACTCTAACTCAGAGAAGTAGTGCAGTATGATGGAGGAAACATTTGCTGTGAGGCAAGATTTGAATTTTAGTTCACTTCACTTATTAGCAGAGTGGGCATGGGACAGTCACCCTACTTCTGAGCCTTGGTTGCCTTGCTCTAAAATGGGAATAATATATTACATGTTTAAAGGACTCTTGAAGTTCCCTTCATTCAAGGTTAGGATTTCATTACTGTCCCTGTAGGAGGATTCTATTTCCTTATTCTCTAGTAAGGCTTAAGTATCTATTCTTTTGGAATTGGGCTTCTCTAGACTGTGAACAGGAGATCTGTGTGAAAGCAGAATGGGGAAGCACCATTCTTTTGCATTTGGTCCTAAGAAGCCTGAATTCTCCAGGCAATGTTAATTCCTCTCACCAAGCCATGTGCTATCCACTGGAGGTGGGGTAGGAGTTGTGTGTGTGTGTGGGTGGGGGGGGGTCTACATTGTATTTTAAGGTAGTCTCAGACCCTTGGGTCTATAGTGTCTAAGTCACAACTATCCATGAACCTCTTTATCTAGTACCCCACTAGACTCCTTTTCTCATCATTAGCTCTGGAGAAAAAAGCAAACCAGGAATGGGGAATGGAGCACTAAGGGAGAAAAAGGAGTGCAGAAGCAACCTAAATTAAAATTCACAGACTTCCCCATCCTCAAAAAAGGGTAACACCTCACTGATAAAGCTGTTCCTTTTATTCTGGTTTTTAATTAAATAATGTATTCTCTTTTCAGGACGGCAATGCCTTATGGTGGATATGAGAAGGCCTCCAAACGCATGACCTTCCAGATGCCCAAGTTTGACCTGGGGCCCCTACTGAGTGAACCCCTGGTCCTTTACAACCAGAATCTCTCCAACAGGCCTTCTTTTAATCGAACCCCTATTCCCTGGCTGAGCTCTGGGGAGCCAGTAGACTACAATGTGGATATTGGCATCCCCTTGGATGGAGAAACAGAGGAGCTGTGAGGTGTTTCCTCCTCTACTTTGAATTAAATTTCTCTTCTCAGGTTCTAATTTGGAGAGAGAATGTTAAGCAGGATGCCCTCACTGTAAATCCAGTATCCTTGTGGGAATGGAGGGGGAAAAGGAGGGAGAGATCTGCCTTTCTAGTCTTCAAGTCCCCACTCCAAGCATCCTTTCTCACCAACTTGCTCTGTATGGAACCTGCTCTTTTATGGAATTTGCTCTGCCACTGGTAACAGTCAATAAACTTTGAAGAAATGAACTCATTCTTCCTCTGATATTTGAGGGCAGATAAAAACTAAGGCTAACAATGCACAGAGACTAATTAAAGTCAAGTACTAAACGTTCATTATTCAGACTTCAAGACCAGACCTGAGCTCTGGTTGCTTACATACCACACCCATGTCCACACCCACAAGACCATATTCATAGGTGTATACAAAGACATACTTATTCAATGGTACATAAGACAATCATGCACAAACACATGTGTTGGTCCATATGTGGGCAAAACTAAGAAGCTATTGTGTGCAGTGGTTAGGAAATAGGTGTTGGTGACCTTAGTGTTAGTTCTCTTTGTGTAGCTGATTAGAGATTGGGATGATCAGGATTATCCAATTATCACAAAAGTAGAACATGCTATAAAGTTTCCAGATGACACCAGAATGGGCTGAGGAATATATAAATCAAAGGTTACAGATTCCTGAAAGGATGGCATACCAAGTTAGAATCCAGAAGAAAGTGGGAGAAACAAGGTGCAGTTATAGTATGGCTGGTTCTGTGTGAGCATAGTCAGAAAAGATCTAAGGTTCATGAGGGCACTTCAGTGGTATTCAGAAAGCACTGTAATTAGGGGAAAAAACTGTGACAGCCCAATAGGAATGAGCAACAATATTTTATTTAAAACATTTTTTTTAATTTTCATTTTTTATGAATATAATTTATTGTCAAATTGCCTTACATAGAACACCCAGTGTTCATCCCAACAAGTGCCCTCCTCAGTGCCCATCACCCATTTTCCCTTTCCCCCACCCCCCTAAATTTTTTAAATGTTTATTTTTGAGAGACTCTCTTAAGACAGAGCGTGAGTGGGGGAGGTGCAGAGAGGAAGAGGGAGACACAGAATCCAAAGCAGGCTCTAGGCTCTCAGCTGGGAGAGCCCAATGCGGGGCTTGAACTCATGAGCTGTGAGATCATGACCTGAGCTGAAGTCGGTGCTTAACCGACTGAGCCACCCAGGTGCCCCTATTTTTAAAAATTTTTAATTTTTATTTCAAACATGTGGTTTCTTTAGATTCCCAGACTTAGTTACCTCTGTGTTCCACAAAATAAGAGATGAGGACCAGGAAGAATAAGAAGATGGCTTAATAGGATCTGGGAAAATAACTTCTGAGGAGAGCTGGCTGAATTCAGCCAACTCCATGAGCCATTAATGCTTTTATCAGGTTGCTAAACTTTGCATAGACTGATCTAATTTTCATGGACCTTGGGTCACATAACATTTACCTTGATCATTTTCCTTTACAACCTAAACAAATTTCAGAGGACTCATACTTCCTTTAAACTCGTACACAAAACTCTATTTCTGTATTCTACTTTTTCTTTTTTTAAAGATTTTATTTTTAAGTCATATTTACACCCAATGTGGGGCTCGAACTTGCAACCCTGAGGTCAAGAGTCGTATGCTCCACCAACTGAGCCTGCCAGGTACCCCCTTTTATTTTCCAAAGATTTTTCTGTTTGTATTTTTTTTCAGATACTTATTATTATTATTATTATTATTATTATCATTATTATTAATATTTTTATTTATTTTTGAGAGAGAGAGAGAGAAAGTGAGCAGGGGAGGGGCAGAGAGAGAGAGGGAGAGAATCCCAAGTAGGCTCCATGCTGTCAGTGTGCAGCCTGATGCGGGGCTCGATTTCACAAATCGTGAGACCACGACCTGAGCCAAGATTAAGAGTCAGACGCTTAACCGACTGAGCCACTAAGGCATCCCCTGTGTGTATTCTTCTAAGGACAGTGTTGCCATAAGTTGGATTTCCCCCCCAAATAGATCCTGAGACAAAGATGTGGATGCAGGTAGATCCTGAGACAAAGATGTGGACCCAGAAGGTTGGAAGGTGATTCCAGAAATCCAAACAGTGTAAGGGAGTGAGAAGAAAGCCAATAAAGGTGCTTTGGGCAACTGGAAGTTGAGTCCCATTTGTTACTGAGAAAAATGCTTTTCAAAGTGTGGTCCTTGGACTGGCAGCATCACTGTTTCCTGGGAGATTGGTTAAAAATGCAAACTCAAGAATCTGTGTCTTACTCATCTCTTCAGGTGATTTGTATGTTAGTAAGTTTTGGGAAACACTACAGTGAACTCAGAATTGCCCCACCGAGGGGATGAGGAACTGTAGTATTTAGCCACCAAATGCCATCTTTCTTTGGTTGCAGATTGCTACTGGGAATTTTAACTCTGCTGGCACTTCCAGGCAAAGAAATACACAGGTGTTTGAGGTAGGAAGGTATGGACCTGCAGTATCTATCAAGGCTGTAGTAAGCTCTGGGGTGGGCTGAGGGAATATGGGTAGAGCACAGACAGGATCTGGATATGGGTTCACAATTTCCATCAGATTTTCATGCTTAAAACTCTGTGAGTCCTTCACCAAAGTTAAGGACTATATTCCTTTAACAAATGTTTATTGAGTGCCTACTGTATACCAGGTATTGTGTGAGACATCAGCTGTACAAAGACACATAACCTTCATGAGACATAGAGATTTCAGTTAACCATAAAATAATTAAGCGCCTACCCTTAAAGTTGGGGGGAAAATTCCAAAACATTACTTCCTGTTTTACTCTTCCTTGTTCACCAACTTTTGTTGCTGTTGTTGTTGTTGTTCTGTTTTTAAGTCCAGTGCAGTAGTGAGAAGGAGGAAAAGAGAGTAAGTTCGATCTGTAACTGACTGTGAACAACCAATTAAAATAACTCACTACTTTCCAACCAACCTCCACTACGTTCTTTAAATCCATCTTCTGTTCCAGATGCTTCTCAGTCTGCATTTACAGTTGTCTGAGAGCATAGAGAAAGCCCTACAACTAAGTTTTGTGAGTCAGGAATTAAGGATGTGTCCACAGAGCTGCAAGCAACAAGCGCAAAGTTCAAGTCATACACCAATGCGGTCCCCTTCCGCATCCAAGGCCAAACACCTGTGCTTATGTTCAATTAAAAATACAAAACAAAACACACAAAAAAACCTTTCATTTCCTATTTTGGTCTGGCGAACTGATAGGGGTGGGGAACTCGTGAATAAACAAATTGTTTCTGTGAAACCAAATACCGTGTGCAAACTAGTGTGAGAAGAACGGATGAAAATTTCCTGAAGGAAGGTTACGAGGAGACGGTAAGATCAACATCTGGCTTGCTCGCTCCATCTCTAACTCCTCATGCGTAAGGAAAATGCCAGGAAAACGGAACTAAAGGCGTCACTGCTCTAACTTTGAGGCACTTGGAGCAAACAAGGCCACATCCCTAAAGCTATTCCAGTGTAGGGTTCGCCATACTAACTTCCCCCAGGTCAACCCGTTCCCCCCTGCAATAGTTTTCCGACTCCCTCGATACACATTCTTCTTTGCCCTCACCCACTACCAGACTTTTCCAGGCCGCCCCTAACGCCTGGCGGCCGCCATTTTACACACTACTATCGCGAGATATACTTAGCCTTGTCAAGCCCGACTCGTTTACTTTCTTGCTAGATGTTCTTCTCGGCTGTTCTCGCCGTTAGCTGAGGAAAGTGTCGCGAGAGCTGGTTGCCTTGGCTCCCCGTAGCTATAGCAGCCGCGGCGGTTAAGGATGCGGCGGCAGGAACTGTGAGTGCGACACCCTCAGGGGGGCGGGGTCGGAGGTAACGGGGGTGCAGGGGGTAGCCCTGGTGGTGGGGGTAGGTCGGGAATAACGGGCCCAAGTGTGACGTGTTGGAGAGGACCCAGGTCCAGTGGGTAAAGGGACCTGGCGCAGGTCTGCACTAGGGCACTCGGAGGGCTAGAGCTGCCGTGAGGTCCAGTGGGAGGGACGGCGGTGTAGTAGGGTTCAAGGGGCAGGGGCCGGAGTGTGGAAGGGTGTGCGTTGGAAGGAAGAGGGTTACGCGGACTCAGAACTGGATAAAGGGACCGGACTACATCGAGGAGTAAGTGGGAAGAAATGGGGTACCGCGAGGTGGAGGGTATATTGAATGGGAGCACAGAGGTTGGGCCCGGTTTGCTTTGCACTGGTGAGGACGGGGGGACTGTGTCGGACCCTTCGCGGCTCACGGGGTCCGCCGAAAGCTGGTCTAAGACTGCGCGCCAGGACCTGGGTCCTAAATGGCGTGGCGGGAATGGTGGCGTCCCGGACCTCCACCAACACTTGTCCCTTCCAAAGAAATCCCCCACGGACTGTAAGATGTAGAAGTAGGGTCCTGGTGAACTAGGATTAGTTGGAAAGGTTCTTTCTGCGGAGAGACTGTTGAGTGGGATAATGAATGATTGCTGCTGTAAAATAAAGTGTGGGGTGGGGACGGGAGAGAAATTCTTTAGGAAAAAAAAAAAACCCTAAGATGTGCTTCCTCTGGAGCGTATTGAGTTGAAAGAAGGGGTGTGTGTGCTGAGATCACGTTTCTTCCCAGATTCATTCAAGTATAGAATTCCTTTACGGTGTACTTTTGAAATTATATATGCAGTGTAAAACCAGTTTAGCTGATACAGTGAAAGAATGTGCAGCACGACACTTAAGCCTTCCACGAATGTAATTTAAAAAGTAAGGAAAGTGTTTCTATTGCTGCAGCAGAAGGCTGAACACTAGGGATAGTTTTAGTTAACTTGAATATAAAACCTAGTGTTCCCAAAGTGCGCATATTCAGGTTATTTGCCTTTTAAGAAATGGATGAAGTTTTATTTTAGGAGATAGGACAAGTTTTGAATATCTGCTAATCTGGGAATAAAGTGAGTCTCCCAGGAGTTAAAATCAAGGAGAGGGCAAAATATTTAGTTTCTCGGTTTCAGAACTATTTTGTGGAGATGAGGTTGGACCACTTTGCTCCTGAACTCTTATTTCTACTGAAAACAATGGCTTCAATTCAGGCATAAAAACAATTACAAACTATCTGATAATTTTTCTTACTGTCTTTTGTAGGTATAAATTTGTAGGGGATAACCTCTTTTGATTATGTAACTGGATTTTTCCATTTGAGGTTCACAAATTCATTAATTAGAATAATGGCTTTTAAATCCTTCTGGCACTACCCTTGATGTGGTTAGTCATTGAACCTATTTATTTGATATGTGTTAGACTAAAAGTTTTAATTTGTAATATTAGTAGCTACACTTTAAAGCCTTTCTGAGGCAAGATACAGCTTTATGTGGTTGGGTCCAAATGATTTCTGCATGGATCCATTAAAGAGCTTTACTGAGTTCCTATTATGTGTGGAGTACTGTGTAAGGCATTGAGGGGAGGGGTGAGAGTAATTCATTCATTTATCCATTCAACAAACATTTACTGAGACCTATTTTGTATCATTACTAAGCTTTTAGGATACAAATAGGGGTAAGCTTTGCTCTCTGCCTTGCAATGCTCAGAACCCAGGTAGAGTGACAGAGAAACAAATAATTACAATGTAATAACAATATAGGGGCAGGTGGGTGGTTCAGTCCGTTGAGTGTCTGACTCTTGATTTGGCTCAAGTCATGATCCCAGGATCATGGGATGGACCCCATGGCAGGCTCTGAGCTTGGAGCCTGCTTGAGATTCATTCTCCTTCTCTGCCCTGCACGCCCCCCTCCCCCCCCCCCCCATTATATGTGCTCTCTCTCTCTCAAAAAAAAAGAAAAAAAAAGCACAGTATGTGCACACAAGCTCATGAAACAAGATTCTGGCCCTCAGGAGTTTTCCTAGTTGACAAGATTATAAAGGAAGAAATAATTTAAAAAATTACAAAATACTAAACAAATTCTAAACTATGCTGCATTAATAGAATACATATTATGTTTCTCAGAAGAGATAAAAGTTACAATGACAAAATTCACAAGTCAGCTTGTGATTTAAGTCTTTTTTTGGTACTCTTAAATATCACTGTATGTTCTTAAGTCAATAATAAGCATAATAACTAAAATTTTTGACTGATTATTAATGTGCCAGATACATTATCTCATTTTATCTTCATAACATTCTGCTCTTCAGCTGGTCCTTAGTGCTTCAATTTTAAACAAAAAATTAAGTTGCTAAAGATCATAGAGCTAGTAAATGTCAGATTAGGGATTGGAGTTGGAAATATATGTGATTGGAAAAACCTAAGCAAGATTCCTTTCTTTTGCAGGGAGAGTACCTCGAGATTGGGGTGGGGCAGAGATTGAAGGTAGAATTGGCCAGAAGATCAGAATTCAGCCTCTTGGTCTTTGTTCATATATTTTTTCTCCCTCAAATGTTTACACTACATATGGGAACTAATTTGAATATTAACATGATGCTAAGTATGAGTTTATGTTGTTGAACAGAGAATTGAGTAAATTGCCGTATTCATGTTGTATATAATTGTATAGGGAGCTATGCTTGGGAAAATAGTCATAACAAGCAATTGTTAACATTTGCAATATTCTAGAAAGTGATCATTTTAATAATGGAAATGATTATATTCATATGCAGTATAGAGCAAATGTTATTACAACAGACTTTAAGAGATTTAAACATTTTATACTGCTTTTTTTGTATTAAGAAAAATATATACATGTCACATGTATTTATATATTTGCATTCAGACTTTTTTTAAAGTATATTTATTTTGAGAGAGTGCATGCATGCACACACAACAGAGTGGGGAAGGGGCAGAGAGAGAGGGGGAGAGAGAGAGATTTCCAAGCAGGATCCACACTGTCAGTGCAAAGCCTGACAGGGCTCGATCTCACAAATTGCGATATTATGACCTGAGCTGAAATCTGAAATCAAGAGTCAAATGCTCAACCCATGGAGCCACCCAGATGCCCCAAGGCAACAGGAACTTTAAGTGACTTGCAAAGTCACACTCCTGCAATGTCCCAGGTGTCCTGATTTCTAATTAAGTGTTTCTTCTACTGTACCACATTGCCAAATTATATTTAATAATCACTATGCATTGAGTTATAGATGCTCTCAGCTAATTTCAGGAAACCAGAGTTGTCAGGAGGCTATTGATAGATGATAGTACAAACTGATGACTTGTTTCCCTTCTACTGTACTTATACTTCCTACTGATACTTAGGATAAATGCATAGTTCATTCAGAGGCTTCTTACATTTGGTTTATTATATTACTGTTTCATTTTTCTGTGTCTAGCTGCATTATTGACCCATTTTAATAAATGTTTATATGCCTTAAAAAAAGTGGAGGGGGGAGCCTCGGTGGCTCAGCTGGTTAAGCATCTGAGTTTGGCTCACATCATGATCTCAGGGCTCGTGAGGTTGAGCACCACATTGGGCTCTCTGTCAGTGAGCCTGCTTTGGATCCTCTGGCTCCCTCTCTCTGCCCCTCCCCAACTAGTGCTTGCATGTTCCCTCTCTCTCAAAAATAAATAAACATTAAGAAAAAAGTGGAGGGTTACAACTATGTTGTAATACCTAATATTATTAAGAAACACATACACATTTGAAGGTGAGTCAGGTCAGGTTTTTCATTCAGTTGACTTTCTGCAGCAGTCCCTCATCTATAGGCTCCACAAACATGTGGGTGTGAATAAGATTCTGTTTTCTAACACCTTTTAACTAAGTGGGCTGGGTGCCCATGTTTTTTATGTGAATTATTTTTAGGCATTGAGACATTTTTCTAAGAAAGGTTTAGAGTAAGAGTGTAATGAGAGGAAGAGCCTTGAGGGCAGAGCATGGAACTTCTGCCCCAGAGGGTTGAAAACTGAAAGAGTAACCGCCGATGTGTAAAGAGGATAATGGCCGAAAAGTGTTCTTTAACTCTGAATCTCCACAGGAGAGCCTGAAGATCTTTTCTTCTACTTTTATACACATACCTCTTGGAAAGGTTCTATCCATTTACACTCCTCCAGGGATGTGTGGGAAAAAGTATTAATTTCCCAGCACTTATATCAGCAATAGTAAATAGACATTGAATAAATTAAAAACAGTTTACATGATAGGTGAAAAGTGCTATCTCACTTTAAATTTCCATTTCTTTGCCTGTGAAATTGAACATTTTTCCATATTTATTTTTCTTTCTTGTCTTCAGTGTTTATGTCTTCTTCAAAAGACTTGAAAAAAAATTTTTAAAGATTTTATTTTTTAAGTAATCACTACACCCAGCGTGGGGCTCAAACTCACAACCCCAAGATCAAGAATAGCATGCTCTTATGACTGAGCTAGCCAGATGCTCCAAGATTTTATTTATTTGTTTATTAAAATTTTTTTAATTTTAATTTTATTTATTTATTTTATTTTTTAAATTTACATCCAAATTAGCATCTAGTGCAACAATGATTTCAGGAATAGATTCCTTAATGCCCTTTACCCATTTAGCCCATCTCCCCTCCCACAATCCCTCCAGTAACCCTCTGTTTGTTTTCCATATTTAAGAGTCTCTTATGTTTTGTCCCTCTCCCTGTTTTTATATGATTTTTGTTTCCCTTCCCTTATGTTCATCTTTTTTGTCTCTTAAAGTTCTCATATGAGTGAAGTCATATGATATTCATCTTTCTTTGACTAATTTCACTTACCATAATAGCCTCCAGTTCCATCCACATAGTTGCAAATGGCAAGATTTCATTCTTTTTGATTGCCAAGTAATACTCCATTGTGTGTGTGTGTGTATATATATATATATATATATATATATATATATATATACACCACATCTTCTTTATCCATTCATCCATCGATGGACATTTGGGTTCTTTCCATACTTTGGCTATTGTTGATAGTGCTGCTATAAACATTGGGATGCAAATGTTCCTTCGAAACAGCACACCTGTATCCCTTGGATAAATACCTAGTAGTGTAATTGCTGGGTCATAGGGTAGTTCTATTTTTAGTTTTTTGAGGAACCTCCATACTGTTTTCTAGAGTGGCTGCACCAGCTTGCATTCCCCCCCCCCAATTTTTTTTAAATGTTTATTTTTGAGAGAGAAAGACAGAGTGGGGGGGGGGGGCAGAAAGAGACAGAGACACAGAATCTGAAGCAGGCTTCAGACTGTGAGCTATCAGCACAGAGCTGACTTTGTCCAACTCACAAACTATGAGATCATGACCTGAGCCGAAGTTGGACGCTTAAGCGATTGAAACACCCAGGTGCCCCTGTTTATTTTTAAATTAAAAACACTTTTTTAAAAGTTTATTTATTATGAGAGAGAGTGAGTGGGAGTAAGGGAGGGGCAGAGAGAGAGGGTGAGGAGAATCCCAAGCAGGATCCTTGCTGTCAGTACAGAGCCTGACACAAGGCTCACTTTCCTGAACTCTGAGATTATGACTTGAGCTGAAACCAAAAGTCAGATGGTTAACTGAGTGAGCCACCCAGGTACCCTTGCAGCTCTTTCTCTTTTTTAAAACTTAGCTATGTGCCTATAACATTTCTGTTAATATACACTTTTTAACAGCTGATTGTATTTCCTTTTGATTTTTTGTAATTTACTTAACCTTTTTTTTTTTTTTATTGATGGACATTTAAGTTGTCCAAGAGTTTTGCATTTACCAACCAAAATGAACATCCCTTATTCTTTCTCTTGGATTGATGTTCTAGAATACCTGTAGAGTAGTGGCTGTAATTATTGCTTGAAAGGTATGTATATTTTCAAAGATACTGCCAATCTGCCTTTCATAGAGTCTGTGTACTATTATGCATTCCACTAGCAGATTATGAAAGTGCCTATATCCTTACATACTTGCCAACACTTGGTATTATCAATCTTGTACATTTTTACTAATATGATGGGTAGAAAATTTGCAGTTTTCAGGTTACTTGTGAGTTTGAGCATATTTTAATTTCTTTATTGACTATATTTCTTTCTGTGAAACTGTTTATTCTATCCTTTGACTTTTTAAATTTTGTTATTTTTTTAAGTTTATTTATTTATTTTGAGAGACAGAGTGTGAGTGGGGTGGGGGCATAGAGAGAGGGAGAGAGAGAATCCTAAGCAGGCGCCATGCTGTCCGTGCAGAGCCTGATGCAGGCCATGATCCCATGAGCTGTGAGATCATGAACAGAGCCAAAATTGACTGAGGCTTAACCCACTGGAACCACCCAGGCGCCCCTGACTTTTTTTTAAAACTTTTTCTTTTACCTTTTGATTAACAAGAACTCTTTATATGTATGTGGAAGCATACACTTTTTTAAAAAAGTCATTTATATTTACATTTATATATAGAGAGGGCACATAGTTTCTCTAATGTGTTGTGTTATCTGTGGTATCTATTGATATAATAAAATGTTTTTTAATGTTTGTTTATTTATTTACCATTTATTTATTTTTGAGAGAGAGACACACACACACACAGATTGTGAGCAGGAGAGGGGCAGAGAGAGAGGGAGACACAGAATCTGAAGCAGGCTCCAGGCTCTGAGCTGTCAGCACAGAACCCAGTGCAGGGCTCGAACTCACAAACTGCAAGATCACAACCTGAGCTAAAGTTGGAGGCTTAACTGACTGAGCCACCCAGGTGCCCCTATTTATTTATTTTTGAGAGGGAGACAGCATGCATGTGTGCAAAGGCGGGTAAGGGTAGAGATAGAAAATCCCAAGCAGGCTTCATGCTGTCAGCGCAGAGCCTGACACAGGACTTGATCTCATGAACTGTGAGATCATGACCCCAACAGAGATCAAGAGTTGGATACTTAACTGACTGAGCCACCCAGGCTCCCTGATATACTAAAATTTTTATGCTCACAGGGTGTTTGGGTGGCTATCTATCTTTTTCTTTTTTAAAAAAGATTTTTTTTTAATTTTAAAAATATTTCTTTATTTAAATTAAAGTTAGTTAACATACTGTGTACTATTGGTTTCAGGAGTAAAACCCAATGATTCATCACTTACCCAGTGCTCATCCCAACAAGTGCCCTCCTTAATGCCCATCAGTCATTAGCTCATCCTCTCACTCACCTCCCTTCCAGCAATCCTCAGTTCTGTCTTTAAAAGTCTCTTATGGTTTGCCCCCCTCCCTCTTTTTATCTTATTTTTCCTTCTCTTCCCCTATGTTCATCTTTTGTGTTTTCTTAAATTCTACATATGAATGAAATCATACGATATTTGTCTTTCTTTGACTGACTTATTTCTCTTAGCATAATATACTCTGGTTCCATCCACATTGTTGCAAATGGCAAGATTTCATTCTTTTTTTTTTTTTTTTTTTTTTTTTTAAATTTTTTTTTCAACGTTTTTATTTATTTTTGGGACAGAGAGAGACAGAGCATGAACGGGGGAGGGGCAGAGAGAGAGGGAGACACAGAATCGGAAACAGGCTCCAGGCTCGGAGCCATCAGCCCAGAGCCTGACGCGGGGCTGGAACTCACGGACCGCGAGATCGTGACCTGGCTGAAGTCAGACGCTTAACCGACTGCGCCACCCAGGCGCCCCAAGATTTCATTCTTTTTGATTGCTAAGTCAAGTAGTATTCCGTTGTTTGTGTGTGTGTGTGTGTGTGTGTGTGTGTGTGTATCTCACATCTTTTTTTTAATGTGTGTGTGTTTGTTTGTTTATAGAGAGTGCAAGCAGGAGAGAGGCAGACAGAGAGAGAGAGAGAGACAGAGAGAGAGAAGGAGAGAGAGAAAGAATTCCAAGCAGGCTCTGTGCTGCCAGTGTAGAGGCTGACGCGGGACTTGAATTGTGAGATCGTGATCTGAGCCGAAATCGAGAATCAGGTGCTCAGATGACCGAGCCACCCAGGCGCCCCTGACTGAGCCACTCAGGCGCCCCATACTACATATCTTCTGTATCCACTTATTAGTCAATGGACCTTCGTGCTATTTCCATAATTTGGCTATTGTTGATAGTGCTGCTGTAAACATTGGGGTACATGTGCCCCTTTGAATCAGCATTTTTGTATTCTTTGGGTAAATACCTAGTAGTGCTATTGGTGGGTTGTAGGGTAATTCTATTTTTCATTTTTTGAGCAACCTCCATACTATTTTCCAGAGTGGCTGCACCAGTTTGCATTCCCACCAACAGTGCAAAAGGGTTCCTGTTTCTCCACATCCTCACCAACATCTGTTGTTCGCTGAGTTGTTAATTTTAGCCATTCTGACAGTGTGCGGTGGTATTTCATCATAGTTTTGATTTGTGTTTTTCTGATGATGAGTGATAGAGAGCATCTTTTCATGTGTCTGTCAGCCATGTGGATGTCTTCTTTGGAAAAGTGTCTATGTCTTCTGCCCATTTCTTCACTGGATTATTTGTTTTTTGTATGTTGAATTTGAGAAGTTCTTTATAGATTTTGGATACTAACCTTTATCCAATATGTCATTTGCAAATATCTTCTCCTACTCCATTGGTTGCCTTTAGTTTTGTTGATTATTTCCTTTTTGTGCAGAAGCTTTTTATCTTCATGAGGTCCCAATTGTTCATTTTTGTTTTTATTTCCCTTGCCTCTGGAGACATAACTAGGAAGAAGTTGCTGTAGCCAAGGTCAAAAGGTTGCTGCCTGTTTTCTCCTGTAGGATTTTGATGGTTCCTGTCTTACATTTAGGTCTTTCATCCATTTTGAATTTATTTTTGTGTATGGTATAAGAAAGTGGTCTAGAGTCATTCTTCTGCATGTTGTGGTCCAGTTTTCCCAGCACCATTTGCTGAAGAGATTGTCTTTTTTCCCTTAGATACTCTTTCTTGCTTTTTCAAAGATTAGTTGGCCATACATTTGTGGATCCGTTTCTGGCTTCTCTATTCTGTTCCATTGATCTATGTTTCTGTTTTAGTGCCTAGTGCCATACTGTCTTGGTGATTACAGCTTTGTAATACATCTTGAAGTCCTGAATTGTGATGCCTCCAGCTTTGATTTTCTTTTTGAACATGACTTTGGCTATCTGGGGTCTTTTTCTGGTTCCATACAAATTTTAGGATTGTTTGTTCTAGCTCTGTGAAGGATGCTGGTATTTTGATAGGGATTGCATTGAATGTAGAGATTGCTTTTGGGTAGTATCAAAATTTTAACAGTATTTCTTCTTCCAATCCAAGAGCATGGAATGTTTTTCCATATCTTTGTGTCTTCTTCAATTTCTTTCATAAGCTTTCTATAGTTTTCAGTGTACAGATCTTTTGCCTCTTTAGTTAGGTTTATTCCTAGGTATCTTATGGTTTTTGGTGCAGTTGTAAATGGGATAAATTCCTTGATTTCTCTTTCTGCTGCTTCAATATTGGTGTTTAAAAATGCAACTGATTTCTGTACATTGATTTTATATTTTGCGACTGCTGAATTCTCGTATCAGTTCTAGCTGATAGTTCAGTTTTTTGGTGGAGTCTTTCAGGTTATTGACGTAGAGTATTATGTCATCTGCGAAGAGTTTAAGTTTGTCTTCTCCTTTGGCAATTTGGATGCCTTTTATTTTGTTTTGTTGTCTGATTGCTGAGGCTGGGACTTCCAGTACTATGTTGAACAACAATGGTGAGAGTGGACATCCCTGTCATGTTCCTGACCTTAGAGGGAAAGCTCTCAATTTTTCCCCATTGAGGATGAGTCTTTCACTAACTGTGAGATCATGACCTGAGGTGAAGTTGGATGCTTAGCCAACTGAGTCACCCAGGCACCCCTATAATTGTTAGATCTTTTTGATGGGTAGATCCCTTAATTATGATATAATGCCCTTCTTCATCTCGTTTACAGTCTTTGTTTTAAAATCTAGTTTGTCTGATACAAGTATAGCTACTTTGGCTTTCTTTTGACCTCTGTTAGCATAGTGTGATAGATGGTTCTCCATCCTTTCACTTTTAATCTGTAGGTGTCTTTAGGTCTAAAATTAGTCTCTGGTAGGCAGCGTATAGATGGATCTTGTTTTTCCATCCATTCTGACATACCCTATGTGTGTTTTTTGTTTTGTTTTGTTTTGTTTTGTTTTGAGAGAGAAAGGGCACAAGTGAGCAAGGGGCAGAGAGAGAAAGGAGAATCCCAGGAGGGTAGAGAGAGAGAAAGAGAAAGGGGGACTCACCCAAAGTGGGGCTCCTGTTCACCTGAAACAGGGCTTTTGTTCACCTGAAGCAGGGCTTCAGCTCATCAGAAGCAAGGCTCGAGCTCAGCCAAAGTGGGGCTTGTGCTCACCCGAAGTGGAGCTCGAGCTCACCTGATGTGGGACTTGAACTCATGAACTGTGAGATCATGACCTGAGCCATAGTCAGATGCTTAATGACTGAGCCACCCGGGTGCCTTACCCTATGTCTTTTGTTTGGAGCATTTTGTCCGTTTACTTTCAGAGTGATTATTGAGTGTTTTTAAATAAACATTTAAAAAATATTAAAAAAAATTTTTTGTAATGTTTATTTTTGAGAGAGAGAGAGAGAGAGAGAGAGAGAGAGAGAGAGAGAGACAGAGCATGAGTGGGGGAGGGGTAGAGAGAGAGAGGGAGACACAGAATCTGAAGCAGGCTCCAGGCTCTGAGCTGTCAGCACAGAGCCCGATGCAGGGCTCCAACTCATGAGCTGTGAGATCATGACCTGAGCTGAAGTCAGATGTTCAACCGACTGAGCCACCCAGGTGCCACTAAAAAATATTTAAAAAATTAAATAAGTGTAAAAATTCGTCTCTTCAGTTGTACTAGCCATATAGTCACATGTGGCTATTGTATTGGACAGTGCAGATATGGAACATTTCCATCGGTGTATAAAATGCCAATGGATAGCACTAAAAAGAATACCAAGATAGGGTGTCTGCCTTAAAGGTTATGTCAAAATGGCTAAGTATAGCAGGTAGGGAATCCATGAACTGCTGGTCACACATGAAACTCCCCACCCCATTCCAGACCCTTTCCATTGTTGATAGTTGCTGATAAATTCACTGTCCTATTGAGGTTTGGATGTGCCTATAAGTGAAAGGCATCATTGAAAAGGCAAGGGAAGGCAGAGGCTGACAAGGATAACATTCTGGGAGCTGTGAGTGTTAAGGGATTTTCCAGACATAGAAGAGATTGCTGAGCATTGGGATGAGTAGGAATGGTATGGGTATGGAGCTGGGAAAATAACATGAAGTGCTAAAAGGAACATTTAGCTTGTAGAAAAACAATATTGTTCCCAGAAGAAATAATATTGAAGATAAATTCTAATGTTCAGATTAATGTTGAGCCAATCACCAGCTTGATCACATCTTCAATAAAATTATAGGTTTGTCTATTGATATTAAAAATATGGACACATTTTTTATGTTTAATGAGAATTAGTGGGAAAGTAGAATTCACCTTGAGGTTTACTTTTTTTAAAATGTTTTTTTTTGAGAGAGACAGAGTGAGCAGGGGAGGGGCGGGGCGGGGGGAGAGAATCCGAAGCAAGCCCCACACTGTCCTCACAGAGCACCATGTAGAGCTCAATCTCACGAACTGTGAGATCGTGACCTGAGTGGAAATCAAGAGTCAGATGTTTAACTGACTGAGGCACCTAGCACCTCTGAGGTTCACTTTTTAGTCCTTTTTCTTCTAGGGAGTACATCTGTAGAAAAGGCTATCCAAATTCTTTATTTTTGTTTAAAAAAATTTTTTTTTCAATGTTTATTTATTTTTGGGACAGAGAGAGACAGAGCATGAACGGGGGAGGGGCAGAGAGAAAGGGAGACACAGAATCGGAAACAGGCTCCAGGCTCTGAGCCATCAGCCCAGAGCCCGACGCGGGGCTCGAACTCACGGACCGCGAGATCGTGACCTGGCTGAAGTCGGACGCTTAACCAACTGCGCCACCCAGGCGCCCCCTTTCTTTTTGTTTTGGGGACAGTGCCATATACTAAATTTGTGAATTTTTTTTCTCTCTCTCTCTCATTTACATCAGACACAAACATCAATATTTATATGATTGTAGATATACAACAATGTTTTTAATCTTCTGTTACTGTTTTAGAGTTTTTCTTATTTCTTTCTGTTTGGCTATAAAAATGTGCTCTGTAGGCAAGTGGCTTTTGAGAAAAAAGGTATTATATTCATTACTTAGCTTTTTGCAAATAGGAAATATAACCCTGTTGTTGGTGCGCAATGAATGAACTTTTCTGAAATCTTTATTTCAGTATTTAAGCACTTTCTCTTAGCAAAGTACCTTCCTGTACCATGTTGAAAGCAAGAAGCATTTTCTACAAAGCATATTTTTCAAATAGCATTTGAGTTTTGAAATGAAAACAGAACCTGAGGATAAGACTATATTGGACTCTTGTGGAATATTTTTGTTGGTATTTTGACCTGGTATGTAGGTTCATTTTTTCTTGCGACATGAAAGGTAGGATTTTAATATAAAGCCAGCAGGAATTCAATGACTTATTTGAAATTCCCAGAAGAAAAAGTTTTTTCTCGTGAGAAAAAATTTCTAAATAGATATCTTTTAGACAGTACAGTAGTTTCATAGTCAGGCTTGTAGAAAAATCCATTATCTATAGAAACAGAACTTTCTCTTTGTTTGTGTGCCATTGTCTCATTTCTGACCTGGGCTCAGCTGTTGTTTCTGTGCAGATCCACTTCCTTTGGTGGTGCATCCTGTCCTGAATGTTGACCCCAGTCAAAGTTGTATGGTGCCAGAAGAAAATAAATTTCTTGATCTTTTTTTGCTGTTTCTTTCAGCCTTTATTTATCTTTACTCGTGGTCAGTGAAGACAAGAAAAGAGCTTGTGGACAATTGGAAATTCCCATGTGTTCTTTCAGTGTTGGGAAACCCCAGAGAAAGGCAGAATCTATCTTTCTTTCTTTCTTTCTTTCTTTCTTTCTTTCTTTCTTTCTTTCTTTCTTTCTTTCTTTCTTTCTTTCTTTCTTTCTTCCTTCCTTCCTTCCTTCCTTCCTTCCTTCCTTCCTTCCTTCCTTCCTTCCTTCTTTCATTGAGAGAGAGAGAGAGAGAGAGAGAGAGAGAGAGAGAGAGAGAACAAGCTGAGGAGGGACAGAACAGAGGGAGAGACAGAATTCCAAGCAGGTCCCATGCTCAGTGTGGAACCTACATGGGGTTCGATCTCACTACCATGAGATTGTGACCTGAGCCAAAATTAAGAGTGGGATACTTAACCAACTGAGCCACCCAGGTGCCCCAAAGCAGTGTCTGTCTGTCTGTCTGTCTGTTTATTTATTTATTTATTTAAACATTTTTCAACGTTTATTAATTTTTTGATAGAAACAGAGCATGAGTGGGGGAGGGGCAGAGAGAGAGACACACAGAATTCGAAGCAGGCTCCAGGCTCCTAACTGACAGCACAGAGCCTGACGCGGGGCTTGAACCCACGGACTGAGAGATCGTGACCGGAGCCGAAGTCGGATGCTCAACCGACTAAGCCACTCAGGCACCCCAAAGAAGTGTTATTTTAGTTGGGGCCTACCAGGTCTAAGGAAACCTCTAGTTATTTCACAGAATTGAAATAAGAAACTTTGTAATTACAAAGGTAAGTTCTAGACACCTCTGACTTTTAGAGTATTTACTGATATTGAAAATACACATTTATATTATTCATGTTTTAACCAATGTTTAAACCACAAATTGCCACATCACAAGTTATTTTGAGTAGGAAATCTCAATGAAATTCTGGCCATTATTTTAACTGGGCAATCTATAGAAGTCTGATTTACAGTTGCCTTTCCTATGCCTATTCTACAAATTCATGAAAAGACATAACTTGTTTTTAAAATTCAATTTGAAGTTCTTACTTCATGGTGACTCTCATCTTTTTTATTTCTTCTTTCAATAGCTACCTAAATGCCTGTTTTTAAAATAACGGTTTTAGGGGCACCTGGGTGGCTCAGTTGGTTGTGTCTGACTCTTGATTTTGGCTCAGGTCATGATCTCATCATTTGTGAGTTCGAGCCCCGAATTGAGCTCTGTGCTGACAGTGTAGAGCCTGCTTGGGATTTGCTCTCCCTCCCTCTCTCTTTGCCCCTCCCCTGCTTGCGCTTGCTCTCTCTCTCTCAAAATAAATAAGTAAACTTTAAAAAATAAAATAAAATAACAGTTTTATTGAGATATAATTCACAAAGTATATAACTCACCCATTTAACGTGTAATTTAAAAGTTTTTAGTATATTTATAGTTGTACAACTGTCAGTGTAGTCAGTTTTATTACATTTTTATCATCCCCAAAAGAAACTGTATATCCATTAGCAATCACTCCTCATTTCTACCTACAACCCCAGCCCTTGGCAACTCTTACTAATTTACTTCTGTCCCTATAGATTTACCCATTCTGAACATTACATACAAATGGAATCATAAGTTATCATTATGTGATCTTCTGTGACTAGGTTTTTTCACTCAGCATATTTCCAAGGTTTATCCATGTTGTGGCATGTATCAGTATTTCATTCCTTTTTGTGGCTGAAAAATATTCCTTATTCTACTGTATGAATATAACACATTTTATTTATCTGTTCACCAGCTGATAGACATTTGGGGTTATTTCCACTTTTTGGCCATTATAGTTGAGGCGAATGTGGTACTTTGCCCACAAAATAAGGATACTAAGGGTTGTGCAAGTGGGAAATTTAAGGAGGCATTCAAATTTTTGCAAGTGTATGGTCACTTGATTGACCCTGAGAATGAGTGCCTCCTTGCATTTTCTACCTGAGAGCCTCAAGTGTCCTACCACACTCCTAGATATGGATTGGTTCTGATAATACTTTCCTTGAACTTCACTGAATACCAACCACTTTTGAAAACTGAGTGAAAAAGTATACTTTGCTCTTTGTCACTTTGCTGTTCAACAATGTTCAGTGGTCTTCCATTAATTATTAAATACTGACCTGTGATTCTTACTTTATTTCCAGTTAGATTCCCTCTATCTTATCCTTTCAGCCAATCTAAGCTACTTTCTATTCCCTAAACAAGCCAAAATCTTTCTTGTCATCCTGACTTTGCCCATGTCACTTTTCACCCGGAACTAATAACACTGAACAAAATTTATTTGTGGTAGCATTGATCAAGGTAGAACAACTATTTGAACCTGTGACACTTACCTTGTTCAGACTCTAGTTCCTAAGTATTAGAAGCAGTCTCCTTCCTCTCTAGGTCACAGGTACTTTCCAGGAAATTAGGAATTTTCTAGGTTTTTTGCTCAGAGTGCTGAAAGACATAAGTCAGGACAAATTCCATAGTTTTTGGTTCAAGTTGTTCTTTTTCCTACAGTTTGCTCAAAGTGCTTTGCTCAGCTATTGCTGAGCAGTGCCCAAGGACATTACTAATATTATGTGACTGATTTGGCTGAGATAAAGCCATGCAAATTGGAAGCCATTAAAAAATAAAATCAAGTCATAGTAATCCATGTACATTTTAGAGTGAAATACTAGTTTAAGGCTTATAAGGAAAAATATCTTTCTTCTGCTCTAGTGTTCCTTACCTAACCCTGATTCTTTTTTTTTTTTTGTCGTTTGTTTGTTTATTTATTTATTTATTTATTTTGAGAGGGAATGGAAGTGGGGGAGGGGCAGAGAGAGAGAGGGGGAGAGAATCTCAAGCAGGCTCCACACTGTTAGCATAGAGCCCAACATGGGGCTCAAACTCAAGAACTGTGAGATCATGACCTGAGCCGAAATCAAGGGTCAGACACTTAACCAACCCAGCCACCCCAGCCTACCCCCTGATTCTTGTTCCTTACCTACCCCTGATTCTTGTTTTTTAGTGCTTTAAATGTTGGCCTTTTTTTTTTTTCATTTTTTACCTTCATATATATTTCTGAATGATATGCTTAAATTGCTAAACTGCTATTTTCTATTACACCTTCTCCTGCTCTGCATGTATACACATACACTTTTTCTCACAATGCAGGTATAATATAGTTTTTGGTTAAATCAGTTGTGGTAAGCAAAATAATACCCCCACACCCAACACAAATGTCTCATCCTAATCATCAGGACCTGTAAGTATGTTCCCTTCCATGGCAAAAGAGAGTTAAGGTTGCATTTGGAATTAAGGTTGCTAATCAGCTGATTTTAAAATAGGGAGGTTACCCTGGATTATCAAGTTGGGGTCAGTGTAATTAATAGGATTGTTAAAAGTGGATGAGAAAGACAGAATAGGTGCTATATGAGAAGGACTCAGTCTCTCTTGGTGGTTTGCAGATGGAGGAAAGAAAACCGTGAGCAGAGGCATGCAGGCATCCTTTAGAAGCTAGAAAAGACAAGGAAAAAGATTCTCCCCTAGAACCTCTAGAAAGGAGCCCAGCCTTAGCACCACTGTGATTTTAGTCCAGTGAAAGTATATGAGACTTAATCTACAGAAGTCTAAGGTAAAATGTTTGTGTTGTTTTTACCACAGCAATAGAAAACTAATACATCAATATTCATTGTTTACATTATGGCTTTATAAATATTGTTCACAGCTAAGCCATATAATAATACAGTTCCTTTCTTACATAAAGTAAGAATATTTTAAGCAATAGTAATTGCTCTTTTTTTTTAAGTTTATTTATTTCGAGAGAGAGCGAGCATGCATGAGTGGGGGAGGAAGAGAGAGAATCCCAAGCAGGTTGTACTGACCTGAGGCTTGATCTCACAACCATGAGTTCATGACCTGAGCCAAAATCAAGAGTTGGACACTCAGCTGAGCCATCAAGGTGCCCCAGTAATTGCTTTTTTGTTTTTTTTTTTTGGGGGGGGGAGTAATTTACCTAAAGTTATTTGTTACTATTTTCCTGGGTGAAGATACAAAGCTAAGTGTCAAAACTAGGTTTTTGTTGTTTGTTGTTTTTTGAGAGAGAGAGAGAGAGAGAGCTCACCCAAGTGAGCTCGTGCAAGCAGGTAAGGGCAGAGGAAGAGGGAGAAAGAATCGTAAACAGCCTCCATGTGCAGCTCTGAGCTGATTTCACCACCCTGAGATCATGACCTGAGCCCAAATCACATGTCATATGCTTAACCAACTGAGCCACCCAGGCACCCCAAGACTAGGTTTGAATGTCAGCTCACTTTCTGTGTGATCCTAGGTAAGTTACTTATACTCACATTTTATTTTATTTTATTTTATTTTATTTTATTTTATTTTATTTTATTATTTATTTATTTTTTATTTTACTTCATTTTATTTGTAATCTTTACACCCAACTAGGGATTGAATTCATAACCCCGAGATCAAGAGCCACATGCTCTACTGACTGAACCAACCAAGTGCCCCACCCACATATTGTTTAATTGATTTTTTATTGAGATAATTGTAGATTCACTTGCAGTTGCAAGAAATAATACAGAGAGATCTCTGTATATTTTTCTCAGTTTCCCCAAATAGGAACATAAATTTAGCAGAAGTACAGTATAAAGTTGCAACCAGGGTATTGATATTGATAAACATCACTGATCTAATTCAGATTTCTGTAGTTTTACATTTTTACTCATTGTGTGTGTGTGTGTGTTTGTGTGTGTATTCTGTGTAATTTTTTTAGATGTGCAGGTTCATGTATCCATTACTGTAGTCAACATACTGAACAGTTTTAAAACCACAAGGATCTCTAGTGTTGCTCTATAGGCAACCCCACCCCATCCCTGGCAACCACTAATCTTCTTCCTTTCTAAAATTCTCTTACTTCAAAAATGTTATGTAAATGGAATCATACGATATGTAACCTTTTGGGATTTTCTTTTTCTTTGTTTCCTTTTTTTCACTAAGCATGATTTCCTGGAGATTCACTCAAGTTGTTGCATGTATCAATAGTTTGTTCCTTTTTATTGCTGAGTACTATTCCATGATATGGATATGTATACCATCATTTGTTTAAACTTTCACCTGTTGAAGGACATCTGGGCTGATTCTAGTTTTGGGCTATTACAAATAAAGCTGCTATGAAAACAACATCATCAACAACAAAAGCAAATAAAGCCGCTATGAACGTTTGTGTACAAATTTTATATGAATATACATTTTCATTTCTCAGGGATGTTCAGGAATATAATTGCTGGATTGTATGGTAGTTGCATATGTAGTTTTTAAAGAACCCGTCAAACTGTTTTCCAGACTGCACTAAAGTAAATTTTACATTCCCATCAGCGATGTATCAGTAATCCATTTTCTATGCACCCTCACCAGCATTTGGTGTTGTCACTACTTTTTATTTTAGCCATTCTGAGAAATGTGCCATAATACTGCATTGTGGTTTTGATTTGCATTTCCCTAATGGCTTATAATATTGAACATCTTTTCATGTGCTTATTTGCTATTTGTATATCCTTTTTGTTGAAATGTCTCTTCGTATCTTGTGCCCATTTTCTAACTGGCTTGTTTGATATTTTACTGTTGAGTTCTGAAAGACCTTTGTATAGCTTAGATACTAGTCATTTGTTGAATACGTGGTTTGCAAATGTTTTCTTCTAGTTTGTAGCTTGTTTTTTCATACTTTCACCTAGGCTTTTATAGAACAAAAGTTTTTAATTTTGGTGAGATCTAATTTATCAGTTTTTTTCCTTGTGACTCATGCTTTTGGTGTCAAGCCTAAGAACTTGGCCTAACTCTAGATAACAAAGATTTTTTTGTACTTTTTTCTTAAAAGTTTTATAGTTTTGTATTTTATATTTAAGTCCATGATCATTTGGCTTAATTTTTATACAAGGTAGAAAAAAAAGAAAAAAAAAGGAAAGAAAAGGGGCGCCTGGCTGGCACAGTTGGTAGACTCTTGATGTGACTCTTGATCTCAGAGTCACGGGTTCAAGCCCCACACTGGGCAAGGAGCCTACTTTAAAAAACAATAAAAAAAAATTTTTTTTAATATAATGTGTGAAGTTTAGGTTGAGTCCATTTCTTTGCCTGTGGATACCCAGTTGCTCTAGCACTGTTGAAAAGGGTTTCCTTTCTCCATTACATTGCTTTTTGCAGTTTTGTCAAAAATCAGTTAAGAATATTTATGTAGATCTGATTTGGGTTTTCTATATGTTCCATTAATGTATGTGTCTATCCTTATGCCAATATCATACTGCTTTTATTATTGTAGCTATGTAGTAAGCCTTAATATTTGGGTAGAGTAATTCCTTCTACTTACTCTTTGTCGATTAGTTTAGCAGTTCTAGAGTCTGCACCTTTTCATGTAAAGTTTAGAATAAGCTTGTCTATGTCTACAAAAAGCTTTGCTGGGAGTTTGATAGGAACTGCATTAAACTTACAGATTAATTGGGGGAGAATTGACATTTTTATGATATTGAGTTTTCCAATTCATAAACAATCCTCTCTGTTTTAGGTCTTCTTTGATAGTTTTCATCAGCATTTTATAATTTTCGGCATATAGACTCTGTACATGTTTTGATAAATGTACACTTAGGTATTTAGTTTTCTTTGGCATGATTATAAATGGTAGTGAGGTTTTTTTTGTTTTTGTTTTTGTTTTTTTACATTTATTTATTTCTGAGAGACAGAGAGACAGAGCACAAGTCGGGGAGGGGCAGAGACAGAAGGAGACACAGAATCCTAAGCAGGCTCCAGGCTCTGAGCTGTCAGCACAGAGCTGGATGCGGGGCTTGAATTAACAAACCATGAGATCATGACCTGAGCTGAAGTTGGATGCTTAACCGACTTAGCCACCCAGGCACCCTGGTAGTGTGTTTTTAATTTTGGTTTCTGGGTGTTTATTGTTAATATATAGAAATGTGATTGAGTTTTGTGTGTTGATCTTATATCCTGCAACCTTGTTATTACTTTTAGGAATTTTTTTGTAGATTCCTTGGGATTTTTCACATAGACAGTCATGTCATTTGCAAATAGAGATAATTTTATTTCTCCCTTTCCAATCTGTATGTGTTTTATTTCTCTTGCCTTATTGTAGTGCCTAGAATTTCCAATATGGTGTTAAATAAGTGTAATGAGAGCAAACACCCTTACTTATTAGTTCCCAACCTTAGGGGTAAAGTATTTAGTATTTCACTTTTAAGTGTGATGTTAGCTGTAAGGTGGGTTGCTTTTTTTTTTTTTAATTTTGTTTTATTTTAGAGAGAGAGAGAGCACAGGCAGGGGAGAGGGGCAGAAGGAGAGAGAGGGATAATCCCAAACAGGCTTCATGCTCAGTGCAGAACTCAACTATGGGGCTTGATCCAAGGACACTAGGATCATGACCTGAGCTGAAATCAAGAGTTGGACACTCAACTGACTGAGCCACCCAGGTGCCCCACTTAGCTGTAAGGTTTTTGTGTGGATGTTGTATCAGGTTGTAGCTACATATTTTAAAAATTTCAATTGAAATGGTATTTCTTTTGCATTGCTTTTCCACATTCCCAAAGCTGGCATTTACCCTCCATGTTTCAACTGCATTCAGCTTATACTACTGTAATTGATCTTTAGTCATTTGTATTGTGGTTGATTTGTTTTCATTTATCCTTCCCTGTCCTCAGACACATACACCCTCTAGGCTGTGAGGGCACAGGCTGTTTTATTCATCTTTATATCCCGAGCTTAGTACAGTGTGCGTGGCACCACTGAATTGTTTTTATTGAAGAAAGGAATAATGAATGAATAATGAATAAATGAATGAATAATTGAACGAGAGAAGAATAAATTACCTCTCATTGGGCTTAAGATCGTTTTAGTTGGTAGGAGTATGAGCTTTGGAGCCAGAAAGATTTCAAATCTCAGCCCTTCTATTTAATACCACTCTAGGAATTTGAGGCAAATTGCTAAATTTTTCTAAATTTCAGTTTCCTTATCTGTGAAATTAGGATAACAATAACCTATCTGAACAAATTGAGATAATAGATGTCCATTCTTAGCACAGTACCTATCATGTTGTAGGCACTCAGATTTTCATTTCTTTCTTCCTTGAACTGTTTTACGTATTTAAAGATACTGATTATAAAAATACTTTGTGAACTGTATAAAGTTATTTCAGATACTGTTCATGTTTGTGTTAAAGACAGTCAAACTAATTTTGATTATGTTGGTTTAAGGGGAAAAAAATAGGGACATGAGAAAATAGAGAAAGTTTGAATAACTTTGGTTAAGCAATACCATGTGCCAACCACTATGCTCAACACTTTACATGCTATAACCCATTTGATCCTGATAACAACCCCATAAAGCACATTTCTTCCTATGAAGAATTATATCTTAGTTTTTTAACTATAGTCTTCTTCTCTCCATCCATTGTAAGTAAGCCCCAGGAATGGAGCTAATACAATTTAATGCAGATTTCAAACTACATCTAGAATATGACAAATAATAACTATTTTATTTCTAAGCTACCATCCTTAGTGTTTAGAGACTGTGTTCTTTAGGCCATGTGTTCTTTTTTTCAGCAAACTTAGTGATATTTACTTTCTACTTCCATCTCTAGGAATATATTAGTGCCCCAAATATATTAGGTTTTTCAGTTATATAAAACCAGAGTAATTAATTTGTCTATTGCCCATGGCACATTAGTTTTTTCAACAAATATCACTAAAAAAGCTTGAATCAATTTTTCAAAGAGGAGAAAAGCAGCAGACTGTTTCAATTTGTATTTAGATTTTTTCTCACTCAGTACTTTATATTGTTCAGGATAAGATCTTTTTTTTTCGATGTTTATTTATTTTGAGAAAGAGCAAGCACAAGTGGGGGAGGGGCAGAGTGATCAGGAGAGAGAGAATCCCAAGCAGAATCCCAATGCCTATAAAGGCTTGATCCTACGACCCTGGAATCATGACCTGAGCTGCAATCAAGAGTTGAATGCTTAATCCACTTGAACCACCCAGGCGCTCCTACCACCTTAACCATTTTTAATTATACAATTTGTTATTTTTAAATACATTCATTTTTGTGCAACCAATTTCTAGAACTCTTCATCTTGCAAAATTAAAACTCTGTACCTATTAAACAACTCCCCATCCCCCCACTTCTCCCTCCCTTCAGTCCTTGGCAATCACCATTCTACTTTCTGTCTCTGAATTTTACTATTCTAGCTACCTCCTATAAATGGAATCATGAAGTATTTGTCCTTTTGTGCATGCCTTATTTCACTTAGCATAATGTCCTCAAGGTTCATCTATGTGTCAGAATTTCCTTCCTTTTTAAAGGTAAATAATATTACATTGTATGTGCATATACTACATTTTGCTTATCCATTCTCTTGGGTTGTTTCCATCTTTTGGCTATTATGAATAATGCTGCTATGAACATGGGTGTATAATGATCTCTTTGAGACTCCATTTTCAGTTCTTTTGGATATACATCCAGAAATGGAATTGCTGGATCATATAATTCTGTTTTTAATTTTTTTGAGGAATTGCCATACCATTTTCTATAGTGGTTGCACCATTTTATATTCCCACCAGCAGTGCACAAGAGTTCCAATTTCTCCACACCATCATTGTTTTTCTTTCTGTATTTTGATAGTTGCCATCCTAATGGGTGTGAGATAGAATCTCATTGTGGTTTTGATTTGCATTTCCTTAATGACACCTGACATTGAGCATCTTTTCACGGGCTTATTGACCTTTTGTATATCTTCTTGGAGAAATTCTGTTCCTGTCCTTTGTTCACTTTTAAATCAGTTTTTGTAAAGTTGTGGGAGTTCTTTGTTAATTCTGGATATTAATGCCTTATCAGATGAATTATTTGCAAATACTTTCTCCCATTTGTGGTTTGCCTTTTTGCTTTGTTCATTGTGTCCTTTGATGAATAGAAGTCCTCTTTTTGTTTTAAAATTTTAATGTATTTATTTTTATTTCTTTATTATTTTAAACCATTCATTCATTCATTCATTCATTCATTCATTCATTCATTCATTCATTTATAGCAGTGGGGAGGTTCAGAGAGAGAGGGAGAAAGAATCCCAAGCAGGCTCCAGAGCCTGACGTGGGGCTTGAACCCATGACCTGTGAGATCATGACCTGAGCTGAAATCAAGAGTCTGACACTTAACTGACTGAGTCACCCAGCTGCCCCTATTTAAGATATTTTAGAAGAATAATACAATAAGTATCGTTGTATCCACCATCCAGCAAATTAAACATTGCTAAATTATTTTAAGCCCGTTGGCTTTCCCCTTCTTGATTGCAAGTCCCTTGCCATCTCTCAAAGGTAACCACTAATTAATTTGATATTTCTCTAAGTAGTTTAAACCCCTTGGTCAGCCTATTAGTATTAGAAGCTTATCATGGAAGAAGTAAAAATACTGTAGAAGTCCTGTGGAAGGTAAGGTGGGAAAGGATATTTTTTAGATTTTTTTTTTTTTAAGTTGAAAGCCCAGTTCAGTGCCCATTAGAGATAGTTGTACATAAAAGTGCACAGAAATAATTTGTTGAGTGACTGTGTGGTACCCAGGCACTTCTGACTAAAGACATTTAGTACCAACATATTATTTTGAAATGATGTCTACATATCTTTTGGGTTAGGATTGTTATGCACTTTACCAATAAGTAGACAGCTATGGCAGAGTAAATGTTTTCTTAAAAGTAGTGAAACTAGCAGACTTCCAGCATTTAGCTCTAATTGCATATAGTGCATTTAGCTGCTTTGGTTAATTGAGACTTGTAGACAGGACAAACAATAAGAGAGGTGTAGAAGCATTACAATTCCTGGTTCTGGAAAATGAGTTGTAAATTCTGAAAAACCAACCACCCAACCAACCAACCAACCCCCAGGTAATTCTGTTAAGGTCTGATTCTGGGCAAGGACCTGTTGAAACAAACAGCTCAATACTCACAGGGTAACAGTGAAGGACCTGACCTCCACTGTAGCTGAAAATGAAATACTTCTCTGGTGAGGCCATAATAGGAACAGCAAGTAGTAGCTGCTGCTGCCACTGCTGCCTGAACTTTGTGGCTGTGTGAAGTGGCTAGAGCAGGAAATGCTTCCATGGCACCAGGCGTGTATAAGGAAGGACATGTTCTGACTCTGGCCCAGTGGTTGCACAGGTTGTGGGTGTCACTTTAAACATACAAAGACCTGTTTGCTGGAGGAGGAGCGGCTTCCTGAGGATCAGGTGCGCATCAAGGGATGAGCTCATCCTTCTAACCAGACCTGCTCTAGACGCTGAGTGAATGTTTTCGTAATTGCAAGTCCTGCAGCTGCCAGAAGCAGGAAATGGTTGAAGCTTCAGGCACTTTGTGAGTAGCAAAAAAATAGAAGTGATTTGGGAGTCTTTTGAAACATGTGGCTGTGAATATCAGGTTGAAGGTGACACACATGGACACTCAGTCTTTCTCTAAGTTGAGGATTGCAGTAAAGTGTGTGGTGGGTTGCCGAAAGCTTTGGTGGTGCTAACTTTAAGGATTCTTTTTGAAGTGACTTAATAATTTGTTTTTTATCTGTCTTGTTTGATTTTGTTGCTCTGGGACTTAAGACTTCTGGGGGCTCCCTTTTTAATTTCCAGGAATCTTTACAGATTTTTTTAAGCTTTAGTTGATGGAACTTACCCTACTTTTGAAATCTATTGTGCTGGCTTTCAGAGACCTATGCATGATTCTATTCTGTTTTAATTTATCAAAACTATTCACTTTAAGTCTCTTTAAAATGAAATTGGTTTTAAAAAGAAAGATCCATTTTTTATTACTTTTTATTAAAATTTTAATTTTGAGATAATTCTAGGTTATGTGGAATTGAGAGATCTGATATACTCTTTAGCCAGTTTCCTGGAATGGCAACATCTTGCAAAATTATAGTGCAATAATCACAACCAGGATATTGATATTGATACAATCAGCACAGTATCCAGCATGTTGCCCTTTTCATAGCTGCATCCACTTCTTTTGCAACACCCCTTCTTTAACCCCCGTCAAACCCTAATCAAAAAGTCAATTTTTAAGCAAGAAATTTTATGTGAATCTTAAGTAGTTTATTAGAAGTCCACATAGCCTTAACGAAAAGAGCCCTGTACTGTGATAGGAGGTTTTGGTTCATTGTAGTAGCTCTTTGACCTTGGGCAAATAATTTCTCTGTGCTTCAGTTTCCTTATGCATAAAACAGGATAATAGCATATTAATTTCTATCTAACCTATTTATAGGATTTTGAGATATTGTAAAGTTCTTTCAAAAAATAAGTTCTATATAGATTAATATAGGTAACGAGGATGATAGTTTTCAAACTAGAAAATATGAAGCAAGTTGTCAACTAGAAACTGAAGCTCAGGATATTGAGAGTGAACATTTTATTTATTTTTTTAATTAAAAAAATTATTTTAAGAGAGAAAGAGAGCAGGGAGAGGAGCAGAGAGAGGGAGGGAGAGAGAAAATCCCAAACATGCTAGCACGGAGCCCCATGTGGGGCTCAAACTCACGAACTGTGAGATCATGACCTGAGCTGAAATCAAGAAGTACTGCACTTAACAGACTGGGCCACCCAGGTGCCCCAAGAGTGAACATTTTAAAATGAATTTAAATCTTCTGGCTCAATCGAATTTCAGAGTGCTGAAATTGACTGATGATGTCAGAGCCACTGTTGTTAATTTTAAGAAATCACAAAAACCAAAGAGAGACCTATGTTCTGATACCCAAAAAGAGGAAGGTAGTTGGAAAGCTGTAAAATGGATGTGAAATCTTGGAAAAATTCAATTATAAATGATTAAACAGATGATATGGGGTATTAAACAAAAAGATCTCTCAAAAATAAAATAAACTTTATTTTTATTAAAATTTTTTTTCAATGTTTATTTATTTTTGAGAGAGAGAGACAGAGCACGAGCTGGGGAGGGGCAGAGAGAGAGAAGGAGACATAGAATCCAAAGCAAGCTCCAGGCTCTGAGCCTGACGCAGGGCTTGAACTCATGAACTATGAAATCATGACCTGAGCTGAAGTCGGACGCTTAACTGACTAAGCCACTCAGGTGCCCCTCAAATAAAATTATTAAAAAAAAAAGGGGGAGTGCCTGGGTACCTCAGTCACTTAAGCATTTGACACACAGTTTCACAGTTTTTCATGATATATTCGATACCGATATGTGGTAAAATATGGTTTGGTTGATTAATTAAATGTGTAGAAGATTGAATAACTGTACCCATTTAGATTCTTGGCTTCACCAGGAAAGTCTCTGGTGGATTATCTTTGGGTCTTGGATAGAGTAAAAATTAAAACAAACAAAAAACAAACATGTTAATCAGATATGTAAGTATTACAAAGCTACGGTTAATATGACAGATGATGAATAAAACCTTAAAAATTATATCTATAGGATGAAATCATGGGCCCAAACTGAAGTTAAATTTAACAGAGATAATCCCTATGTTTAAATTCAAAACCTCAAATGCACAAGAACAGGATAAGGAAGAGCTTATTGTAGTAGTTAATATGGAAGATATCTGGGAATTTTGGTTAATCAATAATATAACAGGAACTGACTATGCAATGTCACTGCTAAAAACACCTCCAACTGTATTACCAGAAGCTTATCCAGGACACAAAAGTATTGGTTCTAATATATTTTTGTGCTATTTGTATATTTATTTAAGTAGACACTGACAAAAAGTATTCCAAGGAAGGCAGACAGAACCATAAATGGTATAGGAAACTGTTGGGACTTGGGGATGGAAGTGTTGATAAGTTTTAAAACTGCAAAAAATAATAAAACACCCATAATCTTACCACTCAGAATTAACCACTATTAACCCTCTCTCTTAGAAATAAAACATTTCAAATAAAGCCAAAGCTCCTTTCCTTTTCCTCCCTACAAGGAACTCTATCTTATTTTTATCAAGGTAATACATGTGCATAGTTTCAAAAGTTCAGATAGTATTATATGCTTAGAAGGAAATAAAGCAGTTATCCCACCCCTAGAGGAAACTATACTTTTATGTCTTTTTAAAAATTTTTTTTTCAATGTTTTTTATTTATTTTTGGGACAGAGAGAGACAGAGCATGAACGGGGGAGGGGCAGAGAGCGAGGGAGACACAGAATCGGAAACAGGCTCCAGGCTCCGAGCCATCAGCCCAGAGCCTGATGCGGGGCTCGAACTCACGGACCGCAAGATCGTGACCTGGCTGAAGTCGGACGCTTAACCGACTGCTCCACTCAGGCGCCCCATATACTTTTATGTCTTAACATATATCTATATATTTTTAAGTAGGCTCCACACACAGCATGGAGCCCAATGTGGTGCTTCAACTCATGACCCTGAGATGAAGACCTGAGCTTAACCAAATGAGCCACTCAGGCACCCCTGTCTTAAATATTTCTAATAGTATAGTTATATCACTTGCTTTTAAAAAATATTTAATAGGGCGCCTGGGTGGCTCAGTTGGTTAAGTGTCCGACTTCAGCTTAGGTCATGATGTCACAGTCTGTGAGTTCGAGCCCCACATCGGGCTCTGTGCTGACAGCGCAGAGCCTGGATCCTACTTCAGATTCTGTGTCTCCCTCTCTCTCTGCTCCTCCCCTGCTCATGCTCTTTCTCTGTCTCAAAAATCAATAAAAACATTAAAAAAATTAAAAAAATATATTTAATATATATGAAGTGAAGTGCTATAGAAGATGAGCTTTTGATTGTTTTAAATGCATATATGTCTTTTCCCTTATAGTCTCAATATGGTTATGTAATTTGGGGGGGTTAAGTAATTATTTATTTTTTATCTAACACAAATATTGAACTTGAGCTATATAATGTACAATGATTATAATCATCTTATACAGCTTTTGACTTTCCGTAGGCATAATAATTGTCTTGTTTTAATTGCTCAGTTTTTAAAATTCAGATTACTATATCATTCCCAGATTCTCAGCCAGGACCATAAAACTCTGCCCCATTCATTAAAATCCAATAGATAATTTATCAATTTTTTTTTTTTAACTCTTAGAGGCCTACTTTGTATATTCTGTATATTCTATATTCCACTCCAGCATGGGTTAGTTGTTAGGTAGGCCCGCTTTACAATTCTCACCCTGAGATTTCCTTTCACGGTCATCCTGGGAATTCTGTTTCCTGAATTACATGTCATTTTCTTTCTTGGTTTACTGCCTCATTTTGGTGTAACACATCCTCTAGAAGCTTTCTGAGAGTTAACATTCACAGGAATTAAATTGTTTGAAAACTTGCATATATGAGAATATTTTTATGTTACCCTCAGTATTAAATAATGCTCTATTTGGGAATAGAATTTTCTGTTGGAAATTATTTTCTCATTATTTTATTGTATTATTAAATTTTTTTTAATGTTTATTTATTTTTGAGAGAGAGAGAGAGAGAGAGAGAGAGAGAGAGAGCAGGAGAGGGGCAGACAGAGAAGGAGACACAGAATCCGAAGTAGGCTCCAGCTTCTGAGCTGTCAGTCCAGAGCCCGACAGGGGGCTCAAAATCACGAAATGCGGGATCATGACCTGAGCCGAAGTTGGATGCTTAACTGACTGAGCCATCCAGGCTCCCCCATTTTCTCATTATTTTAAAGGTATTGCTATTCCTTTGTTGCCTGTGAACAGTCTAATATTCTTTTTATTTTATTTTTATATAAATGGTAGTTTATTAGCAAATAAATAAAAGTGTATGATTTCTAGTAAAACAGATTGGACATTTGCAACACATAATACATTTACTTCAGAATAGAAAATGTGTTAAAAAAATTTTTTTTGATATCTGTTTTTGAGAAAGAGTGAGTGGGGGAGGGGAGAGACAGAGAGGGAGACACAGAATCCAAAGCTCTGAGCTGTCAGCACAGAGCCTGACACGACACTCAAACCCATGAGCAGTGAGATCATGACCTGAGCTGAAGTCAGATGCTTAACCAACCGACTGAGCCACCCAGGTGTCCCCCAAAATGTAGTGTTTTTATATGCCCTAATTCTTATCAAGGAATTGGGATCTGACCACTGAAGTGTTCCATCATTCTTTTTAAAGAAAACCTTTTTTTGGGGGGGTGCCTGTATGGTTCAGTTGGTTAAAGGTTTGGCTTTGGCTCAGGTCATGATCTCACGGTTCATGTGTTCAGACCCCACGTCCAGCTCTGTGCTGACAGTGCAGAGCCTGATTGGGATTCTCTGTCTCCCTCTCTGTCTCCCTCTCTGTCTGCCCCTCTCCCCCTCATGCTTTCTCTCAAAAAATAAATAAACCTAAAAAAAAAACAAAACACCTTTTTGTTGTTGTTGTTGCTAAATATACATAACATAAAGCTTATCATTTTAACCATGTTTAAAAAAAAATTTTTTTTTTTTTTGAAAGAGAGACAGAGTGTGAGAGGGGGAGGGGCAGAGCAAGAGGGAGACACAGAATCTGAACATGCTCCAGGTTCTGAGACTCAGGGCTGGAACCCACAAGCCGTGAGATCATGACCTGAGCCGAAGTCAGATGCTTAACTGACTGAGCCACCCAGGCACCCCTCATTTTAATAATTTTTTTTATCAACGTTTATTTATTTTTTTTGGGACAGAGAGAGACAGAGCATGAACGGGGGAGGGGCAGAGAGAGAGGGAGACACAGAATCGGAAACAGGCTCCAGGCTCTGAGCCATCAGCCCAGAGCCTGACACGGGGCTCGAACTCAGGGACCGCGAGATGGTGACCTGGCTGAAGTCGGACGCTTAACCGACTGCGCCACCCAGGCGCCCCTCATTTTAATAATTTTTAAGTGTATAGTTCTGTGGCATTAAGTACATTTACATTGCTGTGCAACCTGATGCCATTCTGATTTTATTCCTTTGTATGTTACCTTTTTTTTTTCTTACTCTTGAGAAACTTACAGAATTTTCTCTTTATTCCTAGTGTTTTACAATTTAGTGCCTTTAGTGTGGATTTTTTAACTTCATTGTGCTAGGGGCTTTAACTTATCTTAAAATCTGGCTATTTTTTGTACTTTTCTTGGATATTTTTCTCTTTTTCTAGAAAGCCTGAATTGATTCTCTGATTTTTATTCTATTATCTTTTCTATTTCTCTGTATTTGTATTTTATTTTTTGGTGTATTTTATTTTTTGAGAGATTTCCTTAAATTTGTCTTTCAAATCTTTCATTGAACTTTGTATTTCTTGTTTTAGAGATGCAAAATCATAACTCTCTGAGAAATACATTTTAGGTTTTTAAATTTTCTTGTATTCCCTAGATTTTCTACTTCCTTTAAGCTTCCCCATGCCCCCCCCCCCCCCCCCCCCCCCCCCCCCCCCCCCCCCTGCTTTGAGGTACCATCAGATGTTTGTATTTATAGGCATTCTTCGGGGCTGGTCAGTTTTCCCAGATGGAAGTCCTCCAGTTTCCTGCCTGAGGAGTTTGAAGTCTGACTACCAGTGCTTTGGTGCTCAGAGGCAGAAGGGGGCTGGGGATCTCTCCATTTAGTATCTAGACTTCACTTAATCTTCTCAGTGTTTTTAAAGATTTAGCTTTTTATTAAATTAAAAATTTCCCTAGTTTTAATAAGGCATCTCACGCAGGTTAGCTGTGTCTAATGTCCCACAATCACACCCTCTCTGGTTTATACTTCAAAAGTAAACCTAAAGTCTTCAGAGCATTTGCCTGGCTGTATTGGGTTGAAAGAGAGAATTTGAAGCATCTAACTGCTTCTTAAACACATTTTTAAATTGCTTTTCCATTTTTAAGTTCCACCCCACATTCCCTCCTGCAAAGATCCAATTCCTGAGCATTCCCTGGGTTCTGTAGTAGGAGTGTGTATACTTCTGTTTGCCAACATTTACCCTCTGGTTCTTACACTGGTATGTTAATCAATTACCACACATTTATTTGCTTTCCAGCTTCTAATATTTTGTTTAAATTCTACTCCTTCAGTCATTTACGTTCCCAGTTTCTTTGTCCTTGTGGATTTTTACCTTTTGTATTACTTTACTCTTATTTATAGTGAAGACTTAATTTAGGAGGGAGTAGAGGTAAATGGGTTTAATTCACATATTTCCATTTTTTATAATTTTGTATACATATAAAATGTATCCACAACTAATATATAGTAGTGCTCTGTGTGTTTGAAAAATTTTACATATAGGGGCACCTGGCAGGCTCAGTCAGGAGAGCATGCAGCATGTGACTCTTGATCTTGGGTCAAGCCCCATGTTGGGTATAGAGATTATTTATTTTTAAGTAATAAATATAATAAAAAGTAGAAATAAAATCTTAAATAATTAAAAGGGTGCCTGGGTGGCTCAATTGGTTAAACGTCAGCTCTTTTTTTAATGTTTATTTTTGAGAGAGAGAGAAGGAGATAGACAGAACATGAGTGGGGGAGGGCAGAGACAGAGAGGGAGCCACAGAATTTGAAACAGGCTCCAGGCTCTAATCTGTCAGCACAGAGCCTAACGCAGGGCTCAAACTCGGGAACCGTGAAATCATGACCAAGAGCTGAAGTGGGACGCTCAACCGACTAAGCCACCCAGGCACCCCAAACGTCAACTCTTGATTTCAGCTTAGGTCATGACCTCATGGTTCCTAGGTTTCAGCTGTGAATCAGACTCTGCCCTGGCAGTGCGTAGCCTGCTTGGGATTGTCTCTCCCTGCCCCTCCCCTATTTGTTCTCTCTCTGTCTCTCAAAAGTAAATAAATAAACAAACAAACAAAAAAATAAGTGAATGAGTAAATGAATGAATGCATGAATAAAAAATAATTTACCTATATGGGGGTACCTGGCTGGCTCAGTTGGTAGAACATGTGACTCTTGATCTCAGGGTTGTGAATTCAAGCCCCACGTTGGGTGTAGACATTACTTAAAAACAGTAAAATCTCACTGGGTGTTATATGTAAATGATGAATCACTGGGTTCTAGTCTGAAGCCAAGACTACACTGTATGTTAACTAACTAGAAAATTAAAAAATAAAAAAGTAAAATCTGTCTCAAAAATAAATAAACTTTAAAAAATTAAAGAAATTTTCTTTAATGTTTATGGGGTGGGGGCGGCGGGCAGAGAGAGAGGGAGACACAGAATCTGAAGTGGGCTCCAGGCTCTGAGCTGTCAGCACAGAGCCTGATGTGGGGATTGAACTCATGAACCATGAGATCATGACCTGAGCTGAAGTCAGATGTTCAACCAACTGAGCCACCCAGGTGCCCCAAAACTTAAAAAGATTTAAAAGGTCAGAGAGATTATATGGCATTATACCATGATGTGAATCTAGTTAACATAATCTTTGGGAAGGAATATTCTAGGGTATTTACTTCTTATTTTTTCCTTATTTGTATATTCCATTTTTTATTACAATAAAAATATTTTTTGTTAGAAGAAAAAATTGAGTCACTTCTAACATTTTAAAATAAGAATTAGGGGGGCATCTGGGTGGCTCAGTTGGTTAAGCATCTGACTCTTGGTTTCGGCTCAGGTCACGATCTCATGGTCCATGGTTTCGAGCCCCATCTTGGGCTCTGTGCTGACAGTTCAGAGCCTGGAGCCTGCTTCAGATTCTGTCTCTCTTTCTCTCTCTTCCCTGCTCACGCTCTGTCTCTCAAAAATAAATAGATGTTATTTTTTAAGTTTTATTTTAGTTGAGAGAGACAGAGAGTGTGCGAATGGGGAAGGGGCAGAGAGAGGTAGAGAATCCCAAGCAGGCTCTGCGCTGCCAGTGCAGAAGCCCAATGTGGGGCTCTGTGGCTTGAACTCACCAAATCACCAGATCATGACCTGAGCCGAAACTAAGAGTCAGATGCTTAATGGACTGAGCCACCCAGGCGCCCCCAAAGGTTTAGAGGCTTACCTCCCAGGAACCAGGCACAAAGGCCAGCCAAATTCTTTATTATACAATAGTGTTAAAACCCAATTCAACTATTAATAACTTCCTCTAGAAAGCCTTTACAGACTTTCCAAGGGACATGTTCACTGTTACAGTTTTTCTTTTTCCCTTATTAGACAGTGAACACTTTGAAGTTCCCCTGGTTTTAGTCATCTTTGCCTCTCTAATATTAGCACTATATCTGGCTTACAGTAGTAAGTAGGCTCAGTAAGTAATGAGCTGAAGTATTTAAGATATAGCTCATGAGGAGATGAGAAGTTCAGTATAGAATTGTTATTAGAGTTTTTAAAGATCAAATGAAATGAATAGCCTTACTTCATTCCTTCTTATTCTATTCATCATCATTTGCTCTTCTTTAAATATTTATATACCTTTTTTATGTGGATATCAAATTTACAAAAGAAATAAAAAGGAGATTTTGCTTTTTAAAATAATTTATCAGGGCACCTGGGTGGCTCAGTTGGTTAAGCATCAGACTTCGGCTGAGGTCATGATCTCGTGGTTTGTGAGTTCAAGCCCTGCATTGGATTGTCTGCTGTCAGCACAGAGCCCGCTTTCAGATCCTCTTTTCCCACTCTGTCTCTGCCCCTCCCTGCTTTCTCAGGTGCATGCTTTCTCTCTCTCTGTTTCTCTCTCAAAAATAAATAAACATTAAAATAATTCATCAACGGTCTTTAAAGAGAAACCTTTTTTATTGCATTTAAAATATACCAAATTTTCATTTACATTATTTGTGGGGACTACATTATCATATAATGTAAGTATAATCATGCTGAACATCAGAGAATCTTTGTTTCCTTCTAATCATAAGGGGGAATAAATTCTAATGTCCTCTAATTTGTCCTGTCTGTGCATAGATAGAGCACTTAGTAAAAATGTAATAATATTCCCTAAACCAGACTCTGTTTTATAATTAAAAAATATTCTTTTTTAAAAATCTAAAATGTGTTATTTGAGATAGTTTCCCCCTCATCTTGATTCAGGGTGCTTTTTGTGCTGCTTCTGTCTGAAGGAGCATCCTTCTGTAAGCCTTGCTTTTCCTCCTGTAGGCTGGCAGAAGAGAGTGGAGCAGCCAACACACAAACTACTGTTGGTGCATGGCTAAAGATGGTGGTAATGTAGCACTGTGGGCACCTCACATCCATGAAGCGGGAGTTGAGGCTCTGCAGCAGGCACTTCTTGTGTTTCCTCTTCTCCTCTTCTGGGGACTGGTGGAAGATGTACTTCATGAAGGGCATGTTCTCATGGGAAGGTCATTACCTCCAGAAAGCCAAAAAACATATTCCCTTTTTTAAAAATTTATTTATTTTTGAGAGACAGAGACAGAGCGCAAGCAGAGGAGGGGCAGAGAGAGGGAGACACAGAATCTGAAGCAGGCTCCAGGCTCTGAGCTGACAGCACAGAGCCTGACATGGGGCTTGAACTCATGAACCGTGAGATCATGACCTGAGCTGAAGTCAGACGCCACCCAGGCACCCCCAAAAACATATTCTTAATATCTTTATAATCTTTATCTGGGCTAGTTCCCATGAGATAGTATTTCACTGGGATATATCCTTTTTGGAGTAGTATATACAGTAGAAATTATTTGCGTGAGATTTATTTTTTCCTGTTATGTAATTTTTCATTTGCATGAGATTTTTAAAAAATATACTACTGATTTTTAATAACTTCCTATCCTTTTTCATAAACTTTAAAACAGGTTCTGTTTTTAGAACAGTTTTAGATTTACAGAAAATTGAAATGATGGTAGAGAGTTCCATATACTTCTTCATCCAGTATTCATTATTATTAACAGCTTAGAGTAGATTTATTACAGTTAACAAAACAATATTGATACATTATTACTAACCATTTAAAATTTCCTCACCTTTTATCTAATGTCTTTTCTTTGTCCCAAGGGCCCATCCAGGATACCACATTACATTTACCAGTCATGTCTCCTTAGGCTCTTTTTGGCTGTCACAGCTTCTCACACTTTCCTTATTTTTGATGACCATAACATTTTTTTTTTTTAATGCTTATTTTGAGAGTGTGATTGCATACACGTCAGGGAGGGACAGAAAGAGAGGGAGAAAGAATCCCAAGCAGGCTCTGCACTGTCAGCATTGAGCCCGATGTGGGGCTCATCCCAGAAACTGTGAGATCATGACCGGAACCAAAATCAAGAAGTGGACACTTAACTGACTGAGTCACCAAGGTCCCCCTTGACCTTGACAGTTTTGAGGAGTATTAGGGTGCTTCTCTGTTGGAATTTGCCTGATGCTGTTCTTATAATTAGATTGAGGTTATGGGTTTTTAAGTGTGTTAACCTTAAAAATGAAAGAGTTTATTTTACCAGCAAAAATGGATTTATTTTGGAATAACAGAGAATTGCAATTCAGGCCATGCAAGCTATGGTAAAGCCATAGGCAAATCCCACAAACAAAGGAGAGGAACATTATTTTATGGAGAAAGAGGAAGTTTTATGGAGAAAGAGGTTGTTTGGAATGAAAGTCCATTGGAAAACTAGAGTTTAGGATGATTTTCCACTGGCTGAATTGCAAAGTTAGCAGATTTTTTGTAGGAGATACAATGTACATCTTTCTCTGTTGGGAACTATAATTAAGGATTTTTTCCTTATGGTGATTCTCTTGTTGGGTCTGTAATTGACAATTCTTACTGTAATTGACATTGAGTGGTGCAACTCTCCCTTACAGCCTACTCTTCTAGCATCCAGTGTGTACTTATTGAGGTGTCCCTTTATTAATTTTCACGGGTGGAGGATCCCAGAGATACAGTGGTATTCTCATCACATCATTTCAAGGGTATACATTATTGACATGATTTATCATTGTTGATAATGACCTTAATCACCTGGCTGAGGTTGTCAGGTTTCTCCACTAAAGGTACTGTCTTCCCTTCTTTCATGCTGTACTTTTTGGAGGGAGATCTCCATATACTTAAGGAGTGGGATTTATGGTCCCCATGCTTGCAGTTATATTTATATAAATTATTTGGAATTCTTATGCAAGGGAGATTTGTTCTCCATTTGTTTATTTAATCATTTCCTTATATCAGTGTGGACTCATAGATATTTATTTTTGTACTTTAGGCTATAATCAGATTTGGCTTTTGGGAGTTCATTTGGTTTGTCTCCTGTGTCCCTTTAATATACTTCTGTCACTTTAGGATTCTTGTTTTGTTTTTAGCATTTCCTTACTTTCTGACATTATAAGATGCTCAGGCTCATCTTGTATATTTCCTGTCCCAGTCCTGGAATTAGCCATTTCTTCACAGAACCTTGGTTTGTTTTATTGGAGAGTGGTATTAAAAACTAAGATTCTTGGCTTCAGGTGTGGTTTTTACAACTGGGGTGTCACTGATTCTAAGCACTCTCAGCTGACAAAGTAAGTAAATGTATGTGTATATGCATACATAAAAATATTTGTAGGTGTAATCATCTGTATTTTTATTAAGTTAAACACAAGTTAATATTCTAACTCTAATTCATTACCGAATGGAACATTTTATCCTTTTCTTCCTGCTTATCTGTAATTTCCCATTCCAAAAGTGAGAAACCTTCTACTGTCATTCATTTACCTAATTGTTCAGGTCCAGTAAACATGTGTAATGGTTTCAGAATTGTTAACCTGTACACCTGAGGGAAACAGCTTCATTAGCAAGGGTACGATGCTAATGTGCAGTTCCGTGGGCTTTTAGTTTTACAGACTCCAGTAATTTTCAAAGTTTTTTACGTCAGTACCTTTATTCAGTATCTTTGGTGAGGTTGTTTCATAGGTTTATGTATATATTTTTTAAAGTTTATTTATTTATTTTGAGAAAGAAAAAGAGAGCATGTGCAAGTGAGCAGGGGAGGGGCAGAAAGAGGGAGAGAGAGAGGATCCCAAGCAGGCTCTGAGCTGCCAGCACAGAGCCCAATGCAGGGTTTGAACCCACCAACCATGAGATCATGACCCAAGCTGAAACCAAGAACCATATGCCTAGCCAACTGAGCCACCCAGGTGCCCTGGTTCGTATATTTTTATTATGGAAAATTTTGGGGTACCTGGGTGGCTCAGTTGGCTAAGCGACTGACTCTTGATCTTGGCTAGGTCATGATCTCATGGTTTGTAGGATCAGGCCCCACATGGGGCTCTCCACTGACAGCACAGCACCTGCTTGGGGTTCTCTCTCACCTTCTCTCTCTACCCCTCCCATGCTCGTTTGTGCACATGCTGTCTCTCAAATAAATAATATAAGATTTATTATGGAAAATTTTGAACATATACAAAAATAAGGAGAGTATAGTGAGCCTCCATGTACCCATCACCAACTTCATGAAAATTATTGAATTTCTGAAATGAAATGAAAATTACTGACTTCATGGTCAATTGTATTTTATCTATACTCCCTCTTTACTAGTCAACATGTGATTATTTTGTTTTTGTTTTTTTTTTTCAATATATGAAATTTATTGTCAGATTGGTTTCCATACAACACCCAGTGCTCATCCCAAAAGGTGCCCTCCTCAATACCCATCACCCACCCTCCCCTCCCTCCCACCCCCCATCAACCCTCAGTTCTCAGTTTTTAAGAGTCTCTTATGCTTTGGCTCTCTCCCATTCTAACCTCTTTTTTTTTTTTTCCTTCCCCTCCCCCATGGGTTTCTGTTCAGTTTCTCAAGATCCACATAAGAGTGAAACCATATGGTATCTGTCTTTCTCTGTATGGCTTGTTTCACTTAGCATCACACTCTCCAGTTCCATCCACGTTGCTACAAAGGGCCATATTTTATTCTTTCTCATTGCCACGTAGTATTCCATTGTGTATATAAACCACAATTTCTTTATCCATTCATCAGTTGATGGACATTTAGGCTCTTTCCACAATTTGGCTATTGTTGAGAGTGCTGCTATAAACATTGGGGTACAAGTGCCCCTATGCATCAGTACTCCTGTATCCCTTGGTTAAATTCCTAGCAGTGCTATTGCTGGGTCATAGGGTAGGTCTATTTTTAATTTTCTGAGGAACCTCCACACTGCTTTCCAGAGCGGCTGCAACATGTGATTATTTTGAAGTAAATCCTATACATATTATTTCCTCTGTAAATATTCCCAAATAAGACTTACCATAATTTAACCAGTCCCTATTGAAAGATACTTAGTTTTTATTACAAACAGTAGAACTATAAATATCCACTTACATTTATCCATTTACGTTATCCATTGACTGCAGGGTAAATTTCTAGAAGTTGAATTGCTGAAACAAATATATAAGCATTTAAAATTGAGAAATACTGCCAAAATTTTTTTATTCCTGTCAAGACTAAATGAAAATGTATCCTTCTCTGCATCCTCACCTACACTGATTTTATCCAACTTTTAAACATTTGGCAATATGAGATCTGAAAAATGATATGTATCTTTCTTTTTTAAAAAATGTTTTCTTAAAATTTATTTTGAGAGTGAGAGAGAGAAAGAGACAGAGACAGTATGAGCAGGGGAGGGGCAGAGAAAGAGAGAAAGAGAATCCCTAGTAGGCCTCATATTGTTAGCGCAGAGCCTGACACAGGGCTCAATCCCATGAGCTGTGAGATCATGACCTAAGCTGAAATCAAGAGTCAGTTGCTTAACTGACTGAGCCACCAAGGTGCCCATTTTTGTTTTGCATTTTAAAAATTGGAGAGGGGGCGCCTGGGTGGCGCAGTCGGTTAAGCGTCCGACTTCAGCCAGGTCATGATCTCGCGGTCCGTGAGTTCGAGCCCCGCATCGGGCTCTGGGCTGATGGCTCAGAGCCTGGAGCCTGTTTCCGATTCTGTGTCTCCCTCTCTCTCTGCCCCTCCCCCGTTCATGCTCTGTCTCTCTCTGTCCCAAAAATAAATAAACGTTGAAAAAAAAATTTTTAAAAATTGGATAGGACATTTTTCCTGTCTTTATTGTCCTTTTTTTTTCCTTCTGTGAACTGCACATTTAAAGTCTTTGCTTGTTTAAGAAAAGGAAATAAATTGGGAAGCCTGGCTGGCTCAGTCAGTGGAGCATCTGGCTCTTAGTCTTGGGTTCATGAGTTTGAGCCCCATGTTGGGCATGGAGCCTACTTAAAAAAAAAAAAAAAAAAAAAGAAAGGAAATAAATTGTCACAAAGGTGTGATTTCCTTTCCCAAACCATCATGTGCTGCCATGTCTCCCTTTTTCCCTATTTCCAGTTTGTATCACCAACTCAGGAGTAGTACTCGTGTCTCTCTTTTATTTTTTTAAATTTTATTATTTTTTTAAAATTTTCATCCAAATTAGTTAGCATACAGTGCAACAATGATTTCAGGAGTAGATTCCTTAGTGCCTCTTATCCATTTATCCCATCCCCTCCTCCCACAACCCCTCCAGTAACCCTCAGTTTATTCTCCATATTTATGAGTCTCTTCTGTTTTGTCTCCTTCCCTGTTTTTATATTATTTTTGTCTCCCTTTCCTTATGTTCATCTGTTTTGTCTCTTAAAGTCCTCATATGAGTGAAGTCATACGATTTTTGTCTTTCTCTGACTAATTTCAATTAGCATAATACCCTCCAGTTCCATCTACGTAGTTGCAAATGGCAAGATTTCATTTTTTTTTTTTGATTGCTGAGTAATACTCCATTGTGTATATATACCACATCTTCTTTATCTAGTCATCTATCAATGGACATTTGGGCTCTTTCCATACTTTGGCTATTGTGGATAGTGCTGCTATAAACATGGGGGTGCATGTGTCCCTTTGAAACAGCACATCTGTATCCCGTGGATAAATGCCTAGTAGTGCAATTGCTGGGTCATAGGGTAGTTCTATTTTTAGTTTTTTGAGGAACCTCCATGCTGTTTTCCAGAGTGGCTATACCAGCTTGCATTCCCAGTAGTACTTATGTCTCTTTAATGAAGGTAAATACCTGCCCTTCTTTTTTTTCCTTCTGCCCTTTTTTCACCCACCAAAGGTAGCTCTCTGTTTTCTGTGCGTCCTAGAAATAATCAAATTGTTTATCAAACAGATGGTTTTAAATCAGCTTCTGAGGGAGTACTCTAGGGAAATATGCCCAAGAAGCATCAGGAAGGATTTCTACAGACAGATGGGGGAATGTTTGTAATTGTTTAGCAATAAGTATGCCCAGCAAGTATCACTTCAGCCTGCTTTGTTCATCTGTTCAGTCTTTCCACATGAACAGAAGATATGTACTCTGACTTTTGCTGCTTGCCATTTTGATGGCATTTTCAGCCTTATTTTTGTCAAAGTGAATTATCTGTCTCCATCCATTTTGGACATATGTGTAATCAATAGTATTACTGTTGGTTTCTTGATGTAGGGAAAATAGTGATTGCATTCTGTCCTGAATTAAATGACAATGTCAGAGTGTAAGAATGTACGACAGACTGATTTTCTTTGCTTATGTATTCTTTAAAAACAGCTGTTCAAAATCTCATACACATAGAAATTGTTTGCCAAGCATTTGAAGCCATCTTGTTTTACCAGGTGGCAGCTGCTGCTGTTTGTTGGGACCTAATTTAAACCACAGACATGAAATAGTGTCCTTGTTTTTAAAAAGAGAAAGCATGATTTCTTGAAAAACATCTTTACAGAGATACAATTCACATACGAGACAAGTCACCCATTTAAAGTGTACAATTCAGTGGTTTTTTTAAAGTCTATTTATTTATTTTGGGGGGAAGTGGGGCAGAGAGAGAGAGGAGAGACAGAGGATCCCAAGCAAATTCTGCACTCTCAGCGCAGAGCCTGAGGTAGAGCTCAATCCCAGGAACTGTGAGATCATGACTTGAGCTGAAACCGAGTTGGATGCTTAACTCGTGGAGCCACCCAGGCACCCCCAATGGTTTTTTAATATATTTGCAGCATGGAACAACCATCACCACATCAATTTTAGAACATTTTTATCACCCCTAGAAGAAATGCTATACTTATTATAGTCACTTTCCATTTCCTTCACACCTCCTCTCAGCCCTATGCAGCTGCTTTCTGTCTCTATAATTTGCCTATTCTGAACATTTCATATAATTAGAATCATGAGATAAGAGGTCTTTTGTGATTGGCTTCTTTCACTTAGCATGCTTTCAATGTTCATATATGATTGTAGCATATATTAGTACTTCATTCTTTAAAAAATTTTTTTTCTAGTGTTTTATTTATTCTTGAGAGAGAGAGAGACAGAGCACAAGCAGGGGAGGGGCAGAGAGAGAGGAAGACACAGAATCTGAAGCAGGCTCCAGGCTCTGAGCTGTCAGCACAGAGCCTGACATGGGGCTTGAACTCAAGAACTGTGAGACCATGACCTGAGCCGAAATCGGACGCTTAACCAACTGAGCCACCCAGGTGTCCAGTACTTCATTCTTATAATGGTTGGTTGAATACTGTACCATTGTATGAATATACCACAATTTATCCATTCATTAGATGGTGTATATTTGGATTGTTTCTACTTTTTGGCTAGTATGAAAAACGCTACTATGAACATTCATGTATGGGTTTTTTATTTTTTGAGAGAGAGAGAGAGAGAGAGCATGTGCATGTGTGTATGCGAGTGCATGCATGCGTGAGCAGGGTAGGGGCAGAGGGAGGGGGAGAGAGAGAATCTCAAGCAGACACCATGCCCAGTGTGGAGCCTGACTTGGGGCTTAATCCTACCACTGTGAGACCTGAGCCGAAATCAAGAGTTGACACGTAACTGACTGAGCCACCCAGGATCCACTTCTAAAAGTTTTATAGTTTTAGCTCATTCATTTAGATATTTGACCACATTTTTGAATTTTGAATTTCCTTTTTTTTTGAAAATTTTTTTATTCATTTTGAGAGAGAGCATGTGAGGGGCAGAGAGAGAGGGACAGAGGAAGAATCCCAAGCAGGTTCTGCACTGTCAGTAGGGCTGATGTGGGGTTCGAACTCACCAACTGTGAGACCATAACCTGAACTGAAATCAGGAGTTGGATGCTCAACTGACTGAACCACCCAGGTGCCCCAGATATTTGACCCCATTTTGAATGTGCCATGTTTGTTTTTTTAGTATTTTATTTTTTTAACTTTATTTTATCTTGAGAGAGAGAGAGAGGGAGAGAGAGAGAGAGAGAGAGAGAGAGAGAATCCCAGGTAGGCTCTGTGCTGTCAGCACAAAGCCTGACATGGGGCCCAATCTCATGAAACATGAGATCATGACCCAAACTGAGATCAAGAGTCAGACGCTTAACTGACTGAGCCACCCAGGTGCCCCTGCTTTTTTAATATTTTAAAGAGAGTGAGAGAACACACACGCAAGCAGGGAAAGGGCAGAGAGAGAATGGGAGAAAGAGAATCCCAAGCAGGCTCTGCTCTATCAGCACAGAGCCTGGTGCTGGACTTGATCCCACCACCCTGGGATCATGACCTGAGCCAAAATCAGGAGTCAGATGCTCAACTGACTGAGCCACCCAGGTGCTCTGATCCCATTTTAAGTTAATTTTTACATGTGGTGTGTGATAGGAGTCCAAGTTCATTCTCTTGCATATGGATATCCAGTTGCCTCAATGCCTTTTTTTTTTTTAATGTTTATTTATTTTTGAGAGAGAGACAGAGTGTGAATGGGGAAGGGGCAGAGAGAGGGAGACATAGAATCCAAAGCAGGCTCCAGGCTCTGAGCTGTCAGCACAGAGCCTGATGCAGGGCTCGAACCCACGAACTGTGAGATCATGACCTGAGCCTAAGTCGGACGCTTAATCGACTGAGCCACCCAGGTGCCCCAATGCCTTTTTTTTTTTTTTAAGTAGGCTTCACAGCCAGCTTAGAGCCCAATACAAGACTTGAACTCATGACCCTGACTGAGATCAAGACCTGAGCTGACATTGAGTCAGATGCTTAACCGACTAAGCCACCCAGGTGCCCCTCAGGGCCATCAAATATTTTTTTTTATTGGGGTGCCTGGGTGGCTCAGTTGGTTAAGCATCTGACTTTGGCTTAGGTCATGATCTCATTGTTTCTGGGTTTGAGCCTCACGTTGGGCTGTGTTATGCTTACAGCTCAGAGCTTGGAGCCTGCTTCAGATTCTGTGTTTCCCTCTCTCTGCCCCTTTCCCACTGTGTTCTCTCTCTCAAAAATAAATAAACATTTAAAATTAAAAATAAAAATAAAAATTTATATATATAGAGAGAGTGAGCAGCAGAGGCGGTCAGAGGGAGAGAAAGAATCTTAAGTAGGCTCTGTACTCAACATGGAGCCTAATGTGGGGCTCCATCCCACGACCCTGGGATCATGACTTGAGACAAAATTGAGAGTTGGATGCTCAACTGACTCAGCCGCTCAAGCATCCCTCAATGCCATTTTTTAATGAGACTATTCTTTCCTCATTGAATTGTCCTGGCACAATTTTGTGATATTTAAGGTTCAGTTGGACATGGGGAAAATTTTACCATGTACATCCTAACACATTTTTTGTAACTCCACCCCAAATCAGTTTAAGTTTGCTGAAGTATGGTGGAAATCTCAGAGGCTTTCACTACTGTTAGGGAAGACAAAAAACCATTCAGGAAACAATATTGCAAAAAATAGAAATTATGCTGTTGACAGTTTACCATAACTGTAAACTCAATTTGGTTCTTTTGTTGTTGTTTGCTTTAAAAAATATTTTTAACGTTTATTAAACACAGCCAGAGTGTGGGCAGGGAGGGGCAGAGAGAGAGAGTGGGAGACACAGAATCTGAAGCAGGTTCCAGACTGCTCAAACTAGTGAACTGTGAGATCATGACCTGGGCCCGAGTCGGAGGCTCAACCAACTGAGCCACTCAGGTGCCTCTCTTTTCCTTTTATTTGAGTATAGTTGATATATAATGTTACATTAGTTTCAGGTGCATAACTTAGTGATTTAACAAGTTTTCACCACAAGTGTAGCTACCGTTTGTCCCATTACATCGCTATTACAGTATCATTGACTATATTCCTTATGCTGTGCCTTTTATTGCTGTGACTTATCCATTCCATTACTGAAAGTCTCCCTCTTCCCTTCATACATTTTGCTTCCCTTCCCAGCAACCATTAGTTTGTTCTCTGTATTTATAGGTCTGGTTCTGCTTTTTGTTAATTCATTTTTTTAAAGATTCCACTTATTAGTGGAATCATATGGTATTTGTCTTTCTCAGTTGTATTTCATTTAGCATAATACCCTCTAGGTCCATCCATTTTGTCTCAGATGGCACAACCTCATCTTTTTTATGGTCATGTAATATTCCAGTGTGTGTGTGTGTGTGTGTGTGTGTGTGTGTGTGTGTGTGTACACCACATTTTCCTTATCCATTCACCTGTTGATGGACACAGGTTGCTTCTATATCTTGGCTATTGTAAATAATGCTGCAGTAAACATGGGGTTGCATGTATCTTTTCAAATTAGTCTTTTTGTTTTCTTTGGGTAAATGCCCAATAGTGAAATTATTGGAAAATAATGGTTCAATTTGTTTCTTAAAGGCTTTTAAGGAGATACCTTCTATTTCAGTACACAGTCATTTCAGAGACAAAGGGAGGTGTTATCAGAACCAGGAGCAAATTGCTCTTCAGTTTATTCCCCATTTTAGTTTTTTTATAATTGTTTATCTATTTTGAGAGAAGACAGTGTGAGCAAAGGAGGGACAGAGAGAGACACGTACACACACAGAACCTGAAGCAGACTCCAGGCTCTGAGCTGTCAGCACAGAGCCCAATGCGGGGCTTGGACCCACAAACCACGAGATCATGACCTGAGGCAAAATTGGACGCTCAACCGACTGAGCCACCCAGGCACCCCAGTTCCCCATTTTAGTTTGTGACATCCTGGACTTTTGACACTGTCACCACTTGTCCCTTACTCCTCTTGTGTGTCTGCCCCAAATCTTCACAGATTTGGAGTAAGAACACTAGAAGAAAGAGCTCTAGAAGTGATTGTGTTGTCTAAGGATTTGAAGAGGTTTAGAATAAGAATACAGCAGGTGAACATGAGAAAAATACAGGATTAGGGATCAGATATGGTTTGAGAAAATTGGAGGGAGAGTCTTAGTATAGAAGCATCATAACTAGACCTGAGTGGCTTCCTCTATTTGCAGAAGTAGTAAGTTCAAAATCTGTGTGGTCTGATAAGATCACCTGAATTTATCTTCTCTGGAACAGGAATAGGCTACCAACATAACTTTTACTGGCATTCAATATTTAGTCAACTTTCTTCCCCATCATCATTTTCTTCTTTTTTGATTATACCTTAAACTTGCAGGTTTAAGGTTTAAAAGAGAATGACAGATTCATATTTTTTACTGTTTGCTCTGAGACTAGAATTAGGTGATGCCTATAGTGCACTTGAAAGATATTTCACATTCTTGCTACTCTCTAGGAGCTTTCAGTCTATTTTGAGAAAATTTAAGTCCTTGTTCTAGAGATATGTTGGCTAATATTCATAATGACAATGCTATTTGAGGTAATTTTTAGAAAGATGCAAGATGTAATTTAATATATGAATTTAAATAATGATGATATTATAACAACAGAGACCCAAATAATGGGTCCCTGACTGACTTTCCTCTTTTTTTAGAGTCCATTTGTGTTAAAAATACACAGAAGTTTTCTTGGATGGTTTTAACTGCTTAGGACTATGCTTAACAGCCAAAGTTTCTCTCAAATGTGTCCTTAGGATTAGTTTTTTTTTTTTTTTTATCTCTTTCTTGTCTGCAGTAATACCTCTTCTCAATAATGTGTACCTGAGTGAAATAACCAGATATTGAAGGTATACACACTACTTACCAACGATGTGAATAAATCTCAGAATAAAACTAGAGGGACACATGGGTGGCTCAGTCAGTTGTGTGTCCGACTCTTCACTTTGGCTCAGGGCATGATTTCACTGTTTATGGGTTTGAGCCCTTTGTTGGGCACTGGGCTGACAGTGCCAAGCCTGCTTGGAATTCTCTCTCTCTCTCTCTCTCTCTCTCTCTCTCTCTCTCTGTCTGTCTCTGCCCCTCCCCCACTCGTGCACCCATGCATGCACTCTCTCTCTCTCAAAATAAATAAAAAATAAATAAACTAAAAAAAAAAACACTAGATACAAATCAAATGTATAGATTCTCTTGTTTTCCATTGATTTTCCAGTATATTCTTCCATACAACATAGAGTCAAAAAGCTAGAATATTTTTTCTTGTGTTCCTTGTTAACTAAGATCAAGTCCATTTCTTAGTTTCATTTTCCATAACTCCAGTTTAACAGCTTTGTATTAAGCTGTTTTTTTTTTTTTCTTTTCCTGTCAGCATATAGCCCAGGGATCAAATGCTACTGTTTTTATGGGCTTCCACTTGATATAAAGCAGTCTCTACCCTGCTGCTTCCCATGTCAATCCTCCATAGTTTATTTAAAAGTTCACAGACTTCCTCACTACCCTCTGGAGTGCTAGAATCAGGAGGGTTTTATTTTCCAGTTTGGCTTCTCTGGAGCCACTCAGCTCTTGCCTTTACTGCCAACATCAGCATTATCATTAGCATCTCAGGAATAAAAACCAACAAAAATGGTTTTGCTTTGGGGTTACTTCAGGAGGAGTCACCTTGGTTTTTCTTAGAGCAATTGTTTCTTTTATGACTTTAAGAGAAGCAAAATGTTCTTTCATTAAATTGAACATTCTGCTGTACCCTATCCTGCCTGCTAGTGGAGACCGATTATGAAAAGTTGTGGGATCAGACCAAGAGGGACTTTTTAGCCTGTGTTCTTCCATTGACTCCTGCCCCCCCCCCCCCCCATTTCTCTTGATTGCTTTGTCCACGTCTTAGAGGTAGTTCCTCCCTGCTCATGATATTTATATGTTTTTTTCCTGAGGTGTTTGTTTATTATGGTCAAAGGTAGGCTATTATATGTAACACTCCTTACATAGTACTTGAACAATATGACAAGTTTTGTTGAGGCACAGTTTTATAAAGTACTATTGTAGCAAAAGTCATCCAGCTTTAGGATCCCTGGACATTTAAACATGACATCTGAAACCATATATATCACTCTCCCTCTTGACCTAGCAATCATGCTCACAAAAACTTTCCTACAGGCAGTCTGGCACTTAAATAGCAGAAACCTGTAGTTACTCAATTTATTTTAGGTGGAGAGGCCCAGTGGTTGGCGGAGAGTTGTCTCTGTTATGTGAGACAGAACCTCTTGTGCTGTCTTGAAAAGGAATTAAGAAATGTCAAAAAATAACTTAGACAAGGTGGAGTATAATTATATAGGAGAGTTTTATGTGAATTATTTTCTGAGGGGTTTCAAAAGAGATTGTAATCTGTTAGGGTGAGATTTTCCTGTGGATCACCTCCCTTGCCTGGCTAATATATGTAAAGTTATTTATCTGGTTAAATTGTAACCAGGGTTGAAGATTTGTTAACTCTGCCCCAGTACTCTAGTTTATTTGATTAGTCCCACAACAAATGTATAACCATCACTGAATGACTTGATTAGAGAGCTTGGCATTGTTATTTGTACATTCTTTCTTTGCAGTTAGCACTGATTAGTAGAAAGCCTATGTTTCACACTTTGAAATGACATCTCCACCCCCACCTACCACTAGGAGACCTGTTAGAATACTAATGGTTAGCAAAAGAACAACAGTATCTTTTTTTTTTTTTTAATTTGGGTACGCTTCCTGCTGTGAAAGGAATACTTTAGTGTATTGTTAAAATGTAAGAGCTTAATTAGTTTTGGGCAGTGCCTGAATATGTTTAATTTTACTAATAAATCTTAATTAAATCTTTTTATAAGTCAACTCATATATTTTTTTGCAAATTATAGAAGAAATACAGCAGACCTTCATAAATGGCAGGGATTCTGCTGATGAATTTTTTTTTAATCAGTGTGCTTATAAAACAACAACTTTCAATAAAGCTGTTTTATAACTGGGAGTAATACATAGAAGGGTGTGTGTTGGTCCTCTGGGGCCTTTGTGCCCTGCCTGCAAATGTAAGTTCTGGGCTGACTGATCACATGCTTAGGGGCAGGACTCTGCCTGCTGTTTGTTCTTGGTGACATAACTTGGCCTCTTCCCTGAGAGAGGGGTGGAGATCTTTCACTGTCTTTGCCTTTGGTTTTGGGAACCTTTGAGATCCCAAGGATTTTAAAATTGATTCTGGAATTCAACTAACTGGTCAGTTCACACAATAACTTTCTTTAAGAGAGTCTTGTTTAAGGAGGAGTTTTGCAGGTCTTGGAATTCTGAATTAAGGATTTAAACAGTAACATTGTTTTGGTAATACAAATGTGTCTTCTTCTAGTGCTCCTTTTGACTGTACTGCAAAGGAATGTTTTTTAGGGCTGGCCCTCCGTTTGGAAGCAGCTGCTATCCTGCAAACCTTATTGTTACACTGCTGACCTTTGTCATCAGGAATGCCCCTAGAGAAAACAGTCTCCTAATTGTTTTTCTTAAGCCTCTATGAAGTTTGAGATATGTCCTTTCAAGTTATTTGTGGTTACTTTCTTAAGTTTACCTTGTTTACATTTAATTGGAGGCTCCATCTTTTTAGCTTTATCATGAATTGTCAGTTCTGAGCTCCTGGTAGGTGGTAAAAAGAATTGCCCTTCCCCTGTTATCCTGTTCTGCAGGAAGCCTTTGTGGTTTAGATTCACAGTTTCCCATTGTTGCTAGCTGCAGTTGTCTCCTCCCTCCCATACCCTTCCCTCCCCACACCTCTAGCTCTTTCCTTGACCCTCCTCATTTCTCCGTCCTTTACCCCACAGACGCCCTTGGAATTGCTGGAGGTTGAGCGTGCTGTCTGGTGAGTATTGTGCTTGTGGCAAAACTGAGTGGATGGAGGGATACAGTCTTTGTGTCTGGTCAGTCTTTGTGAAGTGTTGCTCTGAATAGCAAAGGTTTAAACTTTGAAATTGAGGGTGTTGAACTCTCTTTACTTTTAGAAGGGCTTCTGGGTTTTTTGTTTTTGTTTTTGTTTTTTGTTTTGTTTTTGTTTTTTTACTCTTCTCTGTTTCAATTAAAGCTTTGGAAATTTGATGTTTATTACTGGTTAAAAAAAATTCTCATAGATTTTCTTGAGCTCATTAAGATTAAAGCAAGTGTTACAGGTTTAGTATTTTAAATTCCCTTCAAATAGAAGGTTATTTGTGATTTTTTAAATATTTTCAGTATTAATATATTGATAAAAGTAATAACAAAGAAAAGATCTGTTTTGTGGATAAGCTGGAAAGTAGTATTTGCTTCCAGAAGCAGAGTAATTCTTTTTTCCTCTCAGCAAAATGTTTTTGGCAAAATTCACTATAGATTATAGTAATATGTTGTTAATTCTGGGAAATGGTTTGCTGAGTACTTCAGGATAACAGATGCTTCTGGGAATTATTTTTTTGGAAAGTTAGATTTGTTCATTAGTTGCTGCTCACTTGAGGTGTGAGATCTATAATCCTTTTGAAAGTAAAATATTTAATATTTGGTGTTCACATTGAGTCAGATATCACTTTCATAAAGGGCTTTTTATTTCTTTGGATTGTATTGATCCTCAGCTAAGAAGCTGTACATGTGCACACCTTTAGTTCTCCGAAAGTATTGCTAATTAAAGTAATATTTATGGTAGACAGTGTGAGGGAAAACTTGTTCATGGGATGTTATTGCTGTTCAATTGAGTCATTTATTCAAGTGATAGTTGCACTTGTACAGTAATGATTTCCTGAGTTTTTACAATGTGGCAGGTGCTAGTTCCTATGCTAAGTACTTTGCGTTTCCTTCTAATTACCAGTACAATTTTGCCACGTAAGTAGTAATATCCCTCTGGTCAGCAGCAGTCATGCATGGGTAGAAGGAACATGGTTTTTTTTTTTTTTTTTTTTCCCTGCAAAATGAGAATAATCCCTATTTGGCAGATTCGTTGCAGGAATTAAAGGGCATATCAGACGTCTGGTGCCTAACTCAGAGTTGGTGCTCATTAAGTGGTGACTGCTATTCTAATTTTATAGCTATATTTTGCTGCAAGTCTCTTAGTTGTGTTAGACCTAGGATTTTAACTGGCTCAAAACCTGGAGTCTGGTAGCATGTTTTTGAGTATTGTGAAGGTTTTTGGAGTAGATTTCAGTGGATCCCTGCCCATTCCTCCACCTCCTGCTCCCATAGAGGAGGGTGCTTTTTTTTTTTTTTTAAGTTTATTTATTTGGTTTTGAGAGAGAGGGTGACAGAGAATCCCAAGTGGGCTCTGCACTGTCAGCACAGAGCCTGATGTGGGGCTCTAACTCATGAACTATGAGATCATGACCCAAGCCAAAATCACGAGTCAGATGCTTAACCAACCGAGCCACCCAGGCACCTTGAGGAGGGGTTCTTTATAGATGCCCTTCTTTTCTTGCTATCCTCTGTCACTTTCCCAGTCATGTGCTTGGCCTCTGTCACTGGAGTTGCTTGTGCCATTCAGTACCAGTGTTCTTCCAGCAGAAATGAGTCAAGCCAGTATAGTCAGTGGCATCCCTATTTTCCTCTTGTTGATAGAGCCATCATGCTTTTATTATTGTTTGTGCTGAAAGAATTGGGGTAGTGGTGTGTTTATAATGATTCATAAATAGCATCATTGCAATCAAGCATTTTAATTAAGAAGCTTTAGGGGTTTAAAAAATTAGGGGAAAAAAATCTCTAGTTCTAAGTTGTTGAGCCAGAGGATAATATAGGGCAACTTTATGCAACTCATAGTTATCATTTTGCCATGTTGGAGCCTAATATAATTGCTATGGATTCTCTTTCCTTTAACCCCTGCTGTTAACTAGTTTGGTGCTATTAGCAGTGTGTTTGAGAAAGAATATTGTGTTAGTCCTTCTGGCCATAAAGTAGAGTATCTTTCTTCCATAGACCTTTTGGAAACAGAAGGTGTGATTTAGGTATGATATGATGTAGGCAGTACATTCAAGGAAGAGACAGAGAGATGACTTGGTATACTTACAACTGAATTAATCCCGAAACTGAAAAATGTGTTTTACAAAGCTTAGCTCTTCATTCATTCTTTAACTTAGTAAGTATTGAGCATCTGTTGGGTGTAAGGAAGTGTAACTTCCTATATTGTATTCTAATAAAGTACAGGTATATTGGTTAAGTACTGATGAATGAAGTTCCTGGGAGGGAGGGAGGGAATATGTCCCAATTGGTAAGGAGCCATATTTAGACAATCCTTTGGAAAATGAGTTAATATAAATGACTACTCCTTCCTGATAGGGTGTGACTATCATTAATCTCTATTGCTATAAATTGCCAGCAGAATGGCTTCTTCAAACAGGTTTGCTGAGTGGAGAGGATTACTTGTATTAGGTAGGACTGAGAAGATGGGAGTGGGAAAGGAAGTAATATTCCTTAATGAGTATACACAGAAAACTTTTTTTGTGTGTGTATGTTTTAAGGGGATTAGTGGTAAATGAGGTTGGAAGCATGCATGGGTTAAGATTATAGAAGGTCATTTAAGGCCAAGGAGTTTTGACTGTATTTTGTCACTGAAGTTTTCTAAGCTACATACATAAATAGTGATTGATCAGAGTTTGCTTTTGGCAATATTTTATAGATGGGATTAGAAAGGGAAAAATGGTTTCGAAGTTACTATAGTAGTCTAGGTGAATTGTATTCAGAATGCATTATTTTTAGAATACATTTGCCTTCATTTTGATATGGCTTTGGATTTATGCTAACAATTATAGTTTAATGTCATACAACTTTACATTAAGTTTATGTGTGTGTATTTGTACATGTAAGAGAGAAAGGGAGAGGGAAGAAGAGACGTATAGGGGATGGCCAATCATCATGATCACTTTTTTTTTTTTAAAGGAAACCCTATGCCCAATGTGGGACTCAAACTCACGACCCTGAGATCAAGAGTTGAATGCTCTAGGGGTGCCTGTGTGGCTCAGTTGGTTAAGCATCTGATTTATGCTTGGGTCATGATCTCGCGGTTCATGAGTTCAAGCCCCGTGTCAGGCTCTGTGCTGTCAGCTCAGAGCCTGGAGCCTGCTTCAGATTCTGTCTCTCTCTCTCTCTCTCTGCCCCTCCCCTGTTCATTCTCTCTCTCTCTCTCTCTCTCTCTCTCTCAAAAATAAATAAAACATTAAAAAAAATTTTTTTTAGAGAGTTTGCATGCTGTACTAACTGAGCCAGCCAGGTGCCCCCCCAAATCCCCTAGGAATCATAATCAGAGTTCCTATTTTGTACCTGGCCCTAAATATTTTGCATATATAATTTTGTTGAATACTCTCAGCAGATCATATATATTATAGGTAGTAAATGACTTGAAAGTCATAGAGCAGGATTGGAATGTAGATTCATCTTATTCTTTATCATCATCATCAAAGCATTTATGCCTCACTTACTAATACCAGGTACTAGGCTAATTAAACATGTATACATTATTGCATTTAATCTCCACAACAATCCCATGATTTAGATGTTATTTATTAATCCCATTTTACTGATGAGGTGCCTGAGACTTCAGTAACTTGGTTAAGATGATACAATTGTTAGTTGTTAGGTGGTGGAGTCCAGATCTGTTCTACTTTGCTAACTCTGAACCCTAAGTTGTATAATTCACATTCTCTGGGAATGTTCTCTGGGAATGGTACCCCTTGGATCTCCACTGTGAGTATGGTGTTTCCTGAGGTTATGCAATGTAGTTGGCCCTGCAGAGCCTGCACTTTTAACCACTGTGTTCTCTCTACTATCATGCTGCTTCCCTCAGAAGTCAGTAAATTATCTTTACAACTCTGGATCCTTATAAGGATGGGCTAAGTAGCCTGCAACTGCCATTTCTGAGTTTGTCAGTTACAACAAAGTGAAACATGTCTTCTTGGCTTTGTATTTTCTTTCCAATTGGTTTTGGAAAATTTGTTTACATGACAGTTTTCTAAGTTCTTATAAAAGGAAAAATAAGACTTTCTATTTTTTATCAGCATACAGTTCTTGTTGTTGTACATGATGTAATAATTTGAAGCTGCCAAAGTCCAACCCTCAGGAAATTGTTTGAGTTGAGTAACTGTATTCACTGGGGAGTTTGAGATAACTAGCCCATAAATCAACAAATAGCTTAGCCTTTTTGTATGGTTGTAGATGCTTATCTCTTTATTTTCAAGCTTGAATCAGAAGCATATATTGATTCAATTGTTAGAGTCTCCATTAGAAAAAACCTACAGTATCGCAAGCTAGATATGGGCGTTTGGGGGGCTCTTTTATTTAAGGAAAGTCAGAATTTATCAGGGTGTTGGAATTGGTTGTTCTAGGTACTTATCCCTTCAAACAAAAAGTGTTCTCTTTCAATTAAACTTTCAGCGATTCACTGCCTATATATTCAACCTTTGTGTGGAATAAAAAGATGCCCTTAAGGAATATATGCTATAGTCCATGTACACAAATAACTGTAACATGTGGGAATGTTCCACATGTGCTGAGACCACAGAAGAGGATGAAATAAGTGAAAATGGAAAGGTGAAAGAAAGAAGGAATCTGGGAATGCTTTTTATTTATTTATTTATATTTTTTAAGAAATTAAAATTTTTTTGATGTTTATTTTTGAGAGAGAGAGTGAGTGCGAGCTAGCGGGGGAGGGACAGAGAGAGACTGAGATTCAGAATCCGACCAGGCTTCAGTCTCCGAGCTTTCCACACAGTGCCCAAGGCGGGGCTTGAACATAGCCGTGAGAATCATGACCTGAACCAAAGTCCCACGCTTAACCAACTGAGACATCCAGGCTCCCCCAGAAAAATTTTAAAGTTTATTCATTTTGAGAGAGAGAGAGAGAGAGGGAGAGAGAGATAGCATGAGCAGGGGAGGGGCAGAGAGAGAGAGAGAGAGAGAGATTGAAAATCCCAACCAGGCTCTGTGCTGTCCTGGGAAGGGTGGGAGAGCTCAGTTTCCCAAATGGTGATGTCATGACCTGAGCCCAAATCAAGAGTCATCTAAGATCATCTAACTCACTGAGCCACTCAGGCGCCCCTGGGAATGCTTTTGATGCAGCTTTTGATTGCAGGATACTTACAATTTTTAACAAGAAGAAATGGAAAGGAAAGGCACTCCTGGTGGAGGTAATATTAGAGCCAAGGTGCTGAGGGAGTAGAGTACAGGGCATATTCATTATACAGAAAGAGTCCAGCTTACCTAGAGTGGAGGATGAGTGAGGGGCACATAATAGGTGCTCAGTGAAATTTCTGATCAATGAATGAGAGAATAGAAGTTGTAGCTGGAAATAGTGGTAAGATCTAATAATTTTCAAACTTTGTGCAGGCGCCAGGCATATTGAATTCATTTTATAAATTAATAGTTAATTTTACTGGAAGAATATGTGTATATAAAAATATGTAGTATAAAAATCACAATCATGAAAATGAGTCAATAAGAAAAAAAAGCTGTCAAAATAGGTCTGGTTAACTGCTTTTTTTTTTCTTTAAGTTTGCTATTTGTTCATGTTTTTGCCCTATTAGTACTAGAATAGGAAGACAAAAAATTATGGGACAGAAACTTGTAAAAAAATCCATCCATTAATTTTCCCTTTTATGAATTAGAAAAGTACCATTTTTCTCTAGCCAAAAGAATGTCCCTCCTGGGAGCCATTAAAGATTTTTGAAAAAGAGAGTAATGTGGTATTTTAGGAGTCCTCTTGTAGTTACATGTAGGATTGGAGGCTTGGCAGTGAGTCAGTAACGTGGTGCTTTGATCCAGAGGTGGTGAGGGTCTGAACCTTAGCAGCAGTTACAATGAGAATAGAATGAAAGGAAATAGACATCCAAATCTAGCCCCCTGTTTCTAAAAAGAAATAGTTACTAGTTATTAAACAGCTTTCATATTCTTAGTATATTAGGTGTCTTCAATGATTGGTTACCTCTGGTCCAGAATCCTTTCATAGTATTTTTAGGGAAAATGAGTTTAAATCCCAATTTTAGTTTTACTTAAGAAAATAATGAATTATAGATAATATATCCATGAATTATGGATAATTTAGAAAATAGAGAGAAGGGTATAAAAAAGCCATAATTCCATCACCATAATAAGCCCCCCCCCCTTTTTTTACATTTACTTATTCTTGTGGATTTAAAACGTTTTCTAATAGTTCATTCTGGGTAAATCAAGTTCTGAGAAACAGGTTCCTGAACTGATAGAAGAACCCATTAACTGCTATACGGTGATGTTAAACATAATAAACCCAGAGATTTCACATGAAGGCTTCACTGGACTCCAGTTTACCAGGATCACAAACTATGTCAATGTCTCCTCTTTTCCTGTAAATCTTAGTCCATTTACCTTTATGCATATAGATCTTATTCTTCCAAATGCCTCTCTGTTCCCTGTTGGGTTCAAGGTTCCATCTCCTTCAATGAATTATTTATACAGTTTAAAGTTTTTTTAAAATTTTGAACCAATTTTGGACTTACAGAAAAGTTGCAAAAATAGTTCAACCAGCTTCCTCTAGTGTTATCATCTTATATAACCATAGTACAATGATCAGAACCAGGAAATTAGTATTGGTACAATACTACTAATAACTAAAGACATTTTTCAAATTTCACAAGTTTGTCCGCCAGTGTTCTTTTTTGTTCCAGGAGCCTATCTAGGTTCTCACATTGCATTTTAGGTGCTTTTCTTCTTTAGTCTCCTGCATTCTGTAAAAATTCCTCAGTCTTTGTCTTTTATAACTTTGACATTTTTGGAGAATATTGACCAGTTATTTTATCAAATGTTTTTTTGATTTGGACTTTTCTGATGTTTTCTCATGATTGGACTGAGGTCATATGATTTAGGCAAGAATACTGCAAATGTTGTGTCCTTCTCAGTGTATTATTACAATAGGATTCATGATGTTAGTATGTATTCTTGCAGGTGAGGTTGACCTTGATTGTTGATTAAGGTGGTTTCTGCCAGGTTGCTCCACAGTAAAGTTAATAGTATCTTTTACCTTGCAGTTAATAAATATTTTCATGGAGATACTTTGATGCTATCATTTATATAAATGTCATATTCTCCACACATGAAATTAGTAATGTTTACTTAGAGACTTCAACGAGCTTTTTTTATTATGAAATAAATTTCCTTAAAAGACCTAATCCCTTCTAAGCTTTCTACACCTTTTACCTGGTCTCATCAAAGGGTCCCCAGGATTTGTAGCAACAAATAATTTCTACACTTCATTGGTCTTAGCCAATTTCATGTCCCATTTATAATGAAGTCTCCAATGCTAATAACCTGTAGATCTATGAACCTCATTTACCCCACTATCTCTTAGGGTGACAGGCTCTTTCTTCCTGGCCAAGTGCTCCTCTAGGCCTCATCTCTCTTACGCACAAGCCAGTTTCATTTCAGCAAACATTTGAATGACTATTTTGTGTTTTTTAGAAACATCGGCTAAGAGAGGCTGACTTTGTTGATGAGGAATACAGTAGGGGATAATTAGAGTAGCTTCTGCTATAGTCTGGTTTATTACTTTGGCCTCAGAAAAATGGCAGTACATTTTGAGGTACTGGATATACTTGTGAAGTAATTATTCTTTGTATTTCATTAATACAGAGAAATAACATTTTTTTCCCTAAATTAGCTTCTAGAACATTACTTTTAAGGCTGGCAGTCTTGAGCTATGATCTTTTAAGTTTTTTGGGTTTTTTTTTTTGTTTTGTTTTTGAGAGAGAGAGAGAGCAGGGGAGGGGCAGAGAGGGAGAGAGAGAATTCCAAGTAGTCTCTGCACTGTCAGCGCAGAGCCCAACACTGGGCTCGATCCCACAAACTGCAAGATCATGACCTGAGCTGAAATCAAGAGTCTGACACTCAACCAACTAAGCCACCCAGGTGCCCTGAGCTATGATCTTTTAAATTAGCCCTGTTGGGGTGCCTGGGTGGCTTAGTTGGTTAATATCTGACTTCAGCTGAGGTCATGATCTCACGGTTGGTGAGTTCAAGCCTGGCATCCGGCTCTGTGCTGACAGCTCAGAGCCTGGAACCTGCTTCAGATTGTGTGTCTCCCTCTCTATCTGTCTCTCCCCCGCTCGTGTGCACTCTGTCTCTCAAAAATAAACAAACATTTTAAAAAGTTAAAGATAAAATAAAATGTAATAAGCCCTGTCACTAAAAAAAATTTTTTTTAATGTTTGTTTATTTTTGAGAGAGAGAGAGAGGGAGAGAGAGTGAGTGAGAGAGTGTGTGAGCGAGCAGGGGAAGAGAGAAAGAGGGAGACACAGAATCTGAAGCAGGCTTCAGGCTCTGAGCTGTCAGCACAGAGCCCGATGCACGGCTCGAACTCACAAACTGCAAGATCATGACCTGAGCTGAAATTGGAGGCTTGACTGACTGAATCACCCAGGTGCCCCAAGCCCTGTCATTTTTATTTTGTCAGCTGTGGATCCTCGGTGGAATTATGACAATAGGTTCAAGAATCCAAAATCCAAATGTACATCAACAGTAGAATTTACCGATTTAGTGCTAATAAACTAAATACAATGACTAACATACTAGATGTTGCTTTGATTAGTAAAATACAAATTTATTGATATTACTGAATTTATTATTTTTTAAATGTTTATTTTGAGAGAGAGCACATGCATGTGTGCATGAACTTGGGGAAGGGCAGAGAGAGAGAGAGAGAGAGAGAGAGAGAGACAGAGAATCCCAAGCAGTCTCCACACCAGCAAGGAGCCCAGCATGGAGCTTGATCTCACGACTGGGAGATCACGACCTGAGCCAATATCAAGAGTTGGATGCTTAACTGACTGAGCCACCCAGGTACCCCAGTATTACTGAATTTAAAGTAGCTTTTGAATTATGTTTTTTCTCAAGTAACATATACTATAGGGGCCCATTTTCTGTAATAGGATTCAGATTCTATGGACCCTGAAGCTCATATAATACAGGGGTCCTGCTTTTTTTTTTTAAATTTTATTTTTTTGAGTTGTAATGTTCTAATAAATATTAAAGTAAAATACTTTTGTTTTATTAGCAAATCAACAATTAACAAAATATTTTAATTTTGGTAAGGTCTACTTTTTTCTTTTTTTAAAATTAATTATTTTTAAATTTACATCTAAGTTAGCATATAGTGCAATAATGATTTCAGGAGTAGATTCCTTAATGCCCCTTACCCATTTAGCACCCCCCCCCCACAAACTCTCCAGCAACCCTTGTTTGTTCTATGTATTTAAGAGTCTCTTATGTTTTCTCCCCTTTTCTGTTTTTATGTTATTTTTGCTTCCCTTCCCTTATGTTCATCTGTTTTGTATCTTAAAGTCCTCATATGAGTGAAGTCATATATTTGTCTTTCTCTGACTAATTTCGCTTAGCATAATACCCTCTAGTTCCATCCATGTAGTTGCAAATGGCAAGATTTCATTCTTTCTGATTGCCGAGTAATACTCCATTGTATATATATACCACATCTTCTTTATCCATTTGTCTGTCAGTGGACATTTGGGCTCTTTCCGTAGTTTGGCTGTTGTTGATAGTGCTGCTATAAACATTGGGGTGCATGTGCCACTTCAAAACAGCACACCTGTATCCCTTGGATAAATACCTAGTAGTATAATTGCTGTGTCATAGGGTAGTTCTATTTTTAATTTTTTGAGGAACCTCCCTACAGTTTTCCAGAGTGGCTGTACCAGTTTGCATTCCCACCAGCAGTGCAAAAGAGATCTTTCTTTTTAATGTTTATTTATTATTTTTGAGAGAGAGAGAGACAGAGTGTGAGCAGGGGATGGGCAGAGAGAGAGGGAGACACCAAATCCAAAGTAGTCTCCAGGCTCTGAGCTGTCAGCACAGAGCCCAATGCGGGCTGGAACTCATGAACTATGAGATCATGATGTGAGCTGAAGTCAGATGCTTAACCAACTGAGCCACCCAGGCACCCCATCAGAGATCTTCTTTCTCCGCATCCTCACCAACATCTGTTGTTGCCTGAGTTCTTAATTTTAGCCATTCTGACAGGTGTGAGGTGGTTTCTCATTGTGGTTTTGATTTGTGTTTCCCTGATGATGAGCGAAGTTGAGCATTTTTTCATGTGTTGGTTGGCCCTCTGGATGTTTTCTTTGGAGAAGTATCTATTCATGTCTTTTGCCCATTTCTTCACTGGATTATTTGTGTTTTGGGTGTTGAGTTCCATCAGTTCTTGATAGTTTTTGGATACTAAAATACATGAGCCTCACTTCAGGTGAGCCCTGCTCTCTTTCTCTCTCTTGTCCCTCCTGGGATTCTCTCTCTCTCTCTCTCTCTGCCTGCCTCTGCCCCTCACTCACTTTTGCCCTTTTTCTCTCTCTCAAAAAAGAACAAAAACAAAAACAAAACTTTTTTGTTTTTTTTCTCCAAAGTTTTATTTAAATTGCAGTTAGTTAACATGCAGTGTAATATTGGTTTCCTGGGACATCCAGTGCTCATCACAAGTGCCCTTCTTAATACCCCTCACCTGTTTAACCCATTCCCACCCACCTTTCCTCCTACCCTCAGTTCTCTATAGTTAAGAGTCTTTACAGTAGTTTCTTATGATTCTCATGATTTCAGTTATTGTAAATGGCTCCTCTTTCACTTCTTCTTCTTTTTTTTTGTTGGTAGTTTATGTATTTGAGAGAGAGAGTATGTGCATGTATGCCAGTGGGGGAGGGGCAGAAAGGGAGAGAGAAAATTCCAAGCAGGATCATACTGTCAGCCTGTCAGCACAGAGGTCTAGGTGGAGCTCAATCCCATGAACCCTGAGATCATGACCTGAGCTGAAATCAAGAGTCATATGCTTAGTGAGCCACCCAAGTGCCCCTCTTTCATTTCTGAGTATATTTGTGAGTCTTCTCTCTTAGTGTAGCTAAAGATTTGTCAGTTTTATTTATCTTTTCAAAAATCGAGCTCTTCATTTTATCTTTTCTATTCTCTTTCTAGTATGTGTTAAATTAACTTGATTATGGGAGTCCTTTCACAGTGTATACATATATCACATAATCACATTTTATACTCTATACTACATTATAATTTTATTTGTCAATTATACCTTTAGTGGAAAAAAATTATGAACAGAACTTATTTAGGACTCTTCAGAGTCTATTCAGCAATAGTATAATACAGGTCACTATAACTTATTCAGAGTTGAGAGCAACACAGTAATTTCTTAGGTGCTCTTTCTCCTCTTTCCACTTTTGATTGATTACTTCATAGTTTTAAGACTTGGCTGGAAACTAGTAAATGTGGGTAAAGATGATGATATATTTTCTGTAGAGTTTGGGAATAAATAGCTGCCAGGTAGCCTGCTATCTCTCAGTTTGTTGTAGTCTAGGACTGTTCTCTGCAGAATGCTGAGAGTCCATTGGTTGCTACTGTGAGGGGCAAAATCAATCAGAGAGGAGTACTGGGTAATAGGCTATGGGAGCATTTTTAATTTAAATTTGAATAAATTTGTACATACAGCTTAGTTGCCATTATCCAGGTGGTGGTTATTTTATTTATTTATTTTTAAAATATAATTTATTGTCAAGTTAGCTAACATACAGAGTATACAGTATGCTCTTAGCTTCGGGAGTAGATTCCCATGATACATCACTTACATACAACACCCAGTGCTCATCCCAACAAGTGCCCTCCTCAATACCCATCACCCATTTCCCACCCGCCCCTGCCCTCCCCATCGACTCTAGGTGGTGGCTATTTTTAATCATCATATAATGACATAAAAACTAAGCAAGATTCTCTATTGAAACTGTATGTGGACACCTTCTTTGGAATAGACTGACACTTAAGTGTCATGCTCACTTGTAATGTATATTACATGCTCACCAATTTTTTTTCTTTTTGGAATCTGCTTGGGATTCTCTCTCTCTCTCTCTCTCTCTCTCTCTCTCTCACCCTCTCACCCCTCCCTCTCTCTCTCAAAACAAATAAGTAAACATTAAAAAAATATCTTGATAAGATGAAAGAATTATATGGCAAGTTTATATATATATGTAGTTCATACTTTTTCTGTATGTATAGGTAGAGTCACAATTTATAAACAGAAAGATGGATTATATGACAAGTAAAAGAAGCTTTGGTAAAATTTTGTGATAATGTAACCCACAATAACAGATATATAGATATAACACAGTTGGCTTCTGACCTCCATCCATTCCCCATTCTCAAATGGGGTGGGATAAAGCTCATCCTTTAGAGATAGAGGGTAACAGGGGACCCTAGAAACATTGGTATAATAGAAACATTAATTGTTCTTAAAATTATAGAAAACTTATTTAGGAATTAAGAAATGGGGGTGATCTCTTCAGGCTTGAGTTGGCCAAGGAAGGTTTTCTACGGTTTTTACAAAGAGGCTGGACTACATAAAGAGGGGAAGAAGGATATTTAATATCCCAAGTAGGTAAAACAGAGTTAAGGTCACAGAAATGGAAGAACACTTTGGGAAGAAGGTTTCATATAGGGAAATAAAAGGAGATAAATATAAAAGGTAAATTAAAGTCAGATTGTGTTATTAAGAAACAAGCTAAGAAATTTGCATATTATTTTGCAAGAGGGATTTTTTTGGGAAACTTTTTAATTTACACTTCAGAATATGCTTTTTTTTTTTTTAATTTTTTTTTCAACGTTTATTTATTTTTGGGACAGAGAGAGACAGAGCATGAACGGGGGAGGGGCAGAGAGAGAGGGAGACACAGAATCAGAAACAGGCTCCAGGCTCTGAGCCATCAGCCCTGAGCCTGACGCGGGGCTCGAACCCATGGACCGCGAGATGGTGACCTGGCTGAAGTCGGATGCTTAACCGACTGCGCCTCCCAGGCGCCCCCAGAATATGCTTTTTAAAAGCAATTTAAAAATCTTTGGTAATTTACATTAAATTACCAAAATTTAGATAAAAATACCAAAATCTTTTTGGTATGGAGTTCTGAATTTTGCTAAATGCATTATAGAGATGCCACCGCAATCAAGATACAGAACAGTTTCATCACCCTGGTACTGCTCCTTTGTAATCAACCTCTACCCTTACTCCCAACTCCTAGCAACCACTGATCTATTTTGACTTTTAATTTTGACATTTCTAGAATGTCATATAAGTGAAATCATGTAGTATATAGCTTTTGAGTCTGACTTCTTTCACTTAGCATAGTACATTTGAAATTCATCAGTGCTTTTGTGTATGACAGTGTTCTTTACATTTTATTTTTGAGTCTATTGTATGGATGTACCATTTACCAGTTGAAGAAGTTTCGGGTTGTTTCCAATTTTTCATGATTATGTGTAAAGCCACTATAAATACTTGTATACAGGTTTTTATGTGAGCATAAGCTTTCATTTCTTTTGGGTAAAATACCTAGGAATGGGATTGCTAGGTCATATGGTAAAAGTATATTTAACTTTACTTATAATTGCTAACTGTGTCATGTTTCATTTTCATCAGCAATTTTGGAGAGTTCCAGTTGCTCTATTCTTCCTCATTAGTACTTTTTTTTTAAGTTTATTTATTTATTTTGAGAGAGACAGAGACAGCACAAGTGGCAGGGGCAGAGAGAGAGGGAGAGAGAAAATCCCAAGAGGGCTCCACGCTGCCAGTGCAGAACCCGACACAGGGCTCAAACTCGCGAAACTGTGAGATCATGACCTGAGCTGAAGCCAAGAGTTGAGCGCTTAACCGACTGGGTAACCCAGGCGTTCCCTCATGAGCACTTGTTATCATCCAGTTTTAAATATTTTTTAGCACGGTTTAAATATTTATGATTTTGTTTTTAGCTATTTTAATAAGCACATAGTGTGGTTTTAATTTCCATTTCCCAATTACTAATTATATTTAATATCTTTTTATATGTTTGCTATCTGTGTATCTCCTTTAGTGAAGGATCTGTTAAAATCTTTTGCCCATTTAAGAAAATTGGGTAATTTTTCTTATCAATGAGTTTAGAGGATTCTGTATATATTTTAGATACAAGTCACTTATCCATTATGTGATTTGAAAATATTTTCTTCCAATCTTTGCCTTGCCTTTTTATTCTCTTAACAGTGTCTTTTAAAGAATAAAAGTTCTTAATTATGGTAAAGTTCAATTCTTTAATTTTTTTTCTAATGGATTGTGCTTTTTTGTTATATCTAAGGAATCTTTGCTTAACCAAAGGTCACAAAATTTTGTCTTCTAGAATTTTTATAGTTTTAAGTTTTCCATTTAGAACTATGATCCAATTTGAGTTATTTTTGTGTAAGATATAAAGTGTGGGTTAAGGTTCACTTTTTTGCATGTTGTTCAGTTATTCCAATATCATTTGTTGAAAAGACTATCCTTTCTTCATTGAGTTGCCTTTCCACTTTTATTAAAAATTAGTTGACCACGTATATGTAGGCCTGTTTTGGCCACTGTTCTGTTCCATTGATCTGTCTACTCTTTCACCAGTATTGTATGGTGTTGACTGTTGAGCTCTACAACTTTGTTCTTCTATTTCAAAATTAATTTGGCTGTTCTAATTCCTTTGCCTTTTCATATAACTTTTACAATCAGCTAGTCAATTTCTACAAAAAGAAATCCTGCTAAGATTTTTATTTGAAATTACATTGAATCTATGGATCAATTTGGAGTGAACTGACATCTTAAAATTGTTCAATTTATGAGCATGGCATACCTTTCTACGTTTAGATCATCTTTGATTTCTTTCACCAGTGTTTCATAGTTTTCACTACATAGGTCTTACATATGTTTTGTTATATTCTTGCCTAATTATTTTATATTTTGTGGTGTTATTATAAATGGTACTGTAAAAAATTTCAATTTTAGTTGTTTACTGCTAGTATATAGAAGTATAGTTAATCAGCGGTTTTTTTTGTACTGACTTTGTGTTCTATGACTTACCCCACATATTAGTTCTCAGAATTTTGTTTTGTTTTTTTTTTAGATTCCTTGGGACTTTTAAATGTAAAAGAACATCATGTTGTTTGTGAATAAGGACAGTTTTATTTCTTCCATCCCAATCTCTCTATTTTTTATTTCTTTTTCTTGCCTTGTTGCATAGGCTGTGACCTCCAGTATGATGTTGAATAGCAGTGGTAAGAGTAGACATCTTTGCCTTGCTTGGGACTTGAAAAAGGTGAGAGTGATCCTACCTCGCTCTTCTGCTAAGGCATAATTCAAGCTTTTTACCTTTTTGTGTAAAATGCACAAAAATAAGTAATGAGGCATATTAAAGAGAAATATTAATTTTTTAAAAAAGTAATTATATAGTGAATTGGAATGGCAAGAGATAGGAGGCCAGCAAGAGGTAACCTATTATAATAATCTAAATGGGAAGTAATTGTGGTATAAACTAGGGTGATGACAGTGGAAGTGAAAAAGAAGAATCAATAAAGAGATTTTTGAGGGGAGAATTGATAAGACTTTGTGACATGGATAAGGAAGGAGGGGATGGATAGGAAGGAGTCCAAGACTACAGAGGTTTTCAGCCTGGGTAATTGGAAATGCCATTAGTTAAAAAAAAAAAAAAAAAAGATAATCAGAGAGGAGGCACTATATTTGGGGGCAAAGGAGGTGGTGTCTTTTTTTTTAAATTTTTTATGTTTATTTTTGAGAGCAAGAGAGACAGAGCACAAGTGGGGGAGGGGCAGAGAGAGGAAGACACAGAATCCAAAGCAGGCTCCAGACTCTGAGCTGTCAGCACAGAGCCCGATGCGGGGCTCAAACCCACTGACCACAATATCATGACCTGATCCGAAGGTGGACACTTAACCAGCTGAACCACCCAGGCACCTCAGGAGGTGGTTTCTGATTTGGACATATTGAACTTACAAAAGTGTGACAATGTGCAAGTATTTGGTGATTTGGTTTTAAAGTTCATGCGATTTGTGATTTGTCAGACCAGAAGTGATGGTTGAAGTTCTGACAGAGGAGGATGAGAATACCATGGGTGGAATTGTAGAGATGAGCAAGAACTTCTGATTTAAACTTTAAGGAATGTATTCTTTTAAGAATGTAACAAAGGAGAGGAAAAGTGAACTGTCAGTAGGAGGAACCAGTGTTCTGGTTTGTTATTCCATTTTATTCATTCTCTCATTTTCTTATTAATTCACCCAATGAATCCAGGATTATGTAGCCTCAAGGCAGCCAGTGTTAGGTGCTGCAAAAAAGAAGAATGAGGCCTGTGGAAAAAGCCAGTAGGTTTTGCAATTAGGAGACTTCTTTAGATAGCGATGTTCCATGAAGGAAAGTTGTGGTGGTGGAGTCAAGATTAGCACCGTGTCCTGAAGAGGTTGATAGTGAGCATGAAGAGGTAGCAGTTGTAAGTTATTAATTGTGGAGACATTTAGTAGTGGAAGGTACAAAAAAATTTAGGACAGTAGGCATAGGAGTTAATAATTTTGAGGTGGTCTTTGTTGTTGCTGTTTTTATTTTTCTTTTTAAAGAATATAGGATATCTGTATGAGGTTATCTTTAAAGGGAAAAGAACTTACAAGGAGGAAATGTTTGAAAGGTAATAGTAATAATAATCATTTATACGGTAATTACTATATGCCGGACATTGAATTAGCAGTTTGCATGAATTAACTAATTTTTTAAAAATGTTTATTTATTTTTTCAGGGGAAGAAGGGTGGAGGGGGGTGGACAGACGATCTGAAGTAGACTCAGTGCTGACAGCAGCACTGCCTGGTGTGGGGCTCAAACCCATGAACCATGAGATCATGACCTGAGCCAAAGCTGGATGCTTAATCGGCTGAGTCATGCAGGCGCCCCTGAATTAACTAGTTTTAATTCTTATAATAACTAGCAAGATACTATATAGTTAAGAATTATTGACATATGGAGCATACCGAGGGATTGAGGTAATTTCTTGTTGATTTATCAGTGCAAATATAGTTTTCTTAAGTAAATTACAAGTAAACTGCTGTATAGAGTAATAGAAACTAGAAATGGGAGCAACTTTCCTGGTTAACTCTTTGGATATCTCATTGTAGTGCAGTTTGACTTCCTAATATTTGGGTTATTTTTGGTATTAATCACTTGTAATGGGGCTACTCTTCCTTCATTAGAAACTGAGATACTCTTCATGGTTTTTCCATTTTGAATCATTGATCAGTTGGACATGGTCATTCTTTGTAGACCTTCTAAAATGTTACTCTGTTCCTTGTAATAGGCTCAACTGTTTGGCTTTTTACAAATAGAAAGTTAAACTTTGTATTTTAAAAGTAATTGTAAAATTAAACTGTTTCTCCAAGCACATAGTTAAATTGTGCTAACATATCATTTGTCCTGTATGAGGGTTATTGTTCTTTTTATACAATTAGAAGACTTCTTCCTGGTGGCTTACAGCTTTCTAGTATCCTGAAGTCCCCAAACCAAAATTTACACTTACACTTTCAGCCATTATTCATTCATTGTTTTGAAAACTTGCTAGTACTTTGGCATGCCTATTACATTAAATCTCAACCACTGTGTAAAATAGGCATTCTGCCATCATTTTAACAGACCCAGAAAACACAGTTCAGGACACTTAAATAGTTCAGGATTACCCAAAATAGTAAAAATATGGAAGTCGAACCCATGTCCTCTAACTCCAAGTCTGGTTCTGCTCCTGTTTGTATATCATAATTACATCGCTTGCTCTTATAACAATTAGGCATTGTACTGTATGTTGAGTTTTCCTTTTCATAGATGTAGTATTGGAACTTTATTCTATTTTTCCCTCATATCTAATACTTTTATTTTATCATCATATCAGGCTTTTTTGCATTTATCTTTCTCTTCTCCTTTTTCTTTTTTTAAATTTTAGTTTGGGATTGCTTAATATCACCTGGCATGGTTATTATCTGCTAGCTTAATGATTTTAGTCATTTTTTCATTGAATCACGAATACTGCATACATTACAAGGTAATTTCTACATAATTTTAAATTCTTTTTTTTTTTTTTTGCTGATATTAATTCTCTTTCAACTTAAAAAAAATGATTTGAGGGGTGCCTGGGTGTCTCAGTTGGTTAAGCGTCCGACTTCAGCTCAGGTCACGATTTCGCGGTCTGTGAGTTCAAGCCCCACGTCGGGCTCCGGGCTGATGGCTCAGACCCTGGAGCCTGCTTCCGATTCTGTGTCTTCCTCTCTCTCTGCCCCTCCCCCATTCATGCTCTGTCTCTCTGTGTCTCAAAAATAAATAAAAACTTTAAAAAAATGATTTGAAACTTATAGGGGAGTTATAAGAAATGGTACAAAGAATCCCTATATCCCTTTCAGTCACATTTACCGGTTGTTAACATTATTGCTATATTTATTGTACCATTTTCCCTTTCTCTTTGTATTTACATATACACACACACGTATATATATATAAAATACACACACACATGTATATTTTTCCCTTCCGAACCATTTCAGAGTACGTTGCAGATATTATGATCTTTTACCTCTAAATACTTGAATATTTATTACCTAAGATGTTCTTTTATTTATTTATTTGTTTACTTATTTATTTATTTATTTATTTTTAGAGGTTTATTTTATTTTTTGAGAGAGAGTGAGAGAGTAAGTGCAGGAGAGGCAGAGAGAGAGGGGAACAGAGGATCTGAAGTGGGATCCATGCTGATACCAGAGAGCCTGATGCGGGGCTCGAACTCACGAACTGCAAGATCGTGACCTGAGCTGAAGTCGGGTGCTTAACTGACTGAACCACCAGGTGCCTTAAAGTTCTGTTCTTTTTAAAAATAGGTTGTTTGGGGTGTCTGGGTGTCACAATCATTAAGCCTCCAGCTCTTGCTTTTGGTTGGCTCAGATCATTACCTTGTGGTTCCTGAGATCAAGCCCAGCGTAGGGCTCTGCACTGACAGGGCAGAGCCTGCTTGGTATTCTCTCTCCCTCTTTCTTTGTCCCTTCCTCGCTCGTGCATGTGAGCTGTCTCTGTGTCTCTCAAAATAAATAAACAAACATTAAAAAGATAAAAATAGGTTGTTAGATGTGGGTATAACTCTTAATTGACTTTCTTATATATCTATAGTAGATGGTATAGTAGAAAGATTGTGTGGTTTGGTGCTGGACCTACAATTTAAGTGAAATATTTTGTCATCAGTATTTCTTTGGATCATTTGTTACTGCCTCCTTTGGCCTTATTCTTTCTGGCTCTCACCTCTAGTTTCTGACACACCTAACGCAAGTGTGAGGGCTTATTGCCTTACCCTACATAATGCTGCCATTTAGAGCCTGAGAATCTTTTTTTCTGTGACTGCTTTTTTTTTCCTCTTTGCTGCCTGAACTCAAGGGTGTGTATCATAGGGCAGGCTGAGTTTCAGTAAGTGTCTAATGCGGATAGTGGAAACCCCACCTGTCTGCCAAGTCCTTTTGGCTGTGAGCAAAGTGGAGGCTTGGTATGTCATTCCTTTGCGGCAGTTGAGCTGAAGGAATGCTGCATGTCTTGTTGGAAGTTGCTTAGTAGCTTCGAATGGGGTGTGTATGAGGGTGTGTATAGAGAGTTGAGGGTCTTTTAGTCTGTGTGGGAGACATGGAATCCTTCTTGGTGCCATGCTAGTCATCAGGGAGTATTTAGAGTTCCTCCTTATGACCAGCACTGTGATAGGAACTTTTGGAATAGTATGATAAAATACATAATTAAGTCACAGTTTAATAGTCGAAAAATTCTCGTTCTGCCAGTTTGATTTGAGCAAGTTAATGTCTTTAAGTCTCACTCTACTCTTCTGTAAAGTGGGAACTATTAACACCTACATAATAGGTAAAGAATAAATAAAGAATGTAAGTATAGTGTTTAGCAGTTGTCTGACACTAGTTAGTATTTCATTTCATACAGTCATTCAGGATATATGACTGATACCATATAAAACAAATAGAGAGTAATAAAAACAAATAGAGGATAATATGACTCTACAGTGTATAGTCAAATACTTTAATTGTGACATGTAGATTATAAATAGTCTGGGAATTTAGAGAAGGGAAAGAACAGTCTTATGCAACCATTTAATGTTCCTGTGCCTCAGTTTTTCCACTGGACACACTGTGGATAATGGTAGATGATTTCTCAGAGAATGATTAAGATGTTTTAGCATTTTTGCTTTTTTAGGTGATCCATATGATGATAGGAAGTAAGGAAGGGAGAAGCTTGGGGAACTGTTAGAAACCAAATTTAACACTCAACATTCTTAATTTTTTACTTATGTGGACATGGCAGCCTTATATGAAGCTTAAAGCTGGAGATTAGAAGATTTCCTTCTAGTAAAGGTGTTTGCTTTGGTATTTCTCCCCTGTTGCCTCACTGGAATTTTAATTAGTTGAAAAGTAATGTTGGTCAGTGGATTGCCTGTGATTGTGAGTGCCTCAGATATAATCTGAGGATTAAGTTATTTGTAACCCAAATTATCTCTCTGATCCTCTGGCAAAAATGAAACATACAAACAAACAGGGCAGGAGAAGATTTAGTTCTCCTGGACATGATATTAAGGGCATATGGTTTACTTGCCATGAATATTTCTCTGAGATGGGACATTTCCTCAGAACAGAGCCCAGAGTGATAACTTGGCCTTCCCATCTTTAAATAGGCTTTCATAGCCATGAACATGTAAAACAACTCTAAAAATTTCTTTACTCACAATATCTAACAGAAACTGTTCCAATTCTTAATTTGGTGTATGTTTACCTGGTAATATTTTTGTTAGCTTGATTTTGGAAACTGTATTTGGTGTTCGTTTTGTCCTGATCAACTGTCTTCTAGAAATTTTCAGAGAAATTTCCTCTGAAAGAAAAACTACTCACACCTTTTTTTTTTCCTCTTTGGTTTGAGCGTTTCTCCTTTTTATTGTTGTTAAGGTGTTTTTTTTTTGCATTTTTTGTTTGTTTTTGTCATTGTTTGCCAAGGTTTCAAGTTTATAGTGAGAGGTGAGGCAACGTTGATCTTGGCAGAACAGCACAAAGCCAGGAGAGTCATTAAGTGACGCAAGCTTTTAGTTTTTTTTTTTTTTTTTCTTTTTGTTAAAGCTCTCTGGCACAGCTGGCTATTCTAGTCACAGAGGAAGAGAAGAGACTTTCTGAAGTTCTAGATGGAACGATGGAAGCTGTTTGGGGCATATTAAAAAAAGAGCAGCAGCAATAAGAACAAAAACTCCATATAATTCAAACAAAATTTCTTACCTTTGTGGAATCTATGTCAGTTGTTTAGAACTTGAGTTTTTACTTCAGACGATGATGGGAAAAGGCAATAGAAGGCGAGGAGGGTTGCATTGGATTCTTGCTTATCTGTCTGCTTCTCCTTCCAGTTGGAAAGAATCTTCGATCCACAAGAAGCATCATCAACAAGCCTAAGAATACATCCTACCCTGATCCTGGATTCTGTTGGAGTTGAGGACTGCAGGCACTTCACCACGATTTTATGGAGGCAATTCAAGAGAAATAGAAGGACGCAATACCTAAGGATTTCTCTGTTTGTGTTTGTACTGTGCCATGTTAAATTTTGGGCATTGTTTGGAGCAAATAGGGGACGGCTCTGTCATGTGGATCTAAGAGGATACCTGAGTTCCTTGAGCTACATAGATGATGTTTGGAAGGTTGTAAACTCAAAATATTTCAACACAGATTCATTGAATTCTGGATTATCTTTCACAAATCAGGACTTCAGCAGACAGAAGCTCTTTCCCCAAAAATACAAAATCTTCTCTAAGTTTTCAAGCTAATTGTGAACAATAATGTCTTGGAAAAGAAATTATTTTTCAGGGGGCCGTGGTAGTGTCCAAGGCATGTTTACACCTCGAAGCTCAACCTCCATAGCCCCCAGCAAAGGTCTCAGCAATGAGCCAGGACAAAACAGCTGCTTCCTCAACAGTGCCCTGCAGGTAAGGGTAATTTCTTTCTTTTTGGTGAACTTTGACTTTTTAGTTGCAAATGCTGTGCTTCCAATAGCTCCTCTAAATATAATCCTTGATGGTCTTTGTTTGAGGTCAACAGCCTGAGATCATTTCTAAGTTTATCTGTGTGATTTTAGGCAAGTCACTTATCTCTGAGCCTCAATTACCTCATTTATATGAAAAAGGGATTAATAATGATAATAGAAATAATAAGTGTAACTACTACTACTTACCTGCCTGAAGGAGAAAGAAAGTACGTGAACTAAATGATCTTAATACGTGATTATTGATTTTTTTCTTGCTTTTTTTTTTTTTTTCTTTTGAGACAAAGATGTCTTATCACTGTACTTGCTTTTCTCTAGAAAAGAAAGCAAAGTTCTTTCCACAAGTCAAAGACCTTTCAGGTACATTACTTTTGTCTTATAATATATAGGCTCTTAGCATACACTGAATGGAGTCCAGTCTTTGTCCATTTCTTCATCCCCTTCCTCTGAGCTCTTTTGTAGTAGCTCATGATTGGTGTATGGACAGATATGCTTAAACAGAGCTAGTGGAAAGTAAATTCCCCTAAGGTGTGATTATCTACTGCAGATTTTCCCTTTTGGTGTTGCTTACCATACTAGTGATCTCAGAATCCCAGAGCTTCCTGTCTGTCTGCTTTGCCTTGTCAGGCCCATAGAATGTTAAGTTCATTCCTTTTGGCCTAACTTTCAAGTAATTACTTTCCCTTCTTTTCTGCTTCTCAGAGTAAAAGTAAATTGAATTTGCCATCCAAGATAATTAACTTGGTAAAATATTAGTTTTATGCTTCAGATATAATGAGAAAATATCTTGCTATGATAGAAGAAAAACCAAGACAATGTATTTGGTGTGAAAAGTACTGGACTGGGGTGCCTGGGTGGCTCAGTCAGTTGAGCATCCGACTTTGGCTCAGGTCATGATCTCACAGTTCATGAGTTCGAGCCACACATTGGGCCTGCTGCTGTCAGTGCAGAGCCTGGTTAGGATCCTCTGTCCCCCCCAACCCTCCACTCACACACTCTCAAAAGTAAATACTTAAAAAAACAAAAATAAAAAGTACTAACTTATGAATTAGGAAACTTGGATTCTAGTTTTAGTTTGTCTGTAGACTAGCTCTGTGACCTTGTACAGGTAATAGTATTTCAGTTTACTCATTTATAATATGAGAATTTTGCTAAGCTTATTTATGTAATAAAGTTTCATATTCTCTCTCTGTTTTCAAATTTTTATTTGAAAACACTAAAAAATTCTATGCTGTCAAGCCTAGAGAAAGAGTTTAACTATATTCCCTAATTACTACTGTAAATTTCATGCAGTTGGGTGGGGTTGGTTCGGTTTTTTTTTCCCCAGATGATGCATATGAGTTTTTGAGTGACATTGCATAAACTAATAATACTTTTTAAATTTAGAAGCAGGCAAAAAAAGGTATTGATATAGGTGTGTGTGTGTGTGTGTGTGTGTGTGTGTGTGTGTGTGTGTGTGTGTGTTTACCTCCTTTCTGGCCATCGTCCTGTTTTTATAATTCTGTTTCTTTCTGTATGTTCTATCTGTATTAAAACAATAATATTTATGGCTTTCTGTTCTAATTCCCAGCACCATATGGACACATACTGGCACACACACACACACACACACACACACACACACTCACACACACTTCTATGTACTTAAAGATTGTGTCATTGATGGTTTTGGAGTGCCTGTTATAATCACGTTACAAGTTGAAAATAATTGTTTCTATGAACTAATATTCTGACTTTTGATATGAATGCTATGTTGGCCACAGATGTGTTGAACCAACTGTGTTTATTATAAAAAGGTGTTACTTATTTGGGAGTATAGTGTATTTCCAAGAACTTTTGGAATATGTACCTTGAAGACACATAAGTAAGAAGAAGCTCCAGAGCTGTGCTTTGTATGGGGCTCCGGAGGCATAGTGCCTTTTCATATATGATGCCATTTAAATGTTTCCCAAGCAAGAGGTGCCTGGGTGGCGCAGTCGGTTAAGTGTCAGACTCTTGATCTTGGCTCTGATCCATTATCTCATGGTTCGTGTATTCGAGCCCCACATTGGGCTGTGCACTGATGGTGCAGAGCCTGCTTGGGATTCTGTCTGTCCTCTCTGTTCCTCACCTGTTTGTGTGCATGCTCTCTCCCTCTCTCAAAATAAATAAACTTAATTAAAAAATGTTACCCAAGCAAGAGGAACATCCTAAGGCATTAGGCTATATATTACATCATTTATCTTTTAATTAAAGTCCATAGTTTATTCAAATTTCCTTAGTTTTTGCTTAGCATCTTCTTCTGTTCCAGGATCCCATCCAGGATACCACAGTTACATTTGCTTGTCATGTCTCCTTAGGCTTTTCTTGGCTCTCTTTCACAAAATTTCCTTGTTTTTGATGATCTTGATAGTTTTGAGGAGTAGTACTAATCAAGTATTTTGTTGTATGTCCCACTATTGGAATTTGTTTGATATTTTTCTCATTGTGAGACTGGGGTTATAGGTTTTTGAGAAGAAGACCATAAAAATAAAGTGCCATTCTCATCATATCATATTTAGGTTACATACTATGAACATGATTTATCACTGTTGATATTACCATTTTTTTAATCTGTTGACATGAGGAACACACATCTCTCAGAAAGGTCCAAAAATTGAGAAATCCAACAAAGACAAAATTCCACACTATAATTCAAGCTTCTAAATAAGGTTTCAAATACCATATGATTTCACTTATATGTGGGATCTAAAAAACAAAACAAATGAATAAACAAACAAAAAGCAGAATCAGACCTATAAATATAGAGAACAAACTGGTGGTTGTCAGAGGGGAGGGTGATGAGGGGGATGGGCAAATGGGTGAAGGGGAGTGGGAGATACAGGCTTCTAGTTATGAAATGAAAAAGTCATGAGGAGGGACACCTGGCTGGCTGGCTGTAGATCATGTGACTCTTGATCTTGTAAGTTTCAGCCCCACCTTGGGTGTGGAGATTCCTTTTTAAAAAATCTTAAAAAAAAAAAATATCTTGGGAATAAAAGGCACAGCATAGGGAAGATAGTCAGTGGTATTGTGATAGTGTTGTATAATGACAGATGTCAGCTACACTTGTGTTGGTGAGCACAGCATAACGTATAAACTTGTGGAATTACTATGTTGTATCCCTGAAACTAATGTACATGTATCAACTATACTTCAAAAAACAAGTTTGTTCCAAAAAAAAAAATTGTTTCTTGTGTGGACAATTAAAGTAAACCCTTATTCTGCAGCTTTTAGCCCATAAATTTCCCCTTCAAGATCACATTTGATGTATGTTATACATTATTTTGTCTGTGTGACCTTCATTTTCAAAGTAATGTATTTTTCAGAATATAGTCTTCTGTCCCTTGCGTTAGCTAACTCACCCTTTTTGGCATTTGTTTTAATATACTAGAATGAGTTTTCTCTTGGGAATAAAGATATATTCAGAAGTCATTACCTATGTTTGCTTGAATTCTTGAATTTAAGATCAAATGGAGTCTTCTTATAAAGTACTGAAGTATTTCCCCTTTTTTTATTGACAGGTTTTATGGCACTTGGACATCTTCCGACGTAGCTTTAGGCAGCTTACAACTCACAAGTGCATGGGAGATTCCTGCATCTTTTGTGCTCTGAAGGTAAGTTCTTCAAATCTGTTTCTTCTCACTACCATTAGGCTGCCAGATGATCAATATTGAGGCAATTTAATCAGGGGATGCTAAAGAATTTCTTACTGAATTATTTGCGTGTGGCTTAGTGCGAAAGATGATGTGATCAGTTTTGCTTGCTTCAGAGAATTGTTACTTGGCTTAGGTAGTCTGTTTTTCTGAACTTTCTTGCCCATACAGCTCTATTTAATGTGATAGGATACTATTGAGATGTGCTTAGACTTGGAGTATTTACCTGAAGAGCTAATTCTAAATTTTTATTTTGAAAGAATAAACAACCAAGTGTTTTTAGTGGAATTAGCTATTGTTTGTTAAAGCTAAATTTAACAACAAACTCTTCCTATTGAGAAAAGCCAGTACTAAAATTTTCCCATTCCCTAAATGTTTCCCATTACCACATTTAATAGATTCCTTATACCTGTTCTTGACCCCATCATCTGACTCTCAAGTTTTTCATTTCTGAATAAAATGAAACCTGAGGATTCATTGAAAGACAAAGAAAATAGCAGAAAGTGAGAGATTTCTGACTCAGAGATTTTAGGTATGCTACTATAGAGGAAGAACTAGGTTGTATAAAAGGTCCATTTTCTATACTTTATCTGCTTTTCCAATATGTAGCTTCTCTGTGTTTTCTTGGTTTGTATGTACAATGGATTATTTATGGCTAGGTAAGTCTGTGTGAGTTCTGATAAACATCCAGAGTCATTTTTCAGTTTCAAGAAGTCTGAGTTCTTGGTTTGTCACAGGGATGCTTGGTTGTGGTCATATGTTTGATTTAGTTGCTTTTACATCTTGGAGTAAGAACTGTAACAAAAAATCCAGGAGAATTTCCCAGTTGTATTGGTTATTTGCAACAACTGATTTAAGACGTTTTTTGAGCAGCATCACTTTGGAATTTTAAGTCCATGATGGGCATATATCTTTAGAAAGAGATGACTGAGTCTTCTGAACGTTTTACCACTTGGGTCACAAACATCTTTTTTCTCTTCCCCTTGGAAGCATTGGAACTTTTAGCAAAATATGTATTATTGATTAATTGGGGAGTTTAAATATGAATTTTAATAAAAGCAAATCTTTTACAAGTTGTAACATTTCTGACTATGCCCATTCAGACAGAAGTCCATCCACAAGGGAATTTGGCTTGATTTTCTGAAGGGTACACCGACATTAAGTATCTAATTTTATTTTTAAAATTTTTATTATTTTTATTTATTTATTTTTGAGACAGAGTGTGAGCAGGGGTGGAGGAGGGGCAGAGGGAGAGAGAGAATCTTAAGTAGGTTCCACACCTGGTGCAGAGCCTGACGTGGGGCTTGATCTCACAACCATGAGATCATGACCTAAGCCGACATCAAAAGTCGGATGCTTAACTGACTGAGCCACCCAGGTGCCCCAGTCTCTAATTTTAAATAAACCAGAAATATATAGCCCTTTGGCTAGCAAATCGAAGAGAAGTCTGGTTCATGACATTTAAAAACTAAAAAGCCAAAGTAAGATATTTGCTAGAGAAATTTGAATCCTGGAGAAATCCCTGGTAGAAGAATCTCCTGAAACTGGAAACACTCATCTGTACCAGGAAGGGATGATAGACCCCCTCACATGCCTTTGTTTAGAACTGTACCATCCTCTTCATTGACCCAGAGGGGACTCTAATGAACTGATTGTCACAGTCTTGTGTTTCAGTTTCCAGAAGCACAAATGGGTAATAGAATATAAATTAGAATCACTATATAAGCCAAAAAAGATGGAGAAAACCAGAGACTTTATGGGACACCTTCTGGATACCCAAGTACAGAAAGGAAGATATTTTTTAACTTATGAGGGCTGAGAATGTACCTTGGGACTCTTTCAGAGAAGCAATTGCTTATGGCAGATAGGTGAATGGGCTTAGGGAATCAAAGGCTCTATTTTGGATCTTCGTAACTCCAAGGAGTTCTACTACTTTCCTCGTCACATCATTGTCTCATCTATCCATTAGGTTTATTTTTCTTCACTGCTTCTTTTGTTATATTTGGGAGTATATTAAAAATTTGGTGTTTTTCCCCAAAGTGCTTTTCAGTCCCTCAGTGCTATATAAGTATTAAATAATGAAGCTCTAGTTTGCATTCTTTTAATTATTGTACACTTCATTTGAAACTTATTATAAATAGACTTATAGTGAGATGGATTAATTTGACAATATGGATGAGCTGAACTTCATTCTAACAGCTGAGAAATTTAAATTGTTAGAATAACCATATTTCTTCGTCCAGCCTGGAGGGCTTTCTTTTCTTTTTTTCTTTTTTCATTATATGAAATTTATTGTCAAATTGGTTTCCATACAACACCCAGTGCTCATCCCAAAAGGTGTTCTTCTCAATATCCATCACCCACCCTCCCCTCCCTCCCACCCCACGTCAACCCTCAGTTTGTTCTCAGTTTTTAAGAGTCTCTTATGCTTTGGCTGTCTCCCACTCTAACCTCTTTTTTTTTTTTTTCCTTCCCCTCCCCCATGGGTTTCTGTTGAGTTTCTCAGGATCCACATAAGAATAAAACCATATGGTATCTGTCTTTCTCTGTATGGCTTATTTCACTTAGCATCACACTCTCCAGTTCCATCCACGTTGCTACAAAAGGCCATATTTCATTCTTTCTCATTGCCATGTAGTACTCCATTGTGTATATAAACCACAATTTCTTTATTCATTCATCAGTTGATGGACATTTAGGCTCTTTCCACAATTTGGCTATTGTTGAGAGTACTGCTATAAACATTGGGGTACAAGTGCCCCTATGCATCAGTACTCCTGTATCCCTTGGGTAAATTCCTAGCAGTGCTACTGCTGGGTCATAGGGTAGGTCTATTTTTAATTTTCTGAGGAACCTCCACACTGTTTTCCAGAGTGGCTGCACCAATTTGCATTCCCACCAACAGTGCAAGAGGGTTCCCGTGTCTCCACATCCTCGCCAGCATCTATAATCTCCTGATTTGTTCATTTTGGCCACTCTGACTGGCGTGAGGTGATATCTGAGTGTGGTTTTGATTTGTATTTCCTTGATAAGGAGCGACGTTGAGCATCTTTTCATGTGCCTGTTGGCCATCCGGATGTCTTCTTTAGAGAAGTGTCTATTCATGTTTTCTGCCCATTTCTTCACTGGGTTATTTGTTTTTTGGGTGTGGAGTTTGGTGAGCTCTTTATAGATTTTGGATACTAGCCCTTTGTCCGATATGTCATTTGCAAATATCTTTTCCCATTCCGTTGGTTGCCTTTTAGTTTTGTTGGTTGTTTCCTTTGCTGTGCAGAAGCTTTTTATCTTCATAAGGTCCCAGTAATTCATTGTTGCTTTTAATTCCCTTGCCTTTGGGGATGTGTCGAGTAAGAGATTGCTACGGCTGAGGTCAGAGAGGTCTTTTCCTGCTTTCTCCTCTAGGGTTTTGATGGTTTCCTGTCTCACATTCAGGTCCTTTATCCATGTTGAGTTTATTTTTGTGAATGGTGTGAGAAAGTGGTCTAGTTTCAACCTTTTGCATGTTGCTGTCCAGTTCTCCCAGCACCATTTGTTAAAGAGACTGTCTTTTTTCCATTGGATGTTCTTTCCTGCTTTGTCAAAGATTAGTTGGCCATACGTTTGTGGGTCTAGTTCTGGGGTTTCTATTCTATTCCATTGGTCTATGTGTCTGTTTTTGTGCCAGAGGGCTTTATTTTCCAAGAGAAGAGAAGGGATGCTGAGTAGAAGAGTAAATCTGGGATGGATCATCAGCACCTGGAATGTCTCTTTTTTCTTCGCTACTTTAAAAATATTTGTATAGAATATGAAATAATTTGATTCATCATTGAACTAGTTCTAGTCAGCATAATAAGACAAAAGGAAAGATAGAGATTAGGAAGGAAGAAACAAAGTTATCATTATTTGCAGATGATATGATTGGCTGTTAAAAAAAATCCCAAAGCATCTACTAAGATATCAATAGAACCAATAAGAATTTAGCAGGTTGTTGCCTGTAAGATCAAGGTATAATATTCAATTGCATTTTAATATACGAGCAACTAATAGAAAATGCAATTTAAAAGAAACTTTTAAATAGTAATACAGTATATAAAGTGATATGAATAAATCTAACAAAAATATATATGACATTTATATAAAATCCTCACAAAGACCCAGTATAATGAATAATCACAAAGTGACCATCCTTTAACAACTCTTTAGGTGAAAATAGAATACTGCCTGTACTATAGACATTTGAATCCTCCCTTCTTTCTCAATCACGTCTCCTCCTTTCTCCCAGGGGTAGCCAGTTTTCTAATGTTTGTGATAATCACTTTCTTGTTTTACCTGATAGTTTACTGCCTATGTATCTATTCTTAAACAATTGAATTTAAAAATTACCTGTTTTTGAAATTTATTGTAATTGGAATCATTCTAAATGAATCTGTGTGGGTGTGTGTGTGTGTGTGCGTGTATGTCTTCTTTAGTGCAGCAGTATGTTAATAAGATCATCATATTGTTATGTGCAGGTTGACTTTGTTCATCTTCATTATCATATGGTATTTCATTGCGTAAATAAGCCAGTTTGTTTATCTATTCTATAGCTGGTAGTCATTTGGATTATTTACAGTTTTTAATTTTTAATGAGCAATATTGCCAAGAACATTCTTATTTATATTTACACATGCATACATATTTCTCTTGCATATTTGCCCAGGAATGAAATTACTAGAATCATAGGATATGTATATCTTCAGTTTTTTTTTTTTAATTTTATAATATCAACTGTTTTCCAGTATTTCCGTATGTTTTCCAGTGTGGTGATACTAATGTATATTCTGACCAGCAAGTTTGTCCTGGAAGTTTAGAAAATTTGATTCTGAAATTCTTATGACAAACAGGGAAGAATAGATATGACATTCTTTTTTTTAATTGGAGAGAGAGAGAGAGAGAGAGAGAGAGAGAGAGAGAGAGAGAGAGAGAGAGAGAGAATCTTAAGCAGGCTCCATGCTCAGTGCAGAGCCCCACATGGGGCTTGATCTCATGATCCTGAGATCATGACCTGAGCTGAAACCGAGTCGGATGCTGAACCAGCTGAGCCATCCAGGCGCCCCCAAGACAGAACATTCTTGAAGGATAATAACAAAATGAATGACTTGCCTTGTGTGTCAGAGTAGACTAAGTTATGTTTTGGTAGCAAACTAAAATCTCAGTGATAAATATACAAAAGATTTATTTTCCATTCCCATTACTTGTCCACTGCAGTTTAGTAGGAAACCCTACTGATTATAGTCACTAAGGAATGCAGGTGCCAAGTTGACTATTGGCCAAGGCAGAGGGAAAAAGAGCTCTGGAGGTTTTTGCACAGGCAGTTGAATGTTCAGCATATCTCTTCTGCTCAGAGATCACAGACTCGAACTAATCATACGGCTCCAGTGAATCCTAAAAGGGCCAGGAAGTGTGATCCTATCAGAATCCTGGGGAGAGGGAAGAACCAGAAATATTTGGCAAAAGTACTAATGACTATGCTACTTTATCAGATATCAAGGCTTATAAAACTATATTAATTAAGACAATGTGCTGTCAACACAGTATGACTAATAAGTCAGTGGAACAAAATCAAAAGTTCAGAAATACATATGTGGAAACTAGCTGCTTGTCCTGTGAATCAAAGGAGAAAGTGGACTTTTCAACAAATGATGATTAGGTAATTGGTTATCTGTATAGAAAAAAGAAAAGTAAATTAGATCCCTATGTCATATTATTACCAAAAGTATGAATTTCAACTGAGCTGAGAACTAAAATGTGAAAGAAAACTTTTTTAAAAGTTTATTTATTTTTAGAGAGAGAGAGAGATTGTGGGGGGGGGGGGTGCAGAGAGAGAGAGAGAGAGAGAGAGAGAGAAGGAGAGAAATCCCAAGCAGGCTCCATACTGTCAGCACAGAGCCCAATGAGGGGCTTGAACTCACTAACCGTTATCATGACCTGAGCCAAAATCAAGAGTTGGACACTTAACCAATTAAGCCACCTAGGCATCTGGAAGGAAAACTTTAAGTTTTAGAAGAAAATATGAAAGAATAGCATGACCTCAGGGATAGACAGGATTTATTAAATAAGACATAAAAAATACTAAAAAGAATTTATAACATTTTACTACAGAAAATTCAAGAACTTCTGTTCATCAGAAGACTCTAGTAGAGGGTAAGACCCAAGGCTACACGCCAGGAGGAAATATCGGCAATAAATTATATATCCCACAAAGGATTGGTATGCAGCATAGAACTCCCCAGAGAACTCCTATAAAGAATAAGTAAAAGATAATGGAGTCAGTGGGAAAATGGGAAAAACACATAAACAGGCATTTCTCAGTACAAGAAACCCAAAAGATCTTTAAGAATATGAAAGATTCTTATCCTTCCAAGTAATCTAAGAAATGTCAACCAGGGATGCCCGGTGGCTCAGTCGGTTAAGCATCTGTCTCTTGATTTTCGGCTCAGGTCATGGTCTCACGGCTTGTGGGTTCAAGCCCCTTGTTGGGCTCAGTGCTGACAGTGTGAGCCTGTTTGAGATTCTCTCTCTCTCTCTCTCTCTCTCTCTCTCTCTCTCTCTCTCTCTCTCTTTGTGCTCTTCCCCCACTTGTGTGCACATGTGTGCATGCGTTTTTTTCTCTCTCTCTCTCTCTCTCTTTCTCTCAGAATAAATAGATGACTTTTTAAAAAAAGAGAAAAAAAGGAATTAAAGTAAATCAATACCCTTTAGATTAATAGAAAATTTAAAATTGGATAAAATTGTTACCCGAAAGGTGGAATAATAACTTATATACACTTGCTGGTTGGAATATAAATTGATACCACTACTTAGGGAAATATTTTGTCATTACATTTTTCAGGTAAAATTGAAGTAGCATATACCCTACCATTCAGTAATTCTACTCCTAGATACACATTGTAGAAAACTTCCTTGTATATACATATCAGAAGATATATTTGAGAATGTCCAAAGTAGTGTTTTTGTGATTATAGAAAAATGGAAACAACCCATTCCAACTATAATAGAATATAATAGAATAGGTTTAAAAATTATGGTTTATTCCTAAAGTAAAACATTGTAGTAGTGAACATGAATAACCTGTAGCTACATATATCAGCTTGGATTAATCACAAAAACATTACAGTGAAGCAAGTCACAGAAGATTGTATAAACTATGATTCCATTTATATACAAAGTAAAAATGGGCAGAACTAAACAACATGTTGTTCAGGGATACATATATGTGAGAAAGAGGGAATGATTTTCATAAAATTCAGGACAGTGGTTATCCCTGGAGGGGAGGAGATTATAATCAACTGGGGAGTTTCGCACTCATTAAGTTTTTCATTTCTTAAATTGGTTGTTGGACACATGGGCATTTCTTTTTATTCTTTGGCTAAATATATACATCATGCTTGTTTTTTATTAAAAAAATTTTTTTTTTACATTTATTTATTTATTTAAAATGTTTTTTTCAACGTTTATTTATTTTTGGGACAGAGAGAGCATGAATGGGGGAGGGGCAGAGAGAGAGGGAGACACAGAATCGGAAACAGGCTCCAGGCTCTGAGCCATCAGCCCAGAGCCTGACGCGGGGCTCGAACCCATGGACCGCGAGATCGTGACCTGGCTGAAGTCGGACGCTTAACTGACTGCGCCACCCAGGCGCCCCTACATTTATTTATTTTTGAGAGACAGAAAGAGAACACAAGTGGAGGAGGGGTGGAGAGAGAATGAGACACAGAATCTGAAACAGGCTCCAGGCTCTGAGCTCTCAGCACAGACCTGACATGGGGCTTGAACCCACAAATCATGAGATCATGACCTGAGCCAAAGTCAATGCTGAACCGACTGAGCCACCCAGTCATCCCGACTTGTTTTTTATTTAAAGGATGATTTTTTTTTTTAATGTGTATTTAGTTTTGAGAGAGAGAGAGACACACACAGAGCATGAGTGGGGGAGGGGCAGAGAGAGGGAGACACAGAATCGGAAGCAGGCTCCAGGTTCTGAGCTGTCATCAGCCCAGAGCCCAACGTGGAGCTCCAACCCACTGTGAGATCATGACCTGAGCGAAGTTGGCACTCAACCGACTGAGCCACCCAGGTGCCCCTAAAGGAGGATTTTTATTACAAGTATAGGAAAGTACTACAGTCATTTTAGAAAAGCACATTGAATTGTAAAGAGAAAAATTGGAAATTGCATCACAGAGGTTGTCATTTCTCTTTATGCCTCCTCTTTGGTCAGTGATATTTCTAGTAATAAGTCTTTCTGTTCACATATAGTAAAAATATTTTTTTTCCAGACCCCTAAGTTGCCTCTCTATCTCTAGTATCATCCTATTTCATTTGTTTTAACCTAAGAATGTGCTGGAGTGCTATCTTGAAGTTACTCCTTTCTTATAACCTTGAAGTGGCTCCCAATTATTTCTTAAATCACTTAAAAATGTATACTTATAGGCATTTAAAAAACTAGTTTCATACTTTTTTTCCCCTTCCTTTCCTTCCTGAGGCACTCTACATTTCAGCTATGACAGCAGATGGTGTACTTCCTATGACTACATTGCAGATGTTATTCACTTTGCCTGGATCCCTTAGCACCCAAAACAATAACATAACAATAAACAACACATCCCTTTAAAATAAAACCACATCTAGTCCTTTCAGAATTCCATTTCAGAAACATATCTTCTTAATGAAGTTTTAAAAATGTTACCTCTATCTAGAACCATGATTGTTTTACTTAACAGTATTTAGCATGGCTGAATGAGTTTTTGGAAAGGTGGCTCAGCTTTTCTTCCCCGTTGGTATTCCTTATAGTGCTTGCACCATAATATAAATATGTAACTTTTCTGGGTTCATATATTCTTTTAGTAGTCCTTGGATTTTAGTTACAGAGTTTTGTGTACTTGCCTTTTTCTTCACTTTTTTCTTTTTGTCTTTTGTGCTCTCTCTCTTGTTCTACTTGAGATTTTCATCGTGACTTTTGGGTTTACACTTTTTTTAGTAGGTCTACTTAATATAGGCTGCTTTATGCCAAATTTAGTTAAGGAAGGGTGAGGTGTATGTGTGTGGTGGGGGTCGGGAGGAGTTGATGATGGGAAGATCTGCTGAAGAGTCAAAGCCTGGGATTCTGTCAAGCAGAGCAGTTATCTGGTATCCTACA